>NC_091741.1:332515-1027697 GCF_043380555.1 Nothobranchius furzeri
GACGCGCCCCGAGGAGAGTCTTGCCACATGTCAACACTCGGTCTGACAGAGGGCAGTCAGGAGAGAGGCCCAAGCAATACGCGCCCCGAGTCACCACTTGCTCTCACTGCCATTAAAGCGGCTGTACCCACACGTACAAAACCCAAGAAAAAAAATTATCTCGCTGTCTGTACTGGGTGTACTCTCAGTAGTCGCAGTTGCTCAGGCCATGGTGGTACGCTCACATAACGCCTCTGAGATACGTCCCATCACACCACCTCCTAGACTACTCGCGAAGGAGTATTCAACACCCCCTTTGTACGAAGACAACCATTATAACGAGCACAGCACATTGCTTGCCGCACGCGATGACAACATACAGGAGACAACGCTACCACCTGTCGTGAGAACAATGGATTCGAGTGACAACGATCGCGACTATGACGAGCACATTACACCACCCTCTGTGCACGAAGACCAGGTGCAGGAGACAACGCTACCACCTGTCGTGAGAAACAAGAGTTTGGTTAACAATGATCATCGTCGTGTCCCATTGTAAATGGGCTCGCCATCGCACACATCGTACATGTGTGTTAACCCACCTGTATGCGACAGACTTTGTGTGTTGCATGACATCGAGATGTATTGACGTCTGTGTCAATACAGGACTCTCTATAAGCCGGGAGCTGGACGCTAACGACCCGTGCATGCGCCACACAAAAGGTATCGTACATGTGTTAACCCACCTGTATACGACAGACTTTGTGTGTTGCATGACATCGAGATGTATTGACGTCTGTGTCAATACAGGACTCTATAAGCTGGGAGCTGGACGCTAACGACCCGTGCATGCGCCACACAAAAGGTAACTCGACTAACTACAAAACGCATATTGTGATGTAGAACGTTGGCTCGACTGTTTGAATCAGCTGCAGCTGCGGTTTACTCACGAAGTGAATCGCACGCTTGTTAGAAGTACATTCGGAGCACTTAAAAAATACATCGCTCTCATCGAGTTCCGTCTCAGCGTTCACCGGCTGATGGGCAAGAGCGTGACATGGGATCGCCAGGAACTTACTTAAGGACTATCATCTCATTTGGCATTTACTCACGGACCCAAGAAACCAGTTTCGAAAAATGGTCGAGAATTATAACTTGTCTAATAGCAACTGGAAGATATGTTGCGTCATAAGCCTCTGATGGTTCACAAGGTGCACGGTCCACTCGAAATCCTAATGCTGTATTTGTAGTACATACACTAAGTCTTCTCTGTTGATGTCAGACTAGAGTTTTATTAGAGTTTTATTTTGCAACAATGGGATTCGAGCAATTGATGTGTATATTTTTAATAGTGCACAACGCTACTATTCCTAGGCTGAATGTATGACATGGCTCTTATGTATCATTATGTATCGTTTACATTAAGTACTAATTTAAATAAAGTCCCTCTGTCCTCAGTGCTAGGTTGTGGGTTTAAGTGGCAAGACGCTCCTCGGGGCGCGTATTGCTTGGGCCTCTCTCCTGGATGCCCTCTGTCAGACCGAGTGTTGACATGTGGCAAGACGCTCCTCGGGGCGCGTCTTGCTTGGGCTTCTCTCCTGGAGGCCCTCAGTCAGACCCAATGTTGACATGTGGCAAGACGCTCCTCGGGGCACGTCTTGCTTGGGCCTCTCTCCTGGAGGCGCTCTAACAGACCGAGTAGTGACATGTGGCAAGACGCTGCTCGGGGCGCGTCTTGCTTGGGCTTCTCTCATGGAGGCACTCAGTCAGACCCAGTGTTGACATGTGGCAAGACGCTCCTCGGGGCGCGTCTTGCTTGGACCTCTCTCCCTGAGGCGCTTAGTAAGACCGAGTAGTGACATGTGGCAAGACGCTCCTCGGGGCGCGTCTTGCTTGGGCCTCTCACCTGGAGGCGCTCAGTCAGACCGAGTGCTGACATGTTGCAAGACGCTCCTCCGGGCGCGTCTTGCTTGGGCTTCTCTCCTGGAGGCGCTCAGTCAGACCCAGTGTTCAACTGTGGCAAGACGCTCCTCGGGGCGCGTCTTGCTTGGGCCTCTCTCCTGGAGGCGCTCAGTCAGACCCAGTGTTGACACGTGGCAAGACGCTCCTCGGGGCGCGTCTTGCTTGGGCCTCTCTCCTGGAGGCGCTCAGTCAGACCCAGTGTTGGCATGTGGCAAGACACTCCTCGGGGCGCGTCTTGGTTGGGCCTCTCTCCTGGAGGCGCTCATTCAGACCCAGTGGTGACATGTGGCAAGACGCTCCTCGGGGCGCGTATTGCTTGGGCCTCTCTCCTGAATGCCCTCTGTCAGACCGATTGTTGACATGTGGCAAGACTCTCCTCGGGGCGCGTCTTGCTTGGGCTTCTCTCATGGAGTTCCTCAGTCTGACCCAGTGTTGACTTGTGGCAAGACGCTCCTCTGGGCGCGTCTTGCTTGGGCTTTTCTCCTGGAGGCCCTCAGTCAGACCCATTGTTTACATGTGGCAAGACGCTCCTCGGGGCACGTCTTGCTTGGGCCTCTCTCCTGGAGGCGCTCAGTCAGACCGAGTAGTGACATGTGGCAAGATGCTCCTCGGGGCGCGTCTTGCTTGGACCTCCCTCCTGGAGGCGCTCAGTCAGACCGAGTAGTGACATTTGGCAAGACGCTCCTCGGGGCGCGTCTTGCTTGGACCTCTCTCCTGGAGGCGCTCAGTTAGACCGAGTAGTGACATGTGGCAAGACGCTCCTCGGGGCACCTCTTGCTTGGGCCTCTCTAATGGAGGCGCTCAGTCAGACCGAGTGCTGACATAAGGCAAGACGCTCCTTGGGGCGCGTCTTGCTGGGGCCTCTCTCCAGAAGGCCCTCAGTCAGACCGAGTAGTGACATTTGGCAAGACGCTCCTCGGGGCGCGTCTTGCTTGGGCTTCTCTCCTGGAGGCGCTCAGACAGACCCAGTGTTGACATGTGACAAGAGGCTCCTTGGGGCACGTCTTGCTTGGGCCTCTCTCCTGGAGGCGCTCAGTCGGAACCAGAGGTGACATGTGGCAAGACGCTCCTCGGGGCGCGTCTTGCTTGGGCCTCTCTCCTGGAGGCCCTCTGTCAGACCCAGTGTTGACATGTGGCAAGACGCTCCTCCGGGCGCATCTTGCTTGGGCCTCTCTCCTGGAGGCCCTCAGTCAGACCCATTGTTGAAATGTGGCAAGACGCTCCTCGGGGCGCGTCTTGCTTGGGCCTCTCTCCTGGAGGCGCTCAGTCAGACCGAGTGCTGACATAAGGCAAGACGCTCCTCGGGGCGCGTCTTGCTGGGGCCTCTCTCCTGGAGGCGCTCAGTCAGACCCAGTGCTGAAATGTGGCAAGACGCTCCTCGGGGCGCGTCTTGCTTGGGCCTCTCTCCTGGAGGCGCTCAGTCAGACCCAGTGTTGACATGTGGCAAGACGCTCCTCGGGGCGCGTCTTGCTTGGGCCTCTCTCCTGGAGGCGCTCAGTCAGACCCAGTGTTGACATGTGGCAAGACACTCCTCTGGGCGCGTCTTGCTTGGGCCTCTCTACGCTCCTCGGGGCGCGTCTTGCTGGGAACTCTCCTGGAGGTGCTCAATCAGACCCAGTGGTGACACGTGGCAAGACGCTCCTCTGGGCGCGTCTTGCTTGGGCCTCTCTCCTGGAGGAGCTCAGTCAGACTCAGTGATGACACGTGGCAAGACGCTCCTCGAGGCGCATCTTGCTTGGGCCTCTCTCCTGGAGGCGCTAAGTCAGACCCAGTGTTGACACGTGGCTAGACGCTCCTCGGGGCGCGTCTTGCTTGGGCCTCTCTCCTGGAGGCGCTCAGTCAGACACAGTGTTGACATGTGGCAAGACACTCCTCGGGGCGCGTCTTGCTTGGGCTTCTCTCATGGAGGCCCTCAGTAAGACCCATTGTTGACATGTGGAAAGAAGCTCCTCGGGGCGCGTCTTGCTTTGGCTTCTCTCCTGGAGGCCCTCAGTCAGACCCATTGTTGACATGTGGCAAGACGCTCCTCGGGGCGCGTATTGCTTGGGCCTCTCTCCTGGATGCCCTCTGTCAGACCCAGTGTTGACATGTGGCAAGACTCTCCTTGGGGCGCGTCTTTCTTGGGCTTCTCTCATGGAGGCCCTCAGTCAGACCCAGTATTGACATGTGTCAAGACGCTCCTCGGGGCGTGTCTTGCTTGGGCCTCTCTCCTGGAGGCCCTCAGTCAGACCCATTGTTGACATGTGGCAAGACGCTCCTCGGGGCACGTGTTGCTTGGACCTCTCTCCTAGAGGCGCTCAGTCAGACCGAGTAGTGACATGTGGCAAGACGCTCCTCGGGGTATGTCTTGCTTGGGCCTCTCTCCTGGAGGCGCTCAATTAGACCCAGTGTTGACATGTGGCAAGACGCTCCTCGGGGCGCGTCTTGGTTGGGCTTCTCTCCTGGAGGCCCTCAGTGAGACCCATTGTTGACATGTGGCAAGAAGCTCCTCGGGGCGCTTCTTGCTTGGGCCTCTCTCCTGGAGGTGCTCAGTCAGACCGAGTGCTGACATGTGGCAAGACGCTCCTCGGGGCGCGTCTTGCTGGGGCCTCTCTCCTGGAGGCGCTCAGTCAGACCCAGTGTTGACATGTGGCCTGACGCTCCTCGGGGCGCGTCTTGCTTGGGCTTCTCTCCTGGAGGCCCTCAGTCAGACCCATTGTTGACATGTGGCAAGACGCTCCTCGGGGCACGTCTTGCTTGGGCCTCTCTCCTGGAGGCACTCAGTCAGACCGAGTAGTGACATGTGGCAAGACGCTCCTCGGGGTGCGTCTTGCTTGGACCTCTCTCCTGGAGGCGCTCAGTTAGACCGAGTAGTGACATGTCGCAAGACGCTCCTCGGGGCGCGTCTTGCTTGGGCGTCTCTCCTGGAGGCGCTCAGTCAGACCGAGTGCTGACATAAGGCAAGACGCTCCTCGGGGCGCGTCTTGCTTGGGCCTCTCTCCTGGAGCCGCTCAGTCAGACCCAGTGTTGACATGTGGCAAGACACTCCTCGGGGCGCGTCTTGCTTGGGCCTCTCTCATGGAGGCCCTCTGTCAGACCCAGTGTTGACATGTGTCAAGACGCTCCTCGGGGCGCGTCTTGCTTTGGCCTCTCTCCTGGAGTCGCTCAGTCAGACCGAGTGCTGACATGTGGCAAGAAGCTCCTCGGGGCGCGTGTTGGTTGGGCTTCTCTCCTGGAGGCCCTCAGTAAGACCCATTGTTGACATGTGGCAAGACGCTCCTCGGGGCGCGTCTTGCTTGGGCCTCTCTCCAGAAGGCCCTCAATCAGACCCAGTGTTGACACGTGGCAAGACGCTCCTCGGGGCGCGTCTTGCTTGGGCCTCTCTCCTGGAGGCACTCAGTCAGACCCATTGTTGACATGTTGCAAGACGCTCCTTTGGGCGCGTCTTGCTTGGGCCTCTCTCCTGGAGGCGCTCAGTCAGACCGAGTGCTGACATGTGGAAAGACGCTCCTCGGGGCACGTCTTGCTTGGGCCTCTCTCCTGGAGGCCCTCTGTCAGACCCAGTGTTGACATGTGGCAAGACGCTCCTCCGGGCACATCTTGCTTGGGCCTCTCTCCTGGAGGCCCTCAGTCAGACCCATTGTTGACATGTGGCAAGACGCTCCTCAGGGCGCGTCTTGCTTGGGCCTTTCTCCTGGAGGCGCTCAGTCAGACCGAGTGCTGACATGTGGCAAGACGCTCCTCGGGGCGCGTCTTGCTTGGGCCTCTCTCCTGGAGGCGCTCAGTCAGACTGAGTAGTGACATGTGGCCTGACGCTCCCCGGGGCGCATCTTGCTTGGGCCTCTCTCCTGGAGGTGCTCAGTCAGACCCAGTGGTGACATGTGGCAAGACACTCCTCGGGGCGCGTCTTGCTTGGGCCTCTCTCCTGGAGGCCCTCAGTCATACCCAGTGTTGACATGTGTCAAGACGCTCCTCGGGGCGCGTCTTGCTTGGGCCTCTCTCCTGGAGGCCCTCAGTCAGACCCATTGTTGACATGTGGCAAGACGCTCCTCGGGGCGTGTCTTGCTTGGGCTTCTCTCCTGGAGGTGCTCAGACAGACCCAGTGCTGACATGTGACAAGACGCTCCTCGGGGCGCGTCTTGCTTGGGCCTCTCTCCTGGAGGCGCTCAGTCAGAACCAGAGGTGACATGTGGCATGACGCTCTTCGGGGCGCGTCTTGCTTGGGCCTCTCTCCTGGAGGCCCTCAGTCATACCCAGTGTTGACATGTGTCAAGACGCTCCTCGGGGAGCGTCTTGCTTGGGCCTCTCTCCTGGAGGCCCTCAGTCAGACCCATTGTTGACATGTGGCAAGACGCTCCTCGGGGCGCGTCTTGCTTGGGCTTCTCTCCTGGAGGCCCTCTGTCAGACCCAGTGTTGACATGTGGCAAGACGCTCCTCAGGGCGCGTCTTGCTTGGGCCTCTCTCCTGGAGGCGCTCAGTCAGACCCAGTGTTGACATGTGGCAAGACGCTCCTCGGGGCGCGTCTTGCTTGGGCCTCTCTCCTGGAGGCGCTCAGTCAGACCCAGTGTTGACATGTGGCAAGACGCTCCTCGGGGCGTGTCTTACTTGGGCCTCTCTCCTGGAGGCGCTCAGTCAGACCCAGTGTTGGCATGTGGCAAGACACTCCTCGGGGCGCGTCTTGGTTGGGCCTCTCTCCTGGAGGCGCTCATTCATACCCAGTGGTGACATGTGGCAAGACGCTCCTCGGGGCGCGTATTGCTTCGGCCTCTCTCCTGAATGCCCTCTGTCAGACCGAGTGTTGACATGTGGCAAGACTCTCCTCGGGGCGCGTCTTGCTTGGGCTTCTCTCATGGAGGCCCTCAGTCCGACCCAGTGTTGACATGTGTCAAGACGCTCCTCGGGGCGTGTCTTGCTTGGGCCTCTCTCCTGGAGGCGCTCAGTCAGACCCAGTGTTGACAAGTGGCAATACGCTCCTCTGGGCGCGTCTTGCTTGGGCTTCTCTCCTGGAGGCCCTCAGTCAGACCCATTGTTGACATGTGGCAAGACGCTTCTCGGGGCACGTCTTGCTTGGGCCTCTCTCCTGGAGGCGCTCAGTCAGACCGAGTAGTGACATGTGGCAAGACGCTCCTCGGGGCGCGTCTTGCTTGGACCTCCCTCCTGGAGGCGCTCAGTCAGACCGAGTAGTGACATTTGGCAAGACGCTCCTCGGGGCGCGTCTTGCTTGGGCCTCTCTCCTGGAGGCGCTCATTCAGACCGAGTGCTGACATAAGGCAAGACGCTCCTCGGGGTGCGTCTTGCTGGGGCCTCTCTACTGGAGGTGCTCAATCAGACCCAGTGGTTACACGTGGCAAGACGCTCTTCTGGGCGCGTCTTGCTTGGGCCTCTCTCCTGGAGGAGCTCAGTCAGACCCAGTGGTGACACGTGGCAAGACGCTCCTCGGGGCGCATCTTGCTTGGGACTCTCTCCTGGAGGCGCTAAGTCAGACCCAGTGTTGACACGTGGCAAGACGCTCCTCTGGGCGCGTCTTGCTTGGGCCTCTCTCCTGGAGGTACTCAGTCAGACACAGTGTTGACATGTGGCAAGACACTCCTCGGGGCGCGTCTTGCTTGGGCTTCTCTCATGGAGGCCCTCAGTAAGACCCATTGTTGACTTGCCACATGTCACCTCTGGTTCTGACTGAGCGCCTCCAGCAGAGAGGCCCAAGCAAGACGCGCCCCGAGGAGCGTCTTGTCACATGTCAACACTGGGTCTGTCTGAGCGCCTCCAGGAGAGAAGCCCAAGCAAGACGCGCCCCGAGGAGCGTCTTGCCACATGTCAACAATGGGTCTGACTGAGGGCCTCCAGGAGAGAGGCCCGAGCAAGACGCGCCCCGAGGAGCGTCTTGACACATGTCAACACTGGGTATAACTGAGGGCCTCCAGGAGAGAGGCCCAAGCAAGACGCGCCCCGAGGAGTGTCTTGCCACATGTCACCACTGGGTCTGACTGAGCGCCTCCAGGAGAGAGGCCCAAGCAAGACGTGCCCCGGGGAGCGTCAGGCCACATGTCACTACTCAGTCTGACTGAGCGCCTCCAGGAGAGAGGCCCAAGCAAGACGCGCCCCGAGGAGCGTCTTGCCACATGTCAGCACTCGGTCTGACTGAGCGCCTCCAGGAGAAAGGCCCAAGCAAGACGCGCCCTGAGGAGCGTCTTGCCACATGTCAACAATGGGTCTGACTGAGGGCCTCCAGGAGAGAGGCCCAAGCAAGATGCGCCCGGAGGAGCGTCTTGCCACATGTCAACACTGGGTCTGACAGAGGGCCTCCAGGAGAGAGGCCCAAGCAAGAGGCGCCCCGAGGAGCGTCTTTCCACATGTCAGCACTCGGTCTGACTGAGCGCCTCCAGGAGAGAGGCCCAAGCAAGACGCGCCCAAAGGAGCGTCTTGCAACATGTCAACAATGGGTCTGACTGAGCGCCTCCAGGAGAGAGGCCCAAGCAACACGCGCCCCGAGGAGCGTCAGGCCACATGTCACTACTCAGTCTGACTGAGCGCCTCCAGGAGAGAGGCCCAAGCAAGACGCGCCCCGAGGAGCGTCTTGCCACATGTCAACAATGGGTCTTACTGAGGGCCTCCAGGAGAGAAGCCCAAGCAACACGCACCCCGAGGAGCTTCTTGCCACATGTCAGCACTCGGTCTGACTGAGCGCCTCCAGGAGAGAGGCCCAAGCAAGACGCGCCCCGAGGAGTGTCTTGCCACATGTCAACACTGGGTCTGACTCAGCGCCTCCAGGAGAGAGGCCCAAGCAAGACGCGCCCCGAGGAGCGTCTTGCCACGTGTCAACACTGGGTCTGACTGAGCGCCTCCAGGAGAGAGGCCCAAGCAAGATGCGCCCCGAGGAGCGTCTTGCCACATGTCACCACTGGGTCTGACTGAGCGCCTCCAGGAGAGAGGCCCAAGCAAGACGCGCCCCGAGGAGCGTCTTGCCTTATGTCAGCACTCGGGCTGACTGAGCGCCTCCAGGAGAGAGGCCCAAGCAAGACGCGCCCCGAGGAGCGTCTTGCGACATGTCACTACTCGGTCTAACTGAGCGCCTCCAGGAGAGAGGTCCAAGCAAGACGCACCCCGAGGAGCGTCTTGCCACATGTCACTACTCGGTCTGACTGAGTGCCTCCAGGAGAGAGGCCCAAGCAAGACGTGCCCCGAGGAGCGTCTTGCCACATGTCAACAATGGGTCTGACTGAGGGCCTCCAGGAGAGAAGCCCAAGCAAGACGCGCCCCGAGGAGCGTCAGGCCACATGTCAACCCTGGGTCTGACTGAGCGCCTCCAGGAGAGAGGCCCCAGCAAGACGCGCCCCGAGGAGCGTCTTGCCACATGTCAGCACTCGGTCTGACTGAGCGCCTCCAGGAGAGAGGCCCAAGCAAGAAGCGCCCCGAGGAGCTTCTTGCCACATGTCAACAATGGGTCTCACTGAGGGCCTCCAGGAGAGAAGCCCAAGCAAGACGCGCCCCGAGGAGCGTCTTGCCACATGTCAACACTGGGTCTAATTGAGCGCCTCCAGGAGAGAGGCCCAAGCAAGACATACCCCGAGGAGCGTCTTGCCACATGTCACTACTCGGTCTGACTGAGCGCCTCCAGGAGAGAGGTCCAAGCAACACGTGCCCCGAGGAGCGTCCTGCCACATGTCAACAATGGGTCTGACTGAGGGCCTCCAGGAGAGAAGCCCAAGCAAGAAGCTCCCCGAGGAGCGTCTTGCCACATGTCAACACTGGGTCTGACTGAGCGCCTCCAGGAGAGAGGCCCAAGCAAGACACGCCCCGAGGAGCAACTTGACACATGTCAACACTGGGTCTGACTGATGGCCTCCATGAGAGAAGCCCAAGCAAGACGCGCCCCGAGGAGAGTCTTGCCACATGTCAACACTGGGTCTGACAGAGGGCATCCAGGAGAGAGGCCCAAGCAATACGCGCCCCGAGGAGCGTCTTGCCACATGTCAACAATGGGTCTGACTGAGGGCCTCCAGGAGAGAAGCCAAAGCAAGACGCGCCCCGAGGAGTGTCTTGCCACATGTCAACACTGTGTCTGACTGAGCGCCTCCAGGAGAGAGGCCCAAGCAAGACGCGCCCCGAGGAGCGTCTTGCCACGTGTCAACACTGGGTCTGACTTAGCGCCTCCAGGAGAGAGGCCCAAGCAAGATGCGCCTCGAGGAGCGTCTTGCCACGTGTCACCACTGGGTCTGACTGAGCTCCTCCAGGAGAGAGGCCCAAGCAAGACGCGCCCAGAGGAGCGTCTTGCCACTTGTCACCACTGGGTCTGATTGAGCACCTCCAGGAGAGAGGCCCCAGCAAGACGCGCCCCGAGGAGCGTCTTGCCTTATGTCAGCACTCGGTCTGACTGAGCGCCTCCAGGAGAGAGGCCCAAGCAAGACGTGCCCCGAGGAGCGTCTTGCCAAATGTCACTACTCGGTCTGACTGAGCGCCTCCAGGAGGGAGGTCCAAGCAAAACGCGCCCCGAGGAGCGTCTTGCCACATGTCACTACTCGGTCTGACTGAGCGCCTCCAGGAGAGAGGCCCAAGCAAGACGTGCCCCGAGGAGCGTCTTGCCACATGTCAACAATGGGTCTGACTGAGGGCCTCCAGGAGAGAAGCCCAAGCAAGACGCGCCCAGAGGAGCGTCTTGCCACATGTCAACACTGGGTCTGACTGAGCGCCTCCAGGAGAGAGGCCCAAGCAAGACACGCCCCGAGGAGCGTCTTGACACATGTCAACACTGGGTTGGACTGAGGGCCTCCAGGAGAGAAGCCCAAGCAAGACGCGCCCCGAGGAGAGTCTTGCCACATGTCAACACTCAGTCTGACAGAGGGAATTCAGGAGAGAGGCCCAAGCAATGAGCGCCCCGAGGAGCGTCTTGCCTTATGTCAGCACTCGGTCTTACTGAGCGCCTCCAGGAGAGAGGCCCAAGCAAGACGCGCCCCGAGGAGTGTCTTGCCACATGTCAACAATGGGTCTGACTGAGGGCCTCCAGGAGAGAGGCCCAAGCAAGATGCGCCCGGAGGAGCGTCTTGCCACATGTCAACACTGGGTCTGACAGAGGGCCTCCAGGAGAGAGGCCCAAGCAAGACGCGCCCCGAGGAGCGTCTTGCCACATGTCACCTCTGGTTCTGACTGAGCGCCTCCAGGAGAGAGGCCCAAGCAAGACGCGCCCCGAGGAGCGTCTTGTCACATGTCAACACTGGGTCTGTCTGAGCGCCTCTAGGAGAGAAGCCCAAGCAAGACGCGCCCCGAGGAGTGTCTTGCCAAATGTCAGCACTCGGTCTGACTGAGCGCCTCCAGGAGAGAGGCCCAAGCAAGACGCGCCCCGAGGAGCGTCTTGCCACATGTCAACAATGGGTCTGACTGAGGGCCTCCAGGAGAGAAGCCCAAGCAACACGCGGCCCGAGGAGCGTCTTGCCACATGTCAGCACTCGGTCTGACTGAGCGCCTCCAGGAGAGAGGCCAAAGCAAGACGCGCCCCGAGGAGCGTCTTGACACATGTCAACACTGGGTCTGACAGAGGGCCTCCATGAGAGAGGCCCAAGCAAGACGCGCCCCGAGGAGTGTCTTGCCACATGTCAACACTGGGTCTGACAGAGGGCCTCCAGGAGAGAGGCCCAAGCAAGACGCGCCCCGAGAAGTGTCTTGCCACATGTCACCACTTGGTCTGACTGAGCGCCTCCAGGAGAGAGGCCCAAGCAAGACGCGCCCCGAGGAGCGTCAGACCGCATGTCACTACTCATTCTGACTGAGCGCCTCCAGGAGAGAGGCCCAAGCAAGACGCGCCCCGAGGAGCGTCTTGCCACGTGTCAACACTGGGTCTGATTGAGGGCCTTCTGGAGAGAGGCCCAAGCAAGACGCGCCCCGAGGAGCGTCTTGCCACATGTCACCACTTGGTCTGACTGAGCGCCTCCAGGAGAGAGGCCCAAGCAACACGCGCCCCGAGGAGCGTCAGGCCACATGTCTCTACTCAGTCTGACTGAGCGCCTCCAGGAGAGAGGCCCAAGCAAGACGCGCCCCGAGGAGCGTCTTGCCACATGTCAACAATGAGTCTTACTGAGGGCATCCAGGAGAGAAGCCCAAGCAAGACGCGCCCCGAGGAGCTTCTTGCCACATGTCAGCACTCGGTCTGACTGAGCGCCTCAATGAGAGAGGCCCAAGCAAGACGCGCCCCGAGGAGTGTCTTGCCACATGTCAACACTGGGTCCGACAGAGGGCCTCCAGGAGAGAGGCCCAAGCAAGACGCGCCCCGAGGAGTGTCTTGCCACATGTCACCACTTGGTCTGACTGAGCGCCTCCAGGAGAGAGGCCCAAGCAAGACGCGCCCCGAGGAGCATCTTGCCACGTGTCAACACTGGGTCTGATTGAGGGCCTTCTGGAGAGAGGCCCAAGAAAGACGCGCCCCGAGGAGCGTCTTGCCACATGTCAACAATGGTTCTTACTGAGGGCCTCCAGGTGAGAAGCCCAAGCAAGACGCGCCCCGAGGAGCTTCTTGCCACATGTCAGCACTCGGTCAGACTGAGCGCCTCCAGGAGAGAGGCCAAAGCAAGACGCCCCCCGAGGAGCGTCTTGACACATGTCAACACTGGGTCTGACAGAGGGCCTCCATGAGAGAGGCCCAAGCAAGACGCGCCCCGAGGAGTGTCTTGCCAAATGTCAACACTGGGTCTGACTGAGCGCCTCAGGGAGAGAGGTCCAAGCAAGACGCGCCCCGAGGAGCGTCTTGCCACATGTCACTACTCGGTCTGACTGAGCGCCTCAGGGAGAGAGGTCCAAGCAAGACGTGCCCCGAGGAGCGTCTTGCCACATGTCAACACTGGATCTGACTGAGTGCCTCCATGAGAGAAGCCCCAGCAAGACGCGCCCCGAGGAGCGTCTTGCCACATGTCACTACTCGGTCTGTTTGAGCGCCTCCAGGAGAGAGGCCCAAGCAAGACACGCCCCGAGGAGCGTCTTGACACATGTCAACACTGGGTCTGACTGAGGGCCTCCATGAGAGAAGCCCAAGCAAGACGCGCCCCGAGGAGCGTCTTGCCACATGTCAACACTGGGTCTGATTGAGGGCCTTCTGGAGAGAGGCCCAAGCAAGACGCGCCCCGAGGAGCGTCTTGCCACATGTATACAATGGGTCTTACTGAGGGCCTCCAGGAGAGAGGCCCAAGCAAGATGCGCCCGGAGGAGCGTTTTGCCACATGTCAACACTGGGTCTGACAGAGGGCCTCCAGGAGAGAGGCCCAAGCAAGACGCACCCCGAGGAGCGTCTTGCCACATGTAAACACTGGGTCTGACAGAGGGCCTCTATGAGAGAGGCCCAAGCAAGACGCGCCCCGAGGAGCGTCTTGCGACATGTCACTACTCGGTCTAACTGAGCGCCTCCAGGAGAGAGGCCCAAGCAAGACGCGCCCCGTGGAGCGTCTTGCCACATGTCACTACTCGGTCTGACTGAGCGCCTCAGGAGAGAGGCCCAAGCAAGACGTTCCCCGAGGAGCGTCTTGCCACATGTCAACAATGGGTCTGACTGAGGGCCTCCAGGAGAGAAGCCCAAGCAAGACGCGCCCCGTGGAGCGTCTTGCCACATGTCTCCTCTGGGTCTGACAGAGGGCCTCCAGGAGAGAGGCCCAAGCAAGACGCGCCCCGAGTAGTGTCTTGCCACATGTCACCACTTGGTCTGACTGAGCGCCTCCAGGAGAGAGGCCCAAGCAACACGCGCCCCGAGGAGCGTCAGACCGCATGTCACTACTCATTCTGACTGAGCGCCTACAGGAGAGAGGCCCAAGCAAGACGCTCCCCGAGGAGCGTCTTGTCACGTGTCAACACTGGGTCTGATTGAGGGCCTTCTGGAGAGAGGCCCAAGCAAGACGCGCCCCGAGGAGCGTCTTGCCACATGTCACCACTTGGTCTGACTGAGCGCCTCCAGGAGAGAGGCCCAAGCAACACGCGCCCCGAGGAGCGTCAGGCCACATGTCACTACTCAGTCTGAATGAGCGCCTCCAGGAGAGAGGCCCAAGCAAGACGCGCCCCGAGGAGTGTCTTGCCACATGTCAACACTGGGTCTGACAGAGGGCATTCAGGAGAGAGGCCGAAGCAATAAGCGCCCCGAGGAGCGTCTTGCCACATGTCACCACTGGGTCTGAATGAGCGCCTCCAGGAGAGAGGCCCAAGCAAGACGCGCCCCGAGGAGCGTCTTGCCACATGTCATCAATGAGTCTTACTGAGGGCCTCCAGGAGAGAAGCCCAAGCAAGATGCGCCCCGAGGAGCTTCTTGCCACATGTCAGCACTCGGTCTGACTGAGCGCCTCCATGAGAGAGGCCCAAGCAAGACGCGCCCCGAGGAGTGTCTTGCCACATGTCAACACTGGGTCTGACAGAGGGCATTCAGGAGAGAGGCCGAAGCAATAAGCGCCCCAAGGAGCGTCTTGCCACATGTCACCACTGGGTCTGAATGAGCGCCTCCAGGAGAGAGGCCCAAGCAAGAGGCGCCCCGAGGAGCGTCTTTCCACATGTCAGCACTCGGTCTGACTGAGCGCCTCCAGGAGAGAGGCCCAAGCAAGACGCGCCCAAAGGAGCGTCTTGCAACATGTCAACAATGGGTCTGACTGAGCGCCTCCAGGAGAGAGGCCCAAGCAACACGCGCCCCGAGGAGCGTCAGGCCACATGTCACTACTCAGTCTGACTGAGCGCCTCCAGGAGAGAGGCCCAAGCAAGACGCGCCCCGAGGAGCGTCTTGCCACGTGTCAACACTGGGTCTGATTGAGGGCCTTCTGGAGAGAGGCCCAAGCAAGACGCGCCCCGAGGAGCGTCTTGCCACATGTCAACAATGGGTCTTACTGAGGGCCTCCAGGAGAGAAGCCCAAGCAACACGCACCCCGAGGAGCTTCTTGCCACATGTCAGCACTCGGTCTGACTGAGCGCCTCCAGGAGAGAGGCCCAAGCAAGACGCGCCCCGAGGAGTGTCTTGCCACATGTCAACACTGGGTCTGACTGAGCGCCTCCAGGAGAGAGGCCCAAGCAAGACGCGCCCCGAGGAGCGTCTTGCCACGTGTCAACACTGGGTCTGACTGAGCGCCTCCAGGAGAGAGGCCCAAGCAAGATGCGCCCCGAGGAGCGTCTTGCCACATGTCACCACTGGGTCTGACTGAGCGCCTCCAGGAGAGAGGCCCAAGCAAGACGCGCCCCGAGGAGCGTCTTGCCTTATGTCAGCACTCGGGCTGACTGAGCGCCTCCAGGAGAGAGGCCCAAGCAAGACGCGCCCCGAGGAGCGTCTTGCGACATGTCACTACTCGGTCTAACTGAGCGCCTCCAGGAGAGAGGTCCAAGCAAGACGCACCCCGAGGAGCGTCTTGCCACATGTCACTACTCGGTCTGACTGAGTGCCTCCAGGAGAGAGGCCCAAGCAAGACGTGCCCCGAGGAGCGTCTTGCCACATGTCAACAATGGGTCTGACTGAGGGCCTCCAGGAGAGAAGCCCAAGCAAGACGCGCCCCGAGGAGCGTCAGGCCACATGTCAACACTGGGTCTGACTGAGCGCCTCCAGGAGAGAGGCCCCAGCAAGACGCGCCCCGAGGAGCGTCTTGCCACATGTCAGCACTCGGTCTGACTGAGCGCCTCCAGGAGAGAGGCCCAAGCAAGAAGCGCCCCGAGGAGCTTCTTGCCACATGTCAACAATGGGTCTCACTGAGGGCCTCCAGGAGAGAAGCCAAAGCAAGACGCGCCCCGAGGAGCGTCTTGCCACATGTCAACACTGGGTCTAATTGAGCGCCTCCAGGAGAGAGGCCCAAGCAAGACATACCCCGAGGAGCGTCTTGCCACATGTCACTGCTCGGTCTGACTGAGCGCCTCCAGGAGAGAGGTCCAAGCAACACGTGCCCCGAGGAGCGTCTTGCCACATGTCAACAATGGGTCTGACTGAGGGCCTCCAGGAGAGAAGCCCAAGCAAGAAGCGCCCCGAGGAGCGTCTTGCCACATGTCAACACTGGGTCTGACTGAGCGCCTCCAGGAGAGAGGCCCAAATCAAGACACGCCCCGAGGAGCGTCTTGACACATGTCAACACTGGGTCTGACTGAGGGCCTCCATGAGAGAAGCCCAAGCAAGACGCGCCCCGAGGAGAGTCTTGCCACATGTCAACACTGGGTCTGACAGAGGGCATCCAGGAGAGAGGCCCAAGCAATACGCGCCCCGAGGAGCGTCTTGCCACATGTCAACAATGGGTCTGACTGAGGGCCTCCAGGAGAGAAGCCAAAGCAAGACGCGCCCCGAGGAGTGTCTTGCCACATGTCAACACTGTGTCTGACTGAGCGCCTCCAGGAGAGAGGCCCAAGCAAGACGCGCCCCGAGGAGCGTCTTGCCACGTGTCAACACTGGGTCTGACTTAGCGCCTCCAGGAGAGAGGCCCAAGCAAGATGCGCCTCGAGGAGCGTCTTGCCACGTGTCACCACTGGGTCTGACTGAGCTCCTCCAGGAGAGAGGCCCAAGCAAGACGCGCCCAGAGGAGCGTCTTGCCACATGTCAACAATGGGTCTGACTGAGGGCCTCCAGGAGAGAAGCCCAAGCAACACGCGGCCCGAGGAGCGTCTTGCCACATGTCAGCACTCGGTCTGACTGAGCGCCTCCAGGAGAGAGGCCAAAGCAAGACGCGCCCCGAGGAGCGTCTTGACACATGTCAACACTGGGTCTGACAGAGGGCCTCCATGAGAGAGGCCCAAGCAAGACGCGCCCCGAGGAGTGTCTTGCCACATGTCAACACTGGGTCTGACAGAGGGCCTCCAGGAGAGAGGCCCAAGCAAGACGCGCCCCGAGAAGTGTCTTGCCACATGTCACCACTTGGTCTGACTGAGCGCCTCCAGGACAGAGGCCCAAGCAAGACGCGCCCCGAGGAGCGTCAGACCGCATGTCACTACTCATTCTGACTGAGCGCCTCCAGGAGAGAGGCCCAAGCAAGACGCGCCCCGAGGAGCGTCTTGCCACGTGTCAACACTGGGTCTGATTGAGGGCCTTCTGGAGAGAGGCCCAAGCAAGACGCGCCCCGAGGAGCGTCTTGCCACATGTCACCACTTGGTCTGACTGAGCGCCTCCAGGAGAGAGGCCCAAGCAACACGCGCCCCGAGGAGCGTCAGGCCACATGTCTCTACTCAGTCTGACTGAGCGCCTCCAGGAGAGAGGCCCAAGCAAGACGCGCCCCGAGGAGCGTCTTGCCACATGTCAACAATGAGTCTTACTGAGGCCATCCAGGAGAGAAGCCCAAGCAAGACGCGCCCCGAGGAGCTTCTTGCCACATGTAAGCACTCGGTCTGACTGAGCGCCTCCATGAGAGAGGCCCAAGCAAGACGCGCCCCGAGGAGTGTCTTGCCACATGTCAACACTGGGTCTGACAGAGGGCCTCCAGGAGAGAGGCCCAAGCAAGACGCGCCCCGAGGAGTGTCTTGCCACATGTCACCACTTGGTCTGACTGAGCGCCTCCAGGAGAGAGGCCCAAGCAAGACGCGCCCCGAGGAGCGTCTTGCCACGTGTCAACACTGGGTCTTATTGAGGGCCTTCTGGAGAGAGGCCCAAGCAAGACGCGCCCCGAGGAGCGTCTTGCCACATGTCAACAATGGTTCTTACTGAGGGCCTCCAGGTGAGAAGCCCAAGCAAGACGCGCCCCGAGGAGCTTCTTGCCACATGTCAGCACTCGGTCAGACTGAGCGCCTCCAGGAGAGAGGCCAAAGCAAGACGCCCCCCGAGGAGCGTCTTGACACATGTCAACACTGGGTCTGACAGAGGGCCTCCATGAGAGAGGCCCAAGCAAGACGCGCCCCGAGGAGTGTCTTGCCAAATGTCAACACTGGGTCTGACTGAGCGCCTCAGGGAGAGAGGTCCAAGCAAGACGCGCCCCGAGGAGCGTCTTGCCACATGTCACTACTCGGTCTGACTGAGCGCCTCAGGGAGAGAGGTCCAAGCAAGACGTGCCCCGAGGAGCGTCTTGCCACATGTCAACACTGGATCTGACTGAGTGCCTCCATGAGAGAAGCCCCAGCAAGACGCGCCCCGAGGAGCGTCTTGCCACATGTCACTACTCGGTCTGTTTGAGCGCCTCCAGGAGAGAGGCCCAAGCAAGACACGCCCCGAGGAGCGTCTTGACACATGTCAACACTGGGTCTGACTGAGGGCCTCCATGAGAGAAGCCCAAGCAAGACGCGCCCCGAGGAGCGTCTTGCCACATGTCAACACTGGGTCTGATTGAGGGCCTTCTGGAGAGAGGCCCAAGCAAGACGCGCCCCGAGGAGCGTCTTGCCACATGTATACAATGGGTCTTACTGAGGGCCTCCAGGAGAGAGGCCCAAGCAAGATGCGCCCGGAGGAGCGTTTTGCCACATGTCAACACTGGGTCTGACAGAGGGCCTGCAGGAGAGAGGCCCAAGCAAGACGCACCCCGAGGAGCGTCTTGCCACATGTAAACACTGGGTCTGACAGAGGGCCTCTATGAGAGAGGCCCAAGCAAGACGCGCCCCGAGGAGCGTCTTGCGACATGTCACTACTCGGTCTAACTGAGCGCCTCCAGGAGAGAGGTCCAAGCAAGACGCGCCCCGAGGAGCGTCTTGCCACATGTCACTACTCGGTCTGACTGAGCGCCTCCAGGAGAGAGGCCCAAGCAAGACGTGCCCCGAGGAGCGTCTTGCCACATGTCAACAATGGGTCTGACTGAGGGCCTCCAGGAGAGTAGCCCAAGCAAGACGCGCCCCGTGGAGCGTCTTGCCACATGTCTCCTCTGGGTCTGACAGAGGGCCTCCAGGAGAGAGGCCCAAGCAAGACGCGCCCCGAGAAGTGTCTTGCCACATGTCACCACTTGGTCTGACTGAGCGCCTCCAGGAGAGAGGCCCAAGCAACACGCGCCCCGAGGAGCGTCAGGCCACATGTCACTACTCAGTCTGACTGAGCGCCTCCAGGAGAGAGGCCCAAGCAAGACGCGCCCCGAGGAGCGTCTTGCCACATGTCATCAATGAGTCTTACTGAGGGCCTCCAGGAGAGAAACCCAAGCAAGATGCGCCCCGAGGAGCTTCTTGCCACAGGTCAGCACTCGGTCTGACTGAGCGCCTCCATGAGAGAGGCCCAAGCAAGACGCGCCCCGAGGAGTGTCTTGCCACATGTCAACACTGGGTCTGACAGAGGGCCTCCAGGAGAGAGGCCCAAGCAAGACGCGCCCCGAGGAGTGTCTTGCCACATGTCACCACTTGGTCTGACTGAGCGCCTCCAGGAGAGAGGCCCAAGCAAGACGCGCCCCGAGGAGCGTCTTGCCACATCTCAACAATGGTTCTTACTGAGGGCCTCCAGGTGAGAAGCCCAAGCAAGACTCGCCCCGAGGAGCTTCTTGCCACATGTCAGCACTCGGTCAGACTGAGCGCCTCCAGGAGAGAGGCCAAAGCAAGACGCCCCCCGAGGAGCGTCTTGACACATGTCAACACTGGGTCTGACAGAGGGCCTCCATGAGAGAGGCCCAAGCAAGACGCGCCCCGAGGAGTGTCTTGCCAAATGTCAACACTGGGTCTGACTGAGCGCCTCAGGGAGAGAGGTCCAAGCAAGACGCGCCCCGAGGAGCGTCTTGCCACATGTCACTACTCGGTCTGACTGAGCGCCTCAGGGAGAGAGGTCCAAGCAAGACGTGCCCCGAGGAGCGTGTTGCCACATGTCAACACTGGATCTGACTGAGTGCCTCCATGAGAGAAGCCCCAGCAAGACGCGCCCCGAGGAGCGTCTTGCCACATGTCACTACTCGTTCTGTTTGAGCGCCTCCAGGAGAGAGGCCCAAGCAAGACACGCCCCGAGGAGCGTCTTGACACATGTCAACACTGGGTCTGACTGAGGGCCTCCATGAGAGAAGCCCAAGCAAGACGCGCCCCGAGGAGCGTCTTGCCACATGTCAACACTGGGTCTGATTGAGGGCCTTCTGGAGAGAGGCACAAGCAAGACGCGCCCCGAGGAGCGTCTTGCCACATGTATACAATGGGTCTTACTGAGGGCCTCCAGGAGAGAGGCCCAAGCAAGACGCGCCCCGAGGAGCGTCTTGCCACATGTCAACAATGGGTCTGACTGAGGGCCTCCAGGAGAGAAGCCCAAGCAAGACGCGCCCCGTGGAGCGTCTTGCCACATGTCAACACTGGGTCTTATTGAGGGCCTTCTGGAGAGAGGCCCAAGCAAGACGCGCCCCGAGGAGCGTCTTGCCACATGTCAACAATGGGTCTGACTGAGGGCCTCCAGGAGAGAAGCCCAAGCAAGACGCGCCCCGTGGAGCGTCTTGCCACATGTCAACACTGGGTCTGACTGAGCGCCTCCAGGAGAGAGGCCCAAGCAAGACGCGCCCCGAGGAGCGTCTTGCCACATGTCAACAATGGGTCTGACTGAGGGCCTCCAGGAGAGAAGCCCAAGCAAGACGCGCCCCGTGGAGCGTCTTGCCACATGTCAACACTGGGTCTTATTGAGGGCCTTCTGGAGAGAGGCCCAAGCAATACGCGCCCCGAGGAGCGTCTTGCCACATGTCAACAATGGGTCTTACTGAGGGCCTCCAGGAGAGAGGCCCAAGCAAGATGCGCCCGGAGGAGCGTCTTGCCACATGTCAACACTGGGTCTGACAGAGGGCCTCCAGGAGAGAGGCCCAAGCAAGACGCGCCCCGAGGAGCGTCTTGCCACATGTCACCTCTGGTTCTGACTGAGCGCCTCCAGGAGAGAGGCCCAAGCAAGACGCGCCCCGAGGAGCGTCTTGCCACATGTCAACAATGGGTCTGACTGAGGGCCTCCAGGAGAGAAGCCCCAGCAAGACGCGCCCCGTGGAGCGTCTTGACACATGTCAACACTGGGTCTGACAGAGGGCCTCCAGGAGAGGGGCCCAAGAAAGACGCGCCCCGAGGAGTGTCTTGCCACATGTCACCACTGGGTCTGACTGAGCGCCTCCAGGAGAGAGGCCCAGGCAAGACGCGCCCCGAGGAGCGTCAGGCCACATGTCACTACTCAGTCTGACTGAGCGCCTCCAGGAGAGAGGCCCAAGCAAGACGCGCCCCGAGGAGCGTCTTGCCACGTGTCAACACTGGGTCTGATTGAGGGCCTTCTGGAGAGAGGCCCAAGCAAGACGCACCACGAGGAGCGTCTTGCCACATGTCAACAATGGGTCTTACTGAGGGCCTCCAGGAGAGAAGCCCAAGCAAGACGCGCCCCGAGGAGCTTCTTGCCACATGTCAGCACTCGGTCTGACTGAGCGCCTCCATGAGAGAGGCCAAAGCAAGACGCGCCCCGAGGAGCGTCTTGACACATGTCAACACTGGGTCTGACAGAGGGCCTCCATGAGAGAGGCCCAAGCAAGACGCGCCCCGAGGAGTGTCTTGTCACATGTCAACACTGGGTCTGACAGAGGGCCTCCAGGAGAGAGGCCCAAGCAAGACGCGCCCCGAGGAGTGTCTTGCCACATGTCACCACTTGGTCTGACTGAGCGCCTCCAGGAGAGAGGCCCAAGCAAGACGCGCCCCGAGGAGTGTCTTGCCACATGTCACCACTTGGTCTGACTGAGCGCCTCCAGGAGAGAGGCCCAAGCAAGACGCGCCCCGAGGAGCTTCTTGCCACATGTCAGCACTCGGTCTGACTGAGCGCCTCCATGAGAGAGGCCAAAGCAAGACGCGCCCCGAGGAGCGTCTTGACACATGTCAACACTGGGTCTGACAGAGGGCCTCCATGAGAGAGGCCCAAGCAAGATGCGCCCGGAGGAGCGTTTTGCCACATGTCAACACTGGGTCTGACAGAGGGCCTCCAGGAGAGAGGCCCAAGCAAGACGCGCCCCGAGGAGTGTCTTGCCACATGTCACCACTTGGTCTGACTGAGCGCCTCCAGGAGAGAGGCCCAAGCAAGACGCGCCCCGAGGAGTGTCTTGCCACATGTCACCACTTGGTCTGACTGAGCGCCTCCAGGAGAGAGGCCCAAGCAAGACGCGCCCCGAGGAGCTTCTTGCCACATGTCAGCACTCGGTCTGACTGAGCGCCTCCATGAGAGAGGCCAAAGCAAGACGCGCCCCGAGGAGCGTCTTGACACATGTCAACACTGGGTCTGACAGAGGGCCTCCATGAGAGAGGCCCAAGCAAGATGCGCCCGGAGGAGCGTTTTGCCACATGTCAACACTGGGTCTGACAGAGGGCCTCCAGGAGAGAGGCCCAAGCAAGACGCACCCCGAGGAGCGTCTTGCCACATGTAAACACTGGGTCTGACAGAGGGCCTCTATGAGAGAGGCCCAAGCAAGACGCGCCCCGAGGAGCGTCTTGCGACATGTCACTACTCGGTCTAACTGAGCGCCTCCAGGAGAGAGGTCCAAGCAAGACGCGCCCCGAGGAGCGTCTTGCCACATGTCACTACTCGGTCTGACTGAGCGCCTCCAGGAGAGAGGCCCAAGCAAGACGTGCCCCGAGGAGCGTCTTGCCACATGTCAACAATGGGTCTGACTGAGGGCCTCCAGGAGAGAAGCCCAAGCAAGACGCGCCCCGTGGAGCGTCTTGCCACATGTCTCCTCTGGGTCTGACAGAGGGCCTCCAGGAGAGAGGCCCAAGCAAGACGCGCCCCGAGAAGTGTCTTGCCACATGTCACCACTTGGTCTGACTGAGCGCCTCCAGGAGAGAGGCCCAAGCAACACGCGCCCCGAGGAGCGTCAGGCCACATGTCACTACTCAGTCTGACTGAGCGCCTCCAGGAGAGAGGCCCAAGCAAGACGCGCCCCGAGGAGCGTCTTGCCACATGTCAACAATGGGTCTTACTGAGGGCCTCCAGGAGAGAAGCCCAAGCAAGACGCGCCCCGAGGAGCTTCTTGCCACATGTCAGCACTCGGTCTGACTGAGCGCCTCCATGAGAGAGGCCAAAGCAAGACGCGCCCCGAGGAGCGTCTTGACACATGTCAACACTGGGTCTGACAGAGGGCCTCCATGAGAGAGGCCCAAGCAAGACGCGCCCCGAGGAGTGTCTTGTCACATGTCAACACTGGGTCTGACAGAGGGCCTCCAGGAGAGAGGCCCAAGCAAGACGCGCCCCGAGGAGTGTCTTGCCACATGTCACCACTTGGTCTGACTGAGCGCCTCCAGGAGAGAGGCCCAAGCAAGACGCGCCCCGAGGAGTGTCTTGCCACATGTCACCACTTGGTCTGACTGAGCGCCTCCAGGAGAGAGGCCCAAGCAAGACGCGCCCCGAGGAGCTTCTTGCCACATGTCAGCACTCGGTCTGACTGAGCGCCTCCATGAGAGAGGCCAAAGCAAGACGCGCCCCGAGGAGCGTCTTGACACATGTCAACACTGGGTCTGACAGAGGGCCTCCATGAGAGAGGCCCAAGCAAGATGCGCCCGGAGGAGCGTTTTGCCACATGTCAACACTGGGTCTGACAGAGGGCCTCCAGGAGAGAGGCCCAAGCAAGACGCGCCCCGAGGAGTGTCTTGCCACATGTCACCACTTGGTCTGACTGAGCGCCTCCAGGAGAGAGGCCCAAGCAAGACGCGCCCCGAGGAGTGTCTTGCCACATGTCACCACTTGGTCTGACTGAGCGCCTCCAGGAGAGAGGCCCAAGCAAGACGCGCCCCGAGGAGCTTCTTGCCACATGTCAGCACTCGGTCTGACTGAGCGCCTCCATGAGAGAGGCCAAAGCAAGACGCGCCCCGAGGAGCGTCTTGACACATGTCAACACTGGGTCTGACAGAGGGCCTCCATGAGAGAGGCCCAAGCAAGATGCGCCCGGAGGAGCGTTTTGCCACATGTCAACACTGGGTCTGACAGAGGGCCTCCAGGAGAGAGGCCCAAGCAAGACGCACCCCGAGGAGCGTCTTGCCACATGTAAACACTGGGTCTGACAGAGGGCCTCTATGAGAGAGGCCCAAGCAAGACGCGCCCCGAGGAGCGTCTTGCGACATGTCACTACTCGGTCTAACTGAGCGCCTCCAGGAGAGAGGTCCAAGCAAGACGCGCCCCGAGGAGCGTCTTGCCACATGTCACTACTCGGTCTGACTGAGCGCCTCCAGGAGAGAGGCCCAAGCAAGACGTGCCCCGAGGAGCGTCTTGCCACATGTCAACAATGGGTCTGACTGAGGGCCTCCAGGAGAGAAGCCCAAGCAAGACGCGCCCCGTGGAGCGTCTTGCCACATGTCTCCTCTGGGTCTGACAGAGGGCCTCCAGGAGAGAGGCCCAAGCAAGACGCGCCCCGAGAAGTGTCTTGCCACATGTCACCACTTGGTCTGACTGAGCGCCTCCAGGAGAGAGGCCCAAGCAACACGCGCCCCGAGGAGCGTCAGGCCACATGTCACTACTCAGTCTGACTGAGCGCCTCCAGGAGAGAGGCCCAAGCAAGACGCGCCCCGAGGAGCGTCTTGCCACATGTCATCAATGAGTCTTACTGAGGGCCTCCAGGAGAGAAACCCAAGCAAGATGCGCCCCGAGGAGCTTCTTGCCACATGTCAGCACTCGGTCTGAGTGAGCGCCTCCATGAGAGAGGCCCAAGCAAGACGCGCCCCGAGGAGTGTCTTGCCACATGTCAACACTGGGTCTGACAGAGGGCCTCCAGGAGAGAGGCCCAAGCAAGACGCGCCCCGAGGAGTGTCTTGCCACATGTCACCACTTGGTCTGACTGAGCGCCTCCAGGAGAGAAGCCCAAGCAAGACTCGCCCCGAGGAGCTTCTTGCCACATGTCAGCACTCGGTCAGACTGAGCGCCTCCAGGAGAGAGGCCAAAGCAAGACGCCCCCCGAGGAGCGTCTTGACACATGTCAACACTGGGTCTGACAGAGGGCCTCCATGAGAGAGGCCCAAGCAAGACGCGCCCCGAGGAGCGTCTTGCCACATGTCACTACTCGGTCTGACTGAGCGCCTCAGGGAGAGAGGTCCAAGCAAGACGTGCCCCGAGGAGCGTGTTGCCACATGTCAACACTGGATCTGACTGAGTGCCTCCATGAGAGAAGCCCCAGCAAGACGCGCCCCGAGGAGCGTCTTGCCACATGTCACTACTCGGTCTGTTTGAGCGCCTCCAGGAGAGAGGCCCAAGCAAGACACGCCCCGAGGAGCGTCTTGACACATGTCAACACTGGGTCTGACTGAGGGCCTCCATGAGAGAAGCCCAAGCAAGACGCGCCCCGAGGAGCGTCTTGCCACATGTCAACACTGGGTCTGATTGAGGGCCTTCTGGAGAGAGGCCCAAGCAAGACGCGCCCCGAGGAGCGTCTTGCCACATGTATACAATGGGTCTTACTGAGGGCCTCCAGGAGAGAGGCCCAAGCAAGACGCGCCCCGAGGAGCGTCTTGCCACATGTCAACAATGGGTCTGACTGAGGGCCTCCAGGAGAGAAGCCCAAGCAAGACGCGCCCCGTGGAGCGTCTTGCCACATGTCAACACTGGGTCTTATTGAGGGCCTTCTGGAGAGAGGCCCAAGCAAGACGCGCCCCGAGGAGCGTCTTGCCACATGTCAACAATGGGTCTGACTGAGGGCCTCCAGGAGAGAAGCCCAAGCACGACGCGCCCCGTGGAGCGTCTTGCCACATGTCAACACTGGGTCTGACTGAGCGCCTCCAGGAGAGAGGCCCAAGCAAGACGCGCCCCGAGGAGCGTCTTGCCACATGTCAACAATGGGTCTGACTGAGGGCCTCCAGGAGAGAAGCCCAAGCAAGACGCGCCCCGTGGAGCGTCTTGCCACATGTCAACACTGGGTCTTATTGAGGGCCTTCTGGAGAGAGGCCCAAGCAATACGCGCCCCGAGGAGCGTCTTGCCACATGTCAACAATGGGTCTTACTGAGGGCCTCCAGGAGAGAGGCCCAAGCAAGATGCGCCCGGAGGAGCGTCTTGCCACATGTCAACACTGGGTCTGACAGAGGGCCTCCAGGAGAGAGGCCCAAGCAAGACGCGCCCCGAGGAGCGTCTTGCCACATGTCACCTCTGGTTCTGACTGAGCGCCTCCAGGAGAGAGGCCCAAGCAAGACGCGCCCCGAGGAGCGTCTTGCCACATGTCAACAATGGGTCTGACTGAGGGCCTCCAGGAGAGAAGCCCCAGCAAGACGCGCCCCGTGGAGCGTCTTGACACATGTCAACACTGGGTCTGACAGAGGGCCTCCAGGAGAGGGGCCCAAGAAAGACGCGCCCCGAGGAGTGTCTTGCCACATGTCACCACTGGGTCTGACTGAGCGCCTCCAGGAGAGAGGCCCAGGCAAGACGCGCCCCGAGGAGCGTCAGGCCACATGTCACTACTCAGTCTGACTGAGCGCCTCCAGGAGAGAGGCCCAAGCAAGACGCGCCCCGAGGAGCGTCTTGCCACGTGTCAACACTGGGTCTGATTGAGGGCCTTCTGGAGAGAGGCCCAAGCAAGACGCACCACGAGGAGCGTCTTGCCACATGTCAACAATGGGTCTTACTGAGGGCCTCCAGGAGAGAAGCCCAAGCAAGACGCGCCCCGAGGAGCTTCTTGCCACATGTCAGCACTCGGTCTGACTGAGCGCCTCCATGAGAGAGGCCAAAGCAAGACGCGCCCCGAGGAGCGTCTTGAAACATGTCAACACTGGGTCTGACAGAGGGCCTCCATGAGAGAGGCCCAAGCAAGACGCGCCCCGAGGAGTGTCTTGCCACATGTCAACACTGGGTCTGACAGAGGGCCTCCAGGAGAGAGGCCCAAGCAAGACGCGCCCCGAGGAGTGTCTTGCCACATGTCACCACTTGGTCTGACTGAGCGCCTCCAGGAGAGAGGCCCAAGCAAGACGCGCCCCGAGGAGCGTCTTGCCACGTGTCAACACTGGGTCTGATTGAGGGCCTTCTGGAGAGAGGCCCAAGCAAGACGCGCCCCGAGGAGCGTCTTGCCACATGTCAACAATGGTTCTTACTGAGGGCCTCCAGGTGAGAAGCCCAAGCAAGACACGCCCCGAGGACCTTCTTGCCACATGTCAGCACTCGGTCAGACTGAGCGCCTCCAGGAGAGAGGCGAAAGCAAGACGCCCCCCGAGGAGCGTCTTGACACATGTCAACACTGGGTCTGACAGAGGGCCTCCATGAGAGAGGCCCAAGCAAGACGCGCCCCGAGGAGTGTCTTGCCAAATGTCAACACTGGGTCTGACTGAGCGCCTCAGGGAGAGAGGTCCAAGCAAGACGCGCCCCGAGGAGCGTCTTGCCACCTGTCACTACTCGGTCTGACTGAGCGCCTCAGGGAGAGAGGTCCAAGCAAGACGCGCCACGAGGAGCGTCTTGCCACATGTCAACACTGGATCTGACTGAGTGCCTCCATGAGAGAAGCCCCAGCAAGACGCGCCCCGAGGAGCGTCTTGCCACATGTCACTACTCAGTCTGTGTGAGCGCCTCCAGGAGAGAGGCCCAAGCAAGACACGCCCCGAGGAGCGTCTTGACACATGTCAACACTGGGTCTGACTGAGGGCCTCCATGAGAGAAGCCCAAGCAAGACGCGCCCCGAGGAGCGTCTTGCCACATGTCAACACTGGGTCTGATTGAGGGCCTTCTGGAGAGAGGCCCAAGCAAGATGCGCCCCGAGGAGCGTCTTGCCACATGTATACAATGGGTCTTACTGAGGGCCTCCAGGAGAGAGGCCCAAGCAAGATGCGCCCGGAGGAGCGTTTTGCCACATGTCAACACTGGGTCTGACAGAGGGCCTCCAGGAGAGAGGCCCAAGCAAGACGCACCCCGAGGAGCGTCTTGCCACATGTCACCTCTGGTTCTGACTGAGCGCCTCCAGGAGAGAGGCCCAAGCAAGACGCGCCCCGAGGAGCGTCTTGCCACATGTCAACACTGGGTCTGACAGAGGGCCTCCATGAGAGAGGCCCAAGCAAGACGCGCCCCGAGGAGCGTCTTGCGACATGTCACTACTCGGTCTAACTGAGCGCCTCCAGGAGAGAGGTCCAAGCAAGACGCGCCCCGAGGAGCGTCTTGCCACATGTCACTACTCGGTCTGACTGAGCGCCTCCAGGAGAGAGGCCCAAGCAAGACGTGCCCCGGGGAGCGTCTTGCCACATGTCAACAATGGGTCTGACTGAGGGCCTCCAGGAGAGAAGCCCAAGCAAGACGCGCCCCGTGGAGCGTCTTGCCACATGTCAACACTGGGTCTGACTGAGCGCCTCCAGGAGAGAGGCCCAAGCAAGACGCGCCCCGTGGAGCGTCTTGCCACATGTCAACAATGGGTCTGACTGAGGGCCTCCAGGAGAGAAGCCCAAGCAAGAAGCGCCCCGAGGAGCGTCTTGCCACATGTCAACACTGGGTCTGACTGAGCGCCTCCAGGAGAGAGGCCCAAGCAAGACACGCCCCGAGGAGCGTCTTGACACATGTCAACACTGGGTCTGACTGAGGGCCTCCATGAGAGAAGCCCAAGCAAGACGCGCCCCGAGGAGAGTCTTGCCACATGTCAACACTGGGTCTGACAGAGGGCATCCAGGAGAGAGGCCCAAGCAATACGCGCCCCGAGGAGCGTCTTGCCACATGTCAACAATGGGTCTGACTGAGGGCCTCCAGGAGAGAAGCCAAAGCAAGACGCGCCCCGAGGAGCTTCTTTCCACATGTCAACAATGGGTCTTACTGAGGGCCTCCATGAGAGAAGCCCAAGCAAGACGCGCCCCGAGGAGCGTCTTGCGACATGTCACTACTCGGTCTAACTGAGCGCCTCCAGGAGAGAGGTCCAAGCAAGACGCGCCCCGAGGAGCGTCTTGCCACATGTCACTACTCGGTCTGACTGAGCACCTCCAGGAGAGAGGCCCAAGCAAGACGTGCCCCGAGGAGCTTCTTGCCACATGTCAACACTGGGTCTGACAGAGGGCATCCAGGAGAGAGGCCCAAGCAATACGCGCCCCGAGGAGCGTCTTGCCACATGTCAACAATGGGTCTGACTGAGGGCCTCCAGGAGAGAAGCCAAAGCAAGACGCGCCCCGAGGAGCTTCTTTCCACATGTCAACAATGGGTCTTACTGAGGGCCTCCATGAGAGAAGCCCAAGCAAGACGCGCCCCGAGGAGTGTTTTGCCACATGTCAACACTGTGTCTGACTGAGCGCCTCCAGGAGAGAGGCCCAAGCAAGACGCGCCCCGAGGAACGTCTTGCCACATGTCAACACTGGGTCTGACTTAGCGCCTCCAGGAGAGAGGCCCAAGCAAGATGCGCCTCGAGGAGCGTCTTGCCACGTGTCACCACTGGGTCTGACTGAGCTCCTCCAGGAGAGAGGCCCAAGCAAGACGCGCCCAGAGGAGCGTCTTGCCACGTGTCACCACTGGGTCTGATTGAGCACCTCCAGGAGAGAGGCCCCAGCAAGACGCGCCCCGAGGAGCGTCTTGCCTTATGTCAGCACTCGGTCTGACTGAGCGCCTCCAGGAGAGAGGCCCAAGCAAGACGCGCCCCGAGGAGCGTCTTGCCAAATGTCACTACTCGGTCTGACTGAGCGCCTCCAGGAGGGAGGTCCAAGCAAGACGAGCCCCGAGGAGCGTCTTGCCACATGTCACTACTCGGTCTGACTGAGCGCCTCCAGGAGAGAGGCCCAAGCAAGACGTGCCCCGAGGAGCGTCTTGCCACATGTCAACAATGGGTCTGACTGAGGGCCTCCAGGAGAGAAGCCCAAGCAAGACGCGCCCAGAGGAGCGTCTTGCCACATGTCAACACTGGGTCTGACTGAGCGCCTCCAGGAGAGAGGCCAAAGCAAGACACGCCCCGAGGAGCGTCTTGACACATGTCAACACTCGGTCTGACAGAGGGCATTCAGGAGAGAGGCCCAAGCAATGAGCGCCCCGAGGAGCGTCTTGCCTTCTGTCAGCACTCGGTCTTACTGAGCGCCTCCAGGAGAGAGGCCCAAGCAAGACGCGCCCCGAGGAGCGTCTTGATACATGTCAACAATGGGTCTGACTGAGGGCCTCCAGGAGAGAGGCCCAAGCAAGATGCGCCCGGAGGAGCGTCTTGCCACATGTCAACACTGGGTCTGACAGAGGGCCTCCAGGAGAGAGGCCCAAGCAAGATGCGCCCGGAGGAGCGTCTTGCCACATGTCAACACTGGGTCTGACAGAGGGCCTCCAGGAGAGAGGCCCAAGCAAGACGCGCCCCGAGGAGCGTCTTGCCCCATGTCACCTCTGGTTCTGACTGAGCGCCTCCAGGAGAGAGGCCCAAGCAAGATGCGCCCCAAGGAGCGTCTTGTCACATGTCAACACTGGGTCTGTCTGAGCGCCTCCAGGAGAGAAGCCCAAGCAAAACGCGCCCCGAGAAGCGTCTTGCCAAATGTCAGCACTCGGTCTGACTGAGCGCCTCCAAGAGAGAGGCCCCAGCAAGACGCGCCCCGAGGAGCGTCTTGCCACATGTCAACAATGGGTCTGACTGAGGGCCTCCAGGAGAGAAGCTTAAGCAACACGCGGCCCGAGGAGCGTCTTGCCACATGTCAGCACTCGGTCTGACTGAGCGCCTCCAGGAGAGAGGCCAAAGCAAGACGCGCCCCGAGGAGCGTCTTGACACATGTCAACACTGGGTCTGACAGAGGGCCTCCATGAGAGAGGCCCAAGCAAGACGCGCCCCGAGGAGTGTCTTGCCACATGTCAACACTGGGTCTGACAGAGGGCCTCCAGGAGAGAGGCCCAAGCAAGACGCGCCCCGAGAAGTGTCTTGCCACATGTCACCACTTGGTCTGACTGAGCGCCTCCAGGAGAGAGGCCCAAGCAACACGCGCCCCGAGGAGCGTCAGACCGCATGTCACTACTCATTCTGACTGAGCGCCTCCAGGAGAGAGGCCCAAGCAAGACGCGCCCCGAGGAGCGTCTTGCCACTTGTCAACACAGGGTCTGATTGAGGGCCTTCTGGAGAGAGGCCCAAGCAAGACGCGCCCCGAGGAGTGTCTTGCCACATGTCACCACTTGGTCTGACTGAGCGCCTCCAGGAGAGAGGCCCAAGCAACACGCGCCCCGAGGAGCGTCAGGCCACATGTCACTACTCAGTCTGACTGAGCGCCTCCAGGAGAGAGGCCCAAGCAAGACGCGCCCCGAGGAGCGTCTTGCCACATGTCAACAATGGGTCTTACTGAGGGCCTCCAGGAGAGAAGCCCAAGCAAGACGCGCCCCGAGGAGCTTCTTGCCACATGTCAGCACTCGGTCTGACTGAGCGCCTCCAGGAGAGAGGCCAAAGCAAGACGTGCCCCGAGGAGCGTCTTGACACATGTCAACACTGGGTCTGACAGAGGGCCTCCATGAGAGAGGCCCAAGCAAGACGCGCCCCGAGGAGTGTCTTGCCACATGTCAACACTGGGTCTGACAGAGGGCCTCCAGGAGAGAGGCCCAAGCAAGACGCGCCCCGAGGAGTATCTTGCCACATGTCACCACTTGGTCTGACTGAGCGCCTCCAGGAGAGAGGCCCAAGCAAGACGCGCCCCGAGGAGCGTCTTGCCACGTGTCAACACTGGGTCTGATTGAGGGCCTTCTGGAGAGAGGCCCAAGCAAGACGCGCCCCGAGGAGCGTCTTGCCACATGTCAACAATGGTTCTTACTGAGGGCCTCCAGGTGAGAAGCCCAAGCAAGACGCGCCCCGAGGAGCTTCTTGCCACATGTCAGCACTCGGTCAGACCGAGCGCCTCCAGGAGAGAGGCCAAAGCAAGACGCCCCCCGAGGAGCGTCTTGACACATGTCAACACTGGGTCTGACAGAGGGCCTCCATGAGAGAGGCCCAAGCAAGACGCGCCCCGAGGAGTGTCTTGCCAAATGTCAACATTGGGTCTGACTGAGCGCCTCAGGGAGAGAGGTCCAAGCAAGACGCGCCCCGAGGGGCGTCTTGCCACATGTCACTACTCGGTCTGACTGAGCGCCTCAGGGAGAGAGGTCCAAGCAAGCCGCGCCCCGAGGAGCGTCTTGCCACATGTCAACACTGGATCTGACTGAGTGCCTCCATGAGAGAAGCCCCAGCAAGACGCGCCCCGAGGAGCGTCTTGCCACATGTCACTACTCGGTCTGTTTGAGCGCCTCCAGGAGAGAGGCCCAAGCAAGACACGCCCCGAGGAGCGTCTTGACACATGTCAACACTGGGTTTGACTGAGGGCCTCCATGAGAGAAGCCCAAGCAAGACGCGCCCCGAGGAGCGTCTTGCCACATGTCAACACTGGGTCTGATTGAGGGCCTTCTGGAGAGAGGCCCAAGCAAGACGCGCCCCGAGGAGCGTCTTGCCAAATGTATACAATGGGTCTTACTGAGGGCCTCCAGGAGAGAGGCCCAAGCAAGATGCGCCCGGAGGAGCGTTTTGCCACATGTCAACACTGGGTCTGACAGAGGGCCTCCAGGAGAGTGGCACAAGCAAGACGCACCCCGAGGAGCGTCTTGCCACATGTCACCTCTGGTTCTGACTGAGCGCCTCCAGGAGAGAGGCCCAAGCAAGACGCGCCCCGAGGAGCGTCTTGCCACATGTCAACACTGGGTCTGACAGAGGGCCTCCATGAGAGAGGCCCAAGCAAGACGCGCCCCGAGGAGCGTCTTGCGACATGTCACTACTCGGTCTAACTGAGCGCCTCCAGGAGAGAGGTCCAAGCAAGACGCGCCCCGAGGAGCGTCTTGCCACATGTCACAACTCGGTCTGACTGAGCGCCTCCAGGAGAGAGGCCCAAGCAAGACGTGCCCCGAGGAGCGTCTTGCCACATGTCAACAATGGGTCTGACTGAGGGCCTCCAGGAGAGAAGCCCAAGCAAGACGCGCCCCGTGGAGCGTCTTGCCACATGTCAACACTGGGTCTGACTGAGCGCCTCCAGGAGAGAGGCCCAAGCAAGACGCGCCCCGAGGAGCGTCTTGCCACATGTCAACAATGGGTCTGACTGAGGGCCTCCAGGAGAGAAGCCCAAGCAAGACGCGCCCCGTGGAGCGTCTTGCCACATGTAAACACTGGGTCTTATTGAGGGCCTTCTGGAGAGAGGCCCAAGCAATACGCGCCCCGAGGAGCGTCTTGCCACATGTCAACAATGGGTCTTACTGAGGGCCTCCAGGAGAGAGGCCCAAGCAAGATGCGCCCGGAGGAGCGTCTTGCCACATGTCAACACTGGGTCTGACAGAGGGCCTCCAGGAGAGAGGCCCAAGCAAGACGCGCCCCGAGGAGCGTCTTGCCACATGTCACCTCTGGTTCTGACTGAGCGCCTCCAGGAGAGAGGTCCAAGCAAGACGCGCCCCGAGGAGCGTCTTGCCACATGTCAACAATGGGTCTGACTGAGGGCCTCCAGGAGAGAAGCCCAAGCAAGACGCGCCCCGTGGAGCGTCTTGACACATGTCAACACTGGGTCTGACAGAGGGCCTCCAGGAGAGGGGCCCAAGAAAGACGCGCCCCGAGGAGTGTCTTGCCACATGTCACCACTGGGTCTGACTGAGCGCCTCCAGGAGAGAGGCCCAGGCAAGACGCGCCCCGAGGAGCGTCAGGCCACATGTCACTACTCAGTCTGACTGAACGCCTCCAGGAGAAAGGCCCAAGCAAGACGCGCCCCGAGGAGCGTCTTGCCACGTGTCAACACTGGGTCTGATTGAGGGCCTTCTGGAGAGAGGCCCAAGCAAGACGCACCACGAGGAGCGTCTTGCCACATGTCAACAATGGGTCTTACTGAGGGCCTCCAGGAGAGAAGCCCAAGCAAGACGCGCCCCGAGGAGCTTCTTGCCACATGTCAGCACTCGGTCTGACTGAGCGCCTCCAGGAGAGAGGCCAAAGCAAGACGCGCCCCGAGGAGCGTCTTGACACATGTCAACACTGGGTCTGACAGAGGGCCTCCATGAGAGAGGCCCAAGCAAGACGCGCCCCGAGGAGTGTCTTGCCACATGTCAACACTGGGTCTGACAGAGGGCCTCCAGGAGAGAGGCCCAAGCAAGACGCGCCCCGAGGAGCGTCTTGCCTTATGTCAGCACTCGGTCTGACTGAGCGCCTCCAGGAGAGAGGCCCAAGCAAGACGCGCCCCGAGGAGCGTCTTGCCAAATGTCACTACTCGGTCTGACTGAGCGCCTCCAGGAGGGAGGTCCAAGCAAGACGCGCCCCGAGGAGCGTCTTGACACATGTCAACACTGGGTCTGACAGAGGGCCTCCATGAGAGAGGCCCAAGCAAGACGCGCCCCGAGGAGTGTCTTGCCACATGTCAACACTGGGTCTGACAGAGGGCCTCCAGGAGAGAGGCCCAAGCAAGACGCGCCCCGAGGAGTGTCTTGCCACATGTCACCACTTGGTCTGACTGAGCGCCTCCAGGAGAGAGGCCCAAGCAAGACGCGCCCCGAGGAGCGTCTTGCCACGTGTCAACACTGGGTCTGATTGAGGGCCTTCTGGAGAGAGGCCCAAGCAAGACGCGCCCCGAGGAGCGTCTTGCCACATGTCAACAATGGTTCTTACTGAGGGCCTCCAGGTGAGAAGCCCAAGCAAGACGCGCCCCGAGGAGCTTCTTGCCACATGTCAGCACTCGGTCAGACTGAGCGCCTCCAGGAGAGAGGCCAAAGCAAGACGCCCCCCGAGGAGCGTCTTGACACATGTCAACACTGGGTCTGACAGAGGGCCTCCATGAGAGAGGCCCAAGCAAGACGCGCCCCGAGGAGTGTCTTGCCAAATGTCAACACTGGGTCTGACTGAGCGCCTCAGGGAGAGAGGTCCAAGCAAGACGCGCCCCGAGGAGCGTCTTGCCACATGTCACTACTCGGTCTGACTGAGCGCCTCAGGGAGAGAGGTCCAAGCAAGACACGCCCCGAGGAGCGTCTTGCCACATGTCAACACTGGATCTGACTGAGTGCCTCCATGAGAGAAGCCCCAGCAAGACGCGCCCCGAGGAGCGTCTTGCCACATGTCACTACTCGGTCTGTTTGAGCGCCTCCAGGAGAGAGGCCCAAGCAAGACACGCCCCGAGGAGCGTCTTGACACATGTCAACACTGGGTCTGACTGAGGGCCTCCATGAGAGAAGCCCAAGCAAGACGCGCCTCGAGGAGCGTCTTGCCACATGTATACAATGGGTCTTACTGAGGGCTTCCAGGAGAGAGGCCCAAGCAAGATGCGCCCGGAGGAGCGTTTTGCCACATGTCAACACTGGGTCTGACAGAGGGCCTCCAGGAGAGAGGCCCAAGCAAGACGCACCCCGAGGAGCGTCGTGCCACATGTCACCTCTGGTTCTGACTGAGCGCCTCCAGGAGAGAGGCCCAAGCAAGACGAGCCCCGAGGAGCGTCTTGCCACATGTCAACACTGGGTCTGACAGAGGGCCTCCATGAGAGAGGCCCAAGCAAGACGCGCCCCGAGGAGCGTCTTGCGACATGTCACTACTCGGTCTAACTGAGCGCCTCCAGGAGAGAGGTCCTAGCAAGACGCGCCCCGAGGAGCGTCTTGCCACATGTCACTACTCGGTCTGACTGAGCGCCTCCAGGAGAGAGGCCCAAGCAAGACGTGCCCCGAGGAGCGTCTTGCCACATGTCAACACTGGGTCTGACTGAGCGCCTCCAGGAGAGAAGCCCAAGCAAGACGCGCCCCGTGGAGCGTCTTGCCACATGTCAACACTGGGTCTGACTGAGCGCCTCCAGGAGAGAGGCCCAAGCAAGACGCGCCCCGAGGAGCGTCTTGCCACATGTCAACAATGGGTCTGACTGAGGGCCTCCAGGAGAGAAGCCCAAGCAAGACGCGCCCCGTGGAGCGTCTTGCCACATGTCAACACTGGGTCTTATTGAGGGCCTTCTGGAGAGAGGCCCAAGCAATACGCGCCCCGAGGAGCGTCTTGCCACATGTCAACAATGGGTCTTACTGAGGGCCTCCAGGAGAGAGGCCCAAGCAAGATGCGCCCGGAGGAGCGTCTTGCCACATGTCAACACTGGGTCTGACAGAGGGCCTCCAGGAGAGAGGCCCAAGCAAGACGCGCCCCGAGGAGCGTCTTGCCACATGTCACCTCTGGTTCTGACTGAGCGCCTCCAGGAGAGAGGCCCAAGCAAGACGCGCCCCGAGGAGCGTCTTGCCACATGTTACCACTGGGTCTGACTGAGCGCCTCCAGGAGAGAGGCCCAGGCAAGACGCGCCCCGAGGAGCGTCAGGCCACATGTCACTACTCAGTCTGACTGAGCCCCTCCAGGAGAGAGGCCCAAGCAAGACGCACCCCGAGGAGCGTCTTGCCACGTGTCAACACTGGGTCTGATTGAGGGCCTTCTGGAGAGAGGCCCAAGCAAGACGCACCACGAGGAGCGTCTTGCCACATGTCAACAATGGGTCTTACTGAGGGCCTCCAGGAGAGAAGCCCAAGCAAGACGCGCCCCGAGGAGCGTCTTGCGACATGTCACTACTCGGTCTAACTGAGCGCCTCCAGGAGAGAGGTCCAAGCAAGACGCGCCCCGAGGAGCGTCTTGCCACATGTCACTACTCGGTCTGACTGAGCACCTCCAGGAGAGAGGCCCAAGCAAGACGTGCCCCGAGGAGCGTCTTGCCACATGTCAACACTGGGTCTGACAGAGGGCATCCAGGAGAGAGGCCCAAGCAATACGCGCCCCGAGGAGCGTCTTGCCACATGTCAACAATGGGTCTGACTGAGGGCCTCCAGGAGAGAAGCCAAAGCAAGACGCGCCCCGAGGAGCTTCTTTCCACATGTCAACAATGGGTCTTACTGAGGGCCTCCATGAGAGAAGCCCAAGCAAGACGCGCCCCGAGGAGTGTCTTGCCACATGTCAACACTGTGTCTGACTGAGCGCCTCCAGGAGAGAGGCCCAAGCAAGACGCGCCCCGAGGAACGTCTTGCCACATGTCAACACTGGGTCTGACTTAGCGCCTCCAGGAGAGAGGCCCAAGCAAGATGCGCCTCGAGGAGCGTGTTGCCACGTGTCACCACTGGGTCTGACTGAGCTCCTCCAGGAGAGAGGCCCAAGCAAGACGCGCCCAGAGGAGCGTCTTGCCACGTGTCACCACTGGGTCTGATTGAGCACCTCCAGGAGAGAGGCCCCAGCAAGACGCGCCCCGAGGAGCGTCTTGCCTTATGTCAGCACTCGGTCTGACTGAGCGCCTCCAGGAGAGAGGCCCAAGCAAGACGCGCCCCGAGGAGCGTCTTGCCAAATGTCACTACTCGGTCTGACTGAGCGCCTCCAGGAGGGAGGTCCAAGCAAGACGAGCCCCGAGGAGCGTCTTGCCACATGTCACTACTCGGTCTGACTGAGCGCCTCCAGGAGAGAGGCCCAAGCAAGACGTGCCCCGAGGAGCGTCTTGCCACATGTCAACAATGGGTCTGACTGAGGGCCTCCAGGAGAGAAGCCCAAGCAAGACGCGCCCAGAGGAGCGTCTTGCCACATGTCAACACTGGGTCTGACTGAGCGCCTCCAGGAGAGAGGCCAAAGCAAGACACGCCCCGAGGAGCGTCTTGACACATGTCAACACTCGGTCTGACAGAGGGCATTCAGGAGAGAGGCCCAAGCAATGAGCGCCCCGAGGAACGTCTTGCCTTCTGTCAGCACTCGGTCTTACTGAGCGCCTCCAGGAGAGAGGCCCAAGCAAGACGCGCCCCGAGGAGCGTCTTGATACATGTCAACAATGGGTCTGACTGAGGGCCTCCAGGAGAGAGGCCCAAGCAAGATGCGCCCGGAGGAGCGTCTTGCCACATGTCAACACTGGGTCTGACAGAGGGCCTCCAGGAGAGAGGCCCAAGCAAGACGCGCCCCGAGGAGCGTCTTGCCACATGTCACCTCTGGTTCTGACTGAGCGCCTCCAGGAGAGAGGCCCAAGCAAGATGCGCCCAAGGAGCGTCTTGTCACATGTCAACACTGGGTCTGTCTGAGCGCCTCCAGGAGAGAAGCCCAAGCAAAACGCGCCCCGAGAAGCGTCTTGCCAAATGTCAGCACTCGGTCTGACTGAGCGCCTCCAAGAGAGAGGCCCCAGCAAGACGCGCCCCGAGGAGCGTCTTGCCACTTGTCAACAATGGGTCTGACTGAGGGCCTCCAGGAGAGAAGCTTAAGCAACACGCGGCCCGAGGAGCGTCTTGCCACATGTCAGCACTCGGTCTGACTGAGCGCCTCCAGGAGAGAGGCCAAAGCAAGACGCGCCCCGAGGAGCGTCTTGACACATGTCAACACTGGGTCTGACAGAGGGCCTCCATGAGAGAGGCCCAAGCAAGACGCGCCCCGAGGAGTGTCTTGCCACATGTCAACACTGGGTCTGACAGAGGGCCTACAGGAGAGAGGCCCAAGCAAGACGCGCCCCGAGAAGTGTCTTGCCACATGTCACCACTTGATCTGACTGAGCGCCTCCAGGAGAGAGGCCCAAGCAACACGCGCCCCGAGGAGCGTCAGACCGCATGTCACTACTCATTCTGACTGAGCGCCTCCAGGAGAGAGGCCCAAGCAAGACGCGCCCCGAGGAGCGTCTTGCCACTTGTCAACACTGGGTCTGATTGAGGGCCTTCTGGAGAGAGGCCCAAGCAAGACGCGCCCCGAGGAGCGTCTTGCCACATGTCACCACTTGGTCTGACTGAGCGCCTCCAGGAGAGAGGCCCAAGCAACACGCGCCCCGAGGAGCGTCAGGCCACATGTCACTACTCAGTCTGACTGAGCGCCTCCAGGAGAGAGGCCCAAGCAAGACGCGCCCCGAGGAGCGTCTTGCCACATGTCAACAATGGGTCTTACTGAGGGCCTCCAGGAGAGAGGCCCAAGCAAGACGCGCCCCGAGGAGCGTCTTGTCACATGTCAACACTGGGTCTGTCTGAGCGCCTCCAGGAGAGAAGCCCAAGCAAGACGCGCCCCGAGGAGCGTCTTGCCACATGTCAACAATGGGTCTGACTGAGGGCCTCCAGGAGAGAAGCCCAAGCAAGACGCGCCCCGAGGAGTGTCTTGCCACATGTCACCACTGGGTCTGACTGAGCGCCTCCAGGAGAGAGGCCCAAGCAAGACGTGCCCCGAGGATCGTCAGGCCACATGTCACTACTCAGTCTGACTGAGCGCCTCCAGGAGAGAGGCCCAAGCAAGACGCGCGAGTGCCTCCAGGAGAGAGGCCAAAGCAAGACGCCCCCAGAGGAGCGTCTTGACACATGTCAACACTGGGTCTGACAGAGGGCCTCCATGAGAGAGGCCCAAGCAAGACGCGCCCCGAGGAGTGTCTTGCCAAATGTCAACACTGGGTCTGACTGAGCACCTCAGGGAGAGAGGTCCAAGCAAGACGCGCCCCGAGGAGCGTCTTGCCACATGTCACTACTCGGTCTGACTGAGCGCCTCAGGGAGAGAGGTCCAAGCAAGACGCGCCCCGAGGAGCGTCTTGCCACATGTCACTACTCGGTCTGTTTGAGCGCCTCCATGAGAGAAGCCCAAGCAAGACGCGCCCCGAGGAGCGTCTTGCCACATGTCACTACTCGGTCTGACTGAGCGCCTCAGGGAGAGAGGTCCAAGCAAGACGCGCCCCGAGGAGCGTCTTGCCACATGTCACTACTCGGTCTGTTTGAGCGCCTCCAGGAGAGAGGCCAAAGCAAGACGCCCCCAGAGGAGCGTCTTGACACATGTCAACACTGGGTCTGACAGAGGGCCTCCATGAGAGAGGCCCAAGCAAGACGCGCCCCGAGGAGTGTCTTGCCAAATGTCAACACTGGGTCTGACTGAGCACCTCAGGGAGAGAGGTCCAAGCAAGACGCGCCCCGAGGAGCGTCTTGCCACATGTCACTACTCGGTCTGACTGAGCGCCTCAGGGAGAGAGGTCCAAGCAAGACGCGCCCCGAGGAGCGTCTTGCCACATGTCACTACTCGGTCTGTTTGAGCGCCTCCATGAGAGAAGCCCAAGCAAGACGCGCCCCGAGGAGAGTCTTGCCACATGTCAACACTCGGTCTGACAGAGGGCATCCAGGAGAGAGGCCCAAGCAATACGCGCCCCGAGGAGCGTCTTGCCACATGTCACCACTGGGTCTGACTGAGCGCCTCCAGGAGAGAGGCCCAACCAAGACGCGCCCTGAGGAGCGTCTTGCCACATGCCAACACTGGGTCTGACAGAGGGCCTCCAGGAGAGAGGCCCAAGCAAGACGTGCCCCGAGGAGTGTCTTGCCACATGTCACCACTGGGTCTGACTGAGCGCCTCCAGGAGAGAGGCCCAAGCAAGACGTGCCCCGAGGAGCGTCTTGTCACATGTCAACACTGGGTCTTTCTGAGCGCCTCCAGGAGAGAGGCCCAAGCAAGACACGCCCCGAGGAGCGTCTGGACACATGTCAACACTGGGTCGGACTGAGGGCCTCCATGAGAGAAGCCCAAGCAAGACGTGCCCCGAGGAGCGTCTTGCCACATGTCAACAATGGGTCTTACTGAGGGCCTCCAGGAGAGAAGCCCAAGCAAGAAGCGCCCCGAGGAGCGTCTTGCCACATGTCAACACTGGGTCTGACTTAGCGCCTCCAGGAGAGAGGCCCAAGCAAGACACGCCCCGAGGAGCGTCTTGACACATGTCAACACTGGGTCTGACTGAGGGCCTCCATGAGAGAGGCCCAAGCAATACGCGCCCCGAGGAGCATCTTGCCACATGTCAACAATGGGTCTGACTGAGGGCCTCCAGGAGAGAAGCCAAAGCAAGACGCGCCCCGAGGAGCTTCTTTCCAGATGTCAACAATGGGTCTTACTGTGGGCCTCCATTAGAGAAGCCCAAGCAAGACGCGCCCCGAGGAGTGTCTTGCCACATGTCAACACTGTGTCTGACTGAGCGCCTCCAGGAGAGAGGCCCAAGCAAGACGCGCCCCGAGGAGCGTCTTGCCACGTGTCAACACTGGGTCTGACTTAGCGCCTCCAGGAGAGAGGCCCAAGCAAGATGCGCCCCGAGGAGCGTCTTGCCACGTGTCACCACTGGGTCTGACTGAGCTCCTCCAGGAGAGAGGCCCAAGCAAGACGCGCCCAGAGGAGCGTCTTGCCACGTGTCACCACTGGGTCTGATTGAGCACCTCCAGGAGAGAGGCCCCAGCAAGACGCGCCCCGAGGAGCGTCTTGCCTTATGTCAGCACTCGGTCTGACTGAGCACCTCCAGGAGAGAGGCCCAAGCAAGACGCGCCCCGAGGAGCGTCTTGCCACATGTCACTACTCGGTCTAACTGAGCGCCTCCAGGAGAGAGGTCCAAGCAAGACGCGCCCCGAGGAGCGTCTTGCCAAATGTCACTACTCGGTCTGACTGAGCGCCTCCAGGAGGGAGGTCCAAGCAAGACGCGCCCCGAGGAGCGTCTTGCCACATGTCACTACTCTGTCTGACTGAGCGCCTTCAGGAGAGAGGCCCAAGCAAGACATGCCCCGAGGAGCGTCTTGCCACATGTCAACAATGGGTCTGACTGAGGGCCTCCAGGAGAGAAGCCCAAGCAAGACGCGCCCAGAGGAGCGTCTTGCCACATGTCAACACTGGGTCTGACTGAGCGCCTCCAGGAGAGAGGCCCAAGCAAGACACGCCCCGAGGAGCGTCTTGACACATGTCAACACTGGGTCGGACTGAGGGCCTCCAGAGAGAAGCCCAAGCAAGACGCGCCCCGAGGAGAGTCTTGCCACTTGTCAACACTCGGTCTGACAGAGGGCATTCAGGAGAGAGGCCCAAGCAATACGCTCCCCGAGGAGCGTCTTGCCACATGTCACCACTGGGTCTGACTGAGCGCCTGAACCAGAGGTGACATGTGGCAAGACGCTCCTCGGGGCGCGTCTTGCTTGGTCCTATCTAATGGAGGCCCACAGTAAGACCCATTGTTGACATCTGGAAAGAAGCTCCTCGGGGCGCGTCTTGCTTTGGCTTCTCTCCTGGAGGCCCTCAGTCAGACCCATTGTTGACATGTGGCAAGACGCTCCTCGGGGCGCGTGTTGCTTGGACCTCTCTCCTGGAGGCGCTCAGTCAGACCGAGTAGTGACATGTGGCAAGACGCTCCTCGGGGCGCGTCTTGCTGGGGCCTCTCTCCTGGAGGCGCTCAGTCAGACCCAGTGTTGACATGTGTCAAGACGCTCCTCGGGCGTTTCTTGCTTGCGCCTCTCTCCTGGAGGCGCTCAGTCAGACCCAGAGGTGACATGTGGCAAGACGCTCCTCGGGCCTCTCTCCTGGAGGCGCTCAGTCAGACCCAGTGTTGACATGTGGCAAGACGCTCCTCGGGGCGCGTCTTGCTTGGGCCTCTCTCCTGGAGGTGCTCAGTCAGACCCAGTGTTGACATGTGGCAAGACGCTCCTCGGGGCGCGTCTTGCTGGGGCTTCTCTCATGGAGGCACTCAGTCAGACCCAGTGTTGACATGTGGCAAGATGCTCCTCGGGGCACGTCTTGCTTGGGCCTCCTTCCTGGAGGCGCTCAGTCAGACCGAGTGCTGACATGTGGCAAGACGCTCCTCGGGGCGCATCTTGCTTGGGCTTCTCTCCTGGAGGCCCTCAGTCAGACCCAGTGTTGACATGTGGCAAAACGCTCCTCGGGGCGCGACTTATTTGGGCCTCTCTCCTGGGGGCCCTCAGTCAGACCCAGTGTTGACATGTGGCAAGACGCTCCTTCGGGCGCATCTTGCTTGGGCCTCTCTCCTGGAGGCCCTCAGTCAGACCCATTGTTGACATGTGGCAAGACGCTCCTCGGGGCGCATCTTGCTTGGGCCTCTCTCCTGGAGGCGCTCAGTCAGACCCAGTGTTGACATGTGGCAAGACGCTCCTCGGGGCGCGTCTTGCTTGGGCCTCTCTCCTGGAGGCGCTCAGTCAGACCCAGTGTTGACATGTGGCAAGACGCTCCTCGGGGCGCGTCTTGCTTGGGCCTCTCTCCTGGAGGCGCTCAGTCAGACCCAGTGGTGACACGTGGAAAGACGCTCCTCGGGGCACGACTTGCTTGGGCCTCTCTCCTGGAGGCGCTCAGTCAGACCCAGTGTTGACACGTGGCAAGACGCTCCTCGGGGCGCGTCTTGCTTGGGCCTCTCTCCTGGAGGCGCTCAGTCAGACCCAGTGTTGGCATGTGGCAAGACACTCCTCGGGGCGCGTCTTGGTTGGGCCTCTCTCCTGGAGGCGCTCATTCAGACCCAGTGGTGACATGTGGCAAGACGCTCCTCGGGGAGCGTATTGCTTGGGCCTCTCTCCTGAATGCCCTCTGTCAGACCGAGTGTTGACAAGTGGCAAGACTCTCCTCGGGGCGCGTCTTGCTTGGGCTTCTCTCATGGAGGCCCTCAGTCCGACCCAGTGTTGACATGTGTCAAGACGCTCCTCGGGGCGTGTCTTGCTTGGGCCTCTCTCCTGGAGGCGCTCAGTCAGACCCAGTGTTGACATGTGGCAAGACGCTCCTCTGGGCGCGTCTTGCTTGGGCTTCTCTCCTGGAGGCCCTCAGTCAGACCCATTGTTGACATGTGGCAAGACGCTCCTCGGGGCATGTCTTGCTTGGGCCTCTCTCCTGAAGGCGCTCAGTCAGACAGAGTAGTGACATGTGGCAAGACGCTCCTCGGGGCGCGTCTTGCTTGGACCTCCCTCCTGGAGGCGCTCAGTTAGACCGAGTAGTGACATGTGGCAAGACGCTCCTCGGGGCGCGTCTTGCTTGGGCCTCTCTCCTGGAGGTGCTCAGTCAGACCCAGTGTTGACATGTGGCAAGACGCTCCTCGGGGCGCGTCTTGCTGGGGCTTCTCTCATGGAGGCACTCAGTCAGACCCAGTGTTGACATGTGGCAAGATGCTCCTCGGGGCACGTCTTGCTTGGGCCTCCTTCCTGGAGGCGCTCAGTCAGACCGAGTGCTGACATGTGGCAAGACGCTCCTCGGGGCGCATCTTGCTTGGGCTTCTCTCCTGGAGGCCCTCAGTCAGACCCAGTGTTGACATGTGGCAAAACGCTCCTCGGGGCGCGACTTATTTGGGCCTCTCTCCTGGGGGCCCTCAGTCAGACCCAGTGTTGACATGTGGCAAGACGCTCCTTCGGGCGCATCTTGCTTGGGCCTCTCTCCTGGAGGCCCTCAGTCAGACCCATTGTTGACATGTGGCAAGACGCTCCTCGGGGCGCATCTTGCTTGGGCCTCTCTCCTGGAGGCGCTCAGTCAGACCCAGTGTTGACATGTGGCAAGACGCTCCTCGGGGCGCGTCTTGCTTGGGCCTCTCTCCTGGAGGCGCTCAGTCAGACCCAGTGTTGACATGTGGCAAGACGCTCCTCGGGGCGCGTCTTGCTTGGGCCTCTCTCCTGGAGGCGCTCAGTCAGACCCAGTGGTGACACGTGGAAAGACGCTCCTCGGGGCACGACTTGCTTGGGCCTCTCTCCTGGAGGCGCTCAGTCAGACCCAGTGTTGACACGTGGCAAGACGCTCCTCGGGGCGCGTCTTGCTTGGGCCTCTCTCCTGGAGGCGCTCAGTCAGACCCAGTGTTGGCATGTGGCAAGACACTCCTCGGGGCGCGTCTTGGTTGGGCCTCTCTCCTGGAGGCGCTCATTCAGACCCAGTGGTGACATGTGGCAAGACGCTCCTCGGGGAGCGTATTGCTTGGGCCTCTCTCCTGAATGCCCTCTGTCAGACCGAGTGTTGACAAGTGGCAAGACTCTCCTCGGGGCGCGTCTTGCTTGGGCTTCTCTCATGGAGGCCCTCAGTCCGACCCAGTGTTGACATGTGTCAAGACGCTCCTCGGGGCGTGTCTTGCTTGGGCCTCTCTCCTGGAGGCGCTCAGTCAGACCCAGTGTTGACATGTGGCAAGACGCTCCTCTGGGCGCGTCTTGCTTGGGCTTCTCTCCTGGAGGCCCTCAGTCAGACCCATTGTTGACATGTGGCAAGACGCTCCTCGGGGCATGTCTTGCTTGGGCCTCTCTCCTGAAGGCGCTCAGTCAGACAGAGTAGTGACATGTGGCAAGACGCTCCTCGGGGCGCGTCTTGCTTGGACCTCCCTCCTGGAGGCGCTCAGTTAGACCGAGTAGTGACATGTGGCAAGACGCTCCTCGGGGCGCGTCTTGCTTGGGCCTCTCTCCTGGAGGTGCTCAGTCAGACCGAGTGCTGACATAAGGCAAGACGCTCCTCGGGGCGCGTCTTGCTGGGGCCTCTCTCCTGGAGGTGCTCAATCAGACCCAGTGGTGACACGTGGCAAGACGCTCCTCTGGGCGCGTCTTGCTTGGGCCTCTCTCCTGGAGGAGCTCAGTCAGACCCAGTGGTGACACGTGGCAAGACGCTCCTCGGGGCGCATCTTGCTTGGGCCTCTCTCCTGGAGGCGCTAAGTCAGACCCAGTGTTGACACGTGGCAAGACGCTCCTCGGGGCGCGTCTTGCTTGGGCCTCTCTCCTGGAGGCGCTCAGTCAGACACAGTGTTGACATGTGGCAAGACACTCCTCGGGGCGCGTCTTGCTTGGGCTTCTCTAATGGAGGCCCACAGTAAGACCCATTGTTGACATCTGGAAAGAAGCTCCTCGGGGCGCGTCTTGCTTTGGCTTCTCTCCTGGAGGCCCTCAGTCAGACCCATTGTTGACATGTGGCAAGATGCTCCTCGGGGCGCGTATTGCTTGGGCCTCTCTCATGGAGGCCCTCAGTCAGACCCAGTGTTGACATGTGTCAAGACGCTCCTCGGGGCGTGTCTTGCTTGGGCCTCTCTCCTGGAGGCGCTAAGTCAGACCCAGTGTTGACATGTGGCAAGACGCTCCTCGGGGCGCTTCTTGCTTGGGCTTCTCTCCTGGAGGCCCTCAGTAAGACCCATTGTTGACATGTGGCAAGACGCTCCTCGGGGCACGTCTTACTTGGGCTTCTCTCATGGAGGCCCTCAGTCCGACCCAGTGTTGACATGTGTCCAGACGCTCCTCGGGGCGTGTCTTGCTTGGGCCTCTCTCCTGGAGGCGCTCAGAAAGACCCAGTGTTGACATGTGACAAGACGCTCCTCGGGAAACGTCTTGCTTGGGCCTCTCTCCTGGAGGCGCTCAGTCAGACCCAGTGGTGACATGTGGCAAGACACTCCTCGGGGCGCGTCTTGCTTGGGCCTCTCTCCTGGAGGCCCTCTGTCAGACCCAGTGTTGGCATGTGGCAAGACGCTCCTCAGGGCGCGTCTTGGTTGGGCCTCTCTCCTGGAGGCGCTCAGTCAGACCCATTGGTGACATGTGGCAAGACGCTCCTCGGGGCGCGTATTGCTTGGGCCTCTCTCCTGGATGCCCTCTGTCAGACCGAGTGTTGACATGTGGCAAGACTCTCCTCGGGGCGCGTCTTGCTTGGGCTTCTCTCATGGAGGCGCTCAAACAGACCGAGTAGTGACATGTGGCAAGACGCTCCTCGGGGCGCGTCTTGCTGGGGCTTCTCTCATGGAGGCACTCAGTCAGATCCAGTGTTGACATGTGGCAAGACGCTCCTCGGGGCGCGTCTTGCTTGGACCTCTCTCCCTGAGGCGCTCAGTCAGACCGAGTAGTGACATGTGGCAAGACGCTCCTCGGGGCGCGTCTTGCTTGGACCTCTCTCCCTGAGGTGCTCAGTCAGACCCAGTGTTGACATTTGGCAAGACACTCCTCGGGGCGCGTCTTGCTTGGGCCTCTCTCATGGAGGCCCTCTGTCAGACCCAGTGTTGACATGTGTCAAGACGCTCCTCTGGGGGCGTCTTGCTTTGGCCTCTCTCCTGGAGGCACTCGCGCGTCTTGCTTGGGCCTCTCTCCTGGAGGCGCTCAGTCAGACTGAGTAGTGACATGTGGCCTGACGATCCTCGGGGCACGTCTTGCTTGGGCCTCTCTCCTGGAGGCGCTCAGTCAGACCCAGTGGTGACATGTGGCAAGACACTCCTCGGGGCGCGTCTTGCTTGGGCCTCTCTCGTGGAGGCCCTCTGTCAGACCCAGTGTTGACATGTGTCAAGACGCTCCTCGGGGCGCGTCTTGCTTGGGCTTCTCTCCTGGAGGCCCTCAGTCAGACCCATTGTTGACATGTGGCAAGACGCTCCTCGGGGCGCGTCTTGCTTGGGCTTCTCTCCTGGAGGCGCTCAGACAGACCCAGTGTTGACATGTGACAAGACGCTCCTCGGGGCGCGTCTTGCTTGGGCCTCTCTCCTGGAGGCCCTCAGTAAGACCCATTGTTGACATGTGGCAAGACGCTCCTCGGGGCGCGTCTTGCTTGGGCCTCTCTCCTGGAGGCGCTCAGTCAGACTGAGTAGTGACATGTGGCCTGACGCTCCTCGGGGCGCGTGTTGCTTGGGCCTCTCTCCTGGAGGCGCTCAGTCAGACCAAGTGGTGACATGTGGCAAGACGCTCCTCGGGGCGTGTCTTGCTTGGGCCTCTCTCCAGAAGGCCCTCAATCAGACCCAGTGTTGACAAGTGGCAAGACGCTCCTCGGGGCGCGTCTTGCTTGGGCCTCTCTCCTGGAGGCGCTCAGTCAGAATGAGTAGTGACATGCGGTCTGACGCTCCTCGGGGCGCGTGTTGCTTGGGCCTCTCTCCTGGAGGCGCTCAGTCAGATCAAGTGGTGACATGTGGCAAGACACTTCTCGGGGCGCATCTTGCTTGGGCCTCTCTCCTGTAGGCCCTCTGTCAGACCCAGTGTTGACATGTGGCAAGACACTCCTCGGGGCGCGTCTTGCTTGGGCCTCTCTCATGGAGGCCCTCTGTCAGACCCAGTGTTGACATGTGTCAAGACGCTCCTCGGGGCGCGTCTTGCTTTGGCCTCTCTCCTGGAGGCGCTCAGTCAGACCGAGTGCTGACATGTGGCAAGACGCTCCTCGGGCCGCGTGTTGCTTAAGCTTCTCTCCTGGAGGCCCTCAGTCAGACCCATTGTTGACATGTGGCAAGACGCTCCTCGGGGCGCGTCTTGCTGGGGCCTCTCTCTTGGAGGCGCTCAGTCAGACCGAGTGCTGACATTTGGCAAGACGCTTCTCGGGGCGCGTTTTGCTTGGGCTTCTCTCCTGGAGGCGCTCAGACAGACCCAGTGTTGACATGTGACAAGACGCTCCTTGGGGCGCATCTTGCTTGGGCCTCTCTCCTGGAGGCGCTCAGTCAGAACCAGAGGTGACATGTGGCAAGACGCTCCTCGGGGCGCGTCTTGCTTGGGCCTCTCTCCTGGAGGCCCTCTGTCAGACCCAGTGTTGACATGTGGCAAGACGCTCCTCCGGGCGCATCTTGCTTGGGCCTCTCTCCTGGAGGCCCTCAGTCAGACCCATTGTTGACATGTATCAAGACGCTCCTCGGGGCGCGTCTTGCTTGGGCCTCTCTCCTGGAGGCGCTCAGTAAGACCGAGTGCTGACAGAAGGCAAGACGTTCCTCGGGGCGCTCATTGCTTGGGCCTCTCTCCTGAATGCCCTCTGTCAGACCGAGTGTTGACATGTGTCAAGACGCTCCTCGGGGCGTGTCTTGCTTTGGCCTCTCTCCTGGAGGCGCTCAGTCAGACCCAGTGTTGACATGTGGCAAGACGCTCCTCTGGGCGCGTCTTGCTTGGGCTTCTCTCCTGGAGGCCCTCAGTCAGACCCATTGTTGACATGTGGCAAGACGCTCCTCGGGGCTCGTCTTGCTTGGACCTCCCTCCTGGAGGCGCTCAGTCAGACCGAGTAGTTACATTTGGCAAGACGCTCCTCGGGGCGCGTCTTGCTTGGGCCTCTCTCCTGGAGGCGCTCAGTCAGACCGAGTGCTGACATAAGGCAAGACGCTCCTCGGGGCGCGTCTTGCTGGGGCCTCTCTCCTGGAGGTGCTCAATCAGACCCAGTGGTGACACGTGGCAAGACGCTCTTCTGGGCGCGTCTTGCTTGGGCCTCTCTCCTGGAGGAGCTCAGTCAGACCCAGTGGTGACACGTGGCAAGACGCTCCTCGAGGCGCATCTTGCTTGGGCCTCTCTCCTGGAGGCGCTAAGTCAGACCCAGTGTTGACATGTGGCAAGACGTTCCTCGGGGCGCGTCTTGCTTGGGCCTCTCTCCTGGAGGCGCTCAGTCAGACACAGTGTTGACATTTGGCAAGACACTCCTCGGGGCGCGTCTTGCTTGGGCTTCTCTCATGGAGGCCCTCAGTAAGACCCATTGTTGACATGTGGAAAGAAGCTCCTCGGGGCGCGTCTTGCTTTGGCTTCTCTCCTGGAGGCCCTCAGTCAGACCCATTGTTGACATGTGGCAAGACGCTCCTCGGGGCGCGTATTGCTTGGGCCTCTCTCCTGGATGCCCTCTGTCAGACCCAGTGTTGACATGTGGCAAGACGCTCCTCGGGGCACGTCTTGCTTGGGCCTCTCTCCTGGAGGTGCTCAGTCAGACCGAGTAGTGACATGTGGCAAGACGCTCCTCGGGGCGCGTCTTGCTTGGACCTCTCTCCTGGAGGCGCTCAGTTAGACCGAGTAGTGACATGTCGCAAGATGCTCCTCGGGGCGCGTCTTGCTTGGGCTTCTCTCCTGGAGGCCCTCAGTAAGACCCATTGTTGACATGTGGCAAGACGCTCCTCGTGGTGCGTCTTGCTTGGGCCTCTCTCCAGAAGGCCCTCAATCAGACCCAGTGTTGACACGTGGCAAGACGCTCCTCGGGGCGCGTCTTGCTTGGGCCTCTCTCCTGGAGGGGCTCAGTCAGACTGAGTAGTGACATGTGGCCTGACGCTCCTCGGGGCGCGTCTTGCCTGGGCCTCTCTCCTGGAGGCGCTCAGTCAGACCCAGTGGTGACATGTGGCAAGACGCTCCTCGGGGCGTGTCTTGCTTGGGCCTCTCTCCTGGAGGCGCTCAGTCAGAACCAGAGGTGACATGTGGCAAGACGCTCCTCGGGGCGCGTCTTGCTTGGGCCTCTCTCCTGGAGGCCCTCTGTCAGACCCAGTGTTGACATGTGGCAAGACGCTCCTCCGGGCGCATCTTGCTTGGGCCTCTCTCCTGGAGGCCCTCAGTAAGACCCATTGTTGACATGTGGCAAGACGCTCCTCGGGGCGCGTATTGCTTGGGCCTCTCTCCAGAAGGCCCTCAATAAGACCCAGTGTTGACATGTGGCAAGACGCTCCACGGGGCGCGTCTTGCTTGGGCTTCTCTCCTGGAGGCCCTCAGTCAGACCCATTGTTGACATGTGGCAAGACGCTCCTCGGGGCGCGTCTTGCTTGGGCCTCTCTCCTGGAGGCGCTCAGTCAGACCCAGTGTTGACATGTGGCAAGACGCTCCACGGGGCGCGTCTTGCTTGGGCTTCTCTCCTGGAGGCGCTCAGTCAGACCCAGTGTTGACATGTGGCAAGACGCTCCTCGGGGCACGTCTTGCTTGGGCCTCTCTCCTGGAGGCGCTCAGTCAGACCGAGTAGTGACATGTGGCAAGACGCTCCTCGGGGCGCGTCTTGCTAGGACCTCTCTCCTGGAGGCGCTCAGTTAGACCGAGTAGTGACATGTCGCAAGACGCTCCTCGGGGCGCGTCTTGCTTGGGCCTCTCTCATGGAGGCCCTCTGTCAGACCCAGTGTTGACATGTGGCAAGACGCTCCTCGGGGCGCGTCTTGCTTGGGCCTCTCTCCTGGAGGCGCTCAGTCAGAACCAGAGGTGACATGTGGCACGACGCTCCTCGGGGTGCGTCTTGCTTGGGCCTCTCTCCTGGAGGCCCTCTGTCAGACCCAGTGTTGACATGTGGCAAAACGCTCCTCCGGGCGCATCTTGCTTGGGCCTCTCTCCTGGAGGCCCTCAGTAAGACCCATTGTATACATGTGGCAAGACGCTCCTCGAGGCGCGTCTTGCTTGGGCTTCTCTCATGGAGGCCCTCAGTCAGACCCAGTGTTGACATGTGTCAAGACGCTCCTCGGGGCGTGTCTTGCTTGGGCCTCTCTCCTGGAGGCGCTCAAACAGACCGAGTAGTGACATGTGGCAAGACGCTCCTCGGGGCGCGTCTTGCTGGGGCTTCTCTCATGGAGGCACTCAGTCAGATCCAGTGTTGACATGTGGCAAGACGCTCCTCGGGGCGTGTCTTGCTTGGACCTCTCTCCCTGAGGCGCTCAGTCAGACCGAGTAGTGACATGTGGCAAGACGCTCCTCGGGGCGCGTCTTGCTTGGACCTCTCTCCCTGAGGCGCTCAGTCAGACCCAGTGTTGACATTTGGCAAGACACTCCTCGGGGCGCGTCTTGCTTGGGCCTCTCTCATGGAGGCCCTCTGTCAGACCCAGTGTTGACATGTGTCAAGACGCTCCTCGGGGGGCGTCTTGCTTTGGCCTCTCTCCTGGAGGCGCTCAGTCTGACCGAGTGCTGACATGTGGCAAGAAGCTCCTCGGGGCGCGTCTTGCTTGGGCTTCTCACCTGGAGGCCCTCAGTAAGAACCATTGTTGACATGTGGCAAGACGCTCCTCGGGGCGCGTCTTGCTTGGGCCTCTCTCCAGAAGGCCCTCAATCAGACCCAGTGTTGACACGTGGCAAGACGCTCCTCGGGGCGCGTCTTGCTTGGGCCTCTCTCCTGGAGGCGCTCAGTCAGACCAAGTGGTGACATGTGGCAAGACACTCCTCGGGGCGCGTCTTGCTTGGGCCTCTCTCCTGGAGGCCCTCTGTCAGACCCAGTGTTGACATGTGGCAAGACACTCCTCGGGGCGCGTCTTGCTTGGGCCTCTCTCATGGAGGCCCTCTGTCAGACCCAGTGTTGACATGTGTCAAGACGCTCCTCGGGGCGCGTCTTGCTTGGACCTCCCTCCTGGAGGCGCTCAGTCAGACCGAGTAGTGACATTTGGCAAGACGCTCCTCGGGGCGCGTCTTGCTTGGGCCTCTCTCCTGGAGGCGCTCAGTCAGACCGAGTGCTGACATAAGGCAAGACGCTCCTCGGGGCGCGTCTTGCTTGGGCCTCTCTCCTGGAGGCCCTCTGTCAGACCCAGTGTTGACATGTGGCAAGACACTCCTCGGGGCGCGTCTTGCTTGGGCCTCTCTCATGGAGGCCCTCTGTCAGTCCCAGTGTTGACATGTGTCAAGACGCTCCTCGGGGCGCGTCTTGCTTTGGCCTCTCTCCTGGAGGCGCTCAGTCAGACCGAGTGCTGACATGTGGCAAGAAGCTCCTCGGGGCGCGTCTTGCTTGGGCTTCTCTCCTGGAGGCCCTCAGTAAGACCCATTGTTGACATGTGGCAAGACGCTCCTCGTGGTGCGTCTTGCTTGGGCCTCTCTCCAGAAGGCCCTCAATCAGACCCAGTGTTGACACGTGGCAAGACGCTCCTCGGGGCGCGTCTTGCTTGGGCCTTTCTCCTGGAGGCGTTCAGTCAGACTGAGTAGTGACATGTGGCCTGACGCTCCTCGGGGCGCGTCTTGCCTGGGCCTCTCTCCTGGAGGCGCTCAGTCAGACCCAGTGGTGACATGTGGCAAGACACTCCTCGGGGCGCGTCTTTCTTGGGCCCCTCTCCTGGAGGCCCTCTGTCAGACCCAGTGTTGACATGTGTCAAGACGCTCCACGGGGCGTGTCTTGCTTGGGCTTCTCTCCTGGAGGCCCTCAGTCAGACCCATTGTTGACATGTGGCAAGACGCTCCTCGGGGCGCGTCTTGCTTGGACCTCTCTCCTGGAGGCGCTCAGTCAGAACCAGAGGTGACATGTGGCAAGACGCTCCTCGGAGCGCGTCTTGCTTGGGCCTCTCTCCTGGAGGCCCTCTGTCAGACCCAGTGTTGACATGTGGCAAGACGCTCCTCCGGGCGCATCTTGCTTGGGCCTCTCTCCTGGAGGCCCTCAGTAAGACCCATTGTTGACATGTGGCAAGACGCTCCTCGGGGCGCGTATTGCTTGGGCCTCTCTCCAGAAGGCCCTCAATAAGACCCAGTGTTTACATGTGGCAAGACGCTCCACGGGGCGCGTCTTGCTTGGGCTTCTCTCCTGGAGGCCCTCAGTCAGACCCATTGTTGACATGTGGCAAGACGCTCCTCGGGGCGCGTCTTGCTTGGGCCTCTCTCCTGGAGGCGCTCAGTCAGACCCAGTGTTGACATGTGGCAAGACGCTCCACGGGGCGCGTCTTGCTTGGGCTTCTCTCCTGGAGGCCCTCAGTCAGACCCATTGTTGACATGTGGCAAGACGCTCCTCGGGGCACGTCTTGCTTGGGCCTCTCTCCTGGAGGCGCTCAGTCAGACCGAGTTGTGACATGTGGCAAGACGCTCCTCGGGGCGCGTCTTGCTTGGACCTCTCTCCTGGAGGCGCTCAGTTAGACCAAGTAGTGACATGTCGCAAGACGCTCCTCGGGGCGCGTCTTGCTTGGGCCTCTCTCATGGAGGCCCTCTGTCAGACCCAGTGTTGACATGTGGCAAGACGCTCCTCGGGGCGCGTCTTGCTTGGGCCTCTCTCCTGGAGGCGCTCAGTCAGAACCAGAGGTGACATGTGGCAAGACGCTCCTCGGGGTGCGTCTTGCTTGTGCCTCTCTCCTGGAGGCCCTCTGTCAGACCCAGTGTTGACATGTGGCAAAACGCTCCTCCGGGCGCATCTTGCTTGGGCCTCTCTCCTGGAGGCCCTCAGTAAGACCCATTGTATACATTTGGCAAGACGCTCCTCGGGGCGCGTCTTGCTTGGGCCTCTCTCCAGAAGGCCCTCAATCAGACCCAGTGTTGACATGTGGCAAGACGCTCCTCGGGGCGCGTCTTGCTTGGGCTTCTCTCATGGAGGCCCTCAGTCAAACCCAGTGTTGACATGTGTCAAGACGCTCCTCGGGGCGTGTCTTGCTTGGGCCTCTCTCCTGGAGGCGCTCAAACAGACCGAGTAGTGACATGTGGCAAGACGCTCCTCGGGGCGCGTCTTGCTGGGGCTTCTCTCATGGAGGCACTCAGTCAGATCCAGTGTTGACATGTGGCAAGACGCTCCTCGGGGCGCGGCTTGCTTGGACCTCTCTCCCTGAGGCGCTCAGTCAGACCGAGTAGTGACATGTGGCAAGACGCCCCTCGGGGCGCGTCTTGCTTGGACCTCTCTCCCTGAGGCGCTCAGTCAGACCCAATGTTGACATTTGGCAAGACACTCCTCGGGGCGCGTCTTGCTTGGGCCTCTCTCATGGAGGCCCTCTGTCAGACCCAGTGTTGACATGTGTCAAGACGCTCCTCGGGGGGCGTCTTGCTTTGGCCTCTCTCCTGGAGGCGCTCGGTCTGACCGAGTGCTGACATGTGGCAAGAAGCTCCTCGGGGCGCGTCTTGCTTGGGCTTCTCACCTGGAGGCCCTCAGTAAGAACCATTGTTGACATGTGGCAAGACGCTCCTCGGGGCGCGTCTTGCTTGGGCCTCTCTCCTGGAGGCGCTCAGTCAGACCAAGTGGTGACATGTGGCAAGACACTCCTCGGGGCGCGTCTTGCTTGGGCCTCTCTCCTGGAGGCCCTCTGTCAGACCCAGTGTTGACATGTGGCAAGACACTCCTCGGGGCGCGTCTTGCTTGGGCCTCTCTCATGGAGGCCCTCTGTCAGACCCAGTGTTGACATGTGTCAAGACGCTCCTCGGGGCACGTCTTGCTTTGGCCTCTCTCCTGGAGGCGCTCAGTCAGACCGAGTGCTGACATGTGGCAAGAAGCTCCTCGGGGCGCGTCTTGCTTGGGCTTCTCTCCTGGAGGCCCTCAGTAAGACCCATTGTTGACATGTGGCAAGACGCTCCTCGGGGCGCGTCTTGCTTGGGCCTCTCTCCTGGAGGCGCTCAGTCAGACTGAGTAGTGACATGTGGCCTGACGCTCCTCGGGGCGCGTGTTGCTTGGGCCTCTCTCCTGGAGGCGCTCAGTCAGACCAAGTGGTGACATGTGGCAAGACGCTCCTCGGGGCGCGTCTTTCTTGGGCCTCTCTCCAGAAGGCCCTCAATCAGACCCAGTGTTGACAAGTGGCAAGACGCTCCTCGGGGCGCGTCTTGCTTGGGCCTCTCTCCTGGAGGCGCTCAGTCAGAATGAGTAGTGACATGCGGTCTGACGCTCCTCGGGGCGCGTGTTGCTTGGGCCTCTCTCCTGGAGGCGCTCAGTCAGACCAAGTGGTGACATGTGGCAAGACACTTCTCGGGGCGCGTCTTGCTTGGGCCTCTCTCCTGGAGGCCCTCTGTCAGACCCAGTGTTGACATGTGGCAAGACACTCCTCGGGGCGCGTCTTGCTTGGGCCTCTCTCATGGAGGCCCTCTGTCAGACCCAGTGTTGACATGTGTCAAGACGCTCCTCGGGGCGCGTCTTGCTTTGGCCTCTCTCCTGGAGGCGCTCAGTCAGACCGAGTGCTGACATGTGGCAAGACGCTCCTCGGGCCGCGTGTTGCTTAAGCTTCTCTCCTGGAGGCCCTCAGTCAGACCCATTGTTGACATGTGGCAAGACGCTCCTCGGGGCGCGTCTTGCTGGGGCCTCTCTCTTGGAGGCGCTCAGTCAGACCGAGTGCTGACATTTGGCAAGACGCTTCTCGGGGCGCGTTTTGCTTGGGCTTCTCTCCTGGAGGCGCTCAGACAGACCCAGTGTTGACATGTGACAAGACGCTCCTTGGGGCGCATCTTGCTTGGGCCTCTCTCCTGGAGGCGCTCAGTCAGAACCAGAGGTGACATGTGGCAAGACGCTCCTCGGGGCGCGTCTTGCTTGGGCCTCTCTCCTGGAGGCCCTCTGTCAGACCCAGTGTTGACATGTGGCAAGACGCTCCTCCGGGCGCATCTTGCTTGGGCCTCTCTCCTGGAGGCCCTCAGTCAGACCCATTGTTGACATGTATCAAGACGCTCCTCGGGGCGCGTCTTGCTTGGGCCTCTCTCCTGGAGGCGCTCAGTAAGACCGAGTGCTGACAGAAGGCAAGACGCTCCTCGGGGCGCTCATTGCTTGGGCCTCTCTCCTGAATGCCCTCTGTCAGACCGAGTGTTGACATGTGTCAAGACGCTCCTCGGGGCGTGTCTTGCTTTGGCCTCTCTCCTGGAGGCGCTCAGTCAGACCCAGTGTTGACATGTGGCAAGACGCTCCTCTGGGCGCGTCTTGCTTGGGCTTCTCTCCTGGAGGCCCTCAGTCAGACCCATTGTTGACATGTGGCAAGACGCTCCTCGGGGCACGTCTTGCTTGGGCCTCTCTCCTGGAGGCGCTCAGTCAGACCGAGTAGTGACATGTGGCAAGACGCCCCTCGGGGCTCGTCTTGCTTGGACCTCCCTCCTGGAGGCGCTCAGTCAGACCGAGTAGTGACATTTGGCAAGACGCTCCTCGGGGCGCGTCTTGCTTGAGCCTCTCTCCTGGAGGCGCTCAGTCAGACCGAGTGCTGACATAAGGCAAGACGCTCCTCGGGGCGCGTCTTGCTGGGGCCTCTCTCCTGGAGGTGCTCAATCAGACCCAGTGGTGACACGTGGCAAGACGCTCCTCTGGGCGCGTCTTGCTTGGGCCTCTCTCCTGGAGGAGCTCAGTCAGACCCAGTGGTGACACGTGGCAAGACGCTCCTCGAGGCGCATCTTGCTTGGGCCTCTCTCCTGGAGGCGCTAAGTCAGACCCAGTGTTGACATGTGGCAAGACGTTCCTCGGGGCGCGTCTTGCTTGGGCCTCTCTCCTGGAGGCGCTCAGTCAGACACAGTGTTGACATGTGGCAAGACACTCCTCGGGGCGCGTCTTGCTTGGGCTTCTCTCATGGAGGCCCTCAGTAAGACCCATTGTTGACATGTGGAAAGAAGCTCCTCGGGGCGCGTCTTGCTTTGGCTTCTCTCCTGGAGGCCCTCAGTCAGACCCATTGTTGACATGTGGCAAGACGCTCCTCGGGGCGCGTATTGCTTGGGCCTCTCTCCTGGATGCCCTCTGTCAGACCCAGTGTTGACATGTGGCAAGACGCTCCTCGGGGCACGTCTTGCTTGGGCCTCTCTCCTGGAGGTGCTCAGTCAGACCGAGTAGTGACATGTGGCAAGACGCTCCTCGGGGCGCGTCTTGCTTGGACCTCTCTCCTGGAGGCGCTCAGTTAGACCGAGTAGTGACATGTCGCAAGACGCTCCTCGGGGCGCGTCTTGCTGGGGCCTCTCTCCTGGAGGTGCTCAATCAGACCCAGTGGTGACACGTGGCAAGACGCTCCTCTGGGCGCGTCTTGCTTGGGCCTCTCTCCTGGAGGAGCTCAGTCAGACCCAGTGGTGACACGTGGCAAGACGCTCCTCGAGGCGCATCTTGCTTGGGCCTCTCTCCTGGAGGCGCTAAGTCAGACCCAGTGTTGACATGTGGCAAGACGTTCCTCGGGGCGCGTCTTGCTTGGGCCTCTCTCCTGGAGGCGCTCAGTCAGACACAGTGTTGACATGTGGCAAGACACTCCTCGGGGCGCGTCTTGCTTGGGCTTCTCTCATGGAGGCCCTCAGTAAGACCCATTGTTGACATGTGGAAAGAAGCTCCTCGGGGCGCGTCTTGCTTTGGCTTCTCTCCTGGAGGCCCTCAGTCAGACCCATTGTTGACATGTGGCAAGACGCTCCTCGGGGCGAGTATTGCTTGGGCCTCTCTCCTGGATGCCCTCTGTCAGACCCAGTGTTGACATGTGGCAAGACGCTCCTCGGGGCACGTCTTGCTTGGGCCTCTCTCCTGGAGGTGCTCAGTCAGACCGAGTAGTGACATGTGGCAAGACGCTCCTCGGGGCGCGTCTTGCTTGGACCTCTCTCCTGGAGGCGCTCAGTTAGACCGAGTAGTGACATGTCGCAAGACGCTCCTCGGGGCGCGTCTTGCTTGGGCTTCTCTCATGGAGGCCCTCAGTAAGACCCATTGTTGACATGTGGAAAGAAGCTCCTCGGGGCGCGTCTTGCTTTGGCTTCTCTCCTGGAGGCCCTCAGTCAGACCCATTGTTGACATGTGGCAAGACGCTCCTCGGGGCGCGTATTGCTTGGGCCTCTCTCCTGGATGCCCTCTGTCAGACCCAGTGTTGACATGTGGCAAGACTCTCCTCGGGGCGCGTCTTGCTTGGGCTTCTCTCATGGAGGCCCTCAGTCAGACCCAGTGTTGACATGTGTCAAGACGCTCCTCGGGGCGTGTCTTGCTTGGGCCTCTCTCCTGGAGGCGCTCAGTCAGACCCAGTGTTGACATGTGGCAAGACGCTCCTCGGGGCGCTTCTTGCTTGGGCTTCTCTCCTGGAGGCCCTCAGTCAGACCCATTGTTGACATGTGGCAAGACGCTCCTCGGGGCGCGTCTTGCTTGGGCCTCTCTCCTGGAGGCGCTCAGTCAGACCCAGTGTTGACATGTGGCAAGACGCTCCACGGGGCGCGTCTTGCTTGGGCTTCTCTCCTGGAGGCCCTCAGTCAGACCCATTGTTGACATGTGGCAAGACGCTCCCCGGGGCACGTCTTGCTTGGGCCTCTCTCCTGGAGGCGCTCAGTCAGACCGAGTAGTGACATGTGGCAAGACGCTCCTCGGGGCGCGTCTTGCTTGGACCTCTCTCCTGGAGGCGCTCAGTTAGACCGAGTAGTGACATGTCGCAAGACGCTCCTCGGGGCGCGTCTTGCTTGGGCCTCTCTCATGGAGGCCCTCTGTCAGACCCAGTGTTGACATGTGGCAAGACGCTCCTCGGGGCGCGTCTTGCTTGGGCCTCTCTCCTGGAGTCGCTCAGTCAGAACCAGAGGTGACATGTGGCAAGACGCTCCTCGGGGTGCGTCTTGCTTGGGCCTCTCTCCTGGAGGCCCTCTGTCAGACCCAGTGTTGACATGTGGCAAAACGCTCCTCCGGGCGCATCTTGCTTGGGCCTCTCTCCTGGAGGCCCTCAGTAAGACCCATTGTATACATGTGGCAAGACGCTCCTCGGGGCGCATCTTGCTTGGGCCTCTCTCCAGAAGGCCCTCAATCAGACCCAGTGTTGACATGTGGCAAGACGCTCCTCGGGGCGCGTCTTGCTTGGGCTTCTCTCATGGAGGCCCTCAGTCAGACCCAGTGTTGACATGTGTCAAGACGCTCCTCGGGGCGTGTCTTGCTTGGGCCTCTCTCCTGGAGGCGCTCACACAGACTGAGTAGTGACATGTGGCAAGACGCTCCTCGGGGCGCGTCTTGCTGGGGCTTCTCTCATGGAGGCACTCAGTCAGATCCAGTGTTGACATGTGGCAAGACGCTCCTCGGGGCGCGTCTTGCTTGGACCTCTCTCCCTGAGCCGCTCAGTCAGACCGAGTAGTGACAGGTGGCAAGACGCTCCTCGGGGCGCGTCTTGCTTGGACCTCTCTCCCTGAGGCGCTCAGTCAGACCCAGTGTTGACATTTGGCAAGACACTCCTCGGGGCGCGTCTTGCTTGGGCCTCTCTCATGGAGGCCCTCTGTCAGACCCAGTGTTGACATGTGTCAAGACGCTCCTCGGGGGGCGTCTTGCTTTGGCCTCTCTCCTGGAGGCGCTCAGTCTGACCGAGTGCTGACATGTGGCAAGAAGCTCCTCGGGGCGCGTCTTGCTTGGGCTTCTCACCTGGAGGCCCTCAGTAAGAACCATTGTTGACATGTGGCAAGACGCTCCTCGGGGCGCGTCTTGCTTGGGCCTCTCTCCAGAAGGCCCTCAATCAGACCCAGTGTTGACACGTGGCAAGACGCTCCTCGGGGCGCGTCTTGCTTGGGCCTCTCTCCTGGAGGCGCTCAGTCAGACCAAGTGGTGACATGTGGCAAGACACTCCTCGGGGCGCGTCTTGCTTGGGCCTCTCTCCTGGAGGCCCTCTGTCAGACCCAGTGTTGACATGTGGCAAGACACTCCTCGGGGCGCGTCTTGCTTGGGCCTCTCTCATGGAGGCCCTCTGTCAGACCCAGTGTTGACATGTGTCAAGACGCTCCTCGGGGCGCGTCTTGCTTTGGCCTCTCTCATGGAGGCGCTCAGTCAGACCGAGTGCTGACATGTGGCAAGAAGCTCCTCGGGGCGCGTCTTGCTTGGGCTTCTCTCCTGGAGGCCCTCAGTAAGACCCATTGTTGACATGTGGCAAGACGCTCCTCGTGGTGCGTCTTGCTTGGGCCTCTCTCCAGAAGGCCCTCAATCAGACCCAGTGTTGACACGTGGCAAGACGCTCCTCGGGGCGCGTCTTGCTTGGGCCTCTCTCCTGGAGGCGCTCAGTCAGACTGAGTAGTGACATGTGGCCTGACGCTCCTCGGGGCGCGTCTTGCCTGGGCCTCTCTCCTGGAGGCGCTCAGTCAGACCCAGTGGTGACATGTGGCAAGACACTCCTCGGGGCGCGTCTTTCTTGGGCCCCTCTCCTGGAGGCCCTCTGTCAGACCCAGTGTTGACATGTGTCAAGACGCTCCACGGGGCGCGTCTTGCTGGGGCTTCTCTCCTGGAGGCCCTCAGTCAGACCCATTGTTGACATGTGGCAAGACGCTCCTCGGGGCGCGTCTTGCTTGGGCCTCTCTCCTGGAGGCGCTCAGTCAGAACCAGAGGTGACATGTGGCAAGACGCTCCTCGGGGCGCGTCTTGCTTGGGCCTCTCTCCTGGAGGCCCTCTGTCAGACCCAGTGTTGACATGTGGCAAGACGCTCCTCCGGGCGCATCTTGCTTGGGCCTCTCTCCTGGAGGCCCTCAGTAAGACCCATTGTTGACATGTGGCAAGACGCTCCTCGGGGCGCGTATTGCTTGGGCCTCTCTCCAGAAGGCCCTCAATAAGACCCAGTGTTGACATGTGGCAAGACGCTCCACGGGGCGCGTCTTGCTTGGGCTTCTCTCCTGGAGGCCCTCAGTCAGACCCATTGTTGACATGTGGCAAGACGCTCCTCGGGGCGCGTCTTGCTTGGGCCTCTCTCCTGGAGGCGCTCAGTCAGACCCAGTGTTGACATGTGGCAAGACGCTCCACGGGGCGCGTCTTGCTTGGGCTTCTCTCCTGGAGGCCCTCAGTCAGACCCATTGTTGACATGTGGCAAGACGCTCCTCGGGGCGCGTCTTGCTTGGGCCTCTCTCCAGAAGGCCCTCAATAAGACCCAGTGTTGACATGTGGCAAGACGCTCCACGGGGCGCGTCTTGCTTGGGCTTCTCTCCTGGAGGCCCTCAGTCAGACCCATTGTTGACATGTGGCAAGACGCTCCTCGGGGCGCGTCTTGCTTGGGCCTCTCTCCTGGAGGCCCTCAGTAAGACCCATTGTATACATGTGGCAAGACGCTCCTCGGGGCGCGTCTTGCTTGGGCCTCTCTCCAGAAGGCCCTCAATCAGACCCAGTGTTGACATGTGGCAAGACGCTCCTCGGGGCGCGTCTTGCTTGGGCTTCTCTCATGGAGGCCCTCAGTCAGACCCAGTGTCGACATGTGTCAAGACGCTCCTCGGGGCGTGTCTTGCTTGGGCCTCTCTCCTGGAGGCGCTCAAACAGACCGAGTAGTGACATGTGGCAAGACGCTCCTCGGGGCGCGTCTTGCTGGGGCTTCTCTCATGGAGGCACTCAGTCAGATCCAGTGTTGACATGTGGCAACACGCTCCTCGGGGCACGTCTTGCTTGGACCTCTCTCCCTGAGGCGCTCAGTCAGACCGAGTAGTGACATGTGGCAAGACGCTCCTCGGGGCGCGTCTTGCTTGGACCTCTCTCCCTGAGGCGCTCAGTCAGACCCAGTGTTGACATTTGGCAAGACACTCCTCGGGGCGCGTCTTGCTTGGGCCTCTCTCATGGAGGCCCTCTGTCAGACCCAGTGTTGACATGTGTCAAGACGCTCCTCGGGGGGCGTCTTGCTTTGGCCTCTCTCCTGGAGGCGCTCAGTCTGACCGAGTGCTGACATGTGGCAAGAAGCTCCTCGGGGCGAGTCTTGCTTGGGCTTCTCACCTGGACGCCCTCAGTAAGAACCATTGTTGAGATGTGGCAAGACGCTCCTCGGGGCGCGTCTTGCTTGGGCCTCTCTCCAGAAGGCCCTCAATCAGACCCAGTGTTGACACGTGGCAAGACGCTCCTCGGGGCGCGTCTTGCTTGGGCCTCTCTCCTGGAGGCGCTCAGTCAGACCAAGTGGTGACATGTGGCAAGACACTCCTCGGGGCGCGTCTTTCTTGGGCCCCTCTCCTGGAGGCCCTCTGTCAGACCCAGTGTTGACATGTGTCAAGACGCTCCACGGGGCGCGTCTTGCTGGGGCTTCTCTCCTGGAGGCCCTCAGTCAGACCCATTGTTGACATGTGGCAAGACGCTCCTCGGGGCGCGTCTTGCTTGGGCCTCTCTCCTGGAGGCGCTCAGTCAGAACCAGAGGTGACATGTGGCAAGACGCTCCTCGGGGCGCGTCTTGCTTGGGCCTCTCTCCTGGAGGCCCTCTGTCAGACCCAGTGTTGACATGTGGCAAGACGCTCCTCCGGGCGCATCTTGCTTGGGCCTCTCTCCTGGAGGCCCTCAGTAAGACCCATTGTTGACATGTGGCAAGACGCTCCTCGGGGCGCGTATTGCTTGGGCCTCTCTCCAGAAGGCCCTCAATAAGACCCAGTGTTGACATGTGGCAAGACGCTCCACGGGGCGCGTCTTGCTTGGGCTTCTCTCCTGGAGGCCCTCAGTCAGACCCATTGTTGACATGTGGCAAGACGCTCCTCGGGGCGCGTCTTGCTTGGGCCTCTCTCCTGGAGGCGCTCAGTCAGACCCAGTGTTGACATGTGGCAAGACGCTCCACGGGGCGCGTCTTGCTTGGGCTTCTCTCCTGGAGGCCCTCAGTCAGACCCATTGTTGACATGTGGCAAGACACTCCTCGGGGCGCGTCTTGCTTGGGCCTCTCTCCAGAAGGCCCTCAATAAGACCCAGTGTTGACATGTGGCAAGACGCTCCACGGGGCGCGTCTTGCTTGGGCTTCTCTCCTGGAGGCCCTCAGTCAGACCCATTGTTGACATGTGGCAAGACGCTCCTCGGGGCGCGTCTTGCTTGGGCCTCTCTCCTGGAGGCCCTCAGTAAGACCCATTGTATACATGTGGCAAGACGCTCCTCGGGGCGCGTCTTGCTTGGGCCTCTCTCCAGAAGGCCCTCAATCAGACCCAGTGTTGACATGTGGCAAGACGCTCCTCGGGGCGCGTCTTGCTTGGGCTTCTCTCATGGAGGCCCTCAGTCAGACCCAGTGTTGACATGTGTCAAGACGCTCCTCGGGGCGTGTCTTGCTTGGGCCTCTCTCCTGGAGGCGCTCAAACAGACCGAGTAGTGACATGTGGCAAGACGCTCCTCGGGGCGCGTCTTGCTGGGGCTTCTCTCATGGAGGCACTCAGTCAGATCCAGTGTTGACATGTGGCAACACGCTCCTCGGGGCACGTCTTGCTTGGACCTCTCTCCCTGAGGCGCTCAGTCAGACCGAGTAGTGACATGTGGCAAGACGCTCCTCGGGGCGCGTCTTGCTTGGACCTCTCTCCCTGAGGCGCTCAGTCAGACCCAGTGTTGACATTTGGCAAGACACGCCTCGGGGCGCGTCTTGCTTGGGCCTCTCTCATGGAGGCCCTCTGTCAGACCCAGTGTTGACATGTGTCAAGACGCTCCTCGGGGGGCGTCTTGCTTTGGCCTCTCTCCTGGAGGCGCTCAGTCTGACCGAGTGCTGACATGTGGCAAGAAGCTCCTCGGGGCGAGTCTTGCTTGGGCTTCTCACCTGGAGGCCCTCAGTAAGAACCATTGTTGAGATGTGGCAAGACGCTCCTCGGGGCGCGTCTTGCTTGGGCCTCTCTCCAGAAGGCCCTCAATCAGACCCAGTGTTGACACGTGGCAAGACGCTCCTCGGGGCGCGTCTTGCTTGGGCCTCTCTCCTGGAGGCGCTCAGTCAGACCAAGTGGTGACATGTGGCAAGACACTCCTCGGGGCGCGTCTTGCTTGGGCCTCTCTCCTGGAGGCCCTCTGTCAGACCCAGTGTTGACATGTGGCAAGACACTCCTCGGGGCGCGTCTTGCTTGGGCCTCTCTCATGGAGGCGCTCAGTCAGACCGAGTGCTGACATGTGGCAAGAAGCTCCTCGGGGCGCATCTTGCTTGGGTTTCTCTCCTGGAGGCCCTCAGTAAGACTCATTGATGACATGTGGCAAGACGCTCCTCGGGGCGCGTCTTGCTTGGGCCTCTCTCCTGGAGGCGCTCAGTCAGACTGAGTAGTGACATGTGGCCTGACGCTCCTCGGGGCGCGTGTTGCTTGGGCCTCTCTCCTGGAGGCGCTCAGTCAGACCAAGTGGTGACATGTGGCAAGACACTTCTCGGGGCGCGTCTTGCTTGGGCCTCTCTCCTGGAGGCCCTCTGTCAGACCCAGAGGAGACATGTGGCAAGACGCTCCACGGGGCGCGTCTTGCTTGGGCTTCTCTCCTGGAGGCCCTCAGTCAGACCCATTGTTGACATGTGGCAAGACGCTCCTCGGGGCACGTCTTGCTTGGGCCTCTCTCCTGGAGGCGCTCAGTCAGACCGAGTAGTGACATGTGGCAAGACGCTCCTCGGGGCGCGTCTTGCTTGGACCTCTCTCCTGGAGGCGCTCAGTTAGACCGAGTAGTGACATGTCGCAAGACGCTCCTCGGGGCGCGTCTTGCTTGGGCCTCTCTCATAGAGGCCCTCTGTCAGACCCAGTGTTTACATGTGGCAAGACAATCCTCGGGGTGCGTCTTGCTTGGGCCTCTCTCCTGGAGGCCCTCTGTCAGACCCAGTGTTGACATGTGGCAAAACGCTCCTCCGGGCGCATCTTGCTTGGGCCTCTCTCATGGAGGCCCTCTGTCAGACCCAGTGTTGACATGTGTCAAGACGCTCCTCGGGGCGCGTCTTGCTTTGGCCTCTCTCATGGAGGCGCTCAGTCAGACCGAGTGCTGACATGTGGCAAGAAGCTCCTCGGGGCGCGTCTTGCTTGGGCCTCTCTCCTGGAGGCGCTCAGTCAGACCAAGTGGTGACATGTGGCAAGACACTCCTCGGGGCGCGTCTTGCTTGGGCCTCTCTCCTGGAGGCCCTCTGTCAGACCCAGTGTTGACATGTGGCAAGACACTCCTCGGGGCGCGTCTTGCTTGGGCCACTCTCATGGAGGCCCTCTGTCAGACCCAGTGTTGACATGTGTCAAGACGCTCCTCGGGGCGCGTCTTGCTTTGGCCTCTCTCATGGAGGCGCTCAGTCAGACCGAGTGCTGACATGTGGCAAGAAGCTCCTCGGGGCGCGTCTTGCTTGGGCTTCTCTCCTGGAGGCCCTCAGTAAGACCCATTGTTGACATGTGGCAAGACGCTCCTCGTGGTGCGTCTTGCTTGGGCCTCTCTCCAGAAGGCCCTCAATCAGACCCAGTGTTGACACGTGGCAAGACGCTCCTCGGGGCGCGTCTTGCTTGGGCCTCTCTCCTGGAGGCGCTCAGTCAGACTGAGTAGTGACATGTGGCCTGACGCTCCTCGGGGCGCGTCTTGCCTGGGCCTCTCTCCTGGAGGCGCTCAGTCAGACCCAGTGGTGACATGTGGCAAGACACTCCTCGGGGCGCGTCTTTCTTGGGCCCCTCTCCTGGAGGCCCTCTGTCAGACCCAGTGTTGACATGTGTCAAGACGCTCCACGGGGCGCGTCTTGCTGGGGCTTCTCTCCTGGAGGCCCTCAGTCAGACCCATTGTTGACATGTGGCAAGACGCTCCTCGGGGCGCGTCTTGCTTGGGCCTCTCTCCTGAAGGCCCTCTGTCAGACCCAGTGTTGACATGTGGCAAGACGCTCCTCCGGGCGCATCTTGCTTGGGCCTCTCTCCTGGAGGCCCTCAGTAAGACCCATTGTTGACATGTGGCAAGACGCTCCTCGGGGCGCGTATTGCTTGGGCCTCTCTCCAGAAGGCCCTCAATAAGACCCAGTGTTGACATGTGGCAAGACGCTCCACGGGGCGCGTCTTGCTTGGGCTTCTCTCCTGGAGGCCCTCAGTCAGACCCATTGTTGACATGTGGCAAGACGCTCCTCGGGGCGCGTCTTGCTTGGGCCTCTCTCCTGGAGGCGCTCAGTCAGACCCAGTGTTGACATGTGGCAAGACGCTCCACGGGGCGCGTCTTGCTTGGGCTTCTCTCCTGGAGGCCCTCAGTCAGACCCATTGTTGACATGTGGCAAGACGCTCCTTGGGGCGCGTCTTGCTTGGGCCTCTCTCCAGAAGGCCCTCAATAAGACCCAGTGTTGACATGTGGCAAGACGCTCCACGGGGCGCGTCTTGCTTGGGCTTCTCTCCTGGAGGCCCTCAGTCAGACCCATTGTTGACATGTGGCAAGACGCTCCTCGGGGCGCGTCTTGCTTGGGCCTCTCTCCTGGAGGCCCTCAGTAAGACCCATTGTATACATGTGGCAAGACGCTCCTCGGGGCGCGTCTTGCTTGGGCCTCTCTCCAGAAGGCCCTCAATCAGACCCAGTGTTGACATGTGGCAAGACGCTCCTCGGGGCGCGTCTTGCTTGGGCTTCTCTCATGGAGGCCCTCAGTCAGACCCAGTGTTGACATGTGTCAAGACGCTCCTCGGGGCGTGTCTTGCTTGGGCCTCTCTCCTGGAGGCGCTCAAACAGAACGAGTAGTGACATGTGGCAAGACGCTCCTCGGGGCGCGTCTTGCTGGGCCTCCAGGAGAGAAGCCAAAGCAAGACGCGCCCCGAGGAGCTTCTTTCCACATGTCAACAATGGGTCTTACTGAGGGCCTCCATGAGAGAAGCCCAAGCAAGACGCGCCCCGAGGAGCGTCTTGCGACATGTCACTACTCGGTCTAACTGAGCGCCTCCAGGAGAGAGGTCCAAGCAAGACGCGCCCCGAGGAGCGTCTTGCCACATGTCACTACTCGGTCTGACTGAGCACCTCCAGGAGAGAGGCCCAAGCAAGACGTGCCCCGAGGAGCGTCTTGCCACATGTCAACACTGGGTCTGACAGAGGGCATCCAGGAGAGAGGCCCAAGCAATACTCGCCCCGAGGAGCGTCTTGCCACATGTCAACAATGGGTCTGACTGAGGGCCTCCAGGAGAGAAGCCAAAGCAAGACGCGCCCCGAGGAGCTTCTTTCCACATGTCAACAATGGGTCTTACTGAGGGCCTCCATGAGAGAAGCCCAAGCAAGACGCGCCCCGAGGAGTGTCTTGCCACATGTCAACACTGTGTCTGACTGAGCGCCTCCAGGAGAGAGGCCCAAGCAAGACGCGCCCCGAGGAACGTCTTGCCACATGTCAACACTGGGTCTGACTTAGCGCCTCCAGGAGAGAGGCCCAAGCAAGATGCGCCTCGAGGAGCGTCTTGCCACGTGTCACCACTGGGTCTGACTGAGCTCCTCCAGGAGAGAGGCCCAAGCAAGACGCGCCCAGAGGAGCGTCTTGCCACGTGTCACCACTGGGTCTGATTGAGCACCTCCAGGAGAGAGGCCCCAGCAAGACGCGCCCCGAGGAGCGTCTTGCGACATGTCACTACTCGGTCTAACTGAGCGCCTCCAGGAGAGAGGTCCAAGCAAGACGCGCCCCGAGGAGCGTCTTGCCACATGTCACTACTCGGTCTGACTGAGCACCTCCAGGAGAGAGGCCCAAGCAAGACGTGCCCCGAGGAGCGTCTTGCCACATGTCAACACTGGGTCTGACAGAGGGCATCCAGGAGAGAGGCCCAAGCAATACGCGCCCCGAGGAGCGTCTTGCCACATGTCAACAATGGGTCTGACTGAGGGCCTCCAGGAGAGAAGCCAAAGCAAGACGCGCCCCGAGGAGCTTCTTTCCACATGTCAACAATGGGTCTTACTGAGGGCCTCCATGAGAGAAGCCCAAGCAAGACGCGCCCCGAGGAGTGTCTTGCCACATGTCAACACTGTGTCTGACTGAGCGCCTCCAGGAGAGAGGCCCAAGCAAGACGCGCCCCGAGGAACGTCTTGCCACATGTCAACACTGGGTCTGACTTAGCGCCTCCAGGAGAGAGGCCCAAGCAAGATGCGCCTCGAGGAGCGTCTTGCCACGTGTCACCACTGGGTCTGACTGAGCTCCTCCAGGAGAGAGGCCCAAGCAAGACGCGCCCAGAGGAGCGTCTTGCCACGTGTCACCACTGGGTCTGATTGAGCACCTCCAGGAGAGAGGCCCCAGCAAGACGCGCCCAGAGGAGCGTCTAGCCTTATGTCAGCACTCGGTCTGACTGAGCGCCTCCAGGAGAGAGGCCCAAGCAAGACGCGCCCCGAGGAGCGTCTTGCCAAATGTCACTACTCGGTCTGACTGAGCGCCTCCAGGAGGGAGGTCCAAGCAAGACGAGCCCCGAGGGGCGTCTTGCCACATGTCACTACTCGGTCTGACTGAGCGCCTCCAGGAGAGAGGCCCAAGCAAGACGTGCCCCGAGGAGCGTCTTGCCACATGTCAACAATGGGTCTGACTGAGGGCCTCCAGGAGAGAAGCCCAAGCAAGACGCGCCCAGAGGAGCGTCTTGCCACATGTCAACACTGGGTCTGACTGAGCGCCTCCAGGAGAGAGGCCAAAGCAAGACACGCCCCGAGGAGCGTCTTGACACATGTCAACACTCGGTCTGACAGAGGGCATTCAGGAGAGAGGCCCAAGCAATGAGCGCCCCGAGGAGCGTCTTGCCTTCTGTCAGCACTCGGTCTTACTGAGCGCCTCCAGGAGAGAGGCCCAAGCAAGACGCGCCCCGAGGAGCGTCTTGATACATGTCAACAATGGGTCTGACTGAGGGCCTCCAGGAGAGAGGCCCAAGCAAGATGCGCCCGGAGGAGCGTCTTGCCACATGTCAACACTGGGTCTGACAGAGGGCCTCCAGGAGAGAGGCCCAAGCAAGACGCGCCCCGAGGAGCGTCTTGCCACATGTCACCTCTGGTTCTGACTGAGCGCCTCCAGGAGAGAGGCCCAAGCAAGATGCGCCCCAAGGAGCGTCTTGTCACATGTCAACACTGGGTCTGTCTGAGCGCCTCCAGGAGAGAAGCCCAAGCAAAACGCGCCCCGAGAAGCGTCTTGCCAAATGTCAGCACTCGGTCTGACTGAGCGCCTCCAAGAGAGAGGCCCCAGCAAGACGCGCCCCGAGGAGCGTCTTGCCACATGTCAACAATGGGTCTGACTGAGGGCCTCCAGGAGAGAAGCTTAAGCAACACGCGGCCCGAGGAGCGTCTTGCCACATGTCAGCACTCGGTCTGACTGAGCGCCTCCAGGAGAGAGGCCAAAGCAAGACGCGCCCCGAGGAGCGTCTTGACACATGTCAACACTGGGTCTGACAGAGGGCCTCCATGAGAGAGGCCCAAGCAAGACGCGCCCCGAGGAGTGTCTTGCCACATGTCAACACTGGGTCTGACAGAGGGCCTCCAGGAGAGAGGCCCAAGCAAGACGCGCCCCGAGAAGTGTCTTGCCACATGTCACCACTTGGTCTGACTGAGCGCCTCCAGGAGAGAGGCCCAAGCAACACGCGCCCCGAGGAGCGTCAGACCGCATGTCACTACTCATTCTGACTGAGCGCCTCCAGGAGAGAGGCCCAAGCAAGACGCGCCCCGAGGAGCGTCTTGCCACTTGTCAACACTGGGTCTGATTGAGGGCCTTCTGGAGAGAGGCCCAAGAAAGACGCGCCCCGAGGAGCGTCTTGCCACATGTCACCACTTGGTCTGACTGAGCGCCTCCAGGAGAGAGGCCCAAGCAACACGCGCCCCGAGGAGCGTCAGGCCACATGTCACTACTCAGTCTGACTGAGCGCCTCCAGGAGAGAGGCCCAAGCAAGACGCGCCCCGAGGAGCGTCTTGCCACATGTCAACAATGGGTCTTACTGAGGGCCTCCAGGAGAGAAGCCCAAGCAAGACGCGCCCCGAGGAGCTTCTTGCCACATGTCAGCACTCGGTCTGACTGAGCGCCTCCAGGAGAGAGGCCAAAGCAAGACGTGCCCCGAGGAGCGTCTTGACACATGTCAACACTGGGTCTGACAGAGGGCCTCCATGAGAGAGGCCCAAGCAAGACGCGCCCCGAGGAGTGTCTTGCCACATGTCAACACTGGGTCTGACAGAGGGCCTCCAGGAGAGAGGCCCAAGCAAGACGCGCCCCGAGGAGTGTCTTGCCACATGTCACCACTTGGTCTGACTGAGCGCCTCCAGGAGAGAGGCCCAAGCAAGACGCGCCCCGAGGAGCGTCTTGCCACATGTCAACAATGGTTCTTACTGAGGGCCTCCAGGTGAGAAGCCCAAGCAAGACGCGCCCCGAGGAGCTTCTTGCCACATGTCAGCACTCGGTCAGACCGAGCGCCTCCAGGAGAGAGGCCAAAGCAAGACGCCCCCCGAGGAGCGTCTTGACACATGTCAACACTGGGTCTGACAGAGGGCCTCCATGAGAGAGGCCCAAGCAAGACGCGCCCCGAGGAGTGTCTTGCCAAATGTCAACATTGGGTCTGACTGAGCGCCTCAGGGAGAGAGGTCCAAGCAAGACGCGCCCCGAGGGGCGTCTTGCCACATGTCACTACTCGGTCTGACTGAGCGCCTCAGGGAGAGAGGTCCAAGCAAGCCGCGCCCCGAGGAGCGTCTTGTCACATGTCAACACTGGATCTGACTGAGTGCCTCCATGAGAGAAGCCCCAGCAAGACGCGCCCCGAGGAGCGTCTTGCCACATGTCACTACTCGGTCTGTTTGAGCGCCTCCAGGAGAGAGGCCCAAGCAAGACACGCCCCGAGGAGCGTCTTGACACATGTCAACACTGGGTTTGACTGAGGGCCTCCATGAGAGAAGCCCAAGCAAGACGCGCCCCGAGGAGCGTCTTGCCACATGTCAACACTGGGTCTGATTGAGGGCCTTCTGGAGAGAGGCCCAAGCAAGACGCGCCCCGAGGAGCGTCTTGCCAAATGTATACAATGGGTCTTACTGAGGGCCTCCAGGAGAGAGGCCCAAGCAAGATGCGCCCGGAGGAGCGTTTTGCCACATGTCAACACTGGGTCTGACAGAGGGCCTCCAGGAGAGAGGCACAAGCAAGACGCACCCCGAGGAGCGTCTTGCCACATGTCACCTCTGGTTCTGACTGAGCGCCTCCAGGAGAGAGGCCCAAGCAAGACGCGCCCCGAGGAGCGTCTTGCCACATGTCAACACTGGGTCTGACAGAGGGCCTCCATGAGAGAGGCCCAAGCAAGACGCGCCCCGAGGAGCGTCTTGCGACATGTCACTACTCGGTCTAACTGAGCGCCTCCAGGAGAGAGGTCCAAGCAAGACGCGCCCCGAGGAGCGTCTTGCCACATGTCACAACTCGGTCTGACTGAGCGCCTCCAGGAGAGAGGCCCAAGCAAGACGTGCCCCGAGGAGCGTCTTGCCACATGTCAACAATGGGTCTGACTGAGGGCCTCCAGGAGAGAAGCCCAAGCAAGACGCGCCCCGTGGAGCGTCTTGCCACATGTCAACACTGGGTCTGACTGAGCGCCTCCAGGAGAGAGGCCCAAGCAAGACGCGCCCCGAGGAGCGTCTTGCCACATGTCAACAATGGGTCTGACTGAGGGCCTCCAGGAGAGAAGCCCAAGCAAGACGCGCCCCGTGGAGCGTCTTGCCACATGTAAACACTGGGTCTTATTGAGGGCCTTCTGGAGAGAGGCCCAAGCAATACGCGCCCCGAGGAGCGTCTTGCCACATGTCAACAATGGGTCTTACTGAGGGCCTCCAGGAGAGAGGCCCAAGCAAGATGCGCCCGGAGGAGCGTCTTGCCACATGTCAACACTGGGTCTGACAGAGGGCCTCCAGGAGAGAGGCCCAAGCAAGACGCGCTCCGAGGAGCGTCTTGCCACATGTCACCTCTGGTTCTGACTGAGCGCCTCCAGGAGAGAGGTCCAAGCAAGACGCGCCCCGAGGAGCGTCTTGCCACATGTCAACAATGGGTCTGACTGAGGGCCTCCAGGACAGAAGCCCAAGCAAGACACGCCCCGTGGAGCGTCTTGACACATGTCAACACTGGGTCTGACAGAGGGCCTCCAGGAGAGGGGCCCAAGAAAGACGCGCCCCGAGGAGTGTCTTGCCACATGTCACCACTGGGTCTGACTGAGCGCCTCCAGGAGAGAGGCCCAGGCAAGACGCGCCCCGAGGAGCGTCAGGCCACATGTCACTACTCAGTCTGACTGAACGCCTCCAGGAGAAAGGCCCAAGCAAGACGCGCCCCGAGGAGCGTCTTGCCACGTGTCAACACTGGGTCTGATTGAGGGCCTTCTGGAGAGAGGCCCAAGCAAGACGCACCACGAGGAGCGTCTTGCCACATGTCAACAATGGGTCTTACTGAGGGCCTCCAGGAGAGAAGCCCAAGCAAGACGCGCCCCGAGGAGCTTCTTGCCACATGTCAGCACTCGGTCTGACTGAGCGCCTCCAGGAGAGAGGCCAAAGCAAGACGCGCCCCGAGGAGCGTCTTGACACATGTCAACACTGGGTCTGACAGAGGGCCTCCATGAGAGAGGCCCAAGCAAGACGCGCCCCGAGGAGTGTCTTGCCACATGTCAACACTGGGTCTGACAGAGGGCCTCCAGGAGAGAGGCCCAAGCAAGACGCGCCCCGAGGAGCGTCTTGCCTTATGTCAGCACTCGGTCTGACTGAGCGCCTCCAGGAGAGAGGCCCAAGCAAGACGCGCCCCGAGGAGCGTCTTGCCAAATGTCACTACTCGGTCTGACTGAGCGCCTCCAGGAGGGAGGTCCAAGCAAGACGCGCCCCGAGGAGCGTCTTGACACATGTCAACACTGGGTCTGACAGAGGGCCTCCATGAGAGAGGCCCAAGCAAGACGCGCCCCGAGGAGTGTCTTGCCACATGTCAACACTGGGTCTGACAGAGGGCCTCCAGGAGAGAGGCCCAAGCAAGACGCGCCCCGAGGAGTGTCTTGCCACATGTCACCACTTGGTCTGACTGAGCGCCTCCAGGAGAGAGGCCCAAGCAAGACGCGCCCCGAGGAGCGTCTTGCCACGTGTCAACACTGGGTCTGATTGAGGGCCTTCTGGAGAGAGGCCCAAGCAAGACTCGCCCCGAGGAGCGTCTTGCCACATGTCAACAATGGTTCTTACTGAGGGCCTCCAGGTGAGAAGCCCAAGCAAGACGCGCCCCGAGGAGCTTCTTGCCACATGTCAGCACTCGGTCAGACTGAGCGCCTCCAGGAGAGAGGCCAAAGCAAGACGCCCCCCGAGGAGCGTCTTGACACATGTCAACACTGGGTCTGACAGAGGGCCTCCATGAGAGAGGCCCAAGCAAGACGCGCCCCGAGGAGTGTCTTGCCAAATGTCAACACTGGGTCTGACTGAGCGCCTCAGGGAGAGAGGTCCAAGCAAGACGCGCCCCGAGGAGCGTCTTGCCACATGTCACTACTCGGTCTGACTGAGCGCCTCAGGGAGAGAGGTCCAAGCAAGACACGCCCCGAGGAGCGTCTTGCCACATGTCAACACTGGATCTGACTGAGTGCCTCCATGAGAGAAGCCCCAGCAAGACGCGCCCCGAGGAGCGTCTTGCCACATGTCACTACTCGGTCTGTTTGAGCGCCTCCAGGAGAGAGGCCCAAGCAAGACACGCCCCGAGGAGCGTCTTGACACATGTCAACACTGGGTCTGACTGAGGGCCTCCATGAGAGAAGCCCAAGCAAGACGCGCCTCGAGGAGCGTCTTGCCACATGTATACAATGGGTCTTACTGAGGGCCTCCAGGAGAGAGGCCCAAGCAAGATGCGCCCGGAGGAGCGTTTTGCCACATGTCAACACTGGGTCTGACAGAGGGCCTCCAGGAGAGAGGCCCAAGCAAGACGCACCCCGAGGAGCGTCGTGCCACATGTCACCTCTGGTTCTGACTGAGCGCCTCCAGGAGAGAGGCCCAAGCAAGACGCGCCCCGAGGAGCGTCTTGCCACATGTCAACACTGGGTCTGACAGAGGGCCTCCATGAGAGAGGCCCAAGCAAGATGCGCCCCGAGGAGCGTCTTGCGACATGTCACTACTCGGTCTAACTGAGCGCCTCCAGGAGAGAGGTCCTAGCAAGACGCGCCCCGAGGAGCGTCTTGCCACATGTCACTACTCGGTCTGACTGAGCGCCTCCAGGAGAGAGGCCCAAGCAAGACGTGCCCCGAGGAGCGTCTTGCCACATGTCAACACTGGGTCTGACTGAGCGCCTCCAGGAGAGAAGCCCAAGCAAGACGCGCCCCGTGGAGCGTCTTGCCACATGTCAACACTGGGTCTGACTGAGCGCCTCCAGGAGAGAGGCCCAAGCAAGACGCGCCCCGAGGAGCGTCTTGCCACATGTCAACAATGGGTCTGACTGAGGGCCTCCAGGAGAGAAGCCCAAGCAAGACGCGCCCCGTGGAGCGTCTTGCCACATGTCAACACTGGGTCTTATTGAGGGCCTCCAGGAGAGAGGCCCAAGCAAGATGCGCCCGGAGGAGCGTCTTGCCACATGTCAACACTGGGTCTGACAGAGGGCCTCCAGGAGAGAGGCCCAAGCAAGACGCGCTCCGAGGAGCGTCTTGCCACATGTCACCTCTGGTTCTGACTGAGCGCCTCCAGGAGAGAGGTCCAAGCAAGACGCGCCCCGAGGAGCGTCTTGCCACATGTCAACAATGGGTCTGACTGAGGGCCTCCAGGAGAGAAGCCCAAGCAAGACACGCCCCGTGGAGCGTCTTGACACATGTCAACACTGGGTCTGACAGAGGGCCTCCAGGAGAGGGGCCCAAGAAAGACGCGCCCCGAGGAGTGTCTTGCCACATGTCACCACTGGGTCTGACTGAGCGCCTCCAGGAGAGAGGCCCAGGCAAGACGCGCCCCGAGGAGCGTCAGGCCACATGTCACTACTCAGTCTGACTGAACGCCTCCAGGAGAAAGGCCCAAGCAAGACGCGCCCCGAGGAGCGTCTTGCCACGTGTCAACACTGGGTCTGATTGAGGGCCTTCTGGAGAGAGGCCCAAGCAAGACGCACCACGAGGAGCGTCTTGCCACATGTCAACAATGGGTCTGACTGAGGGCCTCCAGGAGAGAAGCCCAAGCAAGACGCGCCCCGTGGAGCGTCTTGCCACATGTAAACACTGGGTCTTATTGAGGGCCTTCTGGAGAGAGGCCCAAGCAATACGCGCCCCGAGGAGCGTCTTGCCACATGTCAACAATGGGTCTTACTGAGGGCCTCCAGGAGAGAGGCCCAAGCAAGATGCGCCCGGAGGAGCGTCTTGCCACATGTCAACACTGGGTCTGACAGAGGGCCTCCAGGAGAGAGGCCCAAGCAAGACGCGCTCCGAGGAGCGTCTTGCCACATGTCACCTCTGGTTCTGACTGAGCGCCTCCAGGAGAGAGGTCCAAGCAAGACGCGCCCCGAGGAGCGTCTTGCCACATGTCAACAATGGGTCTGACTGAGGGCCTCCAGGAGAGGGGCCCAAGAAAGACGCGCCCCGAGGAGTGTCTTGCCACATGTCACCACTGGGTCTGACTGAGCGCCTCCAGGAGAGAGGCCCAGGCAAGACGCGCCCCGAGGAGCGTCAGGCCACATGTCACTACTCAGTCTGACTGAACGCCTCCAGGAGAAAGGCCCAAGCAAGACGCGCCCCGAGGAGCGTCTTGCCACGTGTCAACACTGGGTCTGATTGAGGGCCTTCTGGAGAGAGGCCCAAGCAAGACGCACCACGAGGAGCGTCTTGCCACATGTCAACAATGGGTCTTACTGAGGGCCTCCAGGAGAGAAGCCCAAGCAAGACGCGCCCCGAGGAGCTTCTTGCCACATGTCAGCACTCGGTCTGACTGAGCGCCTCCAGGAGAGAGGCCAAAGCAAGACGCGCCCCGAGGAGCGTCTTGACACATGTCAACACTGGGTCTGACAGAGGGCCTCCATGAGAGAGGCCCAAGCAAGACGCGCCCCGAGGAGTGTCTTGCCACATGTCAACACTGGGTCTGACAGAGGGCCTCCAGGAGAGAGGCCCAAGCAAGACGCGCCCCGAGGAGCGTCTTGCCTTATGTCAGCACTCGGTCTGACTGAGCGCCTCCAGGAGAGAGGCCCAAGCAAGACGCGCCCCGAGGAGCGTCTTGCCAAATGTCACTACTCGGTCTGACTGAGCGCCTCCAGGAGGGAGGTCCAAGCAAGACGCGCCCCGAGGAGCGTCTTGACACATGTCAACACTGGGTCTGACAGAGGGCCTCCATGAGAGAGGCCCAAGCAAGACGCGCCCCGAGGAGTGTCTTGCCACATGTCAACACTGGGTCTGACAGAGGGCCTCCAGGAGAGAGGCCCAAGCAAGACGCGCCCCGAGGAGTGTCTTGCCACATGTCACCACTTGGTCTGACTGAGCGCCTCCAGGAGAGAGGCCCAAGCAAGACGCGCCCCGAGGAGCGTCTTGCCACGTGTCAACACTGGGTCTGATTGAGGGCCTTCTGGAGAGAGGCCCAAGCAAGACTCGCCCCGAGGAGCGTCTTGCCACATGTCAACAATGGTTCTTACTGAGGGCCTCCAGGTGAGAAGCCCAAGCAAGACGCGCCCCGAGGAGCTTCTTGCCACATGTCAGCACTCGGTCAGACTGAGCGCCTCCAGGAGAGAGGCCAAAGCAAGACGCCCCCCGAGGAGCGTCTTGACACATGTCAACACTGGGTCTGACAGAGGGCCTCCATGAGAGAGGCCCAAGCAAGACGCGCCCCGAGGAGTGTCTTGCCAAATGTCAACACTGGGTCTGACTGAGCGCCTCAGGGAGAGAGGTCCAAGCAAGACGCGCCCCGAGGAGCGTCTTGCCACATGTCACTACTCGGTCTGACTGAGCGCCTCAGGGAGAGAGGTCCAAGCAAGACACGCCCCGAGGAGCGTCTTGCCACATGTCAACACTGGATCTGACTGAGTGCCTCCATGAGAGAAGCCCCAGCAAGACGCGCCCCGAGGAGCGTCTTGCCACATGTCACTACTCGGTCTGTTTGAGCGCCTCCAGGAGAGAGGCCCAAGCAAGACACGCCCCGAGGAGCGTCTTGACACATGTCAACACTGGGTCTGACTGAGGGCCTCCATGAGAGAAGCCCAAGCAAGACGCGCCTCGAGGAGCGTCTTGCCACATGTATACAATGGGTCTTACTGAGGGCCTCCAGGAGAGAGGCCCAAGCAAGATGCGCCCGGAGGAGCGTTTTGCCACATGTCAACACTGGGTCTGACAGAGGGCCTCCAGGAGAGAGGCCCAAGCAAGACGCACCCCGAGGAGCGTCGTGCCACATGTCACCTCTGGTTCTGACTGAGCGCCTCCAGGAGAGAGGCCCAAGCAAGACGCGCCCCGAGGAGCGTCTTGCCACATGTCAACACTGGGTCTGACAGAGGGCCTCCATGAGAGAGGCCCAAGCAAGACGCGCCCCGAGGAGCGTCTTGCGACATGTCACTACTCGGTCTAACTGAGCGCCTCCAGGAGAGAGGTCCTAGCAAGACGCGCCCCGAGGAGCGTCTTGCCACATGTCACTACTCGGTCTGACTGAGCGCCTCCAGGAGAGAGGCCCAAGCAAGACGTGCCCCGAGGAGCGTCTTGCCACATGTCAACACTGGGTCTGACTGAGCGCCTCCAGGAGAGAAGCCCAAGCAAGACGCGCCCCGTGGAGCGTCTTGCCACATGTCAACACTGGGTCTGACTGAGCGCCTCCAGGAGAGAGGCCCAAGCAAGACGCGCCCCGAGGAGCGTCTTGCCACATGTCAACAATGGGTCTGACTGAGGGCCTCCAGGAGAGAAGCCCAAGCAAGACGCGCCCCGTGGAGCGTCTTGCCACATGTCAACACTGGGTCTTATTGAGGGCCTTCTGGAGAGAGGCCCAAGCAATACGCGCCCCGAGGAGCGTCTTGCCACATGTCAACAATGGGTCTTACTGAGGGCCTCCAGGAGAGAGGCCCAAGCAAGATGCGCCCGGAGGAGCGTCTTGCCACATGTCAACACTGGGTCTGACAGAGGGCCTCCAGGAGAGAGGCCCAAGCAAGACGCGCCCCGAGGAGCGTCTTGCCACATGTCACCTCTGGTTCTGACTGAGCGCCTCCAGGAGAGAGGCCCAAGCAAGACGCGCCCCGAGGAGCGTCTTGCCACATGTCACCACTGGGTCTGACTGAGCGCCTCCAGGAGAGAGGCCCAGGCAAGACGCGCCCCGAGGAGCGTCAGGCCACATGTCACTACTCAGTCTGACTGAGCCCCTCCAGGAGAGAGGCCCAAGCAAGACGCGCCCCGAGGAGCGTCTTGCCACGTGTCAACACTGGGTCTGATTGAGGGCCTTCTGGAGAGAGGCCCAAGCAAGACGCACCACGAGGAGCGTCTTGCCACATGTCAACAATGGGTCTTACTGAGGGCCTCCAGGAGAGAAGCCCAAGCAAGACGCGCCCCGAGGAGCGTCTTGCGACATGTCACTACTCGGTCTAACTGAGCGCCTCCAGGAGAGAGGTCCAAGCAAGACGCGCCCCGAGGAGCGTCTTGCCACATGTCACTACTCGGTCTGACTGAGCACCTCCAGGAGAGAGGCCCAAGCAAGACGTGCCCCGAGGAGCGTCTTGCCACATGTCAACACTGGGTCTGACAGAGGGCATCCAGGAGAGAGGCCCAAGCAATACGCGCCCCGAGGAGCGTCTTGCCACATGTCAACAATGGGTCTGACTGAGGGCCTCCAGGAGAGAAGCCAAAGCAAGACGCGCCCCGAGGAGCTTCTTTCCACATGTCAACAATGGGTCTTACTGAGGGCCTCCATGAGAGAAGCCCAAGCAAGACGCGCCCCGAGGAGTGTCTTGCCAAATGTCAACACTGTGTCTGACTGAGCGCCTCCAGGAGAGAGGCCCAAGCAAGACGCGCCCCGAGGAACGTCTTGCCACATGTCAACACTGGGTCTGACTTAGCGCCTCCAGGAGAGAGGCCCAAGCAAGATGCGCCTCGAGGAGCGTCTTGCCACGTGTCACCACTGGGTCTGACTGAGCTCCTCCAGGAGAGAGGCCCAAGCAAGACGCGCCCAGAAGAGCGTCTTGCCACGTGTCACCACTGGGTCTGATTGAGCACCTCCAGGAGAGAGGCCCCAGCAAGACGCGCCCCGAGGAGCGTCTTGCCTTATGTCAGCACTCGGTCTGACTGAGCGCCTCCAGGAGAGAGGCCCAAGCAAGACGCGCCCCGAGGAGCGTCTTGCCAAATGTAACTACTCGGTCTGACTGAGCGCCTCCAGGAGGGAGGTCCAAGCAAGACGAGCCCCGAGGAGCGTCTTGCCACATGTCACTACTCGGTCTGACTGAGCGCCTCCAGGAGAGAGGCCCAAGCAAGACGTGCCCCGAGGAGCGTCTTGCCACATGTCAACAATGGGTCTGACTGAGGGCCTCCAGGAGAGAAGCCCAAGCAAGACGCGCCCAGAGGAGCGTCTTGCCACATGTCAACACTGGGTCTGACTGAGCGCCTCCAGGAGAGAGGCCAAAGCAAGACACGCCCCGAGGAGCGTCTTGACACATGTCAACACTCGGTCTGACAGAGGGCATTCAGGAGAGAGGCCCAAGCAATGAGCGCCCCGAGGAACGTCTTGCCTTCTGTCAGCACTCGGTCTTACTGAGCGCCTCCAGGAGAGAGGCCCAAGCAAGACGCGCCCCGAGGAGCGTCTTGATACATGTCAACAATGGGTCTGACTGAGGGCCTCCAGGAGAGAGGCCCAAGCAAGATGCGCCCGGAGGAGCGTCTTGCCACATGTCAACACTGGGTCTGACAGAGGGCCTCCAGGAGAGAGGCCCAAGCAAGACGCGCCCCGAGGAGCGTCTTGCCACATGTCACCTCTGGTTCTGACTGAGCGCCTCCAGGAGAGAGGCCCAAGCAAGATGCGCCCCAAGGAGCGTCTTGTCACATGTCAACACTGGGTCTGTCTGAGCGCCTCCAGGAGAGAAGCCCAAGCAAAACGCGCCCCGAGAAGCGTCTTGCCAAATGTCAGCACTCGGTCTGACTGAGCGCCTCCAAGAGAGAGGCCCCAGCAAGACGCGCCCCGAGGAGCGTCTTGCCACATGTCAACAATGGGTCTGACTGAGGGCCTCCAGGAGAGAAGCTTAAGCAACACGCGGCCCGAGGAGCGTCTTGCCACATGTCAGCACTCGGTCTGACTGAGCGCCTCCAGGAGAGAGGCCAAAGCAAGACGCGCCCCGAGGAGCGTCTTGACACATGTCAACACTGGGTCTGACAGAGGGCCTCCATGAGAGAGGCCCAAGCAAGACGCGCCCCGAGGAGTGTCTTGCCACATGTCAACACTGGGTCTGACAGAGGGCCTACAGGAGAGAGGCCCAAGCAAGACGCGCCCCGAGAAGTGTCTTGCCACATGTCACCACTTGATCTGACTGAGCGCCTCCAGGAGAGAGGCCCAAGCAACACGCGCCCCGAGGAGCGTCAGACCGCATGTCACTACTCATTCTGACTGAGCGCCTCCAGGAGAGAGGCCCAAGCAAGACGCGCCCCGAGGAGCGTCTTGCCACTTGTCAACACTGGGTCTGATTGAGGGCCTTCTGGAGAGAGGCCCAAGCAAGACGCGCCCCGAGGAGCGTCTTGCCACATGTCACCACTTGGTCTGACTGAGCGCCTCCAGGAGAGAGGCCCAAGCAACACGCGCCCTGAGGAGCGTCAGGCCACATGTCACTACTCAGTCTGACTGAGCGCCTCCAGGAGAGAGGCCCAAGCAAGACGCGCCCCGAGGAGCGTCTTGCCACATGTCAACAATGGGTCTTACTGAGGGCCTCCAGGAGAGAGGCCCAAGCAAGACGCGCCCCGAGGAGCGTCTTGTCACATGTCAACACTGGGTCTGTCTGAGCGCCTCCAGGAGAGAAGCCCAAGCAAGACGCGCCCCGAGGAGCGTCTTGCCACATGTCAACAATGGGTCTGACTGAGGGCCTCCAGGAGAGAAGCCCAAGCAAGACGCGCCCCGAGGAGCGTCTTGACACATGTCAACACTGGGTCTGACAGAGGGCCTCCACGAGAGAGGCCCAAGCAAGACGCGCCCCGAGGAGTGTCTTGCCACATGTCACCACTGGGTCTGACTGAGCGCCTCCAGGAGAGAGGCCCAAGCAAGACGTGCCCCGAGGATCGTCAGGCCACATGTCACTACTCAGTCTGACTGAGCGCCTCCAGGAGAGAGGCCCAAGCAAGACGCGCGAGTGCCTCCAGGAGAGAGGCCAAAGCAAGACGCCCCCAGAGGAGCGTCTTGACACATGTCAACACTGGGTCTGACAGAGGGCCTCCATGAGAGAGGCCCAAGCAAGACGCGCCCCGAGGAGTGTCTTGCCAAATGTCAACACTGGGTCTGACTGAGCACCTCAGGGAGAGAGGTCCAAGCAAGACGCGCCCCGAGGAGCGTCTTGCCACATGTCACTACTCGGTCTGACTGAGCGCCTCAGGGAGAGAGGTCCAAGCAAGACGCGCCCCGAGGAGCGTCTTGCCACATGTCAACACTGGATCTGACTGAGTGCCTCCATGAGAGAAGCCCCAGCAAGACGCGCCCCGAGGAGCGTCTTGCCACATGTCACTACTCGGTCTGTTTGAGCGCCTCCATGAGAGAAGCCCAAGCAAGACGCGCCCCGAGGAGAGTCTTGCCACATGTCAACACTCGGTCTGACAGAGGGCATCCAGGAGAGAGGCCCAAGCAATACGCGCCCCGAGGAGCGTCTTGCCACATGTCACCACTGGGTCTGACTGAGCGCCTCCAGGAGAGAGGCCCAACCAAGACGCGCCCTGAGGAGCGTCTTGCCACATGCCAACACTGGGTCTGACAGAGGGCCTCCAGGAGAGAGGCCCAAGCAAGACGCGCCCCGAGGAGTGTCTTGCCACATGTCACCACTGGGTCTGACTGAGCGCCTCCAGGAGAGAGGCCCAAGCAAGACGTTTCCCGAGGAGCGTCTTGTCACATGTCAACACTGGGTCTTTCTGAGCGCCTCCAGGAGAGAGGCCCAAGCAAGACACGCCCCGAGGAGCGTCTGGACACATGTCAACACTGGGTCGGACTGAGGGCCTCCATGAGAGAAGCCCAAGCAAGACGTGCCCCGAGGAGCGTCTTGCCACATGTCAACAATGGGTCTTACTGAGGGCCTCCAGGAGAGAAGCCCAAGCAAGAAGCGCCCCGAGGAGCGTCTTGCCACATGTCAACACTGGGTCTGACTTAGCGCCTCCAGGAGAGAGGCCCAAGCAAGACACGCCCCGAGGAGCGTCTTGACACATGTCAACACTGGGTCTGACTGAGGGCCTCCATGAGAGAGGCCCAAGCAATACGCGCCCCGAGGAGCATCTTGCCACATGTCAACAATGGGTCTGACTGAGGGCCTCCAGGAGAGAAGCCAAAGCAAGACGCGCCCCGAGGAGCTTCTTTCCAGATGTCAACAATGGGTCTTACTGTGGGCCTCCATTAGAGAAGCCCAAGCAAGACGCGCCCCGAGGAGTGTCTTGCCACATGTCAACACTGTGTCTGACTGAGCGCCTCCAGGAGAGAGGCCCAAGCAAGACGCGCCCCGAGGAGCGTCTTGCCACGTGTCAACACTGGGTCTGACTTAGCGCCTCCAGGAGAGAGGCCCAAGCAAGATGCGCCCCGAGGAGCGTCTTGCCACGTGTCACCACTGGGTCTGACTGAGCTCCTCCAGGAGAGAGGCCCAAGCAAGACGCGCCCAGAGGAGCGTCTTGCCACGTGTCACCACTGGGTCTGATTGAGCACCTCCAGGAGAGAGGCCCCAGCAAGACGCGCCCCGAGGAGCGTCTTGCCTTATGTCAGCACTCGGTCTGACTGAGCACCTCCAGGAGAGAGGCCCAAGCAAGACGCGCCCCGAGGAGCGTCTTGCCACATGTCACTACTCGGTCTAACTGAGCGCCTCCAGGAGGGAGGTCCAAGCAAGACGCGCCCCGAGGAGCGTCTTGCCACATGTCACTACTCTGTCTGACTGAGCGCCTTCAGGAGAGAGGCCCAAGCAAGACATGCCCCGAGGAGCGTCTTGCCACATGTCAACAATGGGTCTGACTGAGGGCCTCCAGGAGAGAAGCCCAAGCAAGACGCGCCCAGAGGAGCGTCTTGCCACATGTCAACACTGGGTCTGACTGAGCGCCTCCAGGAGAGAGGCCCAAGCAAGACACGCCCCGAGGAGCGTCTTGACACATGTCAACACTGGGTCGGACTGAGGGCCTCCATGAGAGAAGCCCAAGCAAGACGCGCCCCGAGGAGAGTCTTGCCACTTGTCAACACTCGGTCTGACAGAGGGCATTCAGGAGAGAGGCCCAAGCAATACGCTCCCCGAGGAGCGTCTTGCCACATGTCACCACTGGGTCTGAATGAGCGCCTCCAGGAGAGAGGCCCAACCAAGACGCGCCCCGAGGAGTGTCTTGCCACATGCCAACACTGGGTCTGACTGAGCGCCTCCAGGAGAGAGGCCCAAGCAAGACGCGCCCCGAGGAGCGTCTTGCCACGTGTCAACACTGGGTCTGACTGAGCGCCTCCAGGAGAGAGGCCCAAGCAAGTCGTGCCCCGAGGAGCGTCTTTCCACGTGTCACCACTGGGTCTGACTGAGCGCCTCCAGGAGAGAGGCCCAAGCAAGACGCGCCCCGAGGAGCGTCTTGCCACATGTCAACACTGGGTCTGACTGAGCGCCTCCAGGAGAGAGGCCCAAGCAAGACGCGCCCCGAGGAGCGTCTTGCCACATGTCAACACTGGGTCTGACTGAGCGCCTCCAGGAGAGAGGCCCAAGCAAGATGCGCCCCGAGGAGCGTCTTGCCACATGTCAACAATGGGTCTGACTGAGGGCCTCCAGGAGAGAGGCCCAAGCAAGATGCGCCCGAAGGAGCGTCTTGCCACATGTCAACACTGGGTCTGACTGAGGGCCCCCAGGAGAGAGGCCCAAATAAGTCGCGCCCCGAGGAGCGTTTTGCCACATGTCAACACTGGGTCTGACTGAGGGCCTCCAGGAGAGAAGCCCAAGCAAGATGCGCCCCGAGGAGCGTCTTGCCACATGTCAGCACTCGGTCTGACTGAGCGCCTCCAGGAAGGAGGCCCAAGCAAGACGTGCCCCGAGGAGCATCTTGCCACATGTCAACACTGGGTCTGACTGAGTGCCTCCATGAGAGAAGCCCCAGCAAGACGCGCCCCGAGGAGCGTCTTGCCACATGTCAACACTGGGTCTGACTGAGCACCTCCAGGAGAGAGGCCCAAGCAAGACGCGCCCCGAGGAGCGTCTTGCCACATGTCAACACTGGGTCTGACTGAGCGCCTCCAGGAGAGAGGCCCGAGGAGCGTCTTGCCACATGTCACCTCTGGGTCTGACTGAGCGCCTCCAGGAGAGAGGCGCAAGCAAGAAACGCCCGAGGAGCGTCTTGATACATGTCAACACTGGGTCTGACTGAGCGCCTCCAGGAGAGAGGCCCCAGCAAGACGCGCCCCGAGGAGCGTCTTGCCACATGTCACTACTCGGTCTGACTGAGCGCCTCCAGGAGAGAGGTCCAAGCAACACGCGCCCCGAGGAGCGTCTTGCCACATGTCAACAATGGGTCTGACTGAGGGCCTCCAGGAGAGAAGCCAAAGCAAGACGCGCCCCGAGGAGCTTCTTTCCAGATGTCAACAATGGGTCTTACTGTGGGCCTCCATTAGATAGGACCAAGCAAGACGCGCCCCGAGGAGCGTCTTGCCACATGTCACCTCTGGTTCAGGCGCTCAGTCAGACCCAGTGGTGACATGTGGCAAGACGCTCCTCGGGGAGCGTATTGCTTGGGCCTCTCTCCTGAATGCCCTCTGTCAGACCGAGTGTTGACAAGTGGCAAGAATCTCCTCGGGGCGCGTCTTGCTTGGGCTTCTCTCATGGAGGCCCTCAGTCCGACCCAGTGTTGACATGTGTCAAGACGCTCCTCGGGGCGTGTCTTGCTTGGGCCTCTCTCCTGGAGGCGCTCAGTCAGACCCAGTGTTGACATGTGGCAAGACGCTCCTCTGGGCGCGTCTTGCTTGGGCTTCTCTCCTGGAGGCCCTCAGTCAGACCCATTGTTGACATGTGGCAAGACGCTCCTCGGGGCATGTCTTGCTTGGGCCTCTCTCCTGAAGGCGCTCAGTCAGACAGAGTAGTGACATGTGGCAAGACGCTCCTCGGGGCGCGTCTTGCTTGGACCTCCCTCCTGGAGGCGCTCAGTCAGACCGAGTAGTGACATTTGGCAAGACGCTCCTCGGGGCGCGTCTTGCTTGGACCTCTCTCCTGGAGGCGCTCAGTTAGACCGAGTAGTGACATGTGGCAAGACGCTCCTCGGGGCGCGTCTTGCTTGGGCCTCTCTCCTGGAGGTGCTCAGTCAGACCGAGTGCTGACATAAGGCAAGACGCTCCTCGGGGCGCGTCTTGCTGGGGCCTCTCTCCTGGAGGTGCTCAATCAGACCCAGTGGTGACACGTGGCAAGACGCTCCTCTGGGCGCGTCTTGCTTGGGCCTCTCTCCTGGAGGAGCTCAGTCAGACCCAGTGGTGACACGTGGCAAGACGCTCCTCGGGGCGCATCTTGCTTGGGCCTCTCTCCTGGAGGCGCTAAGTCAGACCCAGTGTTGACACGTGGCAAGACGCTCCTCGGGGCGCGTCTTGCTTGGGCCTCTCTCCTGGAGGCGCTCAGTCAGACACAGTGTTGACATGTGGCAAGACACTCCTCGGGGCGCGTCTTGCTTGGGCTTCTCTAATGGAGGCCCACAGTAAGACCCATTGTTGACATCTGGAAAGAAGCTCCTCGGGGCGCGTCTTGCTTTGGCTTCTCTCCTGGAGGCCCTCAGTCAGACCCATTGTTGACATGTGGCAAGATGCTCCTCGGGGCGCGTATTGCTTGGGCCTCTCTCATGGAGGCCCTCAGTCAGACCCAGTGTTGACATGTGTCAAGACGCTCCTCGGGGCGTGTCTTGCTTGGGCCTCTCTCCTGGAGGCGCTAAGTCAGACCCAGTGTTGACATGTGGCAAGACGCTCCTCGGGGCGCTTCTTGCTTGGGCTTCTCTCCTGGAGGCCCTCAGTAAGACCCATTGTTGACATGTGGCAAGACGCTCCTCGGGGCACGTCTTGCTTGGGCTTCTCTCATGGAGGCCCTCAGTCCGACCCAGTGTTGACATGTGTCCAGACGCTCCTCGGGGCGTGTCTTGCTTGGGCCTCTCTCCTGGAGGCGCTCAGAAAGACCCAGTGTTGACATGTGACAAGACGCTCCTCGGGGCACGTCTTGCTTGGGCCTCTCTCCTGGAGGCGCTCAGTCAGACCCAGTGGTGACATGTGGCAAGACACTCCTCGGGGCGCGTCTTGCTTGGGCCTCTCTCCTGGAGGCCCTCTGTCAGACCCAGTGTTGGCATGTGGCAAGACGCTCCTCAGGGCGCGTCTTGGTTGGGCCTCTCTCCTGGAGGCGCTCAGTCAGACCCAGTGGTGACATGTGGCAAGACGCTCCTCGGGGCGCGTATTGCTTGGGCCTCTCTCCTGGATGCCCTCTGTCAGACCGAGTGTTGACATGTGGCAAGACTCTCCTCGGGGCGCGTCTTGCTTGGGCTTCTCTCATGGAGGCGCTCAAACAGACCGAGTAGTGACATGTGGCAAGACGCTCCTCGGGGCGCGTCTTGCTGGGGCTTCTCTCATGGAGGCACTCAGTCAGATCCAGTGTTGACATGTGGCAAGACGCTCCTCGGGGCGCGTCTTGCTTGGACCTCTCTCCCTGAGGCGCTCAGTCAGACCGAGTAGTGACATGTGGCAAGACGCTCCTCGGGGCGCGTCTTGCTTGGACCTCTCTCCCTGAGGTGCTCAGTCAGACCCAGTGTTGACATTTGGCAAGACACTCCTCGGGGCGCGTCTTGCTTGGGCCTCTCTCATGGAGGCCCTCTGTCAGACCCAGTGTTGACATGTGTCAAGACGCTCCTCTGGGGGCGTCTTGCTTTGGCCTCTCTCCTGGAGGCACTCGCGCGTCTTGCTTGGGCCTCTCTCCTGGAGGCGCTCAGTCAGACTGAGTAGTGACATGTGGCCTGACGATCCTCGGGGCACGTCTTGCTTGGGCCTCTCTCCTGGAGGCGCTCAGTCAGACCCAGTGGTGACATGTGGCAAGACACTCCTCGGGGCGCGTCTTGCTTGGGCTTCTCTCCTGGAGGCCCTCAGTCAGACCCATTGTTGACATGTGGCAAGACGCTCCTCGGGGCGCGTCTTGCTTGGGCTTCTCTCCTGGAGGCGCTCAGACAGACCCAGTGTTGACATGTGACAAGACGCTCCTCGGGGCGCGTCTTGCTTGGGCCTCTCTCCTGGAGGCCCTCAGTAAGACCCATTGTTGACATGTGGCAAGACGCTCCTCGGGGCGCGTCTTGCTTGGGCCTCTCTCCTGGAGGCGCTCAGTCAGACTGAGTAGTGACATGTGGCCTGACGCTCCTCGGGGCGCGTGTTGCTTGGGCCTCTCTCCTGGAGGCGCTCAGTCAGACCAAGTGGTGACATGTGGCAAGACGCTCCTCGGGGCGCGTCTTGCTTGGGCCTCTCTCCAGAAGGCCCTCAATCAGACCCAGTGTTGACAAGTGGCAAGATGCTCCTCGGGGCGCGTCTTGCTTGGGCCTCTCTCCTGGAGGCGCTCAGTCAGAATGAGTAGTGACATGCGGTCTGACGCTCCTCGGGGCGCGTGTTGCTTGGGCCTCTCTCCTGGAGGCGCTCAGTCAGATCAAGTGGTGACATGTGGCAAGACACTTCTCGGGGCGCGTCTTGCTTGGGCCTCTCTCCTGTAGGCCCTCTGTCAGACCCAGTGTTGACATGTGGCAAGACACTCCTCGGGGCGCGTCTTGCTTGGGCCTCTCTCATGGAGGCCCTCTGTCAGACCCAGTGTTGACATGTGTCAAGACGCTCCTCGGGGCGCGTCTTGCTTTGGCCTCTCTCCTGGAGGCGCTCAGTCAGACCGAGTGCTGACATGTGGCAAGACGCTCCTCGGGCCGCGTGTTGCTTAAGCTTCTCTCCTGGAGGCCCTCAGTCAGACCCATTGTTGACAAGTGGCAAGACGCTCCTCGGGGCGCGTCTTGCTGGGGCCTCTCTCTTGGAGGCGCTCAGTCAGACCGAGTGCTGACATTTGGCAAGACGCTTCTCGGGGCGCGTTTTGCTTGGGCTTCTCTCCTGGAGGCGCTCAGACAGACCCAGTGTTGACATGTGACAAGACGCTCCTTGGGGCGCATCTTGCTTGGGCCTCTCTCCTGGAGGCGCTCAGTCAGAACCAGAGGTGACATGTGGCAAGACGCTCCTCGGGGCGCGTCTTGCTTGGGCCTCTCTCCTGGAGGCCCTCTGTCAGACCCAGTGTTGACATGTGGCAAGACGCTCCTCCGGGCGCATCTTGCTTGGGCCTCTCTCCTGGAGGCCCTCAGTCAGACCCATTGTTGACATGTATCAAGACGCTCCTCGGGGCGCGTCTTGCTTGGGCCTCTCTCCTGGAGGCGCTCAGTAAGACCGAGTGCTGACAGAAGGCAAGACGTTCCTCGGGGCGCTCATTGCTTGGGCCTCTCTCCTGAATGCCCTCTGTCAGACCGAGTGTTGACATGTGTCAAGACGCTCCTCGGGGCGTGTCTTGCTTTGGCCTCTCTCCTGGAGGCGCTCAGTCAGACCCAGTGTTGACATGTGGCAAGACGCTCCTCTGGGCGCGTCTTGCTTGGGCTTCTCTCCTGGAGGCCCTCAGTCAGACCCATTGTTGACATGTGGCAAGACGCTCCTCGGGGCACGTCTTGCTTGGGCCTCTCTCCTGGAGGCGCTCAGTCAGACCGAGTAGTGACATGTGGCAAGATGCTCCTCGGGGCTCGTCTTGCTTGGACCTCCCTCCTGGAGGCGCTCAGTCAGACCGAGTAGTGACATTTGGCAAGACGCTCCTCGGGGCGCGTCTTGCTTGGGCCTCTCTCCTGGAGGCGCTCAGTCAGACCGAGTGCTGACATAAGGCAAGACGCTCCTCGGGGCGCGTCTTGCTGGGGCCTCTCTCCTGGAGGTGCTCAATCAGACCCAGTGGTGACACGTGGCAAGACGCTCCTCTGGGCGCGTCTTGCTTGGGCCTCTCTCCTGGAGGAGCTCAGTCAGACCCAGTGGTGACACGTGGCAAGACGCTCCTCGAGGCGCATCTTGCTTGGGCCTCTCTCCTGGAGGCGCTAAGTCAGACCCAGTGTTGACATGTGGCAAGACGTTCCTCGGGGCGCGTCTTGCTTGGGCCTCTCTCCTGGAGGCGCTCAGTCAGACACAGTGTTGACATGTGGCAAGACACTCCTCGGGGCGCGTCTTGCTTGGGCTTCTCTCATGGAGGCCCTCAGTAAGACCCATTGTTGACATGTGGAAAGAAGCTCCTCGGGGCGCGTCTTGCTTTGGCTTCTCTCCTGGAGGCCCTCAGTCAGACCCATTGTTGACATGTGGCAAGACGCTCCTCGGGGCGCGTATTGCTTGGGCCTCTCTCCTGGATGCCCTCTGTCAGACCCAGTGTTGACATGTGGCAAGACGCTCCTCGGGGCACGTCTTGCTTGGGCCTCTCTCCTGGAGGTGCTCAGTCAGACCGAGTAGTGACATGTGGCAAGACGCTCCTCGGGGCGCGTCTTGCTTGGACCTCTCTCCTGGAGGCGCTCAGTTAGACCGAGTAGTGACATGTCGCAAGACGCTCCTCGGGGCGCGTCTTGCTTGGGCTTCTCTCCTGGAGGCCCTCAGTAAGACCCATTGTTGACATGTGGCAAGACGCTCCTCGTGGTGCGTCTTGCTTGGGCCTCTCTCCAGAAGGCCCTCAATCAGACCCAGTGTTGACACGTGGCAAGACGCTCCTCGGGGTGCGTCTTGCTTGGGCCTCTCTCCTGGAGGGGCTCAGTCAGACTGAGTAGTGACATGTGGCCTGACGCTCCTCGGGGCGCGTCTTGCCTGGGCCTCTCTCCTGGAGGCGCTCAGTCAGACCCAGTGGTAACATGTGGCAAGACGCTCCTCGGGGCGCGTCTTGCTTGGGCCTCTCTCCTGGAGGCGCTCAGTCAGAACCAGAGGTGACATGTGGCAAGACGCTCCTCGGGGCGCGTCTTGCTTGGGCCTCTCTCCTGGAGGCCCTCTGTCAGACCCAGTGTTGACATGTGGCAAGACGCTCCTCCGGGCGCATCTTGCTTGGGCCTCTCTCCTGGAGGCCCTCAGTAAGACCCATTGTTGACATGTGGCAAGACGCTCCTCGGGGCGCGTATTGCTTGGGCCTCTCTCCAGAAGGCCCTCAATAAGACCCAGTGTTGACATGTGGCAAGACGCTCCACGGGGCGCGTCTTGCTTGGGCTTCTCTCCTGGAGGCCCTCAGTCAGACCCATTGTTGACATGTGGCAAGACGCTCCTCGGGGCGCGTCTTGCTTGGGCCTCTCTCCTGGAGGCGCTCAGTCAGACCCAGTGTTGACATGTGGCAAGACGCTCCACGGGGCGCGTCTTGCTTGGGCTTCTCTCCTGGAGGCGCTCAGTCAGACCCAGTGTTGACATGTGGCAAGACGCTCCTCGGGGCACGTCTTGCTTGGGCCTCTCTCCTGGAGGCGCTCAGTCAGACCGAGTAGTGACATGTGGCAAGACGCTCCTCGGGGCGCGTCTTGCTAGGACCTCTCTCCTGGAGGCGCTCAGTTAGACCGAGTAGTGACATGTCGCAAGACGCTCCTCGGGGCGCGTCTTGCTTGGGCCTCTCTCATGGAGGCCCTCTGTCAGACCCAGTGTTGACATGTGGCAAGACGCTCCTCGGGGCTCGTCTTGCTTGGGCCTCTCTCCTGGAGGCGCTCAGTCAGAACCAGAGGTGACATGTGGCACGACGCTCCTCGGGGTGCGTCTTGCTTGGGCCTCTCTCCTGGAGGCCCTCTGTCAGACCCAGTGTTGACATGTGGCAAAACGCTCCTCCGGGCGCATCTTGCTTGGGCCTCTCTCCTGGAAGCCCTCAGTAAGACCCATTGTATACATGTGGCAAGACGCTCCTCGAGGCGCGTCTTGCTTGGGCTTCTCTCATGGAGGCCCTCAGTCAGACCCAGTGTTGACATGTGTCAAGACGCTCCTCGGGGCGTGTCTTGCTTGGGCCTCTCTCCTGGAGGCGCTCAAACAGACCGAGTAGTGACATGTGGCAAGACGCTCCTCGGGGCGCGTCTTGCTGGGGCTTCTCTCATGGAGGCACTCAGTCAGATCCAGTGTTGACATGTGGCAAGACGCTCCTCGGGGCGTGTCTTGCTTGGACCTCTCTCCCTGAGGCGCTCAGTCAGACCGAGTAGTGACATGTGGCAAGACGCTCCTCGGGGCGCGTCTTGCTTGGACCTCTCTCCCTGAGGCGCTCAGTCAGACCCAGTGTTGACATTTGGCAAGACACTCCTCGGGGCGCGTCTTGCTTGGGCCTCTCTCATGGAGGCCCTCTGTCAGACCCAGTGTTGACATGTGTCAAGACGCTCCTCGGGGGGCGTCTTGCTTTGGCCTCTCTCCTGGAGGCGCTCAGTCTGACCGAGTGCTGACATGTGGCAAGAAGCTCCTCGGGGCGAGTCTTGCTTGGGCTTCTCACCTGGAGGCCCTCAGTAAGAACCATTGTTGACATGTGGCAAGACGCTCCTCGGGGCGCGTCTTGCTTGGGCCTCTCTCCAGAAGGCCCTCAATCAGACCCAGTGTTGACACGTGGCAAGACGCTCCTCGGGGCGCGTCTTGCTTGGGCCTCTCTCCTGGAGGCGCTCAGTCAGACCAAGTGGTGACATGTGGCAAGACACTCCTCGGGGCGCGTCTTGCTTGGGCCTCTCTCCTGGAGGCCCTCTGTCAGACCCAGTGTTGACATGTGGCAAGACACTCCTCGGGGCGCGTCTTGCTTGGGCCTCTCTCATGGAGGCCCTCTGTCAGACCCAGTGTTGACATGTGTCAAGACGCTCCTCGGGGCGCGTCTTGCTTGGACCTCCCTCCTGGAGGCGCTCAGTCAGACCGAGTAGTGACATTTGGCAAGACGCTCCTCGGGGCGCGTCTTGCTTGGGCCTCTCTCCTGGAGGCGCTCAGTCAGACCGAGTGCTGACATAAGGCAAGACGCTCCTCGGGGCGCGTCTTGCTTGGGCCTCTCTCCTGGAGGCCCTCTGTCAGACCCAGTGTTGACATGTGGCAAGACACTCCTCGGGGCGCGTCTTGCTTGGGCCTCTCTCATGGAGGCCCTCTGTCAGACCCAGTGTTGACATGTGTCAAGACGCTCCTCGGGGCGCGTCTTGCTTTGGCCTCTCTCCTGGAGGCGCTCAGTCAGACCGAGTGCTGACATGTGGCAAGAAGCTCCTCGGGGCGCGTCTTGCTTGGGCTTCTCTCCTGGAGGCCCTCAGTAAGACCCATTGTTGACATGTGGCAAGACGCTCCTCGTGGTGCGTCTTGCTTGGGCCTCTCTCCAGAAGGCCCTCAATCAGACCCAGTGTTGACACGTGGCAAGACGCTCCTCGGGGCGCGTCTTGCTTGGGCCTTTCTCCTGGAGGCGTTCAGTCAGACTGAGTAGTGACATGTGGCCTGACGCTCCTCGGGGCGCGTCTTGCCTGGGCCTCTCTCCTGGAGGCGCTCAGTCAGACCCAGTGGTGACATGTGGCAAGACACTCCTCGGGGCGCGTCTTTCTTGGGCCCCTCTCCTGGAGGCCCTCTGTCAGACCCAGTGTTGACATGTGTCAAGACGCTCCACGGGGCGCGTCTTGCTTGGGCTTCTCTCCTGGAGGCCCTCAGTCAGACCCATTGTTGACATGTGGCAAGACGCTCCTCGGGGCGCGTCTTGCTTGGACCTCTCTCCTGGAGGCGCTCAGTCAGAACCAGAGGTGACATGTGGCAAGACGCTCCTCGGGGCGCGTCTTGCTTGGGCCTCTCTCCTGGAGGCCCTCTGTCAGACCCAGTGTTGACATGTGGCAAGACGCTCCTCCGGGCGCATCTTGCTTGGGCCTCTCTCCTGGAGGCCCTCAGTAAGACCCATTGTTGACATGTGGCAAGACGCTCCTCGGGGCGCGTATTGCTTGGGCCTCTCTCCAGAAGGCCCTCAATAAGACCCAGTGTTTACATGTGGCAAGACGCTCCACGGGGCGCGTCTTGCTTGGGCTTCTCTCCTGGAGGCCCTCAGTCAGACCCATTGTTGACATGTGGCAAGACGCTCCTCGGGGCGCGTCTTGCTTGGGCTTCTCTCCTGGAGGCCCTCAGTCAGACCCATTGTTGACATGTGGCAAGACGCTCCTCGGGGCACGTCTTGCTTGGGCCTCTCTCCTGGAGGCGCTCAGTCAGACCGAGTTGTGACATGTGGCAAGACGCTCCTCGGGGCGCGTCTTGCTTGGACCTCTCTCCTGGAGGCGCTCAGTTAGACCGAGTAGTGACATGTCGCAAGACGCTCCTCGGGGCGCGTCTTGCTTGGGCCTCTCTCATGGAGGCCCTCTGTCAGACCCAGTGTTGACATGTGGCAAGACGCTCCTCGGGGCGCGTCTTGCTTGGGCCTCTCTCCTGGAGGCGCTCAGTCAGAACCAGAGGTGACATGTGGCAAGACGCTCCTCGGGGTGCGTCTTGCTTGTGCCACTCTCCTGGAGGCCCTCTGTCAGACCCAGTGTTGACATGTGGCAAAACGCTCCTCCGGGCGCATCTTGCTTGGGCCTCTCTCCTGGAGGCCCTCAGTAAGACCCATTGTATACATTTGGCAAGACGCTCCTTGGGGCGCGTATTGCTTGGGCCTCTCTCCAGAAGGCCCTCAATCAGACCCAGTGTTGACATGTGGCAAGACGCTCCTCGGGGCGCGTCTTGCTTGGGCTTCTCTCATGGAGGCCCTCAGTCAAACCCAGTGTTGACATGTGTCAAGACGCTCCTCGGGGCGTGTCTTGCTTGGGCCTCTCTCCTGGAGGCGCTCAAACAGACCGAGTAGTGACATGTGGCAAGACGCTCCTCGGGGCGCGTCTTGCTGGGGCTTCTCTCATGGAGGCACTCAGTCAGATCCAGTGTTGACATGTGGCAAGACGCTCCTCGGGGCGCGGCTTGCTTGGACCTCTCTCCCTGAGGCGCTCAGTCAGACCGAGTAGTGACATGTGGCAAGACGCCCCTCGGGGCGCGTCTTGCTTGGACCTCTCTCCCTGAGGTGCTCAGTCAGACCCAATGTTGACATTTGGCAAGACACTCCTCGGGGCGCGTCTTGCTTGGGCCTCTCTCATGGAGGCCCTCTGTCAGACCCAGTGTTGACATGTGTCAAGACGCTCCTCGGGGGGCGTCTTGCTTTGGCCTCTCTCCTGGAGGCGCTCGGTCTGACCGAGTGCTGACATGTGGCAAGAAGCTCCTCGGGGCGCGTCTTGCTTGGGCTTCTCACCTGGAGGCCCTCAGTAAGAACCATTGTTGACATGTGGCAAGACGCTCCTCGGGGCGCGTCTTGCTTGGGCCTCTCTCCAGAAGGCCCTCAATCAGACCCAGTGTTGACGCGTGGCAAGACGCTCCTCGGGGCGCGTCTTGCTTGGGCTTCTCTCCTGGAGGCCCTCAGTAAGACCCATTGTTGACATGTGGCAAGACGCTCCTCGGGGCGCGTCTTGCTTGGGCCTCTCTCCTGGAGGCGCTCAGTCAGACTGAGTAGTGACATGTGGCCTGACGCTCCTCGGAGCGCGTGTTGCTTGGGCCTCTCTCCTGGAGGCGCTCAGTCAGACCAAGTGGTGACATGTGGCAAGACGCTCCTCGGGGCGCGTCTTGCTTGGGCCTCTCTCCAGAAGGCCCTCAATCAGACCCAGTGTTGACAAGTGGCAAGACGCTCCTCGGGGCGCGTCTTGCTTGGGCCTCTCTCCTGGAGGCGCTCAGTCAGAATGAGTAGTGACATGCGGTCTGACGCTCCTCGGGGCGCGTGTTGCTTGGGCCTCTCTCCTGGAGGCGCTCAGTCAGACCAAGTGGTGACATGTGGCAAGACACTTCTCGGGGCGCGTCTTGCTTGGGCCTCTCTCCTGGAGGCCCTCTGTCAGACCCAGTGTTGACATGTGGCAAGACACTCCTCGGGGCGCGTCTTGCTTGGGCCTCTCTCATGGAGGCCCTCTGTCAGACCCAGTGTTGACATGTGTCAAGACGCTCCTCGGGGCGCGTCTTGCTTTGGCCTCTCTCCTGGAGGCGCTCAGTCAGACCGAGTGCTGACATGTGGCAAGACGCTCCTCGGGCCGCGTGTTGCTTAAGCTTCTCTCCTGGAGGCCCTCAGTCAGACCCATTGTTGACATGTGGCAAGACGCTCCTCGGGGCGCGTCTTGCTGGGGCCTCTCTCTTGGAGGCGCTCAGTCAGACCGAGTGCTGACATTTGGCAAGACGCTTCTCGGGGCGCGTTTTGCTTGGGCTTCTCTCCTGGAGGCGCTCAGACAGACCCAGTGTTGACATGTGACAAGACGCTCCTTGGGGCGCATCTTGCTTGGGCCTCTCTCCTGGAGGCGCTCAGTCAGAACCAGAGGTGACATGGGGCAAGACGCTCCTCGGGGCGCGTCTTGCTTGGGCCTCTCTCCTGGAGGCCCTCTGTCAGACCCAGTGTTGACATGTGGCAAGACGCTCCTCCGGGCGCATCTTGCTTGGGCCTCTCTCCTGGAGGCCCTCTGTCAGACCCAGTGTTGACATGTGGCAAGACGCTCCTCCGGGCGCATCTTGCTTGGGCCTCTCTCCTGGAGGCCCTCAGTCAGACCCATTGTTGACATGTATCAAGACGCTCCTCGGGGCGCGTCTTGCTTGGGCCTCTCTCCTGGAGGCGCTCAGTAAGACCGAGTGCTGACAGAAGGCAAGACGCTCCTCGGGGCTCTCATTGCTTGGGCCTCTCTCCTGAATGCCCTCTGTCAGACCGAGTGTTGACATGTGTCAAGACGCTCCTCGGGGCGTGTCTTGCTTTGGCCTCTCTCCTGGAGGCGCTCAGTCAGACCCAGTGTTGACATGTGGCAAGACGCTCCTCTGGGCGCGTCTTGCTTGGGCTTCTCTCCTGGAGGCCCTCAGTCAGACCCATTGTTGACATGTGGCAAGACGCTCCTCGGGGCACGTCTTGCTTGGGCCTCTCTCCTGGAGGCGCTCAGTCAGACCGAGTAGTGACATGTGGCAAGACGCTCCTCGGGGCTCGTCTTGCTTGGACCTCCCTCCTGGAGGCGCTCAGTCAGACCGAGTAGTGACATTTGGCAAGACGCTCCTCGGGGCGCGTCTTGCTTGGGCCTCTCTCCTGGAGGCGCTCAGTCAGACCGAGTGCTGACATAAGGCAAGACGCTCCTCGGGGCGCGTCTTGCTGGGGCCTCTCTCCTGGAGGTGCTCAATCAGACCCAGTGGTGACACGTGGCAAGACGCTCCTCTGGGCGCGTCTTGCTTGGGCCTCTCTCCTGGAGGAGCTCAGTCAGACCCAGTGGTGACACGTGGCAAGACGCTCCTCGAGGCGCATCTTGCTTGGGCCTCTCTCCTGGAGGCGCTAAGTCAGACCCAGTGTTGACATGTGGCAAGACGTTCCTCGGGGCGCGTCTTGCTTGGGCCTCTCTCCTGGAGGCGCTCAGTCAGACACAGTGTTGACATGTGGCAAGACACTCCTCGGGGCGCGTCTTGCTTGGGCTTCTCTCATGGAGGCCCTCAGTAAGACCCATTGTTGACATGTGGAAAGAAGCTCCTCGGGGCGCGTCTTGCTTTGGCTTCTCTCCTGGAGGCCCTCAGTCAGACCCATTGTTGACATGTGGCAAGACGCTCCTCGGGGCGCGTATTGCTTGGGCCTCTCTCCTGGATGCCCTCTGTCAGACCCAGTGTTGACATGTGGCAAGAAGCTCCTCGGGGCACGTCTTGCTTGGGCCTCTCTCCTGGAGGTGCTCAGTCAGACCGAGTAGTGACATGTGGCAAGACGCTCCTCGGGGCGCGTCTTGCTTGGACCTCTCTCCTGGAGGCGCTCAGTTAGACCGAGTAGTGACATGTCGCAAGACGCTCCTCGGGGCGCGTCTTGCTTGGGCTTCTCTCATGGAGGCCCTCAGTAAGACCCATTGTTGACATGTGGAAAGAAGCTCCTCGGGGCGCGTCTTGCTTTGGCTTCTCTCCTGGAGGCCCTCAGTCAGACCCATTGTTGACATGTGGCAAGACGCTCCTCGGGGCGCGTATTGCTTGGGCCTCTCTCCTGGATGCCCTCTGTCAGACCCAGTGTTGACATGTGGCAAGACTCTCCTCGGGGCGCGTCTTGCTTGGGCTTCTCTCATGGAGGCCCTCAGTCAGACCCAGTGTTGACATGTGTCAAGACGCTCCTCGGGGCGTGTCTTGCTTGGGCCTCTCTCCTGGAGGCGCTCAGTCAGACCCAGTGTTGACATGTGGCAAGACGCTCCTCGGGGCGCTTCTTGCTTGGGCTTCTCTCCTGGAGGCCCTCAGTCAGACCCATTGTTGACATGTGGCAAGACGCTCCTCGGGGCGCGTCTTGCTTGGGCCTCTCTCCTGGAGGCGCTCAGTCAGACCCAGTGTTGACATGTGGCAAGACGCTCCACGGGGCGCGTCTTGCTTGGGCTTCTCTCCTGGAGGCCCTCAGTCAGACCCATTGTTGACATGTGGCAAGACGCTCCCCGGGGCACGTCTTGCTTGGGCCTCTCTCCTGGAGGCGCTCAGTCAGACCGAGTAGTGACATGTGGCAAGACGCTCCTCGGGGCGCGTCTTGCTTGGACCTCTCTCCTGGAGGCGCTCAGTTAGACCGAGTAGTGACATGTCGCAAGACGCTCCTCGGGGCGCGTCTTGCTTGGGCCTCTCTCATGGAGGCCCTCTGTCAGACCCAGTGTTGACATGTGGCAAGACGCTCCTCGGGGCGCGTCTTGCTTGGGCCTCTCTCCTGGAGGCGCTCAGTCAGAACCAGAGGTGACATGTGGCAAGACGCTCCTCGGGGTGCGTCTTGCTTGGGCCTCTCTCCTGGAGGCCCTCTGTCAGACCCAGTGTTGACATGTGGCAAAACGCTCCTCCGGGCGCATCTTGCTTGGGCCTCTCTCCTGGAGGCCCTCAGTAAGACCCATTGTATACATGTGGCAAGACGCTCCTCGGGGCGCATCTTGCTTGGGCCTCTCTCCAGAAGGCCCTCAATCAGACCCAGTGTTGACATGTGGCAAGACGCTCCTCGGGGCGCGTCTTGCTTGGGCTTCTCTCATGGAGGCCCTCAGTCAGACCCAGTGTTGACATGTGTCAAGACGCTCCTCGGGGCGTGTCTTGCTTGGGCCTCTCTCCTGGAGGCGCTCACACAGACTGAGTAGTGACATGTGGCAAGACGCTCCTCGGGGCGCGTCTTGCTGGGGCTTCTCTCATGGAGGCACTCAGTCAGATCCAGTGTTGACATGTGGCAAGACGCTCCTCGTGGCGCGTCTTGCTTGGACCTCTCTCCCTGAGGCGCTCAGTCAGACCGAGTAGTGACAGGTGGCAAGACGCTCCTCGGGGCGCGTCTTGCTTGGACCTCTCTCCCTGAGGCGCTCAGTCAGACCCAGTGTTGACATTTGGCAAGACACTCCTCGGGGCGCGTCTTGCTTGGGCCTCTCTCATGGAGGCCCTCTGTCAGACCCAGTGTTGACATGTGTCAAGACGCTCCTCGGGGGGCGTCTTGCTTTCGCCTCTCTCCTGGAGGCGCTCAGTCTGACCGAGTGCTGACATGTGGCAAGAAGGTCCTCGGGGCGTGTCTTGCTTGGGCTTCTCACCTGGAGGCCCTCAGTAAGAACCATTGTTGACATGTGGCAAGACGCTCCTCGGGGCGCGTCTTGCTTGGGCCTCTCTCCAGAAGGCCCTCAATCAGACCCAGTGTTGACACGTGGCAAGACGCTCCTCGGGGCGCGTCTTGCTTGGGCCTCTCTCCTGGAGGCGCTCAGTCAGACCAAGTGGTGACATGTGGCAAGACACTCCTCGGGGCGCGTCTTGCTTGGGCCTCTCTCCTGGAGGCCCTCTGTCAGACCCAGTGTTGACATGTGGCAAGACACTCCTCGGGGCGCGTCTTGCTTGGGCCTCTCTCATGGAGGCCCTCTGTCAGACCCAGTGTTGACATGTTTCAAGACGCTCCTCGGGGCGCGTCTTGCTTTGGCCTCTCTCATGGAGGCGCTCAGTCAGACCGAGTGCTGACATGTGGCAAGAAGCTCCTCGGGGCGCGTCTTGCTTGGGCTTCTCTCCTGGAGGCCCTCAGTAAGACCCATTGTTGACATGTGGCAAGACGCTCCTCGTGGTGCGTCTTGCTTGGGCCTCTCTCCAGAAGGCCCTCAATCAGACCCAGTGTTGACACGTGGCAAGACGCTCCTCGGGGCGCGTCTTGCTTGGGCCTCTCTCCTGGAGGCGCTCAGTCAGACTGAGTAGTGACATGTGGCCTGACGCTCCTCGGGGCGCGTCTTGCCTGGGCCTCTCTCCTGGAGGCGCTCAGTCAGACCCAGTGGTGACATGTGGCAAGACACTCCTCGGGGCGCGTCTTTCTTGGGCCCCTCTCCTGGAGGCCCTCTGTCAGACCCAGTGTTGACATGTGTCAAGACGCTCCACGGGGCGCGTCTTGCTGGGGCTTCTCTCCTGGAGGCCCTCAGTCAGACCCATTGTTGACATGTGGCAAGACGCTCCTCGGGGCGCGTCTTGCTTGGGCCTCTCTCCTGGAGGCGCTCAGTCAGAACCAGAGGTGACATGTGGCAAGACGCTCCTCGGGGCGCGTCTTGCTTGGGCCTCTCTCCTGGAGGCCCTCTGTCAGACCCAGTGTTGACATGTGGCAAGACGCTCCTCCGGGCGCATCTTGCTTGGGCCTCTCTCCTGGAGGCCCTCAGTAAGACCCATTGTTGACATGTGGCAAGACGCTCCTCGGGGCGCGTATTGCTTGGGCCTCTCTCCAGAAGGCCCTCAATAAGACCCAGTGTTGACATGTGGCAAGACGCTCCACGGGGCGCGTCTTGCTTGGGCTTCTCTCCTGGAGGCCCTCAGTCAGACCCATTGTTGACATGTGGCAAGACGTTCCTCGGGGCGCGTCTTGCTTGGGCCTCTCTCCTGGAGGCGCTCAGTCAGACCCAGTGTTGACATGTGGCAAGACGCTCCACGGGGCGCGTCTTGCTTGGGCTTCTCTCCTGGAGGCCCTCAGTCAGACCCATTGTTGACATGTGGCAAGACGCTCCTCGGGGCGCGTCTTGCTTGGGCCTCTCTCCAGAAGGCCCTCAATAAGACCCAGTGTTGACATGTGGCAAGACGCTCCACGGGGCGCGTCTTGCTTGGGCTTCTCTCCTGGAGGCCCTCAGTCAGACCCATTGTTGACATGTGGCAAGACGCTCCTCGGGGCGCGTCTTGCTTGGGCCTCTCTCCTGGAGGCCCTCAGTAAGACCCATTGTATACATGTGGCAAGACGCTCCTCGGGGCGCGTCTTGCTTGGGCCTCTCTCCAGAAGGCCCTCAATCAGACCCAGTGTTGACATGTGGCAAGACGCTCCTCGGGGCGCGTCTTGCTTGGGCTTCTCTCATGGAGGCCCTCAGTCAGACCCAGTGTTGACATGTGTCAAGACGCTCCTCGGGGCGTGTCTTGCTTGGGCCTCTCTCCTGGAGGCGCTCAAACAGACCGAGTAGTGACATGTGGCAAGACGCTCCTCGGGGCGCGTCTTGCTGGGGCTTCTCTCATGGAGGCACTCAGTCAGATCCAGTGTTGACATGTGGCAACACGCTCCTCGGGGCACGTCTTGCTTGGACCTCTCTCCCTGAGGCGCTCAGTCAGACCGAGTAGTGACATGTGGCAAGACGCTCCTCGGGGCGCGTCTTGCTTGGGCCTCTCTCATGGAGGCCCTCTGTCAGACCCAGTGTTGACATGTGTCAAGACGCTCCTCGGGGGGCGTCTTGCTTTGGCCTCTCTCCTGGAGGCGCTCAGTCTGACCGAGTGCTGACATGTGGCAAGAAGCTCCTCGGGGCGAGTCTTGCTTGGGCTTCTCTCCTGGAGGCGCTCAGTCAGACCAAGTGGTGACATGTGGCAAGACACTCCTCGGGGCGCGTCTTGCTTGGGCCTCTCTCCTGGAGGCCCTCTGTCAGACCCAGTGTTGACATGTGGCAAGACACTCCTCGGGGCGCGTCTTGCTTGGGCCTCTCTCATTGAGGCGCTCACTCAGACCGAGTGCTGACATGTGGCAAGAAGCTCCTCGGGGCGCATCTTGCTTGGGTTTCTCTCCTGGAGGCCCTCAGTAAGACTCATTGATGACATGTGGCAAGACGCTCCTCGGGGCGCGTCTTGCTTGGGCCTCTCTCCTGGAGGCGCTCAGTCAGACTGAGTAGTGACATGTGGCCTGACGCTCCTCGGGGCGCGTGTTGCTTGGGCCTCTCTCCTGGAGGCGCTCAGTCAGACCAAGTGGTGACATGTGGCAAGACACTTCTCGGGGCGCGTCTTGCTTGGGCCTCTCTCCTGGAGGCCCTCTGTCAGACCCAGAGGAGACATGTGGCAAGACGCTCCACGGGGCGCGTCTTGCTTGGGCTTCTCTCCTGGAGGCCCTCAGTCAGACCCATTGTTGACATGTGGCAAGACGCTCCTCGGGGCACGTCTTGCTTGGGCCTCTCTCCTGGAGGCGCTCAGTCAGACCGAGTAGTGACATGTGGCAAGACGCTCCTCGGGGCGCGTCTTGCTTGGACCTCTCTCCTGGAGGCGCTCAGTTAGACCGAGTAGTGACATGTCGCAAGACGCTCCTCGGGGCGCGTCTTGCTTGGGCCTCTCTCATAGAGGCCCTCTGTCAGACCCAGTGTTTACATGTGGCAAGACGCTCCTCGGGGTGCGTCTTGCTTGGGCCTCTCTCCTGGAGGCCCTCTGTCAGACCCAGTGTTGACATGTGGCAAAACGCTCCTCCGGGCGCATCTTGCTTGGGCCTCTCTCATGGAGGCCCTCTGTCAGACCCAGTGTTGACATGTGTCAAGACGCTCCTCGGGGCGCGTCTTGCTTTGGCCTCTCTCATGGAGGCGCTCAGTCAGACCGAGTGCTGACATGTGGCAAGAAGCTCCTCGGGGCGCGTCTTGCTTGGGCCTCTCTCCTGGAGGCGCTCAGTCAGACCAAGTGGTGACATGTGGCAAGACACTCCTCGGGGCGCGTCTTGCTTGGGCCTCTCTCCTGGAGGCGCTCAGTCAGACCAAGTGGTGACATGTGGCAAGACACTCCTCGGGGCGCGTCTTGCTTGGGCCTCTCTCCTGGAGGCCCTCTGTCAGACCCAGTGTTGACATATGGCAAAACGCTCCTCCGGGCGCATCTTGCTTGGGCCTCTCTCATGGAGGCCCTCTGTCAGACCCAGTGTTGACATGTGTCAAGACGCTCCTCGGGGCGCGTCTTGCTTTGGCCTCTCTCATGGAGGCGCTCAGTCAGACCGAGTGCTGACATGTGGCAAGAAGCTCCTCGGGGCGCGTCTTGCTTGGGCCTCTCTCCTGGAGGCGCTCAGTCAGACCAAGTGGTGACATGTGGCAAGACACTCCTCGGGGCGCGTCTTGCTTGGGCCTCTCTCCTGGAGGCGCTCAGTCAGACCAAGTGGTGACATGTGGCAAGACACTCCTCGGGGCGCGTCTTGCTTGGGCCTCTCTCCTGGAGGCCCTCTGTCAGACCCAGTGTTGACATGTGGCAAGACACTCCTCGGGGCGCGTCTTGCTTGGGCCTCTCTCATGGAGGCCCTCTGTCAGACCCAGTGTTGACATGTGTCAAGACGCTCCTCGGGGCGCGTCTTGCTTTGGCCTCTCTCATGGAGGCGCTCAGTCAGACCGAGTGCTGACATGTGGCAAGAAGCTCCTCGGGGCGCGTCTTGCTTGGGCTTCTCTCCTGGAGGCCCTCAGTAAGACCCATTGTTGACATGTGGCAAGACGCTCCTCGTGGTGCGTCTTGCTTGGGCCTCTCTCCAGAAGGCCCTCAATCAGACCCAGTGTTGACACGTGGCAAGACGCTCCTCGGGGCGCGTCTTGCTTGGGCCTCTCTCCTGGAGGCGCTCAGTCAGACTGAGTAGTGACATGTGGCCTGACGCTCCTCGGGGCGCGTCTTGCCTGGGCCTCTCTCCTGGAGGCGCTCAGTCAGACCCAGTGGTGACATGTGGCAAGACACTCCTCGGGGCGCGTCTTTCTTGGGCCCCTCTCCTGGAGGCCCTCTGTCAGACCCAGTGTTGACATGTGTCAAGACGCTCCACGGGGCGCGTCTTGCTGGGGCTTCTCTCCTGGAGGCCCTCAGTCAGACCCATTGTTGACATGTGGCAAGACGCTCCTCGGGGCGCGTCTTGCTTGGGCCTCTCTCCTGGAGGCGCTCAGTCAGAACCAGAGGTGACATGTGGCAAGACGCTCCTCGGGGCGCGTCTTGCTTGGGCCTCTCTCCTGGAGGCCCTCTGTCAGACCCAGTGTTGGCATGTGGCAAGACGCTCCTCCGGGCGCATCTTGCTTGGGCCTCTCTCCTGGAGGCCCTCAGTAAGACCCATTGTTGACATGTGGCAAGACGCTCCTCGGGGCGCGTATTGCTTGGGCCTCTCTCCAGAAGGCCCTCAATAAGACCCAGTGTTGACATGTGGCAAGACGCTCCACGGGGCGCGTCTTGCTTGGGCTTCTCTCCTGGAGGCCCTCAGTCAGACCCATTGTTGACATGTGGCAAGACGCTCCTCGGGGCGCGTCTTGCTTGGGCCTCTCTCCTGGAGGCGCTCAGTCAGACCCAGTGTTGACATGTGGCAAGACGCTCCACGGGGCGCGTCTTGCTTGGGCTTCTCTCCTGGAGGCCCTCAGTCAGACCCATTGTTGACATGTGGCAAGACGCTCCTCGGGGCGCGTCTTGCTTGGGCCTCTCTCCAGAAGGCCCTCAATAAGACCCAGTGTTGACATGTGGCAAGACGCTCCACGGGGCGCGTCTTGCTTGGGCTTCTCTCCTGGAGGCCCTCAGTCAGACCCATTGTTGACATGTGGCAAGACGCTCCTCGGGGCGCGTCTTGCTTGGGCCTCTCTCCTGGAGGCCCTCAGTAAGACCCATTGTATACATGTGGCAAGACGCTCCTCGGGGCGCGTCTTGCTTGTGCCTCTCTCCAGAAGGCCCTCAATCAGACCCAGTGTTGACATGTGGCAAGACGCTCCTCGGGGCGCGTCTTGCTTGGGCTTCTCTCATGGAGGCCCTCAGTCAGACCCAGTGTTGACATGTGTCAAGACGCTCCTCGGGGCGTGTCTTGCTTGGGCCTCTCTCCTGGAGGCGCTCAAACAGAACGAGTAGTGACATGTGGCAAGACGCTCCTCGGGGCGCGTCTTGCTGGGGCTTCTCTCATGGAGGCACTCAGTCAGATCCAGTGTTGACATGTGGCAACACGCTCCTCGGGGCACGTCTTGCTTGGACCTCTCTCCCTGAGGCGCTCAGTCAGACCGAGTAGTGACATGTGGCAAGACGCTCCTCGGGGCGCGTCTTGCTTGGACCTCTCTCCCTGAGGCGCTCAGTCAGACCCAGTCTTGACATTTGGCAAGACACTCCTCGGGGCGCGTCTTGCTTGGGCCTCTCTCATGGAGGCCCTCTGTCAGACCCAGTGTTGACATGTGTCAAGACGCTCCTCGGGGGGCGTCTTGCTTTGGCCTCTCTCCTGGAGGCGCTCAGTCTGACCGAGTGCTGACATGTGGCAAGAAGCTCCTCGGGGCGAGTCTTGCTTGGGCTTCTCACCTGGAGGCCCTCAGTAAGAACCATTGTTGAGATGTGGCAAGACGCTCCTCGGGGCGCGTCTTGCTTGGGCCTCTCTCCTGGAGGCGCTCAGTCAGACCAAGTGGTGACATGTGGCAAGACACTCCTCGGGGCGCGTCTTGCTTGGGCCTCTCTCCTGGAGGCCCTCTGTCAGACCCAGTGTTGACATGTGGCAAGACACTCCTCGGGGCGCGTCTTGCTTGGGCCTCTCTCATGGAGGCGCTCAGTCAGACCGAGTGCTGACATGTGGCAAGAAGCTCCTCGGGGCGCATCTTGCTTGGGTTTCTCTCCTGGAGGCCCTCAGTAAGACTCATTGATGACATGTGGCAAGACGCTCCTCGGGGCGCGTCTTGCTTGGGCCTCTCTCCTGGAGGCGCTCAGTCAGACTGAGTAGTGACATGTGGCCTGACGCTCCTCGGGGCGCGTGTTGCTTGGGCCTCTCTCCTGGAGGCGCTCAGTCAGACCAAGTGGTGACATGTGGCAAGACACTTCTCGGGGCGCGTCTTGCTTGGGCCTCTCTCCTGGAGGCCCTCTGTCAGACCCAGAGGAGACATGTGGCAAGACGCTCCACGGGGCGCGTCTTGCTTGGGCTTCTCTCCTGGAGGCCCTCAGTCAGACCCATTGTTGACATGTGGCAAGACGCTCCTCGGGGCACGTCTTGCTTGGGCCTCTCTCCTGGAGGCGCTCAGTCAGACCGAGTAGTGACATGTGGCAAGACGCTCCTCGGGGCGCGTCTTGCTTGGACCTCTCTCCTGGAGGCGCTCAGTTAGACCGAGTAGTGACATGTCGCAAGACGCTCCTCGGGGCGCGTCTTGCTTGGGCCTCTCTCATAGAGGCCCTCTGTCAGACCCAGTGTTTACATGTGGCAAGACGCTCCTCGGGGTGCGTCTTGCTTGGGCCTCTCTCCTGCAGGCCCTCTGTCAGACCCAGTGTTGACATGTGGCAAAACGCTCCTCCGGGCGCATCTTGCTTGGGCCTCTCTCCTGGAGGCCCTCAGTAAGACCCATTGTATACATGTGGCAAGACGCTCCTCGGGGCGCGTCTTGCTTGGGCCTCTCTCCAGAAGGCCCTCAATCAGACCCAGTGTTGACATGTGGCAAGACGCTCCTCGGGGCGCGTCTTGCTTGGGCTTCTCTCATGGAGGCCCTCAGTCAGACCCAGTGTTGACATGTGTCAAGACGCTCCTCGGGGCGTGTCTTGCTTGGGCCTCTCTCCTGGAGGCGCTCAAACAGACCGAGTAGTGACATGTGGCAAGACGCTCCTCGGGGCGCGTCTTGCTGGGGCTTCTCTCATGGAGGCACTCAGTCAGATCCAGTGTTGACATGTGGCAAGACGCTCCTCGGGGCACGTCTTGCTTGGACCTCTCTCCCTGAGGCGCTCAGTCAGACCGAGTAGTGACATGTGGCAAGACGCTCCTCGGGGCGCGTCTTGCTTGGACCTCTCTCCCTGAGGCGCTCAGTCAGACCCAGTGTTGACATTTGGCAAGACACTCCTCGGGGCGCGTCTTGCTTGGGCCTCTCTCATGGAGGCCCTCTGTCAGACCCAGTGTTGACATGTGTCAAGACGCTCCTCGGGGGGCGTCTTGCTTTGGCCTCTCTCCTGGAGGCGCTCAGTCTGACCGAGTGCTGACATGTGGCAAGAAGCTCCTCGGGGCGCGTCTTGCTTGGGCTTCTCACCTGGAGGCCCTCAGTAAGAACCATTGTTGACATGTGGCAAGACGCTCCTCGGGGCGCGTCTTGCTTGGGCCTCTCTCCAGAAGGCCCTCAATAAGACCCAGTGTTGACACGTGGCAAGACGCTCCTCGGGGCGCGTCTTGCTTGGGCCTCTCTCCTGGAGGCGCTCAGTCAGACCAAGTGGTGACATGTGGCAAGACACTCCTCGGGGAGCGTCTTGCTTGGGCCTCTCTCCTGGAGGCCCTCTGTCAGACCCAGTGTTGACATGTGGCAAGACACTCCTCGGGGCGCGTCTTGCTTGGGCCTCTCTCATGGAGGCGCTCAGTAGGACCGAGTGCTGACATGTGGCAAGAAGCTCCTCGGGGCGCGTCTTGCTTGGGCTTCTCTCCTGGATGGCCTCAGTAAGACTCATTGTTGACATGTGGCAAGACGCTCCTCGGGGCGCGTCTTGCTTGGGCCTCTCTCCTGGAGGCGCTCAGTCAGACTGAGTAGAGACATGTGGCCTGACGCTCCTCGGGGCGCGTGTTGCTTGGGCCTCTCTCCTGGAGGCGCTCAGTCAGACCAAGTGGTGACATGTGGCAAGACGCTCCTCGGGGCGCGTCTTGCTTGGGCCTCTCTCCAGAAGGCCCTCAATCAGACCCAGTGTTGACACGTGGCAAGACGCTCCTCGGGGCGCGTCTTGCTTGGGCCTCTCTCCTGGAGGCGCTCAGTCAGAATGAGTAGTGACATGCGGTCTGACGCTCCTCGGGGCGCGTCTTGCTTGGGCCTCTGTCCTGGAGGCGCTCAGTCAGACCAAGTGGTGACATGTGGCAAGACACTTCTCGGGGCGCGTCTTGCTTGGGCCTCTCTCCTGGAGGCCCTCTGTCAGTCCCAGTGTTGACATGTGGCAAGACACTCCTCGGGGCGCGTCTTGCTTGGGCCTCTCTCATGGAGGCCCTCTGTCAGACCCAGTGTTGACATGTGTCAAGACGCTCCTCGGGGCGCGTCTTGCTTTGGCCTCTCTCCTGGAGGCGCTCAGTCAGACCGAGTGCTGACATGTGGCAAGACGCTCCTCGGGCCGCGTGTTGCTTGGGCTTCTCTCCTGGAGGCCCTCAGTCAGACCCATTGTTGACATGTGGCAAGACGCTCCTCTGGGCGCGTCTTGCTTGGGCCTCTCTCCTGGAGGAGCTCAGTCAGACCCAGTGGTGACACGTGGCAAGACGCTCCTCGAGGCGCATCTTGCTTGGGCCTCTCTCCTGGAGGCGCTAAGTCAGACCCAGTGTTGACACGTGGCAAGACGCTCCTCGGGGCGCGTCTTGCTTGGGCCTCTCTCCTGGAGGCGCTCAGTCAGACACAGTGTTGACATGTGGCAAGACACTCCTCGGGGCGCGTCTTGCTTTGGCTTCTCTCCTGGAGGCCCTCAGTCAGACCCATTGTTGACATGTGGCAAGACGCTCCTCGGGGCGCGTATTGCTTGGGCCTCTCTCCTGGATGCCCTCTGTCAGACCCAGTGTTGACATGTGGCAAGACTCTCCTCGGGGCGCGTCTTGCTTGGGCTTCTCTCATGGAGGCCCTCAGTCAGACCCAGTGTTGACATGTGTCAAGACGCTCCTCGGGGCGTGTCTTGATTTGGGCCTCTCTCCTGGAGGCGCTCAGTCAGACCCAGTGTTGACATGTGGCAAGACGCTCATCGGGGCGCTTCTTGCTTGGGCTTCTCTCCTGGAGGCCCTCAGTCAGACCCATTGTTGACATGTGGCAAGACGCTCCTCGGGGCACGTGTTGCTTGGACCTCTCTCCTGGAGGCGCTCAGTCAGACCGAGCAGTGACATGTGGCAAGACGCTCCTCGGGGTATGTCTTGCTTGGGCCTCTCTCCTGGAGGCGCTCAATTAGACCCAGTGTTGACATGTGGCAAGACGCTCCTCGGGGCGCGTCTTGCTTTGGCTTCTCTCCTGGAGGCCCTCAGTGAGACCCATTGTTGACATGTGGCAAGAAGCTCCTCGGGGCGCTTCTTGCTTGGGCCTCTCTCCTGGAGGCGCTCAGTCAGACCGAGTGCTGACATGTGGCAAGACGCTCCTCGGGGCGCGTCTTGCTGGGGCCTCTCTCCTGGAGGCGCTCAGTCAGACCCAGTGTTGACATGTGGCCTGACGCTCCTCGGGGCGCGTCTTGCTTGGGCTTCTCTCCTGGAGGCCCTCAGTCAGACCCATTGTTGACATGTGGCAAGACGCTCCTCGGGGCACGTCTTGCTTGGGCCTCTCTCCTGGAGGCACTCAGTCAGACCGAGTAGTGACATGTGGCAAGACGCTCCTCGGGGTGCGTCTTGCTTGGACCTCTCTCCTGGAGGCGCTCAGTTAGACCGAGTAGTGACATGTCGCAAGACGCTCCTCGGGGCGCGTCTTGCTTGGGCCTCTCTCCTGGAGGCGCTCAGTCAGCCCGAGTGCTGACATAAGGCAAGACGCTCCTCGGGGCGCGTCTTGCTTGGGCCTCTCTCCTGGAGGCGCTCAGTCAGACCCAGTGGTGACATGTGGCAAGACGCTCCTCGGGGCGCATCTTGCTTGGGCCTCTCTCCTGGAGGCGCTCAGTCAGACCCAGTGTTGACACGTGGCAAGACGCTCCTCGGGGCGCGTCTTGCTTGGGCCTCTCTCCTGGAGGCGCTCAGTCAGACCCAGTGTTGACATGTGGCAAGACACTCCTCGGGGCGCGTCTTGCTTGGGCCTCTCTCCTGGAGGCGCTCAGTCAGACCGAGTGCTGACATGTGGCAAGAAGCTCCTCGGGGTGCGTGTTGCTTGGGCTTCTCTCCTGGAGGCCCTCAGTAAGACCCATTGTTGACATGTGGCAAGACGCTCCTCGGGGCGCGTCTTGCTTGGGCCTCTCTCCAGAAGGCCCTCAATCAGACCCAGTGTTGACACGTGGCAAGACGCTCCTCGGGGCGCGTCTTGCTTGGGCCTCTCTCCTGGAGGCGCTCAGTCAGACTGAGTAGTGACATGTGGCCTGACGCTCCTCGGGGCGCGTGTTGCTTGGGCCTCTCTCCTGGAGGCGCTCAGTCAGACCCATTGTTGACATGTTGCAAGACGCTCCTTTGGGCGCGTCTTGCTTGGGCCTCTCTCCTGGAGGCGCTCAGTCAGACCGAGTGCTGACATGTGGAAAGACGCTCCTCGGGGCGCCTCTTGCTTGGGCCTCTCTCCTGGAGGCGCTCATTCAGACCCAGTGGTGACATGTGGCAAGACGCTCCTTGGGGCGCTTATTGCTTCGGCCTCTCTCCTGAATGCCCTCTGTCAGACCCAGTGTTGACATGTGGCAAGACACTCCTCGGGGCGCGTCTTGCTTGGGCCTCTCTCATGGAGGCGCTCAGTCAGACCGAGTGCTGACATGTGGCAAGAAGCTCCTCGGGGCGCATCTTGCTTGGGCTTCTCTCCTGGAGGCCCTCAGTAAGACTCATTGATGACATGTGGCAAGACGCTCCTCGGGGCGCGTCTTGCTTGGGCCTCTCTCCTGGAGGCGCTCATTCAGACCCAGTGGTGACATGTGGCAAGACGCTCCTCGGGGCGCTTATTGCTTCGGCCTCTCTCCTGAATGCCCTCTGTCAGACCCAGTGTTGACATGTGGCAAGACACTCCTCGGGGCGCGTCTTGCTTGGGCCTCTCTCCTGGAGGCGCTCATTCAGACTGAGTAGTGACATGTGGCCTGACGCTCCTCGGGGCGCGTGTTGCTTGGGCCTCTCTCCTGGAGGCGCTCAGTCAGACCAAGTGGTGACACGTGACAAGACGCTCCTCGGGGAGCGTCTTGCTTGGGCCTCTCTCCTGTAGGCGCTCAGTCAGAATGAGTAGTGACATGCGGTCTGACGCTCCTCGGGGCGCGTGTTGCTTGGGCCTCTCTCCTGGAGGCGCTCAGTCAGACCAAGTGGTGACATGTGGCAAGACACTACTCGGGGCGCGTCTTGCTTGGGCCTCTCTCCTGGAGGCCCTCTGTCAGACCCAGAGGAGACATGTGGCAAGACGCTCCACGGGGCGCGTCTTGCTTGGGCTTCTCTCCTGGAGGCCCTCAGTCAGACCCATTGTTGACATGTGGCAAGACGCTCCTCGGGGAACGTCTTGCTTGGGCCTCTCTCCTGAGGCGCTCAGTCAGACCGAGTAGTGACATGTGGCAAGACGCTCCACGGGGCGCGTCTTGCTTGGGCCTCTCTCCTGGAGGCGCTCAGTTAGACCGAGTAGTGACATGTCGCAAGACGCTCCTCGGGGCGCGTCTTGCTTGGGCCTCTCTCATAGAGGCCCTCTGTCAGACCCAGTGTTTACATGTGGCAAGACGCTCCTCGGGGTGCGTCTTGCTTGGGCCTCTCTCCTGGAGGCCCTCTGTCAGACCCAGTGTTGACATGTGGCAAAACGCTCCTCCGGACGCATCTTGCTTGGGCCTCTCTCCTGGAGGCCCTCAGTAAGACCCATTGTATACATGTGGCAAGACGCTCCTCGGGGCGCGTCTTGCTTGGGCCTCTCTCCAGAAGGCCCTCAATCAGACCCAGTGTTGACATGTGGCAAGACGCTCCTCGGGGCGCGTCTTGCTTGGGCTTCTCTCATGGAGGCCCTCAGTCAGACCCAGTGTTGACATGTGTCAAGACGCTCCTCGGGGCGTGTCTTGCTTGGGCCTCTCTCCTGGAGGCGCTCAAACAGACCGAGTAGTGACATGTGGCAAGACGCTCCTCGGGGCGCGTCTTGCTGGGGCTTCTCTCATGGAGGCACTCAGTCAGATCCAGTGTTGACATGTGGCAAGACGCTCCTCGGGGCACGTCTTGCTTGGACCTCTCTCCCTGAGGCGCTCAGTCAGACCGAGTAGTGACATGTGGCAAGACGCTCCTCGGGGCGCGTCTTGCTTGGACCTCTCTCCCTGAGGCGCTCAGTCAGACCCAGTGTTGACATTTGGCAAGACACTCCTCGGGGCGCGTCTTGCTTGGGCCTCTCTCATGGAGGCCCTCTGTCAGACCCAGTGTTGACATGTGTCAAGACGCTCCTCGGGGGGCGTCTTGCTTTGGCCTCTCTCCTGGAGGCGCTCAGTCTGACCGAGTGCTGACATGTGGCAAGAAGCTCCTCGGGGCGCGTCTTGCTTGGGCTTCTCACCTGGAGGCCCTCAGTAAGAACCATTGTTGACATGTGGCAAGACGCTCCTCGGGGCGCGTCTTGCTTGGGCCTCTCTCCAGAAGGCCCTCAATCAGACCCAGTGTTGACACGTGGCAAGATGCTCCTCGGGGCGCGTCTTGCTTGGGCCTCTCTCCTGGAGGCGCTCAGTCAGACCAAGTGGTGACATGTGGCAAGACACTCCTCGGGGCGCGTCTTGCTTGGGCCTCTCTCCTGGAGGCCCTCTGTCGGACCCAGTGTTGACATGTGGCAAGACACTCCTCGGGGCGCGTCTTGCTTGGGCCTCTCTCATTGAGGCGCTCAGTCAGACCGAGTGCTGACATGTGGCAAGAAGCTCCTCGGGGCGCGTCTTGCTTGGGCTTCTCTCCTGGATGCCCTCAGTAAGACTCATTGTTGACATGTGGCAAGACGCTCCTCGGGGCGCGTCTTGCTTGGGCCTCTCTCCTGGAGGCGCTCAGTCAGACTGAGTAGAGACATGTGGCCTGACGCTCCTCGGGGCGCGTGTTGCTTGGGCCTCTCTCCTGGAGGCGCTCAGTCAGACCAAGTGGTGACATGTGGCAAGACGCTCCTCGGGGCGCGTCTTGCTTGGGCCTCTCTCCAGAAGGCCCTCAATCAGACCCAGTGTTGACACGTGGCAAGACGCTCCTCGGGGCGCGTCTTGCTTGGGCCTCTCTCCTGGAGGCGCTCAGTCAGAATGAGTAGTGACATGCGGTCTGACGCTCCTCGGGGCGCGTCTTGCTTGGGCCTCTCTCCTGGAGGCGCTCAGTCAGACCAAGTGGTGACATGTGGCAAGACACTTCTCGGGGCGCGTCTTGCTTGGGCCTCTCTCCTGGAGGCCCTCTGTCAGACCCAGTGTTGACATGTGGCAAGACACTCCTCGGGGCGCGTCTTGCTTGGGCCTCTCTCATGGAGGCCCTCTGTCAGACCCAGTGTTGACATGTGTCAAGACGCTCCTCGGGGCGCGTCTTGCTTTGGCCTCTCTCCTGGAGGCGCTCAGTCAGACCGAGTGCTGACATGTGGCAAGACGCTCCTCGGGCCGCGTGTTGCTTGGGCTTCTCTCCTGGAGGCCCTCAGTCAGACCCATTGTTGACATGTGGCAAGACGCTCCTCGGGGCGCGTCTTGCTTGGGCCTCTCTCCTGGAGGCGCTCAGTCAGACCGAGTGCTGACATTTGGCAAGACACTCCTCGGGGCGCGTCTTGCTTGGGCTTCTCTCCTAGAGGCGCTCAGACAGACCCAGTGTTGACATGTGACAAGACGCTCCTCGGGGCGCGTCTTGCTTGGGCCTCTCTCCTGGAGGCGCTCAGTCAGAACCAGAGGTGACATGTGGCAAGACGCTCCTCGGGGCGCGTCTTGCTTGGGCCTCTCTCCTGGAGGCCCTCTGTCAGACCCAGTGTTGACATGTGGCAAGACGCTCCTCCGGGCGCATCTTGCTTGGGCCTCTCTCCTGGAGGCCCTCAGTCAGACCCATTGTTGACATGTGGCAAGACACTCCTCGGGGCGCGTCTTGCTTGGGCCTCTCTCCTGGAGGCGCTCAGTAAGACCGAGTGCTGACATAAGGCAAGACGCTCCTCGGGGCGCTCATTGCTTGGGCCTCTCTCCTGAATTCCCTCTGTCAGACTGAGTGTTGACATGTGGCAAGACTCTCCTCGGGGCGCGTCTTGCTTGGGCTTCTCTCATGGAGGCCCTCAGTCCAACCCAGTGTTGACATGTGTCAAGACGCTCCTCGGGGCGTGTCTTGCTTGGGCCTCTCTCCTGGAGGCGCTCAGTCAGACCCAGTGTTGACATGTGGCAAGACGCTCCTCTGGGCGCGTCTTGCTTGGGCTTCTCTCCTGGAGGCCCTCAGTCAGACCCATTGTTGACATGTGGCAAGACGCTCCTCGGGGCACGTCTTGCTTGGGCCTCTCTCCTGGAGGCGCTCAGTCAGACCGAGTAGTGACATGTGGCAAGACGCTCCTCGGGGCGCGTTTTGCTTGGACCTCCCTCCTGGAGGCGCTCAGTCAGACCGAGTAGTGACATTTGGCAAGACGCTCCTCGGGGCACGTCTTGCTTGGGCCTCTCTCCTGGAGGCGCTCAGTCAGACCGAGTGCTGACATAAGGCAAGACGCTCCTCGGGGCGCGTCTTGCTGGGGCCTCTCTCCTGGAGGTGCTCAATCAGACCCAGTGGTGACAAGTGGCAAGACGCTCCTCTGGGCGCGTCTTGCTTGGGCCTCTCTCCTGGAGGAGCTCAGTCAGACCCAGTGGTGACACGTGGCAAGACGCTCCTCGAGGCGCATCTTGCTTGGGCCTCTCTCCTGGAGGCGCTAAGTCAGACCCAGTGTTGACACGTGGCAAGACGCTCCTCGGGGCGCGTCTTGCTTGGGCCTCTCTCCTGGAGGCGCTCAGTCAGACACAGTGTTGACATGTGGCAAGACACTCCTCGGGGCGCGTCTTGCTTTGGCTTCTCTCCTGGAGGCCCTCAGTCAGACCCATTGTTGACATGTGGCAAGACGCTCCTCGGGGCGCGTATTGCTTGGGCCTCTCTCCTGGATGCCCTCTGTCAGACCCAGTGTTGACATGTGGCAAGACTCTCCTCGGGGCGCGTCTTGCTTGGGCTTCTCTCATGGAGGCCATCAGTCAGACCCAGTGTTGACATGTGTCAAGTTGCTCCTCGGGGCGTGTCTTGCTTGGGCCTCTCTCCTGGAGGCGCTCAGTCAGACCCAGTGTTGACATGTGGCAAGACGCTCCTCGGGGAGCTTCTTGCTTGGGCTTCTCTCCTGGAGGCCCTCAGTCAGACCCATTGTTGACATGTGGCAAGACGCTCCTCGGGGCACGTGTTGCTTGGACCTCTCTCCTGGAGGCGCTCAGTCAGACCGAGTAGTGACATGTGGCAAGACGCTCCTCGGGGTATGTCTTGCTTGGGCCTCTCTCCTGGAGGCGCTCAATTAGACCCAGTGTTGACATGTGGCAAGACGCTCCTCGGGGCGCGTCTTGCTTGGGCTTCTCTCCTGGAGGCCCTCAGTGAGACCCATTGTTGACATGTGGCAAGAAGCTCCTCGGGGCGCTTCTTGCTTGGGCCTCTCTCCTGGAGGCGCTCAGTCAGACCGAGTGCTGACATGTGGCAAGACGCTCCTCGGGGCGCGTCTTGCTGGGGCCTCTCTCCTGGAGGCGCTCAGTCAGACCCAGGGTTGACATGTGGCCTGACGCTCCTCGGGGCGCGTCTTGCTTGGGCTTCTCTCCTGGAGGCCCTCAGTCAGACCCATTGTTGACATGTGGCAAGACGCTCCTCGGGGCACGTCTTGCTTGGGCCTCTCTCCTGGAGGCACTCAGTCAGACCGAGTAGTGACATGTGGCAAGACGCTCCTCGGGGTGCGTCTTGCTTGGACCTCTCTCCTGGAGGCACTCAGTTAGACCGAGTAGTGACATGTCGCAAGACGCTCCTCGGGGCGCGTCTTGCTTGGGCCTCTCTCCTGGAGGCGCTCAGTCAGCCCGAGTGCTGACATAAGGCAAGACGCTCCTCGGGGCGCGTCTTGCTTGGGCCTCTCTCCTGGAGGCGCTCAGTCAGACCCAGTGGTGACATGTGGCAAGACGCTCCTCGGGGCGCATCTTGCTTGGGCCTCTCTCCTGGAGGCGCTCAGTCAGACCCAGTGTTGACACGTGGCAAGACGCTCCTCGGGGCGCGTCTTGCTTGGGCCTCTCTCCTGGAGGCGCTGAGTCAGACCCAGTGTTGACATGTGGCAAGACACTCCTCGGGGCGCGTCTTGCTTGGGCCTCTCTCCTGGAGGCGCTCAGTCAGACCGAGTGCTGACATGTGGCAAGAAGCTCCTCGGGGTGCGTGTTGCTTGGGCTTCTCTCCTGGAGGCCCTCAGTAAGACCCATTGTTGACATGTGGCAAGACGCTCCTCGGGGCGCGTCTTGCTTGGGCCTCTCTCCTGGAGGCGCTCAGTCAGACTGAATAGTGACATGTGGCCTGACGCTCCTCGGGGCGCGTGTTGCTTGGGCCTCTCTCCTGGAGGCGCTCAGTCAGACCCATTGTTGACATGTTGCAAGATGCTCCTTTGGGCGCGTCTTGCTTGGGCCTCTCTCCTGGAGGCGCTCAGTCAGACCGAGTGCTGACATGTGGAAAGACGCTCCTCGGGGCGCCTCTTGCTTGGGCCTCTCTCCTGGAGGCCCTCTGTCAGACCCAGTGTTGACATGTGGCAAGACGCTCCTCCGGGCGCATCTTGCTTGGGCCTCTCTCCTGGAGGCCCTCAGTCAGACCCATTGTTGACATGTGGCAAGACGCTCCTCAGGGCGCGTCTTGCTTGGGCCTTTCTCCTGGAGGCGCTCAGTCAGACCGAGTGCTGACATGTGGCAAGACGCTCCTCGGGGCGCGTCTTGCTTGGGCCTCTCTCCTGGAGGCGCTCAGTCAGACTGAGTAGTGACATGTGGCCTGACGCTCCCCGGGGCACGTCTTGCTTGGGCCTCTCTCCTGGAGGCGCTCAGTCAGACCCAGTGGTGACATGTGGCAAGACACTCCTCGGGGCGCGTCTTGCTTGGGCCTCTCTCCTGGAGGCCCTCAGTCATACCCAGTGTTGACATGTGTCAAGACGCTCCTCGGGGCGCGTCTTGCTCGGGCCTCTCTCCTGGAGGCCCTCAGTCAGACCCATTGTTGACATGTGGCAAGACGCTCCTCGGGGCGCGTCTTGCTTGGGCTTCTCTCCTGGAGGCGCTCAGACAGACCCAGTGTTGACATGTGACAAGACGCTCCTCGGGGCGCGTCTTGCTTGGGCCTCTCTGCTGGAGGCGCTCAGTCAGAACCAGAGGTGACATGTGGCAAGTCAACAATGGGTCTTACTGAGGGCCTCCATGAGAGAAGCCCAAGCAAGACGCGCCCCGAGGAGTGTCTTGCCACATGTCAACACTGTGTCTGACTGAGTACCTCCAGGAGAGAGGCCCAAGCAAGACGCGCCCCGAGGAGCGTCTTGCCACGTGTCAACACTGGGTCTGACTTAGCGCCTCCAGGAGAGAGTCCCAAGCAAGATGCGCCCCGAGGAGCGTCTTGCCACGTGTCACCACTGGGTCTGACCGAGCTCCTCCAGGAGAGAGGCCCAAGCAAGACGCGCCCAGAGGAGCGTCTTGCCACGTGTAACCACTGGGTCTGATTGAGCACCTCCAGTAGAGAGGCCCCAGCAAGACGCACCCCGAGGAGCGTCTTGCCTTATGTCAGCACTCGGTCTGAATGAGCGCCTCCAGGAGAGAGGCCCAAGCAAGACGCGCCCCGAGGAGCGTCTTGCCAAATGTCACTACTCGGTCTGACTGAGCGCCTCCAGGAGGGAGGTCCAAGCAAGACGCGCCCCGAGGAGCGTCTTGCCACATGTCACTACTCGGTCTGACTGAGCGCCTCCAGGAGAGAGGCCCAAGCAAGACGTGCCCCGAGAAGCGTCTTGCCACATGTCAACAATGGGTCTGACTGAGGGCCTCCAGGAGAGAAGCCCAAGCAAGACGCGCCCAGAGGAGCGTATTGCCACATGTCAACACTGGGTCTGACTGAGCGCCTCCAGGAGAGAGGCCCAAGCAAGACACGCCCCGAGGAGCGTCTTGACACATGTCAACACTGGGTCGGACTGAGGGCCTCCATGAGAGAAGCCCAAGCAAGACGCGCCCCGAGGAGAGTCTTGCCACATGTCAACACTCGGTCTGACAGAGGGCATTCAGGAGAGAGGCCGAAGCAATACGCGCCCCGAGGAGCGTCTTGCCACATGTCACCACTGGGTATGAATGAGCGCCTCCAGGAGAGAGGCTCAACCAAGACGCGCCCCGAGGAGTGTCTTGCCACATGCCAACACTGGGTCTGACTGAGCGCCTCCAGGAGAGAGGCCCAAGTAAGACGCGCCCCGAGGAGCGTCTTGCCACATGTCAACACTGGGTCTGACTGAGCGCCTCCAGGAGAGAGGCCCAAGCAAGACGCGCCCCGAGGAGCGTCTTGCCACATGTCAACACTGGGTCTGACTGAGCGCCTCCAGGAGAGAGGCCCAAGCAAGACGCGCCCTGAGGAGCGTCTTGCCACATGTCAACACTGGGTCTGACAGAGGGCCTCCAGGAGAGAAGCCCAAGCAAGACGCGCCCCGAGGAGCGTCTTGCCACATGTCAACAATGGGTCTGACTGAGGGCCTCCAGGAGAGAGGCCCAAGCAAGACGCTCCCCGAGGAGCGTCTTGACACATGTCAACACTGGGTATGACTGAGGGCCTCCAGGAGAGAGGCCCAAGCAAGACGCGCCCCGAGGAGCGTCATGCCACATGTCACCTCTGGTTCTGACTGAGCGCCTCCAGGAGAGAGGCCCAAGCAAGACGCGCCCCGAGGAGCGTCTTGTCACATGTCAGCACTGGGTCTGTCTGAGCACCTCCAGGAGAGAAGCCCAAGCAAGACACGCCCCGAGGAGCGTCTTGCCACATGTCAACAATGGGTCTGACTGAGGGCCTCCAGGAGAGAGGCCCAAGCAAGACGCGCCCCGAGGAGCGTCTTGACACATGTCAACACTGGGTATGACTGAGGGCCTCCAGGAGAGAGGCCCAAGCAAGACGCGCCCCGAGGAGTGTCTTGCCACATGTCACCACTGGGTCTGACTGAGCACCTCCAGGAGAGAGGCCCAAGCAAGATGCGCCCCGGGGAGCGTCAGGCCACATGTCACTACTCAGTCTGACTGAGCGCCTCCAGGAGAGAGGCCCAAGCAAGACGCGCCCCGAGGAGCGTCTTGCCACATGTCAGCACTCGGTCTGACTGAGCGCCTCCAGGAGAAAGGCCCAAGCAAGACGCGCCCTGAGGAGCGTCTTGCCACATGTCAACAATGGGTCTGACTGAGGGCCTCCAGGAGAGAGGCCCAAGCAAGATGTGCCCGGAGGAGCGTCTTGCCACATGTCAACACTGGGTCTGACAGAGGGCCTCCAGGAGAGAGGCCCAAGCAAGACGCGCCCCGAGGAGCGTCTTTCCACATGTCAGCACTCGGTCTGACTGAGCGCCTCCAGGAGAGAGGCCCAAGCAAGACGCGCCCAAAGGAGCGTCTTGCAACATGTCAACAATGGGTCTGACTGAGTGCCTCCAGGAGAGAGGCCCAAGCAAGACGCGCCCCGAGGAGCGTCTTGCCACGTGTCAACACTGGGTCTGATTGAGGGCCTTCTGGAGAGAGGCCCAAGCAAGACGCGCCCCGAGGAGCGTCTTGCCACATGTCAACAATGGGTCTTACTGAGGGCCTCCAGGAGAGAAGCCCAACCAACACGCGCCCCGAGGAGCTTCTTGCCACATGTCAGCACTCGGTCTGACTGAGCGACTCCAGGAGAGAGGCCAAAGCAAGACGCGCCCCGAGGAGCGTCTTGACACATGTCAACACTGGGTCTGACAGAGGGCCTCCATGAGAGAGGCCCAAGCAAGACGCGCCCCGAGGAGTGTCTTGCCACATGTCAACACTGGGTCTGACTGAGCGGCTCCAGGAGAGAGGCCCAAGCAAGACGCGCCCCGAGGAGCGTCTTGCCTTATGTCAGCACTCGGTCTGACTGAGCGCCTCCAGGAGAGACGCCCAAGCAAGACGCGCCCCGAGGAGCGTCTTGCGACATGTCACTACTCGGTCTAACTGAGCGCCTCCAGGAGAGAGGTCCAAGCAAGACGCACCCCGAGGAGCGTCTTGCCACATGTCACTACTCGGTCTGACTGAGTGCCTCCAGGAGAGAGGCCCAAGCAAGACGTGCCCCGAGGAGCGTCTTGCCACATGTCAACAATGGGTCTGACTGAGGGCCTCCAGGAGAGAAGCCCAAGCAAGACGCGCCCCGAGGAGCGTCAGGCCACATGTCAACACTGGGTCTGACTGAGCGCCTCCAGGAGAGAGGCCCCAGCAAGACGCGCCCCGAGGAGCGTCTTGCCACATGTCAGCACTCGGTCTGACTGAGCACCTCCAGGAGAGAGGCCCAAGCAAGAAGCGCCCCGAGGAGCTTCTTGCCACATGTCAACAATGGGTCTCACTGAGGGCCTCCAGGAGAGAAGCCCAACCAAGACGCGCCCCGAGGAGCGTCTTGCCACATGTCAACACTGGGTCTAATTGAGCGCCTCCAGGAGAGAGGCCCAAGCAAGACATACCCCGAGGAGCGTCTTGCCACATGTCACTACTCGGTCTGACTGAGCGCCTCTAGGAGAGAGGTCCAAGCAACACGTGCCCCGAGGAGCGTCTTGCCACATGTCAACAATGGGTCTGACTGAGGGCCTCCAGGAGAGAGGCCCAAGCAAGACACGCCCCGAGGAGCGTCTTGACACATGTCAATACTGGGTCTGACTGAGGGCCTCCATGAGAGAAGCCCAAGAAAGACGCGCCCCAAGGAGAGTCTTGCCACATGTCAACACTGGGTCTGACAGAGGGCATCCAGGAGAGAGGCCCAAGCAATACGCGCCCCGAGGAGCGTCTTGCCACATGTCAACAATGGGTCTGACTGAGGGCCTCCAGGAGAGAAGCCAAAGCAAGACGCGCCCCGAGGAGCTTCTTTCCACATGTCAACAATGGGTCTTACTGAGGGCCTCCATGAGAGAAGCCCAAGCAAGACGCGCCCCGAGGAGTGTCTTGCCACATGTCAACACTGTGTCTGACTGAGCGCCTCCAGGAGAGAGGCCCAAGCAAGACGCGCCCCGAGGAGCGTCTAGCCACGTGTCAACACTGGGTCTGACTTAGCGCCTCCAGGAGAGAGGCCCAAGCAAGATGCGCCTCGAGGAGCGTCTTGCCACGTGTCATCACTGAGTCTGACTGAGCTCCTCCAGGAGAGAGGCCCAAGCAAGACGCGCCCAGAGGAGCGTCTTGCCACGTGTCACCACTGGGTCTGATTGAGCACCTCCAGGAGAGAGGCCCCAGCAAGACGCGCCCCGAGGAGCGTAGAGAGGCCCAAGCAAGACGCGCCCAGAGGAGTGTCTTGCCACATGTCAACACTGGGTCTGACTGAGCGCCTCCAGGAGAGAGGCCCAAGCAAGACGCGCCCCGAGGAGCGTCTTGCCACATGTCAACACTGGGTCTGACTGAGCGCCTCCAGGAGAGAGGCCCAAGCAAGACGCGCCCCGAGGAGCGTCTTGCCACGTTTCAGCACTGGGTCTGACTGAGCGCCTCCAGGAGAGAGGCCCCAGCAAGACGCGCCCCGAGGAGCGTCTTGCCTTATGTCAGCACTCGGTCTGACTGAGCGCCTCCAGGAGAGAGGCCCAAGCAAGACGCGCCCCGAGGAGCGTCTTGCCACATTTCAACAATGGGTCTGACTGAGGGCCTCCAGGAGAGAGGCCCAAGCAAGATGCGCCCGGAGGAGCGTCTTGCCACATGTCAACACTGGGTCTGACAGAGGGCCTCCAGGAGAGAGGCCCAAGCAAGACGCGCCCCGAGGAGCGTCTTGCCACATGTCACCTCTGGTTCCGACTGAGCGCCTCCAGGAGAGAGGCCCAAGCAAGACGTGCCCCAAGGAGCCTCTTGTCACATGTCAACACTGGGTCTGTCTGAGCGCCTCCAGGAGAGAAGCCCAAGCAAGACGCGCCCCGAGGAGCGTCTTGCCAAATGTCACTACTCGGTCTGACTGAGGGCCTTCTGGAGAGAGGCCCCAGCAAGACGCGCCCCAAGGAGCGTCTTGCTTTATGTCAGCACTCGGTCTGACTGAGCGCCTCCATTAGAGAGGCCCAAGCAAGAGGTGCCCCGAGGAGCGTCTTGCCACATGTCACTACTCGGTCTAACTGAGCGCCTCCAGGAGAGAGGTCCAAGCAAGACGCGCCCCGAGGAGCGTCTTGCCAAATGTCACTACTCGGTCTGACTGAGCGCCTCCAGGAGGGAGGTCCAAGCAAGACGCGCCCCGAGGAGCATCTTGCCACATGTCACTACTCGGTCTGACTGAGCGCCTCCAGGAGAGAGGCCCAAGCAAGACGTGCCCCGAGGAGCGTCTTGCCACATGTAAACAATGGGTCTGACTGAGGGCCTCCAGGAGAAAAGCCCAAGCAAGACGCGCCCAGAGGAGCGTCTTGCCACAAGTCAACACTGGGTCAGACTGAGGAACTCCATGAGAGAAGCCCAAGCAAGACGCGCCCCGAGGAGAGTCTTGCCACATGTCAACAATCGGTCTGACAGAGGGCATTCAGGAGAGAGGCCCAAGCAATACGCGCCCCGAGGAGCGTCTTGCCACATGTCACCACTGGGTCTGAATGAGCGCCTCCAGGAGAGAGGCCCAACCAAGACGCGCCCCGAGGAGTGTCTTGCCACATGCCAACACTGGGTCTGACTGAGCGCCTCCAGGAGAGAGGCCCAAGCAAGACGCGCCCCGAGGAGCGTCTTGCCACGTGTCAACACTGGGTCTGACTGAGCGCCTCCAGGAGAGAGGCCCAAGCAAGACGCGCCCCGAGGAGCGTCTTGCCACAGTTGAACACTGGGTCTGACTGAGCGCCTCCAGGAGAGAGGCCCAAGCAAGACGCGCCCGGAGGAGCGTCTTGCAACATGTCAGCACTCGGTCTGACTGAGCGCCTCCAGGTGAGAGGCCCAAGCAAGACGCGCCCCGAGGAGCGTCTTGCCACATGTCACTACTCGGTCTTACTAAGCGCCTCAGGGAGAGAGGTCCAAGCAAGACGCGCCCCGAGGAGCGTCTTGCCACATGTCAACACTGGGTCTGACTGAGTGCCTCCATGAGAGAAGCCCAAGCAAGACGCGCCCCGAGCAGCGTCTTGCCACATGTCACTACTCGGTCTGTTAGAGCGCCTCCAGGAGAGAGGCCCAAGCAAGACGTGCCCCGAGGAGCGTCTTGCCACATGTCAACATTGGGTCTGACTGAGGGCCTCCAGGAGAGAAGCCCAAGCAAGACGCGCCCCGAGGAGCGTCTTGCCACATGTCAACACTCGGTCTGACAGAGGGCATCCAGGAGAGAGGCCCAAGCAATACGCGCCCCGAGGAGCGTCTTGCCACTTAAACCCACAACCTAGCACTGAGGACAGAGGGACTTTATTTAAATTAGTACTTAATGTAAACGATACATAATGATACATAAGAGCCATGTCATACATTCAGCCTAGGAATAGTAGCGTTGTGCACTATTAAAAATATACACATCAATTGCTCGAATCCCATTGTTGCAAAATAAAACTCTAATAAAACTCTAGTCTGACATCAACAGAGAAGACTTAGTGTATGTACTACAAATACAGCATTAGGATTTCGAGTGGACCGTGCACCTTGTGAACCATCAGAGGCTTATGACGCAACATATCTTCCAGTTGCTATTAGACAAGTTATAATTCTCGACCATTTTTCGAAACTGGTTTCTTGGGTCCGTGAGTAAATGCCAAATGAGATGATAGTCCTTAAGTAAGTTCCTGGCGATCCCATGTCACGCTCTTGCCCATCAGCCGGTGAACGCTGAGACGGAACTCGATGAGAGCGATGTATTTTTTAAGTGCTCCGAATGTACTTCTAACAAGCGTGCGATTCACTTCGTGAGTAAACCGCAGCTGCAGCTGATTCAAAGAGTCGAGCCAACGTTCTACATCACAATATGCGTTTTGTAGTTAGTCGAGTTACCTTTTGTGTGGCGCATGCACGGGTCGTTAGCGTCCAGCTCCCAGCTTATAGAGTCCTGTATTGACACAGACGTCAATACATCTCGATGTCATGCAACACACAAAGTCTGTCGTATACAGGTGGGTTAACACATGTACGATACCTTTTGTGTGGCGCATGCACGGGTCGTTAGCGTCCAGCTCCCGGCTTATAGAGAGTCCTGTATTGACACAGACGTCAATACATCTCGATGTCATGCAACACACAAAGTCTGTCGCATACAGGTGGGTTAACACACATGTACGATGTGTGCGATGGCGAGCCCATTTACAATGGGACACGACGATGATCATTGTTAACCAAACTCTTGTTTCTCACGACAGGTGGTAGCGTTGTCTCCTGCACCTGGTCTTCGTGCACAGAGGGTGGTGTAATGTGCTCGTCATAGTCGCGATCGTTGTCACTCGAATCCATTGTTCTCACGACAGGTGGTAGCGTTGTCTCCTGTATGTTGTCATCGCGTGCGGCAAGCAATGTGCTGTGCTCGTTATAATGGTTGTCTTCGTACAAAGGGGGTGTTGAATACTCCTTCGCGAGTAGTCTAGGAGGTGGTGTGATGGGACGTATCTCAGAGGCGTTATGTGAGCGTACCACCATGGCCTGAGCAACTGCGACTACTGAGAGTACACCCAGTACAGACAGCGAGATAATTTTTTTTCTTGGGTTTTGTACGTGTGGGTACAGCCGCTTTAATGGCAGTGAGAGCAAGTGGTGACTCGGGGCGCGTATTGCTTGGGCCTCTCTCCTGACTGCCCTCTGTCAGACCGAGTGTTGACATGTGGCAAGACTCTCCTCGGGGCGCGTCTTGCTTGGGCTTCTCTCATGGAGGCCCTCAGTCCGACCCATTGTTGACATGTGTCAAGACGCTCCTCGGGGCGTGTCTTGCTTGGGCCTCTCTCCTGGAGGCCCTCAGTCAGACCCATTGTTGACATGTGGCAAGAAGCTCCTCGGGGCACGTCTTGCTTGGGCCTCTCTCCTGGAGGCGCTCAGTCAGACCGAGTGCTGACATAAGGCAAGACGCTCCTCGGGGCGCGTCTTGCTGGGGCCTCTCTCCTGGAGGTGCTCAATCAGACCCAGTGGTGACACGTGGCAAGACGCTCCTCTGGGCGCGTCTTGCTTGGGCCTCTCTCCTGGAGGAGCTCAGTCAGACCCAGTGGTGACACGTGGCAAGACGCTCCTCGGGGCGCATCTTGCTTGGGCCTCTCTCCTGGAGGCGCTAAGTCAGACCCAGTGTTGACACGTGGCAAGACGCTCCTCGGGGCGCGTCTTGCTTGGGCCTCTCTCCTGGAGGCGCTCAGTCAGACACAGTGTTGACATGTGGTAAGAGACACTCCTCGGGGCGCGTCTTGCTTGGGCTTCTCTCATGGAGGCCCACAGTAAGACCCATTGTTGACATGTGGAAAGAAGCTCCTCGGGGCGCGTCTTGCTTTGGCTTCCCTCCTGGAGGCCCTCAGTCAGACCCATTGTTGACATGTGGCAAGACGCTCCTCGGGGCGCGTATTGCTTGGGCCTCTCTCCTGGATGCCCTCTGTCAGACCCAGTGTTGACATGTGGCAAGACTCTCTTCGGGGCGCGTCTTGCTTGGGCTTCTCTCATGGAGGCCCTCAGTCAGACCCAGTGTTGACATGTGTCAAGACGCTCCTCGGGGCGTGTCTTGCTTGGGCCTCTCTCCTGGAGGCGCTCAGTCAGACCCAGTGTTGACATGTGGCAAGACGCTCCTCGGGGCGCTTCTTGCTTGGGCTTCTCTCCTGGAGGCCCTCAGTCAGACCCATTGTTGACATGTGGCAAGACGCTCTCGGGGCACGTCTTGCTTGGGCCTCTCTCCTGGAGGCGCTCAGTCAGACCGAGTAGTGACATGTGGCAAGACGCTCCTCGGGGCGCGTCTTGCTGGGGCTTCTCTCATGGAGGCACTCAGTCAGACCCAGTGTTGACATGTGGCAAGACGCTCCTCGGGGCGCGTGTTGCTTGGAGCTCTCTCCTGGAGGCGCTCAGTCAGACCGAGTAGTGACATGTGGCAAGACGCTCCTCGGGGCGCGTCTTGCTGGGGCCTCTCTCCTGGAGGCGCTCAGTCAGACCCAGTGTTGACATGTGTCAAGACGCTCCTCGGGCGTTTCTTGCTTGGGCCTCTCTCCTGGAGGCCCTCAGTCAGACCCATTGTTGACATGTGGCAAGACGCTCCTCGGGGCGCGTCTTGCTTGGGCCTCTCTCCTGGAGGCGCTCAGTCAGACCGAGTGCTGACATAAGGCAAGACGCTCCTCGGGGCGCGTCTTGCTGGGGCCTCTCTCCTGGGGGGGCTCAGTCAGACCCAGTGCTGACATGTGGCAAGACGCTCCTCGGGGCGCGTCTTGCTTGGGCTTCTCTCATGGAGGCCCTCAGTCAGACCCAGTGTTGACATGTGTCAAGACGCTCCTCGGGGCGTGTCTTGCTTGGGCCTCTCTCCTGGAGGCGCTCAGTCAGACCCAGTGTTGACATGTGGCAAGACGCTCCTCGGGGCGCTTCTTGCTTGGGCTTCTCTCCTGGAGGCCCTCAGTCAGACCCATTGTTGACATGTGGCAAGACGCTCCTCGGGGCACGTCTTGCTTGGGCCTCTCTCCTGGAGGCGCTCAGTCAGACCGAGTAGTGACATGTGGCAAGACGCTCCTCGGGGCGCGTCTTGCTGGGGCTTCTCTCATGGAGGCACTCAGTCAGACCCAGTGTTGACATGTGGCAAGACGCTCCTCGGGGCGCGTGTTGCTTGGACCTCTCTCCTGGAGGCGCTCAGTCAGACCGAGTAGTGACATGTGGCAAGACGCTCCTCGGGGCGCGTCTTGCTTGGGCCTCTCTCCTGGAGGCGCTCAGTCAGACCGAGTGGTGACATGTGGCAAGACACTCCTCGGGGCGCGTCTTGCTTGGGCCTCTCTCCTGGAGGCCCTCAGTCAGACCCAGTGTTGACATGTGTCAAGACGCTCCTCGGGGCGCGTCTTGCTTGGGCCTCTCTCCTGGAGGCCCTCAGTCAGACCCATTGTTGACATGTGGCAAGACGCTCCTCGGGGCGCGTCTTGCTTGGGATTCTCTCCTGGAGGCGCTCAGACAGACCCAGTGTTGACATGTGGCCTGTGTGTGTGTGTGTGTGTGTGTGTGTGCGTGCGTGTGTGTGTGTGTGTGTGTGTGTGTGTGTGTGTGTGTGTGTGTGTGTGTGTGTGTGTGTGTGTATGTGTGTGTGTGTGTGTGTGTGTGTGTGTGTGTGTATGTGTGTGTGTGTGTGTGTGTGTGTGCGTGTGTGTGTGTGTGTGTGTGTGTGTGTGTGTGTGTGTGTGTGAAACAAATAAAGATAAATATAGCTAGTGCGGCCACGAGCGGTCGTGCAGGGTAGAGGCTGCGCGAAAACGCCTCTAAAACAAGCGCGTGCCCACGCCCGATCCGTGGAAGCACTTAGAACTAGCAAACGTACTAGCAGAAATCAACGATCGCACACGTGTCATTGAGTGTGTACAGGGTTCGTCTGCGTGTTTGGCATTGGGCAATCTAGCGGCAACCGAGTGGCCTGAAGGCGGAACCGGCCAACCCGTCGCCCTCACCATCGTTGTGCTTCGAGATGAACTATTGCTAAAGATGATCGTCCTCGTCAACCACGGCGCTACCAGAGTTACCACGACATGCGCCTTAAAAGCGTTCTCGTTTGGGTCAGCGCCACCAGAATAGAATCGGCAAGTCAGCGGATATTACACAACTCGTAACGAAGACCCTCTCCGCGACCTCGCGGCCAGTGTGCGCAGTGTAGAGCAAATGACAAACGATGTTGCGAGCGATATATCGGAAAAACTTTGCACTGACGCGACGGTCGCCACTGCAGGTTGTGCGAGTCTCGCGCAAAGTGCCATATCAAACGTGCGCAAGCTAGTGACAAGCAACTTCACCAGATGCGTAGATTCTGCATACGCTCGGATACGAATGAAAGTATCGAGAGATAACACCGACACAAGTTACGCGACGGCGCTGGCTGCAGTCGCTACAACACTGGATTTATTAATAAACGTAATTGTGATCGTAATGGCGTTTCGAGTGTGCACCAGAAACTACAACCAGTACTACAGAAAACTGGCATGAGGGTCGCGGTCTAACGTTATGTTGGTGTCTCGCATCGACTGTCGACGGCCTCTCTCCTGGAGGCGCTCAGTCAGACCGAGTGCTGACATGTGGCAAGAAGCTCCTCGGGGTGCGTCTTGCTTGGGCTTCTCTCCTGGAGGCCCTCAGTAAGAACCATTGTTGACATGTGGCAAGACGCTCCTCGGGGCGCGTCTTGCTTGGACCTCTCTCCCTGAGGCGCTCAGTCAGACCCAGTGTTGACATTTGGCAAGACACTCCTCGGGGCGCGTCTTGCTTGGGCCTCTTTCATGGAGGCCCTCCGTCAGACCCATTGTTGACATGTGGCAAGACGCTCCTCGGGGCGCGTCTTGCTTGGGCCTCTCTCCTGGAGGTGCTCAGTCAGACTGAGTAGTGACATGTGGCCTGACGCTCCTCGGGGCGCGTGTTGCTTGGGCCTCTCTCCTGGAGGCGCTCAGTCAGACCAAGTGGTGACATGTGGCAAGACGCTCCTCGGGGCGCATCTTGCTTGGGCCTCTCTCCAGAAGGCCCTCAATCAGACCCAGTGTTGACACGTGGCAAGACGCTCCTCGGGGCGCGTCTTGCTTGGGCCTCTCTCCTGGAGGCGCTCAGTCAGAATTTGTAGTGACATGTGGTCTGACGCTCCTCGGGGCGCGTGTTGCTTGGGCCTCTCTCCTGGAGGCGCTCAGTCAGACCAAGTGGTGACATGTGGCAAGACACTTCTTGGGGCGCGTCTTGCTTGGGCCTCTCTCCTGGAGGCCCTCTGTCAGAACCAGTGTTGACATGTGGCAAGACACTCCTCGGGGCGCATCTTGCTTGGGCCTCTCTCATGGAGGCCCTCTGTCAGACCCAGTGTTGACATGTGTCAAGACGCTCCTCGGGGCGCGTCTTGCTTTGGCCTCTCTCCTGGAGGCGCTCAGTCAGACCGAGTGCTGACATGTGGCAAGACGCTCCTCGGGCCGCGTGTTGCTTGGGCTTCTCTCCTGGAGGCCCTCAGTCAGACCCATTGTTGACATGTGGCAAGACGCTCCTCGGGGCGCGTCTTGCTTGGGCTTCTCTCCTGGAGGCCCTCTGTAAGACCCATTGTTGACATGTGGCAAGACGCTCCACGGGGCGCGTCTTGCTTGGGCTTCCGAGGAGCGTCTTGCCACATGTCAACAATGTGTCTGACTGAGGGCCTCCAGGAGAGAGGCCCAAGCAAAATGCGCCCGGAGGAGCGTCTTGCCACATGTCAACACTGGGTCTGACAGAGGGCCTCCAGGAGAGAGGCCCAAGCAAGACGCGCCCCGAGGAGCGTCTTGCCACATGTCACCTCTGGTTCTGACTGAGCGCCTCCAGGAGAGAGGCCCAAGCAAGACGCACCACGAGGAGCGTCTTGTCACATGTCAACACTGGGTCTGTCTGAGCGCCTCCAGGAGAGAATCCCAAGCAAGACGCGGCCTGAGGAGCGTCTTGCCACATGTCAACAATGGGTCTTACTGAGGGCCTCCAGGAGAGAGGCCCAAGCAAGACGCGCCCCGAGGAGCGTCTTGACACATGTCAACACTGGGTCTGACTGAGGGCCTCCAGGAGAGAGGCCCAAGCAAGACGCGCCCCGAGGAGTGTCTTGCCACATGTCACCACTGGGTCTGACTGAGCGCCTCCAGGAGAGAGGCCCAAGCAAGACGCGCCCCGGGGAGCGTGAGGCCACATGTCACTACTCAGTCTGACTGAGCGCCTCCAGGAGAGAGGCCCAAGCAAGACGCGCCCCGAGGAGCGTCTTGCCACATGTCAGCACTCGGTCTGACTGAGCGCCTCCAGGAGAAAGGCCCAAGCAAGACGCGCCCTGAGGAGCGTCTTGCCACATGTCAACAATGGGTCTGACTGAGGGCCTCCAGGAGAGAGGCCCAAGCAAGATGCGCCCGGAGGAGCGTCTTGCCACATGTCAACACTGGGTCTGACAGACGGCCTCCAGGAGAGAGGCCCAAGCAAGACGCGCCCCGAGGAGCGTCTTTCCACATGTCAGCACTTGGTCTTACTGAGCGCCTCCAGGAGAGAGGCACAAGCAACACGCGCCCCGAGGAGCGTCAGGCCACATGTCACTACTCAGTCTGACTGAGCGCCTCCAGGAGAGAGGCCCAAGCAAGACGCGCCCCGAGGAGCGTCTTGCCACGTGTCAACACTGGGTCTGATTGAGGGCCTTCTGGAGAGAGGCCCAAGCTAGATGCGCCCCGAGGAGCGTCTTGCCACATGTCAACAATGGGTCTTACTGAGGGCCTCCAGGAGAGAAGCCCAAGCAACACGCGCCCCGAGGAGCTTCTTGCCACATGTCAGCACTCGGTCTGACTGAGCGCCTCCAGGAGAGAGGCCCAAGCAAGACGCGCCCCGAGGAGCGTCTTGCCTTATGTCAGCACTCGGTCTGACTGAGCGCCTCCAGGAGAGAGGCCCAAGCAAGACGCGCCCCGAGGAGCGTCTTGCGACATGTCACTACTTGGTCTAACTGAGCGCCTCCAGGAGAGAGGTCCAAGCAAGACGCACCCCGAGGAGCGTCTTGCCACATGTCACTACTCGGTCTGACTGAGCGCCTCCAGGAGAGAGGCCCAAGCAAGACGTGCCCCAAGGAGCGTCTTGCCACATGTCAACAATGGGTCTAACTGAGGGCCTCCAGGAGAGAAGCCCAAGCAGGACGCGCCCCGAGGAGCGTCAGGCCACATGTCAACACTGGGTCTGACTGAGCGCCTCCAGGAGAGAGGCCCCAGCAAGACGTGCCCCAAGGAGCGTCTTGCCACATGTCAGCACTCGGTCTGACTGAGCGCCTCCAGGAGAGAGGTCCAAGCAACACGCGCCCCGAGGAGCGTCTTGCCACATGTCAACACTGGGTTTGACTGAGCGCCTCCAGGAGAGAGGCCCCAGCAAGACGCGCCCCGAGGAGCGTCTTGCCACATGTCACTACTCGGTCAGACTGAGCGCCTCCAGGAGAGAGGTCCAAGCAACACGCGCCCCGAGGAGCGTCTTGCCACATGTCAACACTGGGTCTGACTGAGTGCCTCCATGAGAGAAGCCCCAGCAAGACGCGCCCCGAGGAGCGTCTTGCCACATGTCACTACTCGGTCTGACTGAGCGCCTCCAGGAGAGAGGCCCAAGCAAGACGTGCCCCGAGGAGCGTCTTGCCACATGTCAACAATGGGTCTGACTGAGGGCCTCCAGGAGAGAAGCCCAAGCAAGAATCGCCCCGAGGAGCGTCTTGCCACATGTCAACACTGGGTCTGACTGAGCGCCTCCAGGAGAGAGGCCCAAGCAAGACACGCCCCGAGGAGCGTCTTGACACATGTCAACACTGGGTCTGACTGAGGGCCTCCATGAGAGAGGCCCAAGCAATACGCGCCCCGAGGAGCGTCTTGCCACATGTCAACAATGGGTCTGACTGAGGGCCTCCAGGAGAGAAGCCAAAGCAAGACGCGCCCCGAGGAGCTTCTTTCCAGATGTCAACAATGGGTCTTACTGTGGGCCTCCATGAGAGAAGCCCAAGCAAGACGCGCCCTGAGGAGTGTCTTGCCACATGTCAACACTGTGTCTGACTGCGCGCCTCCAGGAGAGAGGCCCAAGCAAGACGCGCCCCGAGGAGCGTCTTGCCACGTGTCAACACTGGGTCTCACTTAGCGCCTCCAGGAGAGAGGCCCAAGCAAGATGCGCCCCGAGGAGCGTCTTGCCACGTGTCACCACTGGGTCTGACTGAGCTCCTCCAGGAGAGAGGCCCAAGCAAGACGCGCCCAGAGGAGCGTCTTGCCACATGTCACCACTGGGTCTGATTGAGCACCTCCAGGAGAGAGGCCCCAGCAAGACGCGCCCCGAGGAGTGTCTTGCCTTATGTAAGCACTCGGTCTGACTGAGCGCCTCCAGGAGAGAGGCCCAAGCAAGACGCGCCCCGAGGAGCGTCTTGCCACATGTCACTACTCGGTCTAACTGAGCGCCTCCAGGAGAGAGGTCCAAGCAAGACGCGCCCCGAGGAGCGTCTTGCCAAATGTCACTACTCGGTCTGACTGAGCGCCTCCAGGAGGGAGGTCCAAGCAAGACGCGCCCCGAGGAGCGTCTTGCCACATGTCACTACTCGGTCTGACTGAGCGCCTCCAGGAGAGAGGCCCAAGCAAGACGTGCCCCGAGGAGCGTCTTGCCACATGTCAACACTGGGTCTGACTGAGCGCCTCCAGGAGAGAGGCCCAAGCAAGACACGCCCCGAGGAGCGTCTTGACACATGTCAACACTGGGTCGGACTGAGGGCCTCCATGAGAGAAGCCCAAGCAAGACGCGCCCCGAGGAGCGTCTTGCCACATGTCACTACTCGGTCTGACTGAGCGCCTCCAGGAGAGAGGCCCAAGCAAGACGTGCCCCGAGGAGCGTCTTGCCACATGTCAACACTCGGTCTGACAGAGAGCATTCAGGAGAGAGGCCCAAGCAATACGCGCCCCGAGGAGCGTCTTGCCACATGTCACCACTGGGTCTGAATGAGCGCCTCCAGGAGAGAGGCCCAACCAAGACGTGCCCCGAGGAGTGTCTAGCCACATGCCAACACTGGGTCTGACTGAGCGCCTCCAGGAGAGAGGCCCAAGCAAGACGCGCCCCGAAGAGCGTCTTACCACGTGTCAACACTGGGTCTGACTGAGCGCCTCCAGGAGAGAGGCCCAAGCAAGACGCGCCCCGAGGAGCGTCTTGCCACATGTCAGCACTGGGTCTGACTGAGCGCCTCCAGGAGAGAGGCCCAAGCAAGACGCGCCCCGAGGAGCGTCTTGCCACATGTCAACAATGGGTCTGACTGAGGGTCTCCAGGAGAGAGGCCCAAGCAAGATGCGCCCGAAGGAGCGTCTTGCCACATGTCAACAATGGGTCTGACAGAGGGCCTCCAGGAGAGAGGCCCAAGCAAGACACGCCCCGAGGAGCGTCTTGCCACATGTCACCGCTGGTTCTGACTGAGCGCCTCCAGGAGAGAGGCCCAAGCAAGACGCGCCCCGAGGAGCGTCTTGTCACATGTCAACACTGGGTCTGTCTGAGCGCCTCCAGGAGAGAAGCCCAAGCAAGACGCGCCCCGAGGAGCGTCTTGCCACATGTCAACAATGGGTCTGACTGAGGGCCTCCAGGAGAGAAGCCCAAGCAAGACGCGCCCCGAGGAGCGTCTTGACACATGTCAACACTGGGTCTGACAGAGGGCCTCCACGAGAGAGGCCCAAGCAAGACGCGCCCCGAGGAGTGTCTTGCCACATGTCACCACTGGGTCTGACTGAGCGCCTCCAGGAGAGAGGCCCAAGCAAGACGTGCCCCGAGGATCGTCAGGCCACATGTCACTACTCAGTCTGACTGAGCGCCTCCAGGAGAGAGGCCAAAGCAAGACGCGCCCCGAGGAGCGTCTTGCCACATGTCAGCACTCGGTCTGACTGAGCGCCTCCAGGAGAGAGGCCCAAGCAAAACGCGCCCCGAGGAGCGTCTTGCCACATGTCAACAATGGGTCTGACTGAGGGCCTCCAGGAGAGAAGCCCAAGCAACACGCGGCCCGAGGAGCGTCTTGCCACATGTCAGCACTCGGTCTGACTGAGCGCCTCCAGGAGAGAGGCCCAAGCAACACGCGCCCCGAGGAGCGTCAGGCCACATGTCACTACTCAGTCTGACTGAGCGCCTCCAGGAGAGAAGCCAAAGCAAGACGCGCCCCGAGGAGCTTCTTGCCACATGTCAGCACTCGGTCTGACTGAGCGCCTCCAGGAGAGAGGCCAAAGCAAGACGCGCCCCGAGGAGCGTCTTGACACATGTCAACACTGGGTCTGACAGAGGGCCTCCATGAGAGAGGCCCAAGCAAGACGCGCCCCGAGGAGTGTCTTGCCACATGTCAACACTGGGTCTGACAGAGGGCCTCCAGGAGAGAGGCCCAAGCAAGATGCGCCCCGAGGATTGTCTTGCCACAAGTCACCACTTGGTCTGACTGAGCCCCTCCAGGAGAGAGGCCCAAGCAACAAGCGCCCCGAGGAGCGTCAGGCCACATGTCACTACTCAGTCTGACTGAGCGCCTCCAGGAGAGAGGCCCAAGCAAGACGCACCCCGAGGAGCGTCTTGCCACGTGTCAACACTGGGTCTGATTGAGGGCCTTCTGGAGAGAGGCCCAAGCAAGACGCGTCCCGAGGAGCGTCTTGCCACATGTCAACAATGGTTCTTACTGAGGGCCTCCGGGAGAGTAGTCCAAGCAAGACGCGCCCCGAGGAGCTTCTTGCCACATGTCAGCACTCGGTCTGACTGAGTGCCTCCAGGAGAGAGGCCAAAGCAAGACGCCCCCCGAGGAGCGTCTTGACACATGTCAACACTGGGTCTGACAGAGGGCCTCCATGAGAGAGGCCCAAGCAAGACGCGCCCCGAGGAGCGTCTTGCCACATGTCACTACTCGGTCTTACTGAGCACCTCAGGGAGAGAGGCCCAAGCAAGACGCGCCCCGAGGAGCGTCTTGCCACATGTCAACACTGGGTCTGACTGAGCGCCTCCAGGAGAGAGGCCCAAGCAAGACGCGCCCGAAGGAGCGTCTTGCCACATGTCAACACTGGGTCTGACAGAGGGCCTCCAGGAGAGAGGCCCAAGCAAGACGCGCCCCGAGGAGCGACTTGTCACTTGTCAACACTGGGTCTGTCTGAGCGCCTCCAGGAGAGAAGCCCAAGCAAGACGCGCCCCGAGGAGCGTCTTGCCACATGTCAACAATGGGTCTGACTGAGGGCCTCCAGGAGAGAAGCCCAAGCAAGACGCGCCCCGAGGAGCGTCTTGACACATGTCAACACTGGGTCTGACAGAGGGCCTCCACGAGAGAAGCCCAAGCAAGACGCGCCCCGAGGAGTGTCTTGCCACATGTCACCACTGGGTCTGACTGAGCGCCTCCAGGAGAGAGGCCCAAGCAAGACGTGCCCCGAGGATCGTCAGGCCACATGTCACTACTCAGTCTGACTGAGCGCCTCCAGGAGAGAGGCCCAAGCAAGACGCGCCCCGAGGAGCGTCTTGCCACATGTCAGCACTCGGTCCTACTGAGCGCCTCCAGGAGAGAGGCCCAAGCAAGACGCGCCCCGAGGAGCGTCTTGCCACATGTCAACAATGGGTCTGACTGAGGGCCTCCAGGAGAGAAGCCCAAGCAACACGCGGCCCGAGGAGCGTCTTGCCACATGTCAGCACTCGGTCTGACTGAGCGCCTCCAGGAGAGAGGCCCAAGCAAGACGCGCCCCGAGGAGCGTCTTGCCACATGCCAACAATGGGTCTGACTGAGGGCCCCCAGGAGAGAGGCCCAAGCAAGACGCGCCCCGAGGAGTGTCTTGCCACATGTCACCACTTGGTCTGACTGAGCGCCTCCAGGAGAGAGGCCCAAGCAACACGCGCCCCGAGGAGCGTCAGGCCACATGTCACTACTCAGTCTGACTGAGCGCCTCCAGGAGAGAGGCCCAAGCAAGACGCGCCCCGAGGAGCGTCTTGCCACATGTCAACAATGGGTCTTACTGAGGGCCTCCAGGAGAGAAGCCCAAGCAAGACACGCCCCGAGGAGCTTCTTGCCACATGTCAGCACTCGGTCTGACTGAGCGCCTCCAGGAGAGAGGCCAAAGCAAGACGCGCCCCGAGGAGCGTCTTGACACATGTCAACACTGGGTCTGACAGAGGGCCTCCATGAGAGAGGCCCAAGCAAGACGCGCCCCGAGGAGAGTCTTGCCACATGTCAACACTGGGTCTGACAGAGGGCCTCCAGGAGAGAGCCCCAAGCAAGATGCGCCCCAAGGATTGTCTTGCCACATGTCACCACTTGGTCTGACTGAGCGCCTCCAGGAGAGAGGCCCAAGCAAGACGTGCCCCGAGGAGCGTCTTGCCACGTGTCAACACTGGGTCTGATTGAGGGCCTTCTGGAGAGAGGCCCAAGCAAGACGCGTCCCGAGGAGCGTCTTGCCACATGTCAACAATGGTTCTTACTGAGGGCCTCCGGGAGAGAAGTCCAAGCAAGACGCGCCCCGAGGAGCTTCTTGCCACATGTCAGCACTCGGTCTGACTGAGTGCCTCCAGGAGAGAGGCCAAAGCAAGACGCCCCCCGAGGAGCGTCTTGACACATGTCAACACTGGGTCTGACAGAGGGCCTCCATGAGAGAGGCCCAAGCAAGACGCGCCCCGAGGAGCGTCTTGCCACATGTCACTACTCGGTCTTACTGAGCGCCTCAGGCAGAGAGGTCCAAGCAAGACGCGCCCCGAGGAGCGTCTTGCCACATGTCAACACTGGGTCTGACTGAGTGCCTCCATGAGAGAAGCCCCAGCAAGACGCGCCCAGAGGAGCGTCTTGCCACATGTCACTACTCGGTCTGTTTGAGCGCCTCCAGGAGAGAGGCCCAAGCAAGACGTGCCCCGAGGAGCGTCTTGCCACATGTCAACAATGGGTCTGACTGAGGGCCTCCAGGAGAGAAGCCCAAGCAAGACACGCCCCGAGGAGCGTCTTGCCACATGTCAACACTGGGTCTGACTGAGCGCCTCCAGGAGAGAGGCCCAAGCAAGACAGGCCCCGAGGAGCGTCTTGACACATGTCAACACTGGGTCTGACTGACGGCCTCCATGAGAGAAGCCCAAGCAAGACGCGCCCCGAGGAGAGTCTTGCCACATGTCAACACTCGGTCTGACAGAGGGCATCCAGGAGAGAGTCCCAAGCAATATGCGCCCCGAGGAGCGTCTTGCCACTTAAACCCACAACCTACCACTGAGGACAGAGGGACTTTATTTAAATTAGTACTTAATGGAAACGATACATAATGATACATAAGAGCCATGTCACACATTCAGCCTAGGAATAGTAGCATTGTGCACTATTAAAAATATACACATCAATTGCTCGAATCCCATTGTTGCAAAGTAAAACTCTAATAAAACTCTAGTCTGACATCAACAGAGAAGACTTAGTGTATGTACTACAAATACAGCATTAGGATTTAGAGTGGACCGTGCACCTTGTGAACCATCAGAGGCTTATGACGCAACATATCTTCCAGTTGCTATTAGACAAGTTATAATTCTCGACCATTTTTCGGAACTGGTTTCTTGGGTCCATGAGTAAATGCCATTAGTACTTAATGGAAACGATACATAATGATACATAAGAGCCATGTCGTACATTCAGCCTAGGAATAGTAGCATTGTGCACTATTAAAAATATACACATCAATTGCTCGAATCCCATTGTTGCAAAGTAAAACTCTACTAAAACTCTAGTCCGACATCAACAGAGAAGACTTAGTGTATGTACTACAAATACAGCATCAGGATTTCGAGTGGACCATGCACCTTGTGAACCATCAGAGGCTTATGACGCAACATATCTTCCAGTTGCTATTAGACAAGTTATAATTCTCGACCATTTTTCGGAACTGGTTTCTTGGGTCCGTGAGTAAATGCCAAATGAGATGATAGTCCTTAAGTAAGTTCCTGGCGATCCCATGTCACGCTCTTGCCCATCAGCCGGTGAACGCTGAGACGGAACTCGATGAGAGCGATGTATTTTTTAAGTGCTCCGAATGTACTTCTAACAAGCGTGCGATTCACTTTGTGAGTAAACAGCAGCTGCAGCTGATTCAAACAGTCGAGCCAACTTTCTACATCACAATATGCGTTTTGTAGTTAGTCGAGTTACCTTTTGTGTGGCGCATGCACGGGTCGTTATCGTCCAGCTCCCAGCTTAGAGAGTCCTGTATTGACACAGACGTCAATACATCTCGATGTCATGCAACACACAAAGTCTGTCGCATACAGGTGGGTTAACACATGTACGATACCTTTTGTGTGGCGCATGCACGGGTTGTTAGCGTCCAGCTCCCAGCTTAGAGAGTCCTGTATTGACACAGACGTCAATACATCTCGATGTCATGCAACACACAAAGTCTGTCACATACAGGTGGGTTAGCACATGTACGATACCTTTTGTGTGGCGCATGCACGGGTCGTTAGCGTCCAGCTCCCGGCTTATAGAGAGTCCTGTATTGACACAGACGTCAATACATCTCGATGTCATGCAACACACAAAGTCTGTCGCATACAGGTGGGTTAACACACATGTACGATGTGTGCGACGGCACGCCTAGTTTACAATGGGACACGACGATGATCATTGTTAACCAAACTCTTGTTTCTCACGACAGGTGGTAGCGTTGTCTCCTGCACCTGGTCTTCGTGCACAGAGGGTGCTGTAATGTGCTCGTCATAGTCGCGATCGTTGTCACTCGAATCCGTTGTTCTCACGACAGGTGGTAGCGTTGTCTCCTGCATGTTGTCTTCACGTGCGGCAAGCGTTGTGCTGTGCTCGTTATAATGGTTGTCTTCGTACAAAGGGGGTGTTGAATACTCCTTCGCGAGTAGTGTAGGAGGTGGTGTGATGGGACGTATCTCAGAGGCGTTATGTGAGCGTACCACCATGGCCTGAGCAACTGCGACTACTGAGAGTACACCCAGTACAGACAGCGAGATCTTTTTTTTTCTTGGGTGTTGTACGTGTGGGTACAGCCGCTTTAATGGCAGTGAGAGCAAGTGGGCAAATGTATTTATAGGTCACTAGCAGAAACTAAGGCACGTGGTCAGAGTGTAATCGTAACCACCGTAGCTCTTGTCATAATTTAATATACATAGAAATCAGAAACGGGCATGTCAGGATAGACATCGCGAGTGATAATGCGGCCAGTATCTGTGTGCGCTTGAGAGCACCTTGTTGTTCTACTGTGGTGCCCACGCCTCCAGGTCTGTAAATGTCATCGACCTCCTTTATATACGCATACGCTAAAGACCGTATATTCTCTATGGATTTGAACACGTCCTATGTTTCGCGTAATGCTTGAGCTGTCTCGAGCGTGATGTTGTGAGTGTACGCCAGTGTTTCACGTGCACCGAGGTCCGAAAGGGCGTGCGCTACAACTATTAACCTTGGTTTGGGAGTGTGGCAAAACGCTCGCTCCGCTGTAATGGGCGGATGCAATGTTATCACCTGGTACGTTTCGTTAGTCGGGTCGTAACACACCGGTCCGTGAAACGGACCGTCACATTGTATGGGGCACAGTAAGGACAACACGCCGCCGACCGTGACTTCGCACTCGACCGCGGTGGTGTTATCGATTTGCAAAGGATCACATACGCCTCTCCAGTCGCAATGAGGCACATTGTAGTCGACGCGACCGTCGGTCACCATAGCTTTCGTCAGCCAACACACTCGATTGCCCTTCGAAACATCGGCGATCAACGTGAGCTTAGAGGTCGACGTCGCTTTACTGTACGCCAGGATATCCGTGTGTGAGTGCACGCTCGACGTCGATTGACAACCGGTCATGTCAGACCTGATCAGACCTTCCGAACACATGACCATTAGTTGTTGTGCGGCCGAGAGTATCGCGATCATACCGTTGAGATGTGTAGAAAGCGCGTACACGCCAGCCTTCCACGTTTCCAAAATTTCCAGCAGTCTAGAGGGACTTGTCTTAGTCGCACGGCTGTGCTGAATTTGCGTTGGGTAGACACAACGGCTTCTACCTCGCTTAGGATCTGTGGGCTCATGTACTCGTGGTAGGCCAAGACGTGTATAGTCGAGCGCGGTGATGCCCCGAACACTTGACCCAGTTTTGTTGTGGCGATATGCGTGTCCAGTAACGCGGCAAAGTCCGCGTGTCTAGCGTGTATTGATTTTACAGCTCGCTCATACCCCAACAGTACGGTCCGTAGAAGTTCGTTCACTTGTTTCCATGCGCTCGTGGAACACAGGACATCGCAACCTCCGTGATACTCAAGTAAAGCGTCAAACACCAGCTGCTTGCACGTTGTAAATACAATCGGTAGTAACTTCTTACTCCACTCTATGTTGAACTCGTATAGTATGTATATGGGCGGTTGCGGCGGTTTGCGCATTTTCTATCTACCCTCCGCTAATATGACTCTGTGGTCTGTCTCCTGAGATGGTGCGGTTGGAACTTGCGAGAGTGCACTATCGACGGTCGGCGTTTTCATTTCGTCAACTGCCATTTTCAGCCGCTGGCAAACGGCCGTCGACGGTCGATGCGAGACACCAACATAACGTTAGACCGCGACCCTCATGCCAGTTTTCTGTAGTACTGGTTGTAGTTTCTGGTGCACACTCGAAACGCCATTACGATCACAATTACGTTGATTAATAAATCCAGTGTTGTGGCGACTGCAGCCAGCGCCGTCGCGCAACTTGTGTCGGTGTTATCTCTCGATACTTTCATTCGTATCCGAGCGTATGCAGAATCTACGGATCTGGTGAAGTTGCTTGTCACTAGCTTGCGCATGTTTGATATGGCACTTTGCGCGAGACTCGCACAACCTGCAGTGGCGACCGTCGCGTCAGTGCAAAGTTTTTCCAATATATCGCTCGCAACATCGTTTGTCATTTGCTGTACACTGCGCACACTGGCCGCGAGGTCGCGGAGAGGGTCTTCGTTACGAGCTACTCTGGTAGCGCCGTGGTTGATGAGGACGATCATCTTTTGCAATAGTTCATCTCGAAGCGCAACGATGGTGAGGGCGACCGGTTGGCCGGTTCCGCCTTCAGGCCACACGGTTGCCGCTAGATTGCCCAATGCCACACACGCAGACGAACCCTGTACACACTCAATGACCCGTGTGCGATCGTTGATTTCTGCTAGTACGTTTGCTAGGTCTACGTGCTTCCACGGATCGGGCTTGGGCACGCGCTTGTTTTTAGAGGCGTTTTCGCGCATCCTCTACACTGCACGACCGCTCGTGGCCGCACTAGCTATATTTATCTTTATTTGATTCACACACACACACACACACACACACACACACACACACACACACACACACACACACACACACACACACACACACACACACACACACACACACACACACACACACACACACACACACACACACACAGGCCCTTGCGTGCAAACCCCGGTCAGGCCTGCAGTGTACACATCAGAGACATGATGTTCTTTCACAGAACTGAGGTTGTTCATTACTAAATGACTTTTACAGGAGTATTGTTATTATACTGTTCAACAGGTTGATCATAATAATGTGTATTAAACCCACAACCTAGCACTGAGGACAGAGGGACTTTATTTAAATTTGTACTTAATGGAAACGATACATAATGATACATAAGAGCCATGTCGTACATTCAGCCTAGGAATAGTAGCATTGTGCACTATTAAAAATATACACATCAATTGCTCGAATCCCATTGTTGCAAAGTAAAACTCTAATAAAACTCTAGTCTGACATCAACAGAGAAGACTTAGTGTATGTACTACAAATACAGCATTAGGATTTCGAGTGGACCGTGCACCTTGTGAACCATCAGAGGCTTATGACGCAACATATCTTCCAGTTGCTATTAGACAAGTTATAATTCTCTACCATTTTTCGGAACTGGTTTCTTGGGTCCGTGAGTAAATGCCAAATGAGATGATAGTCCTTAAGTAAGTTCCTGGCGATCCCATGTCACGCTCTTGCCCATCAGCCGGTGAACGCTGAGACGGAACTCGATGAGAGCGATGTATTTTTTAAGTGCTCCGAATGTACTTCTAACAAGCGTGCGATTCACTTTGTGAGTAAACCGCAGCTGCAGCTGATTCAAACAGTCGAGCCAACTTTCTACATCACAATATGCGTTTTGTAGTTAGTCGAGTTACCTTTTGTGTAGCGCATGCACGGGTCGTTATCGTCCAGCTCCCAGCTTAGAGAGTCCTGTATTGACACAGACGTCAATACATCTCGATGTCATGCAACACACAAAGTCTGTCGCATACAGGTGGGTTAACACATGTACGATACCTTTTGTGTGGCGCATGCACGGGTTGTTAGCGTCCAGCTCCCAGCTTAGAGAGTCCTGTATTGACACAGACGTCAATACATCTCGATGTCATGCAACACACAAAGTCTGTCGCATACAGGTGGGTTAACACATGTACGATACCTTTTGTGTGGCGCATGCACGGGTCGTTAGCGTCCAGCTCCCGGCTTATAGAGAGTCCTGTATTGACACAGACGTCAATACATCTCGATGTCATGCAACACACAAAGTCTGTCGCATACAGGTGGGTTAACACACATGTACGATGTGTGCGATGGCACGCCCAGTTTACAATGGGACACGACGATGATCATTGTTAACCAAACTCTTGTTTCTCACGACAGGTGGTAGCGTTGTCTCCTGCACCTGGTCTTCGTGCACAGAGGGTGCTGTAATGTGCTCGTCATAGTCGCGATCGTTGTCACTCGAATCCGTTGTTCTCACGACAGGTGGTAGCGTTGTCTCCTGCATGTTGTCTTCGCGTGCGGCAAGCGTTGTGCTGTGCTAGTTATAATGGTTGTCTTCGAACAAAGGGGGTGTTGAATACTCCTTCGCGAGTAGTGTAGGAGGTGGTGTGATGGGACGTATCTCAGAGGCGTTATGTGAGCGTACCACCATGGCCTGAGCAACTGCGACTACTGAGAGTACACCCAGTACAGACAGCGAGATCTTTTTTTTTCTTGGGTGTTGTACGTGTGGGTACAGCCGCTTTAATGGCAGTGAGAGCAAGTGGGCAAATGTATTTATAGGTCACTAGCAGAAACTAAGGCACGTGGTCAGAGTGTAATCGTAACCACCGTAGCTCTTGTCATAATTTAATATACATAGAAATCAGAAACGGGCATGTCAGGATAGACATGGCGAGTGATAATGCGGCCAGTATCTGTGTGCGCTTGAGAGCACCTTGTTGTTCTACTGTGGTGCCCACGCCGCCAGGTCTGTAAATGTCATCGACCTCCTTTATATACGCATACGCTAAAGACCGTATATTCTCTATGGATTTGAACACGTCCTTTGTTTCGCGTAACGCTTGAGCTGTCTCGAGCGTGATGTTGTGAGTGTACGCCAGTTTTTCACGTGCACCGAGGTCCGAAAGGGCGTGCGCTACAACTATTAACCTTGGTTTGGGAGTGTGGCAAAACGCTCGCTCCGCTGTAATGGGCGGATGCAATGTTATCACCTGGTACGTTTCGTTAGTCGGGTCGTAACACACCGGTCCGTGAAACGGACCGTCACATTGTATGGGGCACAGTAAGGACAACACGCCGCCGACCGTGACTTCGCACTCGACCGCGGTGGTGTTATCGATTTGCAAAGGATCACATACGCCTCTCCAGTCGCAATGAGGCACATTGTAGTCGACGCGACCGTCGGTCACCATAGCTTTCATCAGCCAACACACTCGATTGCCCTTCGAAACATCGGCGATCAACGTGAGCTTAGAGGTCGACGTCGCTTTACTGTACGCCAGGATATCCGTGTGTGAGTGCACGCTCGACGTCGATTGACAACCGGTCATGTCAGACCTGATCAGACCTTCCGAACACATGACCATTAGTTGTTGTGCGGCCGAGAGTATCGCGATCATACCGTTGAGATGTGTAGAAAGCGCGTACACTCCAGCCTTCCACGTTTCCAAAATTTCCAGCAGTCTAGAGGGACTTGTCTTAGCGCGCACGGCTGTGCTGAATTTGCGTTGGGTAGACACAACGGCTTCTACCTCGCTTAGGATCTGTGGGCTCATGTACTCGTGGTAGGCCAAGACGTGTATAGTCGAGCGCGGTGACGCCCCGAACACTTGACCCGGTTTTGTTGTGGCGATATGCGTGTCCAGTAACGCGGCAAAGTCCGCGTGTCTAGCGTGTATTGATTTTACAGCTCGCTCATACCCCAACAGTACGGTCCGTAGAAGTTCGTTCACTTGTTTCCATGCGCTCGTGGAACACAGGACATCGCAACCTCTGTGATACTCAAGTAAAGCGTCAAACACCAGCTGCTTGCACGTTGGAAATACAATCGGTAGTAACTTCTTACTCCACTCTATGTTGAACTCGTATAGTATGTATATGGGCGGTTGCGGCGGTTTGCGCATTTTCTATCTACCCTCCGCTAATATGACTCTGTGGTCTGTCTCCTGAGATGGTGCGGTTGGAACTTGCGAGAGTGCACTATCGACGGTCGGCGTTTCCATTTCGTCAACTGCCATTTTCAGCCGCTGGCAAACGGCCGTCGACGGTCGATGCGAGACACCAACATAACGTTAAACCGCGACCCTCATGCCAGTTTTCTGTAGTACTGGTTGTAGTTTCTGGTGCACACTCGAAACGCCATTACGATCACAATTACGTTGATTAATAAATCCAGTGTTGTAGCGACTCCTGTCAGCGCCGTCGCGCAACTTGTGTCGGTGTTATCTCTCGATACTTTCATTCGTATCCGAGCGTATGCAGAATCTACGGATCTGGTGAAGTTGCTTGTCACTAGCTTGCGCACGTTTGATATGGCACTTTGCGCGAGACTCGCACAACCTGCAGTGGCGATCGTCGCGTCAGTGCAAAGTTTTTCCAATATATCGCTCGCAACATCGTTTGTCATTTGCTGTACACTGCGCACACTGGCCGCGAGGTCGCGGAGAGGGTCTTCGTTACGAGCTACTCTGGTAGCGCCGTGGTTGATGAGGACGATCATCTTTAGCAATAGTTCATCTCGAAGCGCAACGATGGTGAGGGCGACGGGTTGGCCGGTTCCGCCTTCAGGCCACACGGTTGCCGCTAGATTGCCCAATGCCACACACGCAGACGAACCCTGTACACACTCAATGACCCGTGTGCGATCGTTGATTTCTGCTAGTACGTTTGCTAGGTCTACGTGCTTCCACGGATCGGGCGTGGGCACGCGCTTGTTTTTAGAGGCGTTTTCGTGCAGCCTCTACCCTGCACGACCGCTCGTGGCCGCACTAGCTATATTTATCTTTATTTGTTTCACACAAACACACACACACACACACACACACACACACACACACACACACACACACACACACACACACACACACACACACACACACACACACAGGCCCTTGCGTGCAAACCCCGGTCAGGCCTGCAGTGTACACATCAGAGACATGATGTTCTTTCACAGAACTGAGGTTGTTCATTACTAAATGACTTTTACAGGAATATTGTTATTATACTGTTCAACAGGTTGATCATAATAATGTGTATTAAACCCACAACCTAGCACTGAGGACAGAGGGACTTTATTTAAATTTGTACTTAATGGAAACGATACATAATGATACATAAGAGCCATGTCGTACATTCAGCCTAGGAATAGTAGCATTGTGCACTATTAAAAATATACACATCAATTGCTCGAATCCCATTGTTGCAAAGTAAAACTCTAATAAAACTCTAGTCTGACATCAACAGAGAAGACTTAGTGTATGTACTACAAATACAGCATTAGGATTTCGAGTGGACCGTGCACCTTGTGAACCATCAGAGGCTTATGACGCAACATATCTTCCAGTTGCTATTAGACAAGTTATAATTCTCGACCATTTTTCGGAACTGTTTTCTTGGGTCCGTGAGTAAATGCCAAATGAGATGATAGTCCTTAAGTAAGTTCCTGGCGATCCCATGTCACGCTCTTGCCCATCAGCCGGTGAACGCTGAGACGGAACTCGATGAGAGCGATGTATTTTTTAAGTGCTCCGAATGTACTTCTAACAAGCGTGCGATTCACTTTGTGAGTAAACCGCAGCTGCAGCTGATTCAAACAGTCGAGCCAACTTTCTACATCACAATATGCGTTTTGTAGTTAGTCGAGTTACCTTTTGTGTGGCGCATGCACGGGTCGTTATCGTCCAGCTCCCAGCTTAGAGAGTCCTGTATTGACACAGACGTCAATACATCTCGATGTCATGCAACACACAAAGTCTGTCACATACAGGTGGGTTAACACATGTACGATACCTTTTGTGTGGCGCATGCACGGGTTGTTAGCATCCAGCTCCCAGCTTAGAGAGTCCTGTATTGACACAGACGTCAATACATCTCGATGTCATGCAACACACAAAGTCTGTCGCATACAGGTGGGTTAACACATGTACGATACCTTTTGTGTGGCGCATGCACGGGTCGTTAGCGTCCAGCTCCCGGCTTATAGAGAGTCCTGTATTGACACAGACGTCAATACATCTCGATGTCATGCAACACACAAAGTCTGTCGCATACAGGTGGGTTAACACACATGTACGATGTGTGCGATGGCACGCCCAGTTTACAATGGGACACGACGATGATCATTGTTAACCAAACTCTTGTTTCTCACGACAGGTGGTAGCGTTGTCTCCTGCACCTCGTCTTCGTGCACAGAGGGTGCTGTAATGTGCTCGTCATAGTCGCGATCGTTGTCACTCGAATCCGTTGTTCTCACGACAGGTGGTAGCGTTGTCTCCTGCATGTTGTCTTCGCGTGCGGCAAGCGTTGTGCTGTGCTCGTTATAATGGTTGTCTTCGAACAAAGGGGGTGTTGAATACTCCTTCGCGAGTAGTGTAGGAGGTGGTGTGATGGGACGTATCTCAGAGGCGTTATGTGAGCGTACCACCATGGCCTGAGCAACTGCGACTACTGAGAGTACACCCAGTACAGACAGCGAGATCTTTTTTTTTCTTGGGTGTTGTACGTGTGGGTACAGCCGCTTTAATGGCAGTGAGAGCAAGTGGGCAAATGTATTTATAGGTCACTAGCAGAAACTAAGGCACGTGGTCAGAGTGTAATCGTAACCACCGTAGCTCTTGTCATAATTTAATATACATAGAAATCAGAAACGGGCATGTCAGGATAGACATCGCGAGTGATAATGCGGCCAGTATCTGTGTGCGCTTGAGAGCACCTTGTTGTTCTACTGTGGTGCCCACGCCGCCAGGTCTGTAAATGTCATCGACCTCCTTTATATACGCATACGCTAAAGACCGTATATTCTCTATGGATTTGAACACGTCCTTTGTTTCGCGTAACGCTTGAGCTGTCTCGAGCGTGATGTTGTGAGTGTACGCCAGTGTTTCACGTGCACCGAGGTCCGAAAGGGCGTGCGTTACAACTATTAACCTTGGTTTGGGAGTGTGGCGAAACGCTCGCTCCGCTGTAATGGGCGGATGCAATGTTATCACCTGGTACGTTTCGTTAGTCGGGTCGTAACACACCGGTCCGTCACACGGACCGTCACATTGTATGGGGCACAGTAAGGACAACACGCCGCCGACCGTGACTTCGCACTCGACCGCGGTGGTGTTATCGATTTGCAAAGGATCACATACGCCTCTCCAGTCGCAATGAGGCACATTGTAGTCGACGCGACCGTCGGTCACCATAGCTTTCGTCAGCCAACACACTCGATTGCCCTTCGAAACATCGGCGATCAACGTGAGCTTAGAGGTCGACGTCGCTTTACTGTACGCCAGGATATCCGTGTGTGAGTGCACGCTCGACGTCGATTGACAACCGGTCATGTCAGACCTGATCAGACCTTCCGAACACATGACCATTAGTTGTTGTGCGGCCGAGAGTATCGCGATCATACCGTTGAGATGTGTAGAAAGCGCGTACACGCCAGCCTTCCACGTTTCCAAAATTTCCAGCAGTCTAGAGGGACTTGTCTTAGCGCGCACGGCTGTGCTGAATTTGCGTTGGGTAGACACAACGGCTTCGACCTCGCTTAGGATCTGTGGGCTCATGTACTCGTGGTAGGCCAAGACGTGTATAGTCGAGCGCGGTGACGCCCCGAACACTTGACCCGGTTTTTTTGTGGCGATATGCGTGTCCAGTAACGCGGCAAAGTCCGCGTGTCTAGCGTGTATTGATTTTACAGCTCGCTCATACCCCAACAGTACGGTCCGTAGAAGTTTGTTCACTTGTTTCCATGCGCTCGTGGAACACAGGACATCGCAACCTCTGTGATACTCAAGTAAAGCGTCAAACACCAGCTGCTTGCACGTTGGAAATACAATCGGTAGTAACTTCTTACTCCACTCTATGTTGAACTCGTATAGTATGTATATGGGCGGTTGCGGCGGTTTGCGCATTTTCTATCTACCCTCCGCTAATATCACTCTGTGGTCTGTCTCCTGAGATGGTGCGGTTGGAACTTGCGAGAGTGCACTATCGACTATCCATTTCGTCAACTGTCATTTTCAGCCGCTGGCAAACGGCCGTCGACGGTCGATGCGAGACACCAACATAACGTTAGACCGCGACCCTCATGCCAGTTTTCTGTAGTACTGGTTGTAGTTTCTGGTGCACACTCGAAACGCCATTACGATCACAATTACGTTGATTAATAAATCCAGTGTTGTAGCGACTGCAGCCAGCGCCGTCGCGCAACTTGTGTCGGTGTTATCTCTCGATACTTTCATTCGTATCCGAGCGTATGCAGAATCTACGGATCTGGTGAAGTTGCTTGTCACTAGCTTGCGCACGTTTGATATGGCACTTTGCGCGAGACTCGCACAACCTGCAGTGGCGACCGTCGCGTCAGTGCAAAGTTTTTCCGATATATCGCTCGCAACATCGTTTGTCATTTGCTGTACACTGCGCACACTGGCCGCGAGGTCGCGGAGAGGGTCTTCGTTACGAGTTGTGTAATATCCGCTGACTTGCCGATTCAATTCTGGTGGCGCTGACCCAAACGAGAACGCTTTTAAGGCGCATGTCGTGGTAACTCTGGTAGCGCCGTGGTTGACGAGGACGATCATCTTTAGCAATAGTTCATCTCGAAGCACAACGATGGTGAGGGCGACGGGTTGGCCGGTTCCGCCTTCAGGCCACTCGGTTGCCGCTAGATTGCCCAATGCCACACACGCAGACGAACCCTGTACACACTCAATGACCCGTGTGCGATCGTTGATTTCTGCTAGTACGTTTGCTAGTTCTAAGTGCTTCCACGGATCGGGCGTGGGCACGCGCTTGTTTTAGAGGCGTTTTCGCGCAGCCTCTACCCTGCACGACCGCTCGTGGCCACACTAGCTATATTTATCTTTATTTGTTTCACACACACACACACACACACACACACACACACACACACACACACACACACACACACACACACACACACACACACACACACACACACACACACACACATACATACACACACACACACACACACACACACACACACACACACACACACACACACACACACACACACACACACACACACACACACATACAGGCCCTTGCGTGCAAACCCCGGTCAGGTCTGCAGTGTACACATCAGAGACATGATGTGCTTTCACAGAACTGAGGTTGTTCATTACTAAATGACTTTTACAGGAATATTGTTATTATACTATTCAACAGGTTGATCATAATAATGTGTATTAAACCCACAACCTAGCACTGAGGACAGAGGGACTTTATTTAAATTAGTACTTAATGGAAACGATACATAATGATACATAAGAGCCATGTCATACATTCAGCCTAGGAATAGTAGCATTGTGCATTATTAAAAATATACAGATCAATTGTTCGAATCCCATTGTTGCAAAGTAAAACTCTAATAAAACTCTAGTCTGACATCAACAGAGAAGACTTAGTGTATGTACTACAAATACAGCATTAGGATTTCGAGTGGACCGTGCACCTTGTGAACCATCAGAGGCTTATGACGCAACATATCTTCCAGTTGCTATTAGACAATTTATAATTCTCGACCATTTTTCGGAACTGGTTTCTTGGGTCCGTGAGTAAATGCCAAATGAGATGATAGTCCTTAAGTAAGTTCCTGGCGATCCCATGTCACGCTCTTGCCCATCAGCCGGTGAATGCTGAGACGGAACTCGATGAGAGCGATGTATTTTTTAAGTGCTCCGAATGTACTTCTAACAAGCGTGCGATTCACTTCGTGAGTAAACCGCAGCTGCAGCTGATTCAAACAGTCGAGCCAACTTTCTACATCACAATATGCGTTTTGTAGTTAGTCAAGTTACCTTTTGTGTGGCGCATGCACGGGTCGTTAGCGTCCAGCTCCCAGCTTAGAGAGTCCTGTATTGACACAGACGTCAATACATCTCGATGTCATGCAACACACAAAGTCTGTCGCATACAGGTGGGTTAACACATGTACGATACCTTTTGTGTGGCGCATGCACGGGTCGTTAGCGTCCAGCTCCTGGCTTATAGAGAGTCCTGTATTGACACAGACGTCAATACATCTCGATGTCATGCAACACACAAAGTCTGTCGCATACAGGTGGGTTAACACAGATGTACGATGTGTGCGATGGCGCGCCCGTTTACAATGGGACACGACGATGATCATTGTTAACCAAACTCTTGTTTCTCACGACAGGTGGTAGCGTTGTCTCCTGCACCTGGTCTTCGTGCACAGAGGGTGTTGTAATGTGCTCGTCATAGTCGCGATCGTTGTCACTCGAATCCGTTGTTCTCACGACAGGTGGTAGCGTTGTCTCCTGCATGTTGTCTTCGCGTGCGGCAAGCGTTGTGCTGTGCTCGTTATAATGGTTGTCTTCGTACAAAGGGGGTGTTGAATACTCCTTCGCGAGTAGTCTAGGAGGTGGTGTGATGGAACGTATCTCAGAGGCGTTATTAGAGCGTACCACCATGGCCTGAGCAACTGCGACTACTGAGAGTACACCCAGTACAGACAGCGAGATCAATTTTTTTTCTTGGGTGTTGTACGTGTGGGTACAGCCGCTTTAATGGTAGTGAGAGCAAGTGGGCAAATGTATTTATAGGTCACTAGCAGAAACTAAGGCACGTGGTCAGAGTGTAATCGTAACCACCTAAAGTAGCTCTTGTCATAATTTAATATACATAGAAATCAGAAACGGGTATGTCAGGATAGACATCGCGAGTGATAATGCGGCCAGTATCTGTGTGCGCTTGAGAGCACCTTGTTGTTCTACTGTGGTGCCCACGCCGCCGGGTCTGTAAATGTCATCGACCTACTTTATATACGCATATGCTAAAGACCGTATATTCTCTATGGATTTGAACACGTCCTTTGTTTCGCGTAACGCTTGAGCTGTCTCGAGCGTGATGTTGTGAGTGTACACCAGTGTTTCGCGTGCACCGAGGTCCGAAAGGGCGTGCGCTACAACTATTAACCTTGGTTTGGGAGTGTGGCGAAACGCTCACTCCGCTGTAATGGGCAGATGCAATGTTATCACCTGGTACGTTTCGTTAGTCGGGTCGTAACACACCGGTCCGTCACACGGACCGTCACATTGTATGGGGCTTATACTATTCAACAGGTTGATCATAATAATGTGTATTAAACCCACAACCTAGCACTGAGGACAGAGGGACTTTATTTAAATTAGTACTTAATGGAAACAATACATAATGATACATAAGAGCCATGTCATACATTCAGCCTAGGAATAGTAGCATTGTGCACTATTAAAAATATACACATCAATTGCTCGAATCCCATTGTTGCAAAGTAAAACTCTAATAAAACTCTAGTCTGACATCAACAGAGAAGACTTAGTGTATGTACTACAAATACAGCATTAGGATTTCGAGTGGACCGTGCACCTGGTGAACCATCAGAGGCTTATGACGCAACATATCTTCCAGTTCTGACTGAGCGCCTCCAGGAGAGAGGCCCAAGCTAGACACGCCCCGAGGAGCGTCTTGCCACATGTCACTACTCGGTCTGACTGAGCGCCTCCAGGAGAGAGGTCCAAGCAAGACACGCCCCGAGGAGCGTCTTGCCACATGTCACTACTCGGTCTGACTGAGCGCCTCCAGGAGGGAGGTCCAAGCAAGACGCGCCCCGAGGAGCGTCTTGCCACATGTCACTACTCGGTCTGACTGAGCACCTCCAGGAGAGAGGCCCAAGCAAGACGTGCCCCGAGGAGCGTCTTGCCACATGTCAACAATGGGTCTGACTGAGGGCCTCCAGGAGAGAAGCCCAAGCAAGACGCGCCCCGAGGAGCATCTTGCCACATGTCAACACTGGGTCTGACTGAGGGCCCCCAGGAGAGAGGCCCAAATAAGACGCGCCCCGAGGAGCGTCTTGCCACATGTCAACACTGGGTCTGACTGAGGGCCTCCAGGAGAGAAGCCCAAGCAAGATGCGCCCCGAGGATGTTCTTGCCACATGTCAGCACTCGGTCTGACTGAGCGCCTCCAGGAGAGAGGCCCAAGCACGACGCGCCCCGAGGAGCGTCTTGCCACATGTCAACACTGGGTCTGACTGAGCGCCTCAAGGAGAGAGGCCCAAGCAAGACGCGCCCGGAGGAGGTCAAGACGCTCCTCGGGGCGCGTCTTGCTTGGGCCTCTCTCGTGGAGGCCCTCTGTCAGACCCAGTGTTGACATGTGTCAAGACACTCCTCGGGGCGCATCTTGCTTGGGCATCTCTCCTGGAGGCCCTCAGTCAGACCCATTGTTGACATGTGGCAAGACGCTCCTCGGAGCACGTCTTGCTTGGGCCTCTCTCCTGGAGGCGCTCAAACAGACCGAGTAGTGACATGTGGCAAGACGCTCCTCGGGGCGCGTCTTGCTGGGGCTTCTCTCATGGAGGCACTCAGTCAGACCCAGTGTTGACATGTGGCAAGACGCTCCTCGGGGCGCGTCTTGCTTGGACCTCTCTCCCTGAGGCGCTCAGTAAGACCGAGTAGTGAAATGTGGCAAGACGCTCCTCGGGGCGCATCTTGCTTGGGCCTCTCTCATGGAGGCCCTCTGTCAGACCCAGTGTTGACATGTGTCAAGACGCTCCTCGGGGGGCGTCTTGCTTTGGCCTCTCTCCTGGAGGCACTCAGTCTGGCCGAGTGCTGACATGTGGCAAGAAGCTCCTCGGGGCGCGTCTTGCTTGGACTTCTCTCCCGGAGGCCCTCATTAAGAACCATTGTTGACATGTGGCAAGACGCTCCTCGGGGCGCGTCTTGCTTGGGCCTCTCTCCAGAAGGCCCTCAATCAGACCCAGTGTTGACACGTGGCAAGACACTCCTCGGGGCGCGTCTTGCTTGGGCCTCTCTCCTGCAGGCCCTCTGTCATACCCAGTGTTGACATGTGTCAAGACGCTCCTCGGGGCGCATCTTGCTTGGGCTTCTCTCCTGGAGGCCCTCAGTCAGACCCATTGTTGGCATGTGGCAAGACGCTCCTCGGGGCGCGTCTTGCTTGGGCCTCTCTCCTGGAGGCGCTCAGTCAGACCGAGTGCTGACATGTGGTAAGACGTTCCTCGGGGCGCGTCTTGCTTGGGCTTCTCTCCTGGAGGCGCTCAGAAAGACCCAGTGTTGACATGTGACAAGACGCTCCTCGGGGCGCGTCTTGCTTGGGCCTCTCTCCTGGAGGCGCTCAGTCAGAACCAGAGGTGACATGTGGCAAGACGCTCCTCGGGGCGCGTCTTGCTTGGGCCTCTCTCCTGGAGGCCCTCTGTCAGACCCAGTGTTGACATGTGGCAAGACGCTCCTCCGGGCGCATCTTGCTTGGGCCTCTCTCCTGGAGGCCCTCAGTCAGACCCATTGTTGACATGTGGCAAGACGCTCCTCGGGGCGCGTCTTGCTTGGGCCTCTCTCCTGGAGGCGCTCAGTCAGACCGAGTGCTGACCTAAGGCAAGACGCTCCTCGGGGCGCGTCTTGCTGGGGCCTCTCTCCTGGAGGCGCTCAGTCAGACCCAGTGCTGACATGTGGCAAGACGCTCCTCGGGGCGCGTCTTGCTTGGGCCTCTCTCCTGGAGGCGCTCAGTCAGACTGAGTAGTGACATGTGGCCTGACGATCCTTGGGGCACGTCTTGCTTGGGCCTCTCTCCAGGAGGCGCTCAGTCAGACCCAGTGGTGACATGTGGCAAGACACTCCTCGGGGCGCGTCTTGCTTGGGCCTCTCTCGTGGAGGCCCTCTGTCAGACCCAGTGTTGACATGTGTCAAGACGCTCCTCGGGGCGCGTCTTGCTTGGGCTTCTCTCCTGGAGGCCCTCAGTGAGACCCATTGTTGACATGTGGCAAGACGCTCCTCGGGGCGCGTCTTGCTTGGGCTTCTCTCCTGGAGGCGCTCAGACAGACCCAGTGTTGACATGTGACAAGACGCTCCTCGGGGCGCGTCTTGCTTGGGCCTCTCTCCTGGAGGCGCTCAGTCAGAACCAGAGGTGACATGTGGCAAGACGCTCCTCGGGGCGCGTCTTGCTTGGGCCTCTCTCCTGGAGGCCCTCTGTCAGACCCAATGTTGACATGTGGCAAGACGCTCCTCCGAGCGCATCTTGCTTGGGCCTCTCTCCTGGAGGCGCTCAGTCAGACTGAGTAGTGACATGTTGCAAGACGCTCCTCGGGGCGCGTCTTGCTTTGGCCTCTCTCCTGGAGGCGCTCAGTCAGACTGAGTAGTGACATGTGGCCTGACGCTCCTCGGGGCGCGTGTTGCTTGGGCCTCTCTCCTGGAGGCGCTCAGTCTGACCAAGTGGTGACATGTGGCAAGACACTCTTCGGGGCGCGTCTTGCTTGGGCCTCTCTCCTGGAGGCCCTCTGTCATACCCAGTGTTGACATGTGTCAAGACGCTCCTCGGGGCGCGTCTTGCTTGGGCTTCTCTCCTGGAGGCCCTCAGTCAGACCCATTGTTGGCATGTGGCAAGACGCTCCTCGGGGCGCGTCTTGCTTGGGCCTCTCTCCTGGAGGCGCTCAGTCAGACCGAGTGCTGACATGTGGCAAGACGCTCCTCGGGCCGCGTGTTGCTTGGGCTTCTCTCCTGGAGGCCCTCAGTCAGACCCATTGTTGACATGTGGCAAGACGTTCCTCGGGGCGCGTCTTGCTTGGGCCTCTCTCCTGGAGGCGCTCAGTCAGACCGAGTGCTGACATGTGGCAAGACGCTCCTCGGGGCGCGTCTTGCTTGGGCTTCTCTCCTGGAGGCGCTCAGAAAGACCCAGTGTTGACATGTGGCAAGACGCTCCTCCGGGCGCATCTTGCTTGGGCCTCTCTCCTGGAGGCCCTCAGTCAGACCCATTGTTGACATGTGGCAAGACGCTCCTCGGGGCGCGTCTTGCTTGGGCCTCTCTCCTGGAGGCGCTCAGTCAGACTGAGTAGTGACATGTGGCCTGACGATCCTCGGGGCACGTCTTGCTTGGGCCTCTCTCCTGGAGGCGCTCAGTCAGACCCAGTGGTGACATGTGGCAAGACACTCCTCGGGGCGCGTCTTGCTTGGGCCTCTCTCGTGGAGGCCCTCTGTCAGACCCAGTGTTGACATGTGTCAAGACGCTCCTCGGGGCGCGTCTTGCTTGGGCTTCTCTCCTGGAGGCCCTCAGTCAGACCCATTGTTGACATGTGGCAAGACGCTCCTCGGGGCGCGTCTTGCTTGGGCTTCTCTCCTGGAGGCACTCAGACAGACCCAGTGTTGACATGTGACAAGACGCTCCTCGGGGCGCGTCTTGCTTGCGCCTCTCTCCTGGAGGCGCTCAGTCAGAACGAGAGGTGACATGTGGCAAGACGCTCCTCGGGGCGCGTCTTGCTTGGGCCTCTCTCCTGGAGGCCCTCTGTCAGACCCAGTGTTGACATGTGGCAAGACGCTCCTCCGGGCGCATCTTGCTTGGGCCTCTCTCCTGGAGGCGCTCAGTCAGACTGAGTAGTGACATGTGGCAAGACACTCCTCGGGGCGCGTCTTGGTTGGGCCTCTCTCCTGGAGGCGCTCATTCAGACCCAGTCGTGACATGTGGCAAGACGCTCCTCGGGGCGCGTATTGCTTTGGCCTCTCTCCTGAATGCCCTCTGTCAGACCGAGTGTTGACATGTGGCAAGACTCTCCTCGGGGCGCGTCTTGCTTGGGCTTCTCTCATGGAGGCCCTCAGTCCGACCCAGTGTTGACATGTGTCAAGACGCTCCTCGGGGCGTGTCTTGCTTGGGCCTCTCTCCTGGAGGCGCTCAGTCAGACCCAGTGTTGACATGTGGCAAGACGCTCCTTTGGGCGCGTCTTGCTTGGGCTTCTCTCCTGGAGGCCCTCAGTCAGACCCATTGTTGACATGTGGCAAAACGCTCCTCGGGGCACGTCTTGCTTGTGCCTCTCTCCTGGAGGCGCTCAGTCAGACCGAGTAGTGACATGTGGCAAGACGCTCCTCGGGGCGCGTCTTGCTTGGACCTCCCTCCTGGAGGCGCTCAGTCAGACCGAGTAGTGACATTTGGCAAGACGCTCCTCGGGGCGCGTCTTGCTTGGACCTCTCTCCTGGAGGAGCTCAGTTAGATCGAGTAGTGACATGTGGCAAGACGCTCCTCGGGGCGCGTCTTGCTTGGGCCTCTCTCCTGGAGGCGCTCAGTCAGACCGAGTGCTGACATAAGGCAAGACGCTCCTCGGGGCGCGTCTTGCTTGGGCCTCTCTCCTGGAGGAGCTCAGTCAGACCCAGTGGTGACACGTGGCAAGACGCTCCTCGGGGCGCGTCTTGCTTGGGCCTCTCTCCTGGAGGCGCTCAGTCAGACACAGTGTTGACATGTGGCAAGACACTCCTCGGGGCGCGTCTTGCCTGGGCCTCTCTCCTGGATGCCCTCTGTCAGACCCAGTGTTGACATGTGGCAAGACTCTCCTCGGGGCGCGTCTTGCTTGGGCTTCTCTCATGGAGGCCCTCAGTCAGACCCAGTGTTGACATGTGTCAAGACGCTCCTCGGGCCGTGTCTTGCTTGGGCCTCTCTCCTGGAAGCGCTCAGTCAGACCCAGTGTTGACATGTGGCAAGACGCTCCTCGGGGCGCTTCTTGCTTGGGCTTCTCTCCTGGAGGCCCTCAGTCAGACCCATTGTTGACATGTGGCAAGATGCTCCTCGGGGCACGTCTTGCTTGGGCCTCTCTCCTGGAGGCGCTCAGTCAGACCGAGTAGTGACATGTGGCAAGACGCTCCTCGGGGCGCGTCTTGCTGGGGCTTCTCTCATGGAGGCACTCAGTCAGACCCAGTGTTGACATGTGGCAAGACGCTCCTCGGGGCGCGTGTTGCTTGGACCTCTCTCCTGGAGGCGCTCAGTCAGACCCAGTGTTGACATGTGGCAAGACACTCCTCGGGGCGCGTCTTGCCTGGGCTTCTCTCATGGAGGCCCACAGTAAGACCCATTGTTGACATGTGGAAAGAAGGTCCTCGGGGCGCGTCTTGCTTTGGCTTCTCTCCTGGAGGCCCTCAGTCAGACCCATTGTTGACATGTGGCAAGACGCTCCTCGGGGCGCGTCTTGCTGGGGCTTCTCTCATGGAGGCACTCAGTCAGACCCAGTGTTGACATGTGGCAAGACGCTCCTCGGGGCGCGTGTTGCTTGGACCTCTCTCCTGGAGGCGCTCAGTCAGACCGAGTAGTGACATGTGGCAAGACGCTCCTCGGGGCGCGTCTTGCCGGGGCCTCTCTCCTGGAGGCGCTCAGTCAGACCCAGTGTTGACATGTGTCAAGACGCTCCTCGGGGGTTTCTTGCTAGCGCCTCTCTCCTGGAGGCGCTCAGTCAGACCCAGAGGCGACATGTGGCAAGACGCTCCTCGGGCCTCTCTCCTGGAGGCGCTCAGTCAGACCCAGTGTTGACATGTGGCAAGACGTTCCTCGGGGCGCGTCTTGCTTGGGCCTCTCGCCTGGAGGCGCTCAGTCAGACCGAGTGCTGACATGTTGCAAGACGCTCCTCCGGGCGCGTCTTGCTTGGGCCTCTCTCCTGGAGGCGCTCAGTCAGACCCAGTGTTGACATGTGGCAAGACGCTCCTCGGGGCGCGTCGTGCTTGGGCCTCTCTCCTGGAGGCGCTCAGTCAGACCGAGTGCTGACATGTGGCAAGAACATCCTCGGGGCGCATCTTGCTTGGGCTTCTCTCCTGGAGGCCCTCAGTCAGACCCAGTGTTGACATGTGGCAAGACGCTCCTCGGGGCGCGTCTTGCTTGGGCTTCTCTCCTGGAGGCCCTCAGTCAGACCCATTGTTGACATGTGGGAAGACGTTCCTCGGGGCACGTCTTGCTTGGGCCTCTCTCCTGGAGGTGCTCAGTCAGACCGAGTAGTGACATGTGGCAAGACGCTCCTCGGGGCGCGTCTTGCTTGGACCTCCCTCCTGGAGGCGCTCAGTCAGACCGAGTAGTGACATGTGGCAAGACGCTCCTCGGGGCGCGTCTTGCTGGGGCTTCTCTCATGGAGGCACTCAGTCAGACCCAGTGTTGACATGTGGCAAGACGCTCCTCGGGGCGCGTGTTGCTTGGACCTCTCTCCTGGAGGCGCTCAGTCAGACCCAGTGTTGACATGTGGCAAGACACTCCTCGGGGCGCGTCTTGCCTGGGCTTCTCTCATGGAGGCCCACAGTAAGACCCATTGTTGACATGTGGAAAGAAGGTCCTCGGGGCGCGTCTTGCTTTGGCTTCTCTCCTGGAGGCCCTCAGTCAGACCCATTGTTGACATGTGGCAAGACGCTCCTCGGGGCGCGTCTTGCTGGGGCTTCTCTCATGGAGGCACTCAGTCAGACCCAGTGTTGACATGTGGCAAGACGCTCCTCGGGGCGCGTGTTGCTTGGACCTCTCTCCTGGAGGCGCTCAGTCAGACCGAGTAGTGACATGTGGCAAGACGCTCCTCGGGGCGCGTCTTGCCGGGGCCTCTCTCCTGGAGGCGCTCAGTCAGACCCAGTGTTGACATGTGTCAAGACGCTCCTCGGGGGTTTCTTGCTAGCGCCTCTCTCCTGGAGGCGCTCAGTCAGACCCAGAGGCGACATGTGGCAAGACGCTCCTCGGGCCTCTCTCCTGGAGGCGCTCAGTCAGACCCAGTGTTGACATGTGGCAAGACGTTCCTCGGGGCGCGTCTTGCTTGGGCCTCTCGCCTGGAGGCGCTCAGTCAGACCGAGTGCTGACATGTTGCAAGACGCTCCTCCGGGCGCGTCTTGCTTGGGCCTCTCTCCTGGAGGCGCTCAGTCAGACCCAGTGTTGACATGTGGCAAGACGCTCCTCGGGGCGCGTCGTGCTTGGGCCTCTCTCCTGGAGGCGCTCAGTCAGACCGAGTGCTGACATGTGGCAAGAACATCCTCGGGGCGCATCTTGCTTGGGCTTCTCTCCTGGAGGCCCTCAGTCAGACCCAGTGTTGACATGTGGCAAGACGCTCCTCGGGGCGCGTCTTGCTTGGGCTTCTCTCCTGGAGGCCCTCAGTCAGACCCATTGTTGACATGTGGGAAGACGTTCCTCGGGGCACGTCTTGCTTGGGCCTCTCTCCTGGAGGTGCTCAGTCAGACCGAGTAGTGACATGTGGCAAGACGCTCCTCGGGGCGCGTCTTGCTTGGACCTCCCTCCTGGAGGCGCTCAGTCAGACCGAGTAGTGACATGTGGCAAGACGCTCCTCGGGGCGTGTCTTGCTTGGACCTCTCTCCTGGAGGCGCTCAGTTAGACCGAGTAGTGACATGTGGCAAGACGCTCCTCGGGGCGGGTCTTGCTTGGGCCTCTCTCCTGGAGGCGCTCAGTCAGAACTGGAAGATATGTTGCGTCATAAGCCTCTGATGGTTCACCAGGTGCACGGTCCACTCAAAATCCTAATGCTGTATTTGTAGTACATACACTAAGTCTTCTCTGTTGATGTCAGACTAGAGTTTTATTAGAGTTTTACTTTGCAACAATGGGATTCGAGCAATTGATGTGTATATTTTTAATAGTGCACAATGCTACTATTCCTAGGCTGAATGTATGACATGGCTCTTGTGTATCATTATGTATCGTTTCCATTAAGTACTAATTTAAATAAAGTCCCTCTGTCCTCAGTGCTAGGTTGTGGGTTTAATACACATTATTATGATCAACCTGTTGAATAGTATAATAACAATATTCCTGTAAAAGTCATTTAGTAATGAACAACCTCAGTTCTGTGAAAGAACATCATGTCTCTGATGTGTACACTGCAGGCCTGACCGGTCTTGCTGGGGCCTCTCTCCTGGAGGCGCTCAATCAGACCCAGTGGTGACACGTGGCAAGACGCTCCTCGGGGCGCGTCTTGCTTGGGCCTCTCTCCTGGAGGCGCTCAGTCAGACCAAGTGGTGACACGTGGCAAGAAGCTCCTCGGGGCGCGTCTTGCTTGGGCCTCTCTCCTGGAGGCGCTCAGTCAGACCCAGTGTTGACATGTGGAAAGACACTCCTCGGGGCGCGTCTTGCTTGGGCCTCTCTCATGGAGGCCCTCTGTCAGACCCAGTGTTGACATGTGTCAAGACGCTCCTCGGGGCGCGTCTTGCTTTGGCTTCTCTCGTGGAGGCGCTCAGTCAGACCGAGTGCTGACATGTGGCAAGAAGCTCCTCGGGGCGCGTCTTGCTTGGGCTTCTCTCCTGGAGGCCCTCAGTAAGACCCATTGTTGACATGTGGCAAGACGCTCCTCGTGGTGCGTCTTGCTTGGGCCTCTCTCCAGAAGGCCCTCAATCAGACCCAGTGTTGACACGTGGCAAGACGCTCCTCGGGGCGCGTCTTGCTTGGGCCTCTCTCCTGGAGGGGCTCAGTCAGACTGAGTAGTGACATGTGGCCTGACGCTCCTCGGGGCGCGTCTTGCCTGGGCCTCTCTCCTGGAGGCGCTCAGTCAGACCCAGTGGTGACATGTGGCAAGACACTCCTCGGGGCGCGTCTTTCTTGGGCCCCTCTCCTGGAGGCCCTCTGTCAGACCCAGTGTTGACATGTGTCAAGACGCTCCACGGGGCGCGTCTTGCTTGGGCTTCTCTCCTGGAGGCCCTCAGTCAGACCCATTGTTGACATGTGGCAAGACGCTCCTCGGGGCGCGTCTTGCTTGGGCCTCTCTCCTGGAGGCGCTCAGTCAGAACCAGAGGTGACATGTGGCAAGACGCTCCTCGGGGCGCGTCTTGCTTGGGCCTCTCTCCTGGAGGCCCTCTGTCAGACCCAGTGTTGACATGTGGCAAGACGCTCCTCCGGGCGCATCTTGCTTGGGCCTCTCTCCTGGAGGCCCTCAGTAAGACCCATTGTTGACATGTGGCAAGACGCTCCTCGGGGCGCGTATTGCTTGGGCCTCTCTCCAGAAGGCCCTCAATAAGACCCAGTGTTGACATGTGGCAAGACGTTCCTCGGGGCGCGTCTTGCTTGGGCCTCTCTCCTGGAGGCGCTCAGTCAGACCCAGTGTTGACATTTGGCAAGACGCTCCACGGGGCGCGTCTTGCTTGGGCTTCTCTCCTGGAGGCCCTCAGTCAGACCCATTGTTGACATGTGGCAAGACGCTCCTCGGGGCACGTCTTGCTTGGGCCTCTCTCCTGGAGGCGCTCAGTCAGACCGAGTAGTGACATGTGGCAAGACGCTCCTCGGGGCGCGTCTTGCTTGGGCCTCTCTCATGGAGGCCCTCTGTCAGACCCAGTGTTGACATGTGGCAAGACGCTCCTCGGGGCGCGTCTTGCTTGAGCTTCTCTCATGGAGGCCCTCTGTCAGACCCAGTGTTGACATGTGTCAAGACGCTCCACGGGGCGCGTCTTGCTTGGGCTTCTCTCCTGGAGGCCCTCAGTCAGACCCATTGTTGACATGTGGCAAGACGCTCCTCGGGGCGCGTCTTGCTTGGACCTCTCTCCTGGAGGCGCTCAGTCAGAACCAGAGGTGACATGTGGCAAGACGCTCCTCGGGGCGCGTCTTGCTTGGGCCTCTCTCCTGGAGGCCCTCTGTCAGACCCAGTGTTGACATGTGGCAAGACGCTCCTCCGGGCGCATCTTGCTTGGGCCTCTCTCCTGGAGGCCCTCAGTAAGACCCATTGTTGACATGTGGCAAGACGCTCCTCGGGGCGCGTATTGCTTGGGCGTCTCTCCAGAAGGCCCTCAATAAGACCCAGTGTTTACATGTGGCAAGACGCTCCACGGGGCGCGTCTTGCTTGGGCTTCTCTCCTGGAGGCCCTCAGTCAGAGCCATTGTTGACATGTGGCAAGACGCTCCTCGGGGCGCGTCTTGCTTGGGCCTCTCTCCTGGAGGCGCTCAGTCAGACCCAGTGTTGACATGTGGCAAGACGCTCCACGGGGCGCGTCTTGCTTGGGCTTCTCTCCTGGAGGCCCTCAGTCAGACCCATTGTTGACATGTGGCAAGACGCTCCTCGGGGCACGTCTTGCTTGGGCCTCTCTCCTGGAGGCGCTCAGTCAGACCGAGTTGTGACATGTGGCAAGACGCTCCCCGGGGCGCGTCTTGCTTGGACCTCTCTCCTGGAGGCGCTCAGTTAGACCGAGTAGTGACATGTCGCAAGACGCTCCTCGGGGCGCGTCTTGCTTGGGCCTCTCTCATGGAGGCCCTCTGTCAGACCCAGTGTTGACAAGTGGCAAGACGCTCCTCGGGGCGCGTCTTGCTTGGGCCTCTCTCCTGGAGGCGCTCAGTCAGAACCAGAGGTGACATGTGGCAAGACGCTCCTCGGGGTGCGTCTTGCTTGGGCCTCTCTCCTGGAGGCCCTCTGTCAGACCCAGTGTTGACATGTGGCAAAACGCTCCTCCGGGCGCATCTTGCTTGGGCCTCTCTCCTGGAGGCCCTCAGTAAGACCCATTGTATACATGTGGCAAGACGCTCCTCGGGGCGCGTCTTGCTTGGGCCTCTCTCCAGAAGGCCCTCAATCAGACCCAGTGTTGACATGTGGCAAGACGCTCCTCGGGGCGCGTCTTGCTTGGGCTTCTCTCATGGAGGCCCTCAGTCAGACCCAGTGTTGACATGTGTCAAGACGCTCCTCGGGGCGTGTCTTGCTTGGGCCTCTCTCCTGGAGGCGCTCAAACAGACCGAGTAGTGACATGTGGCAAGACGCTCCTCGGGGCGCGTCTTGCTGGGGCTTCTCTCATGGAGGCACTCAGTCAGATCCAGTGTTGACATGTGGCAAGACGCTCCTCGGGGCGCGTCTTGCTTGGACCTCTCTCCCTGAGGCGCTCAGTCAGACCGAGTAGTGACATGTGGCAAGACGCTCCTCGGGGCGCGTCTTGCTTGGACCTCTCTCCCTGAGGCGCTCAGTCAGACCCAGTGTTGACATTTGGCAAGACACTCCTCGGGGCGCGTCTTGCTTGGGCCTCTCTCATGGAGGCCCTCTGTCAGACCCAGTGTTGACATGTGTCAAGACGCTCCTCGGGGGGCGTCTTGCTTTGGCCTCTCTCCTGGAGGTGCTCAGTCTGACCGAGTGCTGACATGTGGCAAGAAGCTCCTCGGGGCGCGTCTTGCTTGGGCTTCTCACCTGGAGGCTCTCAGTAAGAACCATTGTTGACATGTGGCAAGATGCTCCTCGGGGCGCGTCTTGCTTGGGCCTCTCTCCAGAAGGCCCTCAATCAGACCCAGTGTTGACACGTGGCAAGACGCTCCTCGGGGCGCGTCTTGCTTGGGCCTCTCTCCTGGAGGCGCTCAGTCAGACCAAGTGGTGACATGTGGCAAGACACTCCTCGGGGCGCGTCTTGCTTGGGCCTCTCTCCTGGAGGCCCTCTGTCAGACCCAGTGTTGACATGTGGCAAGACACTCCTCGGGGCGCGTCTTGCTTGGGCCTCTCTCATGGAGGCCCTCTGTCAGACCCAGTGTTGACATGTGTCAAGACGCTCCTCGGGGCGCGTCTTGCTTTGGCCTCTCTCCTGGAGGCGCTCAGTCAGACCGAGTGCTGACATGTGGCAAGAAGCTCCACGGGGCGCGTCTTGCTTGGGCTTCTCTCCTGGAGGCCCTCAGTCAGACCCATTGTTGACATGTGGCAAGACGCTCCTCGGGGCGCGTCTTGCTTGGGCCTCTCTCCTGGAGGCGCTCAGTCAGACCCAGTGTTGACATGTGGCAAGACGCTCCACGGGGCGCGTCTTGCTTGGGCTTCATGTCAACAATGGGTCTTACTGAGGGCCTCCAGGAGAGAAGCCCAAGCAAGACACGCCCCGAGGAGCTTCTTGCCACATGTCAGCACTCGGTCTGACTGAGCGCCTCCAGGAGAGAGGCCAAAGCAAGACGCGCCCCGAGGAGCGTCTTGACACATGTCAACACTGGGTCTGACAGAGGGCCTCCATGAGAGAGGCCCAAGCAAGACGCGCCCCGAGGAGAGTCTTGCCACATGTCAACACTGGGTCTGACAGAGGGCCTCCAGGAGAGAGGCCCAAGCAAGATGCGCCCCGAGGATTGTCTTGCCACATGTAACCACTTGGTCTGACTGAGCGCCTCCAGGAGAGAGGCCCAAGCAACACGCGCCCCGAGGAGCGTCAGGCCACATGTCACTACTCAGTCTGACTGAGCGCCTCCAGGAGAGAGGCCCAAGCAAGACGTGCCCCGAGGAGCGTCTTGCCACGTGTCAACACTGGGTCTGATTGAGGGCCTTCTGGAGAGAGGCCCAAGCAAGACGCGTCCCGAGGAGCGTCTTGCCACATGTCAACAATGGTTCTTACTGAGGGCCTCCGGGAGAGAAGTCCAAGCAAGACGCGCCCCGAGGAGCTTCTTGCCACATGTCAGCACTCGGTCTGACTGAGTGCCTCCAGGAGAGAGGCCAAAGCAAGACGCCCCCCGAGGAGCGTCTTGACACATGTCAACACTGGGTCTGACAGAGGGCCTCCATGAGAGAGGCCCAAGCAAGACGCGCCCCGAGGAGCGTCTTGCCACATGTCACTACTCGGTCTTACTGAGCGCCTCAGTCAGAGAGGTCCAAGCAAGACGCGCCCCGAGGAGCGTCTTGCCACATGTCAACACTGGGTCTGACTGAGTGCCTCCATGAGAGAAGCCCCAGCAAGACGCGCCCAGAGGAGCGTCTTGCCACATGTCACTACTCGGTCTGTTTGAGCGCCTCCAGGAGAGAGGCCCAAGCAAGACGTGCCCGGAGGAGCGTCTTGCCACATGTCAACAATGGGTCTGACTGAGGGCCTCCAGGAGAGAAGCCCAAGCAAGACACGCCCCGAGGAGCGTCTTGCCACATGTCAACACTGGGTCTGACTGAGCGCCTCCAGGAGAGAGGCCCAAGCAAGACACGCCCCGAGGAGCGTCTTGACACATGTCAACACTGGGTCTGACTGACGGCCTCCATGAGAGAAGCCCAAGCAAGACGCGCCCCGAGGAGAGTCTTGCCACATGTCAACACTCGGTCTGACAGAGGGCATCCAGGAGAGAGGCCCAAGCATTATGCGCCCCGAGGAGCGTCTTGCCACTTAAACCCACAACCTAGCACTGAGGACAGAGGGACTTTATTTAAATTAGTACTTAATGGAAACGATACATAATGATACATAAGAGCCATGTCACACATTCAGCCTAGGAATAGTAGCATTGTGCACTATTAAAAATATACACATCAATTGCTCGAATCCCATTGTTGCAAAGTAAAACTCTAATAAAACTCTAGTCTGACATCAACAGAGAAGACTTAGTGTATGTACTACAAATACAGCATTAGGATTTAGAGTGGACCGTGCACCTTGTGAACCATCAGAGGCTTATGACGCAACATATCTTCCAGTTGCTATTAGACAAGTTATAATTCTCGACCATTTTTCGGAACTGGTTTCTTGGGTCCGTGAGTAAATGCCATTAGTACTTAATGGAAACGATACATAATGATACATAAGAGCCATGTCGTACATTCAGCCTAGGAATAGTAGCATTGTGCACTATTAAAAATATACACATCAATTGCTCGAATCCCATTGTTGCAAAGTAAAACTCTAATAAAACTCTAGTCCGACATCAACAGAGAAGACTTAGTGTATGTACTACAAATACAGCATTAGGATTTCGAGTGGACCATGCACCTTGTGAACCATCAGAGGCTTATGACGCAACATATCTTCCAGTTGCTATTAGACAAGTTATAATTCTCGACCATTTTTCGGAACTGGTTTCTTGGGTCCGTGAGTAAATGCCAAATGAGATGATAGTCCTTAAGTAAGTTCCTGGCGATCCCATGTCACGCTCTTGCCCATCAGCCGGTGAACGCTGAGACGGAACTCGATGAGAGCGATGTATTTTTTAAGTGCTCCGAATGTACTTCTAACAAGCGTGCGATTCACTTTGTGAGTAAACAGCAGCTGCAGCTGATTCAAACAGTCGAGCCAACTTTCTACATCACAATATGCGTTTTGTAGTTAGTCGAGTTACCTTTTGTGTGGCGCATGCACGGGTCGTTATCGTCCAGCTCCCAGCTTAGAGAGTCCTGTATTGACACAGACGTCAATACATCTCGATGTCATGCAACACACAAAGTCTGTCGCATACAGGTGGGTTAACACATGTACAATACCTTTTGTGTGGCGCATGCACGGGTTGTTAGCGTCCAGCTCCCAGCTTAGAGAGTCCTGTATTGACACAGACGTCAATACATCTCGATGTCATGCAACACACAAAGTCTGTCACATACAGGTGGGTTAGCACATGTACGATACCTTTTGTGTGGCGCATGCACGGGTCGTTAGCGTCCAGCTCCCGGCTTATAGAGAGTCCTGTATTGACACAGACGTCAATACATCTCGATGTCATGCAACACACAAAGTCTGTCGCATACAGGTGGGTTAACACACATGTACGATGTGTGCGATGGCACGCCTAGTTTACAATGGGACACGACGATGATCATTGTTAACCAAACTCTTGTTTCTCACGACAGGTGGTAGCGTTGTCTCCTGCACCTGGTCTTCGTGCACAGAGGGTGCTGTAATGTGCTCGTCATAGTCGCGATCGTTGTCACTCGAATCCGTTGTTCTCACGACAGGTGGTAGCGTTGTCTCCTGCATGTTGTCTTCACGTGCGGCAAGCGTTGTGCTGTGCTCGTTATAATGGTTGTCTTCGTACAAAGGGGGTGTTGAATACTCCTTCGCGAGTAGTGTAGGAGGTGGTGTGATGGGACGTATCTCAGAGGCGTTATGTGAGCGTACCACCATGGCCTGAGCAACTGCGACTACTGAGAGTACACCCAGTACAGACAGCGAGATCTTTTTTTTTCTTGGGTGTTGTACGTGTGGGTACAGCCGCTTTAATGGCAGTGAGAGCAAGTGGGCAAATGTATTTATAGGTCACTAGCAGAAACTAAGGCACATGGTCAGAGTGTAATCGTAACCACCGTAGCTCTTGTCATAATTTAATATACATAGAAATCAGAAACGGGCATGTCAGGATAGACATCGCGAGTGATAATGCGGCCAGTATCTGTGTGCGCTTGAGAGCACCTTGTTGTTCTACTGTGGTGCCCACGCCGCCAGGTCTGTAAATGTCATCGACCTCCTTTATATACGCATACGCTAAAGACCGTATATTCTCTATGGATTTGAACACGTCCTATGTTTCGCGTAATGCTTGAGCTGTCTCGAGCGTGATGTTGTGAGTGTACGCCAGTGTTTCACATGCACCGAGGTCCGAAAGGGCGTGCGCTACAACTATTAACCTTGGTTTGGGAGTGTGGCAAAACGCTCGCTCCGCTGTAATGGGCGGATGCAATGTTATCACCTGGTACGTTTCGTTAGTCGGGTCGTAACACACCGGTCCGTGAAACGGACCGTCACATTGTATGGGGCACAGTAAGGACAACACGCCGCCGACCGTGACTTCGCACTCGACCGCGGTGGTGTTATCGATTTGCAAAGGATCACATACGCCTCTCCAGTCGCAATGAGGCACATTGTAGTCGACGCGACCGTCGGTCACCATAGCTTTCGTCAGCCAACACACTCGATTGCCCTTCGAAACATCGGCGATCAACGTGAGCTTAGAGGTCGACGTCGCTTTACTGTACGCCAGGATATCCGTGTGTGAGTGCACGCTCGACGTCGATTGACAACCGGTCATGTCAGACCTGATCAGACCTTCCGAACACATGACCATTAGTTGTTGTGCGGCCGAGAGTATCGCGATCATACCGTTGAGATGTGTAGAAAGCGCGTACACGCCAGCCTTCCACGTTTCCAAAATTTCCAGCAGTCTAGAGGGACTTGTCTTAGCGCGCACGGCTGTGCTGAATTTGCGTTGGGTAGACACAACGGCTTCTACCTCGCTTAGGATCTGTGGGCTCATGTACTCGTGGTAGGCCAAGACGTGTATAGTCGAGCGCGGTGATGCCCCGAACACTTGACCCAGTTTTGTTGTGGCGATATGCGTGTCCAGTAACGCGGCAAAGTCCGCGTGTCTAGCGTGTATTGATTTTACAGCTCGCTCATACCCCAACAGTACGGTCCGTAGAAGTTCGTTCACTTGTTTCCATGCGCTCGTGGAACACAGGACATCGCAACCTCCGTGATACTCAAGTAAAGCGTCAAACACCAGCTGCTTGCACGTTGGAAATACAATCGGTAGTAACTTCTTACTCCACTCTATGTTGAACTCTTATAGTATGTATATGGGCGGTTGCGGCGGTTTGCGCATTTTCTATCTACCCTCCGCTAATATGACTCTGTGGTCTGTCTCCTGAGATGGTGCGGTTGGAACTTGCGAGAGTGCACTATCGACGGTCGGCGTTTTCATTTCGTCAACTGCCATTTTCAGCCGCTGGCAAACGGCCGTCGACGGTCGATGCGAGACACCAACATAACGTTAGACCGCGACCCTCATGCCAGTTTTCTGTAGTACTGGTTGTAGTTTCTGGTGCACACTCGAAACGCCATTACGATCACAATTACGTTGATTAATAAATCCAGTGTTGTAGCGACTGCAGCCAGCGCCGTCGCGCAACTTGTGTCGGTGTTATCTCTCGATACTTTCATTCGTATCCGAGCGTATGCAGAATCTACGGATCTGGTGAAGTTGCTTGTCACTAGCTTGCGCATGTTTGATATGGCACTTTGCGCGAGACTCGCACAACCTGCAGTGGCGACCGTCGCGTCAGTGCAAAGTTTTTCCAATATATCGCTCGCAACATCGTTTGTCATTTGCTGTACACTGCGCACACTGGCCGCGAGGTCGCGGAGAGGGTCTTCGTTACGAGCTACTCTGGTAGCGCCGTGGTTGATGAGGACGATCATCTTTTGCAATAGTTCATCTCGAAGCGCAACGATGGTGAGGGCGACCGGTTGGCCGGTTCCGCCTTCAGGCCACACGGTTGCCGCTAGATTGCCCAATGCCACACACGCAGACGAACCCTGTACACACTCAATGACCCGTGTGCGATCGTTGATTTCTGCTAGTACGTTTGCTAGGTCTACGTGCTTCCACGGATCGGGCGTGGGCACGCGCTTGTTTTTAGAGGCGTTTTCGCGCATCCTCTACACTGCACGACCGCTCGTGGCCGCACTAGCTATATTTATCTTTATTTGATTCACACACACACACACACACACACACACACACACACACACACACACACACACACACACACACACACACACACACACACACACACACACACACACACAGGCCCTTGCGTGCAAACCCCGGTCAGGCCTGCAGTGTACACATCAGAGACATGATGTTCTTTCACAGAACTGAGGTTGTTCATTACTAAATGACTTTTACAGGAGTATTGTTATTATACTGTTCAACAGGTTGATCATAATAATGTGTATTAAACCCACAACCTAGCACTGAGGACAGAGGGACTTTATTTAAATTTGTACTTAATGGAAACGATACATAATGATACATAAGAGCCATGTCGTACATTCAGCCTAGGAATAGTAGCATTGTGCACTATTAAAAATATACACATCAATTGCTCGAATCCCATTGTTGCAAAGTAAAACTCTAATAAAACTCTAGTCTGACATCAACAGAGAAGACTTAGTGTATGTACTACAAATACAGCATTAGGATTTCGAGTGGACCGTGCACCTTGTGAACCATCAGAGGCTTATGACGCAACATATCTTCCAGTTGCTATTAGACAAGTTATAATTCTCTACCATTTTTCGGAACTGGTTTCTTGGGTCCGTGAGTAAATGCCAAATGAGATGATAGTCCTTAAGTAAGTTCCTGGCGATCCCATGTCACGCTCTTGCCCATCAGCCGGTGAACGCTGAGACGGAACTCGATGAGAGCGATGTATTTTTTAAGTGCTCCGAATGTACTTCTAACAAGCGTGCGATTCACTTTGTGAGTAAACCGCAGCTTCAGCTGATTCAAACAGTCGAGCCAACTTTCTACATCACAATATGCGTTTTGTAGTTAGTCGAGTTACCTTTTGTGTAGCGCATGCACGGGTCGTTATCGTCCAGCTCCCAGCTTAGAGAGTCCTGTATTGACACAGACGTCAATACATCTCGATGTCATGCAACACACAAAGTCTGTCGCATACAGGTGGGTTAACACATGTACGATACCTTTTGTGTGGCGCATGCACGGGTTGTTAGCGTCCAGCTCCCAGCTTAGAGAGTCCTGTATTGACACAGACGTCAATACATCTCGATGTCATGCAACACACAAAGTCTGTCGCATACAGGTGGGTTAACACATGTACGATACCTTTTGTGTGGCGCATGCACGGGTCGTTAGCGTCCAGCTCCCGGCTTATAGAGAGTCCTGTATTGACACAGACGTCAATACATCTCGATGTCATGCAACACACAAAGTCTGTCGCATACAGGTGGGTTAACACACATGTACGATGTGTGCGATGGCACGCCCAGTTTACAATGGGACACGACGATGATCATTGTTAACCAAACTCTTGTTTCTCACGACAGGTGGTAGCGTTGTCTCCTGCACCTGGTCTTCGTGCACAGAGGGTGCTGTAATGTGCTCGTCATAGTCGCGATCGTTGTCACTCGAATCCGTTGTTCTCACGACAGGTGGTAGCGTTGTCTCCTGCATGTTGTCTTCGCGTGCGGCAAGCGTTGTGCTGTGCTCGTTATAATGGTTGTCTTCGTACAAAGGTGGTGTTGAATACTCCTTCGCGAGTAGTGTAGGAGGTGGTGTTATGGGACGTATCTCAGAGGCGTTATGTGAGCGTACCACCATGGCCTGAGCAACTGCGACTACTGAGAGTACACCCAGTACAGACAGCGAGATCTTTTTTTTTCTTGGGTGTTGTACGTGTGGGTACAGCCCCTTTAATGGCAGTGAGAGCAAGTGGGCAAATGTATTTATAGGTCACTAGCAGAAACTAAGGCACGTGGTCAGAGTGTAATCGTAACCACCGTAGCTCTTGTCATAATTTAATATACATAGAAATCAGAAACGGGCATGTCAGGATAGACATGGCGAGTGATAATGCGGCCAGTATCTGTGTGCGCTTGAGAGCACCTTGTTGTTCTACTGTGGTGCCCACGCCGCCAGGTCTGTAAATGTCATCGACCTCCTTTATATACGCATACGCTAAAGACCGTATATTCTCTATGGATTTGAACACGTCCTTTGTTTCGCGTAACGCTTGAGCTGTCTCGAGCGTGATGTTGTGAGTGTAAGCCAGTGTTTCACGTGCACCGAGGTCCGAAAGAGTGTGCGCTACAACTATTAACCTTGGTTTGGGAGTGTGGCGAAACGCTCGCTCCGCTGTAATGGGCGGATGCAATGTTATCACCTGGTACGTTTCGTTAGTCGGGTCGTAACACACCGGTCCGTGACACTGACCGTCACATTGTATGGGGCACAGTAAGGACAACACGCCACCGACCGTGACTTCGCACTCGACCGCGGTGGTGTTGTCGATTTGCAAAGGATCACATACGCCTCTAAAGTCGCAATGAGGCACATTGTAGTCGACGCGACCGTCGGTCACCATAGCTTTCGTCAGCCAACACACTCGATTGCCCTTCGAAACATCGGCGATCAACGTGAGCGTAGAGGTCGCTGTCGCTTTACTGTACGCCAGGATATCCGTGTGTGAGTGCACGCTCGACGTTGATTGACAACCGGTCATGTCAGACCTGATCAGACCTTCCGAACACATGACCATTAGTTGTTGTGCGGCCGAGAGTATCGCGATCATACCGTTGAGATGTGTAGAAAGCGCGTACACGCCAGCCTTCAACGTTTCCAAAGTTTCCAGCAATCTAGAGGGACTTGTCTTAGCGCGCACGGCTGTGCTGAATTTGCGTTGGGTAGACACAACGGCTTCTACCTCGCTTAGGATCTTGTGGGCTCATGTACTCGTGGTAGGCCAAGACGTGTATAGTCGAGCGCGGTGACGCCCCGAACACTTGACCCGGTTTTGTTGTGGCGATATGCGTGTCCAGTAATGCGGCAAAGTCCGCGTGTCTAGCGTGTATTGATTTTACAGCTCACTCATACCCCAACAGTACGGTCCGTAGAAGTTCGTTCACTTGTTTCCATGCGCTCGTGGAACACAGGACATCGCAACCTCTGTGATAATCAAGTAAAGCGTCACACACCAGCTGCTTGCACGTTGTAAATACAATCGGTAGTAACTTCTTACTCCACTCTATGTTGAACTCGTATAGTATGTATATGGGCGGTTGCGGCGGTTTGCGCATTTTCTATCTACCCTCCGCTAATATGACTCTGTGGTCTGTCTCCTGAGATGGTGCGGTTGGAACTTGCGAGAGTGCACTATGGACGGTCGGCGTTTCCATTTCGTCAACTGTGCCATTTTCAGCCGCTGGCAAACGGCCGTCGACGGTCGATGCGAGACACCAACATAACGTTAGACCGCGACCCTCATGCCAGTTTTCTGTAGTACTGGTTGTAGTTTCTGGTGCACACTCGATACGCCATTACGATCACAATTACGTTGATTAATAAATCCAGTGTTGTAGCGACTGCAGCCAGCGCCGTCGCGCAACTCGTGTTGGTGTTATCTCTCGATACTTTCGTTGGTATTCAAGCGTATGCAGAATCTACGGATCTGGTGAAGTTGCTTGTCACTAGCTTGCGCACGTTTGATATGGCACTTTGCGCGAGACTCACACAACCTGCAGTGGCGACCGTCGCGTCAGTGCAAAGTTTTTCCGATATATCGCTCACAACATCGTTAGTCATTTGCTGTACACTGCGCACACTGGCCGCGAGGTCGCGGAGAGGGTCTTCGTTACGAGCTACTCTGGTAGCGCCGTGGTTGATGAGGACGATCATCTTTAGCAATAGTTCATCTCGAAGCGCAACGATGGTGAGGGCAACGGGTCTACCAGTGGTGACATGTGGCAAGACACTCCTCTGGGCGCGTCTTGCTTGGGCCTCTCTCCTGGAGGCCCTCTGTCAGACCCAGTGTTGACATGTGTCAAGACGCTCCTCGGGGCGCGTCTTGCTTGGGCTTCTCTCCTGGAGGCCCTCAGTCAGACCCATTGTTGACATGTGGCAAGACGCTCCTCGGGGCGCGTCTTGCTTGGGCTTCTCTCCTGGAGGCGCTCAGACAGACCCAGTGTTGACATGTGACAAGAGGCTCCTCGGGGCACGTCTTGCTTGGGCCTCTCTCCTGGAGGCGCTCAGTCAGAACCAGAGGTGACATGTGGCAAGATGCTCCTCGGGGCGCGTCTTGCTTGGGCCTCTCTCCTGGAGGCCCTCTGTCAGACCCAGTGTTGACATGTGGCAAGACGCTCCTCCGGGCGCATCTTGCTTGGGCCTCTCTCCTGGAGGCCCTCAGTCAGACCCATTGTTGACATGTGGCAAGACGCTCCTCGGGGCGCGTCTTGCTTGGGCCTCTCTCCTGGAGGCGCTCAGTCAGACCGAGTGCTGACATAAGGCAAGACGCTCCTCGGGGCGCGTCTTGCAGGGGCCTCTCTCCTGGAGGCGCTCAGTCAGACCCAGTGCTGACATGTGGCAAGACGCTCCTCGGGGCGCGTCTTGCTTGGGCCTCTCTCCTGGAGGCACTCAGTCAGACCCAGTGGTGACACGTGGAAAGACGCTCCTCGGGGCACATCTTGCTTGGGCCTCTCTCCTGGAGGCGCTCAGTCAGACCCAGTGTTGGCATGTGGCAAGACACTCCTCGGGGCGCGTCTTGGTTGGGCCTCTCTCCTGGAGGCGCTCATTCAGACCCAGTGGTGACATGTGGCAAGACGCTCCTCGGGGCGCGTATTGCTTCGGCCTCTCTCCTGAATGCCCTCTGTCAGACCGAGTGTTGACATGTGGCAAGACTCTCCTCGGGGCGCGTCTTGCTTGGGCTTCTCTCATGGAGGCCCTCAGTCGGACCCAGTGTTGACATATGTCAAGACGCTCCTCGGGGCGTGTCTTGCTTGGGCCTCTCTACTGGAGGCGCTCGGTCAGACCCAGTGTTGACATGTGGCAAGACGCTCCTCTGGGCAAGTCTTGCTTGGGCCTCTCTCCTGGAGGCGCTCAGTCAGACCGAGTAGTGACATGTGGCAAGACGCTCCTCGGGGCGCGTCTTGCTTGGACCTCCCTCCTGGAGGCGCTCAGTCAGACTGAGTAGTAACATTTGGCAAGACGCTCCTCGGGGCGCGCCTTGCTTGGACCTCTCTCCTGGAGGCGCTCAGTTAGACCGAGTAGTGACATGTGGCAAGACGCTCCTCGGGGCGCGTCTTGCTTCGGCCTCTCTCCTGGAGGCGCTCAGTCAGACTGAGTGCTGACATAAGGCAAGACGCTCCTCGGGGCGCGTCTTGCTGGGGCCTCTCTCCTGGAGGTGCTCAAGCAGACCCAGTGGTGACACGTGGCAAGACGCTCCTCTGGGCGCGTCTTGCTTGGGCCTCTCTCCTGGAGGAGCTCAGTCAGACCCAGTGGTGACACGTGGCAAGACGCTCCTCGGGGCGCATCTTGCTTGGGCCTCTCTCCTGGAGGCACTAAGTCAGACCCAGTGTTGACACGTGGCAAGACGCTCCTCGGGGCGCGTCTTGCTTGGGCCTCTCTCCTGGAGGCGCTCAGTCAGACACAGTGTTGACATGTGGCAAAACACTCCTCGGGGCGCGTCTTGCTTGGGCTTCTCTCATGGAGGCCCTCAGTAAGACCCATTGTTGACATGTGGAAAGAAGCTCCTCGGGGCGCGTCTTGCTTTGGCTTCTCTCCTGAAGCCCCTCAGTCAGACCCATTGTTGACATGTGGCAAGACGCTCCTCGGGGCGCGTATTGCTTGGGACTCTCTCCTGGATGCCCTCTGTCAGACCCAGTGTTGACATGTGGCAAGACTCTCCTCGGGGCGCGTCTTGCTTGGACCTCTCTCCTGGAGGCGCTCAGTCAGACCGAGTAGTGACATGTGGCAAGACGCTCCTCGGGGCGCGTCTTGCTTGGGCCTCTCTCCTGGAGGCGCTCAATTAGACCCAGTGTTGAAATGTGGCAAGACGCTCCTCGGGGCGCGTCTTGCTTGGGCTTCTCTCCTGGAGGCCCTCAGTCAGACCCATTGTTGACATGTGGCAAGACGCTCCTCGGGGCGCGTCTTGCTGGGGCCTCTCTCCTGGAGGCGCTCAGTCAGACCCAGTGTTGACATGTGTCAAGACGCTCCTCGGGCGTTTCTTGCTTGCGCCTCTCTCCTGGAGGCGCTCAGTCAGACCCAGAGGTGACATGTGGCAAGACGCTCCTCGGGCCTCTCTCCTGGAGGCGCTCGGTCAGACCCAGTGTTGACATGTGGCAAGACGCTCCTTGGGGCGCTTCTTGCTTGGGCCTCTCTCCTGGAGGTGCTCAGTCAGACCCAGTGTTGACATGTGGCAAGATGCTCCTCGGGGCGCGTCTTGCTGGGGCTTCTCTCATGGAGGCACTCAGTCAGACCCAGTGTTGACATGTGGCAAGATGCTCGTCGGGGCACGTCTTGCTTGGGCCTCTCTCCTGGAGGCGCTCAGTCAGACCCAAAGGAGAGATGTGTCAAGATGCTCCTCGGGGCGCGTCTTGCTTGGGCCTCTCTCCTGGAGGCGCTCAGTCAGACCCAGTGTTCACATGTGGCAAGACGCTCCTCGGGGCGCGTCTTGCTTGGGCCTCTCTCCTGGAGGCGCTCAGTCAGACCCAGTGTTGACACGTGGCAAGACGCTCCTCGGGGCGTGTCTTGGTTGGGCCTCTCTCCTGGAGGCGCTCATTCAGACCCAGTGGTGACATGTGGCAAGACGCTCCTCGGGGAGCGTATTGCTTGGACCTCTCTCCTGAATGCCCTCTGTCAGACCGAGTGTTGACATGTGGCAAGACTCTCCTCGGGGCGCGTCTTGCTGGGGCCTCTCTCCTGGAGGCGCTCAGTCGGACCCAGTGCTGACATGTGGCAAGACGCTCCTCGGGGCGCGTCTTGCTTGGGCCTCTGTCCTGGAGGCGCTCAGTCAGACTGAGTAGTGACATGTGGCCTGACGCTCCTCGGGGCGCGTCTTGCTTGGGCCTCTCTCCTGGAGGCGCTCAGTCAGACCCAGTGGTGACATGTGGCAAGACACTCCTCGGGGCGCGTCTTGCTTGGGCCTCTCTCCTGGAGGCCCTCTGTCAGACCCAGTGTTGACATGTGTCAAGACGCTCCTCGGGGCGCGTCTTGCTTGGGCTTCTCTCCTGGAGGCCCTCAGTCAGACCCATTGTTGACATGTGGCAAGACGCTGCTCGGGGCGCGTCTTGCTTGGGCTTCTCTCCTGGAGGCGCTCAGACAGACCCAGTGTTGACATGTGACAAGACGCTCCTCGGGGCGCGTCTTGCTTGGGCCTCTCTCCTGGAGGCGCTCAGTCAGAACCAGAGGTGACATGTGGCAAGACGCTCCTCGGGGCTCGTCTTGCTTGGGCCTCTCTCCTGGAGGCCCTCTGTCAGACCCAGTGTTGACATGTGGCAAGACGCTCCTCTGGGCGCATCTTGCTTGGGCCTCTCTCCTTTAGGCCCTCAGTCAGACCCATTGTTGACATGTGGCAAGACGCTCCTCGGGGCGCGTCTTGCTTGGGCCTCTCTCCTGGAGGCGCTCAGTCAGACCGAGTGCTGACATAAGGCAAGACGCTCCTCGGGGCGCGTCTTGCTGGGGCCTCTCTCCTGGAGGCGCTCAGTCAGACCCAGTGCTGACATGTGGCAAGACGCTCCTCGGGGCGCGTCTTGCTTGGGCCTCTCTCCTGGAGGCGCTCAGTCAGACCCAGTGTTGACACGTGGCAAGACGCTCCTCGGGGCGCGTCTTGCTTGGGCCTCTCTCCTGGAGGCGCTCAGTCAGACCCAGTGTTGGCATGTGGCAAAACACTCCTCGGGGCGCGTCTTGGTTGGGCCTCTCTCCTGGAGGCGCTCATTCAGACCCAGTGGTGACCTGTGGCAAGACGCTCCTCGGGGCGCGTATTGCTTCGGCCTCTCTCCTGAATGCCCTCTGTTAGACCGAGTGTTGACATGTGGCAAGACTCTCCTCGGGGCGCGTCTTGCTTGGGCTTCTCTCATGGAGGCCCTCAGTCCGACCCAGTGTTGACATGTGGCAAAACGCTCCTCGGGGCACGTCTTGCTTGTGCCTCTCTCCTGGAGGCGCTCAGTCAGACCGAGTAGTGACATGTGGCAAGACGCTCCTCGGGGCGCGTCTTGCTTGGACCTCCCTCCTGGAGGCGCTCAGTCAGACCGAGTAGTGACATTGGGCAAGACGCTCCTCGGGGCGCGTCTTACTTGGACCTCTCTCCTGGAGGAGCTCAGTTAGATCGAGTAGTGACATGTGGCAAGACGCTCCTCGGGGCGCGTCTTGCTTGGGCCTCTCTCCTGGAGGCGATCAGTCAGACCGAGTGCTGACATAAGGCAAGACGCTCCTCGGGGCGCGTCTTGCTGGGGCCTCTCTCCTGGAGGTGCTCAATCAGACCCAGTGGTGACACGTGGCAAGACGCTCCTCTGGGCGCGTCTTGCTTGGGCCTCTCTCCTGGAGGAGCTCAGTCAGACCCAGTGGTGACATGTGGCAAGACACTCCTCGGGGCGCGTCTTGCCTGGGCTTCTCTCATGGAGGCCCACAGTAAGACCCATTGTTGACATGTGGAAAGAAGGTCCTCGGGGCGCGTCTTGCTTTGGCTTTTCTGCTGGAGGCCCTCAGTCAGACCCATTGTTGACATGTGGCAAGACGCTCCTCGGGGCGCGTATTGCTTGGGCCTCTCTCCTGGATGCCCTCTGTCAGACCCAGTGTTGACATGTGGCAAGACTCTCCTCGGGGCGCGTCTTGCTTGGGCTTCTCTCATGGAGGCCCTCAGTCAGACCCAGTGTTGACATGTGTCAAGACGCTCCTCGGGCCGTGTCTTGCTTGGGCTTCTCTCCTGGAAGCGCTCAGTCAGACCCAGTGTTGACATGTGGCAAGACGCTCCTCGGTGCGCTTCTTGCTTGGGCTTCTCTCCTGGAGGACCTCAGTCAGACCCATTGTTGACATGTGGCAAGACGCTCCTCGGGGCACGTCTTGCTTGGGCCTCTCTCCTGGAGGCGCTCAGTCAGACCGAGTAGTGACATGTGGCAAGACGCTCCTCGGGGCGCGTCTTGCTGGGGCTTCTCTCATGGAGGCACTCAGTCAGACCCAGTGTTGACATGTGGCAAGACGCTCCTCGGGGCGCGTGTTGCTTGGACCTCTCTCCTGGAGGCGCTCAGTCAGACCGAGTAGTGACATGTGGCAAGACGCTCCTCGGGGCGCGTCTTGCTTGGGCCTCTCTCCTGGAGGCGCTCAATCAGACCCAGTGTTGACATGTGTCAAGACGCTCCTCGGGCGTTTCTTGCTTGCGCCTCTCTCCTGGAGGCGCTCAGTCAGACCCAGAGGTGACATGTGGCAAGACGCTCCTCGGGCCTCTCTCCTGGAGGCGCTCAGTCAGACCGAGTGCTGACATAAGGCAAGACGCTCCTCGGGGCGCGTCTTGCTGGGGCCTCTCTCCTGGAGGTGCTCAGTCAGACCCAGTGGTGACATGTGGCAAGACACTCCTCGGGGCGCGTCTTGCCTGGGCTTCTCTCATGGAGGCCCACAGTAAGACCCATTGTTGACATGTGGAAAGAAGGTCCTCGGGGCGCGTCTTGCTTTGGCTTCTCTGCTGGAGGCCCTCAGTCAGACCCATTGTTGACATGTGGCAAGACGCTCCTCGGGGCGCGTATTGCTTGGGCCTCTCTCCTGGATGCCCTCTGTCAGACCCAGTGTTGACATGTGGCAAGACTCTCCTCGGGGCGCGTCTTGCTTGGGCTTCTCTCATGGAGGCCCTCAGTCAGACCCAGTGTTGACATGTGTCAAGACGCTCCTCGGGCCGTGTCTTGCTTGGGCTTCTCTCCTGGAAGCGCTCAGTCAGACCCAGTGTTGACATGTGGCAAGACGCTCCTCGGTGCGCTTCTTGCTTGGGCTTCTCTCCTGGAGGACCTCAGTCAGACCCATTGTTGACATGTGGCAAGACGCTCCTCGGGGCACGTCTTGCTTGGGCCTCTCTCCTGGAGGCGCTCAGTCAGACCGAGTAGTGACATGTGGCAAGACGCTCCTCGGGGCGCGTCTTGCTGGGGCTTCTCTCATGGAGGCACTCAGTCAGACCCAGTGTTGACATGTGGCAAGACACTCCTCGGGGCGCGTGTTGCTTGGACCTCTCTCCTGGAGGCGCTCAGTCAGACCGAGTAGTGACATGTGGCAAGACGCTCCTCGGGGCGCGTCTTGCTTGGGCCTCTCTCCTGGAGGCGCTCAATCAGACCCAGTGTTGACATGTGTCAAGACGCTCCTCGGGCGTTTCTTGCTTGCGCCTCTCTCCTGGAGGCGCTCAGTCAGACCCAGAGGTGACATGTGGCAAGACGCTCCTCGGGCCTCTCTCCTGGAGGCGCTCAGTCAGACCGAGTGCTGACATAAGGCAAGACGCTCCTCGGGGCGCGTCTTGCTGGGGCCTCTCTCCTGGAGGTGCTCAATCAGACCCAGTGGTGACACGTGGCAAGACGCTCCTCTGGGCGCGTCTTGCTTGGGCCTCTCTCCTGGAGGAGCTCAGTCAGACCCAGTGGTGACATGTGGCAAGACACTCCTCGGGGCGCGTCTTGCCTGGGCTTCTCTCATGGAGGCCCACAGTAAGACCCATTGTTGACATGTGGAAAGAAGGTCCTCGGGGCGCGTCTTGCTTTGGCTTCTCTGCTGGAGGCCCTCAGTCAGACCTATAGGAATGAGCGATCATCTTGAAACGTTCAGATCACTTAAAACTCAATAGATTCTACCTTCTTGTAGCGTTTCAGCCTGATTGGACCTTGTTTTCACACAAATGGACCCAGAATGATGTGAAATTGTGCTTCGTGCAAAATAATTCTGGGTGCCATTTACAAACCATAAGTGCTAATGACTCCATTCCTTTTTGTGGTTGTAGGGGCTGTTGATTGGAGTACACTAAAACAAACCTGACCTCTCTAGGACATTCAGAAGCCAAGTTATAAGCCCACAAATGTGTAACTGGACTACTTCTTTAAAGTGACACCAGATCCGGTGACCTTTGGGACATGGTTTGACCCCCTTAGGAAAGTGCTATCATCATGAAATGTTCAGATCACTTACAACTCAAAAGATTCTACCTTCCTGTAACGTTTCAGCCTGATTGGACCTTGTTTTCACACAAATGAACCCAGAATGATGTGAAATTGTGCTTCGTGCAACATAATTCTGGGTACCATTTACAAACCATAAGTGCTAATGACTCCAGTCCTTTTTGTGGTTGTAGGGGCTGTTGATTGGAGTACATTAAAACAAACCTGATCTCTCTAGGACATTCAGAAGCCAAGTTATAAGCCCACAAATGTGTAACTGGACTGCTTCTTTAAATTGACACCAGATCCGGTGACCTTTGGGACATGGTTTGACCCCCTTAGGAAAGTGCTATCATCATGAAACGTTCAGATCACTTACAACTCAATAGATTCTACCTTTCTGTAAAGTTTCAGCCTGATTGGACCTTGTTTTCACACAAATGAACCCAGAATGATGTGAAATTGTGCTTCGTGCAACATAATTCTGGGTGCCATTTAAAAACCATAAGGGCTAATGACTCCATTCCTTTTTGTGGTTGTAGGGGCTGTTGATTGGAGTACATTAAAACAAACCTGAACTCTCTTGGACATTCAGAAGCCAAGTTATAAGCCCACAAATGTGTAACTGGACTACTTCTTTAAATTGACACCAGATCCAGTGACCTTTGGGACATGGTTTGACCCCCTTAGGAAAGTGCTATCATCATGAAACGTTCAGATCACTTACAACTCAATAGATTCTACCTTCCTGTAACGTTTCAGCCTGATTGGACCTTGTTTTCACACAAATGAACCCAGAATGATGTGAAATTGTGCTTCGTGCAACATAATTCTGGGTGCCATTTACAAACCATAAGGGCTAATGACTCCATTCCTTTTTGTGGTTGTAGGGGCTTTTGATTGCAGTACACTAAAACAAATCTAACCTCTCTAGGAAATTCAGAAGCCAAGTTATAAGCCCACAAAGGTGTAACTGGACTACTTCTTTAAAGTGACTCCAGGCCCGGTGACCTTTGGGAAATGGTTTTACCCCCTATAGGAATGTGCGATCATCTTGAAACGTTCAGATCACTTACAACTCAATAGATTCTACCTTCTTGTAGCGTTTCAGCCTAATTGGACCTTGTTTTCACACAAATGGACCCAGAATGATGTGAAATTGTGCTTCGTGCAACATAATTCTGGGTGCCATTTACAAACCATAAGTGCTAATGACTCCATTCCTTTTTGTGGTTGTAGGGGCTGTTGATTGGAGTACACTTAAACAAACCTAACCTCTCTAGGACATTCAGAAGCCAAGTTATAAGCCCACAAATGTGTAACTGGACTACTTCTCTAAATTGACACCAGATCCTGTGACCTTTGGGACATGGTTTGACCCCCTTAGGAAAGTGCTATCATCATGAAACGTTCAGATCACTTACAACTCAATAGATTCTATCTTCCTGTAACGTTTCAGCCTGATTGGACCTTGTTTTCACACAAATGAACCCAGAATGATGTGAAATTGTGCTTCGTGCAACATAATTCTGGGTGCCATTTAAAAACCATAAGTGCTAATGACTCCATTCCTTTTTGTGGTTGTAGGGGCTGTTGATTGGAGTACATTAAAACAAACCTGAACTCTCTTGGACATTCAGAAGCCAAGTTATAAGCCCACAAATGTGTAACTGGACTACTTCTTTAAATTGACACCAGATCCAGTGACCTTTGGGACATGGTTTGACCCCCTTAGGAAAGGACCTTGTTTTCACACAAATGAACCCAGAATGATGTGAAATTGTGCTTCGTGCAACATAATTCTGGGTGCCATTTACAAACCATAAGTGCTAATGACTCCATTCCTTTTTGTGGTTGTAGGGGCTGTTGATTGGAGTACATTAAAACAAACCTGATCTCTCTAGGACATTCAGAAGCCAAGTTATAAGCCCACAAATGTGTAACTGGACTACTTCTTTAAATTGACACCAGATCCGGTGACCTTTGGGAAATGGTTTGACCCCCTTAGGAAAGTGATATCATGATGAAACGTTCAGATCACTTACAACTCAATAGATTCTACCTTCCTGTAACGTTTCAGCCTGATTGGACCTTGTTTTCACACAAATGAACCCAGAATGATGTGAAATTGTGCTTCGTGCAACATAATTCTGGGTGCCATTAAAAAACCATAAGTGCTAATGACTCCATTCCTTTTTGTGGTTGTAGGGGCTGTTGATTGGAGTATACTAAAACAAACCTGATCTCTCTAGGACATTCAGAAGCCAAGTTATAAGCCCACAAATGTGTAACTGGACTACTTCTTTAAAGAGACACCAGGCCCGGTGACCTTTGGGACATGGTTTTACCCCCTATAGGAATGTGCGATCATCTTGAAACGTTCAGATCACTTACAACTCAATAGATTCTACCTTCTTGCAGCGTTTCAGCCTGATTGGACCTTGTTTTCACACAAATGGACCCAGAATGATGTGAAATTGTGCTTCGTGCAACATAATTCTGGGTGCCATTTACAAACCATAAGTGCTAATGACTCCATTCCTTTTTGTGGTTGTAGGGGCTGTTGATTGGAGTATAATAAAACAAACCTGATCTCTCTAGGACATTCAGAAGCCAAGTTATAAGCCCACAAAGGTGTAACTGGACTACTTCTTTAAATTGACACCAGATCCGGTGACCTTTGGGACATGGTTTGACCCCCTTAGGAAAGTGCTATCATCATGAAACGTTCAGATCACTTACATTTCAATAGATTCTACCTTCCTGTAACGTTTCAGCCTGATTGGACCTTGTTTTCACACAAATGAACCCAGAATGATGTGAAATTGTGCTTAGTGCAACATAATTCTGGGTGCCATTTAAAAACCATAAGTGCTAATGTCTCCATTCCTTTTTGTGGTTGTATGGGCTGTTGATTGGAGTACACTAAAACAAACCTGATCGCTCTAGGACATTCAGAAGCCAAGTTATAAGCCCACAGATGTGTAACTGGACTACTTCTTTAAATTGACACCAGATCCGGTGACCTTTGGGACATGGTTTGACCCCCTTAGGAAAGTGCTATCATCATGAAACGTCCAGATCACTTACAACTCAATAGATTCTACCTTCCTGTAACGTTTCAGCCGGATTGGACCTTGTTTTCACACAAATGGACCCAGAATGATGTGAAATTGTGCTTCGTGCAACATAATTCTGGGTGCCATTTACAAACCATAAGTGCTAATGACTCCATTCCTTTTTGTGGTTGTAGGGGCTGTTGATTGGAGTACACTAAAACAAACCTGATCTCTCTAGGACATTAAGAAGCCAAGTTATAAGCCCACAAATGTGTAACTGGATTACTTCTTTAAATTAACACCAGATCCGGTGACCTTTGGGACATGGTTTTACCCCCTATAGGAATGCGCGATCATCTTGAAACGTTCAGATCACTTACAACTCAATAGATTCTACCTTCTTGTAGCGTTTCAGCCTGATTGGACCTTGTTTTCACACAGATGGACCCAGAATGATGTGAAATTGTGCTTCGTGCAACATAATTCTGGGTGCCATTTACAAACCATAAGTGCTAATGACTCCATTCCTTTTTGTGGTTGTAGGGGCTGTTGATTGGAGTACACTAAAACAAACCTGATCTCTCTAGGACATTCAGAAGCCAAGTTATAAGCCCACAAATGTGTAACTGGACTACTTCTTTAAATTGACACCAGATCCGGTGACCTTTGGGACATGGTTTGACCCCCTTAGGAAAGTGCTATCATCATGAAACGTTCAGATCACTTACAACTCAGTAGATTCTACCTTCCTGTAACGTTTCAGCCTGATTGGGCCTTGTTTTCACACAAATGAACCCAGAATGATGTGAAATTGTGCTTCGTGCAACATAATTCTGGGTGCCATTTACAAACCATAAGTGCTAATGACTCCATTCCTTTTTGTGGTTGTAGGGGCTGTTGATTGGAAAACATTAAAACAAACCTGATCTCTCTAGGACATTCAGAAGCCAAGTTATAAGCCCACAAATGTGTAACTGCACTACTTCTTTAAATTGACACCAGATCCGGTGACTTTTGGGACATGGTTTGACCTCCTTAGGAAAGTGCTATCATCATGAAACGTTCAGATCACTTACAACTCAATAGATTCTACCTTCCTGTAACGTTTCAGCCTGATTGGACCTTGTTTTCACACAAATGAACCCAGAATGATGTGAAATTGTGCTTCGTGCAACATAATTCTGGGTGCCATTTAAAAACCATAAGTGCTAATGACTCCATTCCTTTTTGTGGTTGTAGGGGCTGTTGATTGGAGTATACTAAAACAAACCTGATCTCTCTAGGACATTCAGAAGCCAAGTTATAAGCCCACAAATGTCTAACTGGACTACTTCTTTAAATTGACACCAGATCCGGTGACCTTTGGGACATGGTTTGACCCCCTTAGGAAAGTGCTATCATCATGAAACGTTCAGATCACTTACAACTCAATAGATTCTACCTTCCTGTAACGTTTCAGCCTGATTGCACCTTGTTTTCACACAAATGGACCCAGAATGATGTGAAATAGTGCTTCGTGCAACATAATTCTGGGTGCCATTTACAATCCATAAGTGCTAATGACTCCATTCCTTTTTGTGGTTGTAGGGGCTGTTGATTGGAGTACACTAAAACAAACCTGATCTCTCTAGGGCATTTAGAAGCCAAGTTATAAGCCCACAAAGGTGTAACTGGACTACATCTTTAAAGTGACACCAGGCCCGGTGACCTTTGGGACATGGTTTGACCCCCTTAGGAAAGTGCTATCATCATGAAACGTTCAGATAACTTACAACTCAATAGATTCTACCTTCCTGTAACGTTTCAGCCTGATTGGACCTTGTTTTCACACAAATGAACCCAGAATGATGTGAAAATGTGCTTCGTGCAACATAATTCTGGGTGCCATTTACAAACCATAAGTGCTAATGACTCCATTCCTTTTTGTGGTTGTAGGGCCTGCTGATTGGAGTACACTAAAACAAACCTGATCTCTCTAGGACATTCAGAAGCCAAGTTATAAGCCCACAAATGTGTAACTGGACTACTTCTTTAAATTGACACCAGATCCGGTGACCTTTGGGACATGGTTTGATCCCCTAGGAAAGTGCTATCATCATGAAACGTTCAGATTACTTACAACTCAATAGATTCTACCTTCCTGTAACGTTTCAGCCTGATTGGACCTTGTTTTCACACAAATGAACCCAGAATGATGTGAAATTGTGCTTCGTGCAACATAATTCTGGGTGCCATTTAAAAACCATAAGTGCTAATGACTCCATTCCTTTTTGTGGTTGTAGGGGCTGTTGATTGGAGTATATTAAAACAAACCTGATCTCTCTAGGACATTCAGAAGCCACGTTATAAGCCCACAAATGTGTAACTGGACTACTTCTTTAAATTGACACCAGATCCGGTGACCTTTGGGACATGGTTTGACCCCCTTAGGAAAGTGCTATCATCATGAAATGTTCAGATCACTTACAACTCAATAGATTCTACCTTCTTGTAGCGTTTCAGCCTGATTGGACCTTGTTTTCACACAAATGAACCCAGAATGATGTGAAATTGTGCTTCGTGCAACATAATTCTGGGTGCCATTTAAAAACCATAAGGGCTAATGACTCCATTCCTTTTTGTGGCTATAGGGGCTGTTGATTGGAGTACACTAAAACAAACCTGATCTCTCTAGGACATTCAGAAGCCAAGTTATAAGCCCACAAATGTGTAACTGGACTACTTCTTTAAATTGACACCAGATCCGGTGACCTTTGGGACATGGTTTGACCCCCTTAGGAAAGGGCTATCATCATGAAATGTTCAGATCACTTACAACTCAGTAGATTCTACCTTCCTGTAACGTTTCAGCCTGATTGGACCTTGTTTTCACACAAATGAACCCAGAATGATGTGAAATTGTGCTTCGTGCAACATAATTCTGGGTGCCATTTACAAACCATAAGTGCTAATGACTCCATTCCTTTTTGTGGTTGTAGGGGCTGTTGATTGGAGTACATTAAAAAATACCTGATCTCTCTAGGACATTCAGAAGCCAAGTTATAAGCCCACAAATGTGTAACTGGACTACTTCTTTAAAATTGACACCAGATCCGGTGATCTTTGGGACATGGTTTGACCCCCTTAGGAAAGTGCTATCATCATGAAACGTTCAGATCACTTACAACTCAGTAGATTCTACCTTCCTGTAACGTTTCAGCCTGATTGGACCTTGTTTTCACACAAATGGACCCAGAATGATGTGAAATTGTGCTTCGTGCAACATAATTCTGGGTGCCATTTACAAACCATAAGTGCTAATGTCTCCATTCCTTTTTGTGGTTGTAGGGGCTGTTGATTGGAGTACACTAAAACAAACCTGATCGCTCTAGGACATTCAGAAGCCAAGTTATAAGCCCAAAAATGTGTAACTGGACTACTTCTTTAAAGTGACACCAGATCCGGTGACCTTTGGGACATGGCTTGACCCCCTTAGGAAAGTGCTATCATCATGAAACGTTCAGATCACTTACAACTCAGTAGATTCTACCTTCCTGTAACGTTTCAGCCTGATTGGACCTTGTTTTCACACAAATGGACCCAGAATGATGTGAAAATGTGCTTCGTGCAACATAATTCTGGGTGCCATTTACAAACCATAAGTGCTAATGTCTCCATTCCTTTTTGTGGTTGTAGGGGCTGTTGATTGGAGTACACTAAAACAAACCTGATCGCTCTAGGACATTCAGAAGCCAAGTTATAAGCCCACAAATGTGTAACTGGACTACTTCTTTAAATTGACACCAGATCCGGTGACCTTTGGGACATGGTTTGACCCCCTTAGGAAAGTGCTATCATCATGAAACGTTCAGATCACTTACAACTCAATAGATTCTACCTTCCTGTAACGTTTCAGCATGATTGGACCTTGTTTTCACACAAATGGACCCAGAATGATGAGAAATTGTGCTTCGTGCAACATAATTCTGGGTGCCATTTACAAACCATAAGTGCTAATGACTCCATTACTTTTTGTGGTTGTAGGGGCTGTTTATTGGAGTACACTAAAACAAACCTGATCTCTCTAGGACATTAAGAAGCCAAGTTATAAGCCCACAAATGTGTAACTGGATTACTTCTTTAGATTGACACCAGATCCGGTGACCTTTGGGACATGGTTTTACCCCCTATAGGAATCTGCGATCATCTTGAAACGTTCCGATCACTTACAACTCAATAGATTCTACCTTCTTGTAGCGTTTCAGCCTGATTGGACCTTGTTTTCACACAAATGGACCCAGAATGATGTGAAATTGTGCTTCGTGCAACATAATTCTGGGTGCCATTTACAAATCATAAGTGCTAATGACTCCATTCCTTTTTGTGGTTGTAGGGGCTGTTGATTGGAGTACACTAAAACAAACCTGATCTCTCTAGGACATTCAGAAGCCAAGTTATAAGCCCACAAATGTGTAACTGGACTACTTCTTTAAATTGACACCAGATCCGGTGACCTTTGGGACATGGTTTGACCCCCGTAGGAAAGTGCTATCATCATGAAACGTTCAGATCACTTACAACTCAGTAGATTCTACCTTCCTGTAACGTTTCAGCCTGATTGGGCCTTGTTTTCACACAAATGAACCCAGAATGATGTGAAATTGTGCTTCGTGCAACAAAATTCTGGGTGCCATTTACAAACCATAAGTGCTAATGACTCCATTCCTTTTTGTGGTTGTAGGGGCTGTTGATTGGAGTACATTAAAACAAACCTGATCTCTCTAGGACATTCAGAAGCCAAGTTATAAGCCCACAAATGTGTAACTGGACTACTTCTTTAAATTAACACCAGATCCGGTGACTTTTGGGACATGGTTTGACCCCCTTAGGAAAGTGCTATCATCATGAAACGTTCAGATCACTTACAACTCAGTAGATTCTACCTTCCTGTAACGTTTCAGCCTGATTGGACCTTGTTTTCACACAAATGGACCCAGAATGATGTGAAAATGTGCTTCGTGCAACATAATTCTGGGTGCCATTTACAAACCATAAGTGCTAATGTCTCCATTCCTTTTTGTGGTTGTAGGGGCTGTTGATTGGAGTACACTAAAACAAACCTGATCGCTCTAGGACATTCAGAAGCCAAGTTATAAGCCCACAAATGTGTAACTGGACTACTTCTTTAAATTGACACCAGATCCGGTGACCTTTGGGACATGGTTTGACCCCCTTAGGAAAGTGCTATCATCATGAAACGTTCAGATCACTTACAACTCAATAGATTCTACCTTCCTGTAACGTTTCAGCCTGATTGGACCTTGTTTTCACACAAATGGACCCAGAATGATGAGAAATTGTGCTTCGTGCAACATAATTCTGGGTGCCATTTACAAACCATAAGTGCTAATGACTCCATTACTTTTTGTGGTTGTAGGGGCTGTTTATTGGAGTACACTAAAACAAACCTGATCTCTCTAGGACATTCAGAAGCCAAGTTATAAGCCCACAAATGTGTAACTGGACTACTTCTTTAAATTGACACCAGATCCGGTGACCTTTGGGACATGGTTTGACCCCCTTAGGAAAGTGCTATCATCATGAAACGTTCAGATCACTTACAACTCAGTAGATTCTACCTTCCTGTAACGTTTCAGCCTGATTGGGCCTTGTTTTCACACAAATGAACCCAGAATGATGTGAAATTATGATTCGTGCAACATAATTCTGGGTGCCATTTACAAACCATAAGTGCTAATGACTCCATTCCTTTTTGTGGTTGTAGGGGCTGTTGATTGGAGTACATTAAAACAAACCTGATCTCTCTAGGACATTCAGAAGCCAAGTTATAAGCCCACAAATGTGTAACTGGACTACTTCTTTAAATTGACACCAGATCCGGTGACTTTTGGGACATGGTTTGACCCCCTTAGGAAAGTGCTATCATCATGAAACGTTCAGATCACTTACAACTCAATAGATTCTACCTTCCTGTAACGTTTCAGCCTGATTGCACCTTGTTTTCACACAAATGAACCCAGAATGATGTGAAATTGTGTTTCATGCAACATAATTCTGGGTGCCATTTAAAAACCATAAGTGCTAATGACTCCATTCCTTTTTGTGGTTGTAGGGGCTGTTGATTGGAGTACCCTAAAACAAACATGATCTCTCTAGGACATTCAGAAGCCAAGTTATAAGCCCACAAATGTGTAACTGGACTACTTCTTTAAAGTGACACCAGATCCGGTGACCTTTGGGACATGGTTTGACCCCCTTAGGAAAGTGCTATCATCATGAAACGTTCAGATCACTTACAACTCAGTAGATTCTACCTTCCTGTAACGTTTCAGCCTGATTGGACCTTGTTTTCACACAAATGGACCCAGAATGATGTGAAATTGTGCTTCGTGCAACATAATTCTGGGTGCCATTTAAAAACCATAAGTGCTAATGTCTCCATTCCTTTTTGAGGTTGTAGGGGCTGTTGATTGGAGTACACTAAAACAAACCTGATCGCTCTAGGACATTCAGAAGCCAAGTTATAAGCCCACAAATGTGTAACTGGACTACTTCTTTAAATTGACACCAGATCCGGTGACCTTTGGGACATGGTTTGACCCCCTTAGGAAAGTGCTATCATCATGAAACGTTCAGATCTCTTACAACTCAATAGATTCTACCTTCCTGTAACGTTTCAGCCTGATTGGACCTTGTTTTCACACAAATGGACCCAGAATGATGTGAAATTGTGCTTCGTGCAACATAATTCTGGGTGCCATTTACAAACCATAAGTGCTAATGACTCCATTCCTTTTTGTGGTTGTAGGGGCTGTTGTTTGGAGTACACTAAAACAAACCTGATCTCTCTAGGACATTAAGAAGCCAAGTTATAAGCCCACAAATGTGTAACTGGATTACTTCTTTAAATTGACACCAGATCCGGTGACCTTTGGGACATGGTTTTACCCCCTATAGGAATCTGCGATCATCTTGAAACGTTCAGATCACTTACAACTCAATAGATTCTACCTTCTTGTAGCGTTTCAGCCTGATTGGACCTTGTTTTCACACAAATGGACCCAGAATGATGTGAAATTGTGCTTCGTGCAACATAATTCTGGGTGCCATTTACAAATCATAAGTGCTAATGACTCCATTCCTTTTTGTGGTTGTAGGGGCTGTTGATTGGAGTACACTAAAACAAACCTGATCTCTCTAGGACATTCAGAAGCCAAGTTATAAGCCCACAAATGTTTAACGGGACTACTTCTTTAAATTGACACCAGATCCGGTGACTTTTGGGACATGGTTTTACCCCCTATAGGAATCTGCGATCATCTTGAAACGTTCAGATCACTTACAACTCAATAGATTCTACCTTCTTGTAGCGTTTCAGCCTGATTGGACCTTGTTTTCACACAAATGGACCCAGAATGATGTGAAATTGTGCTTCGTGCAACATAATTCTGGGTGCCATTTACAAATCATAAGTGCTAATGACTCCATTCCTTTTTGTGGTTGTAGGGGCTGTTGATTGGAGTACACTAAAACAAACCTGATCTCTCTAGGACATTCAGAAGCCAAGTTATAAGCCCACAAATGTGTAACTGGACTACTTCTTTAAATTGACACCAGATCCGGTGACCTTTGGGACATGGTTTGACCCCCGTAGGAAAGTGCTATCATCATGAAACGTTCAGATCACTTACAACTCAGTAGATTCTACCTTCCTGTAACGTTTCAGCCTGATTGGGCCTTGTTTTCACACAAATGAACCCAGAATGATGTGAAATTGTGCTTCGTGCAACAAAATTCTGGGTGCCATTTACAAACCATAAGTGCTAATGACTCCATTCCTTTTTGTGGTTGTAGGGGCTGTTGATTGGAGTACATTAAAACAAACCTGATCTCTCTAGGACATTCAGAAGCCAAGTTATAAGCCCACAAATGTGTAACTGGACTACTTCTTTAAATTAACACCAGATCCGGTGACTTTTGGGACATGGTTTGACCCCCTTAGGAAAGTGCTATCATCATGAAACGTTCAGATCACTTACAACTCAGTAGATTCTACCTTCCTGTAACGTTTCAGCCTGATTGGACCTTTTTTTCACACAAATGGACCCAGAATGATGTGAAATTGTGCTTCGTGCAACATAATTCTGGGTGCCATTTAAAAACCATAAGTGCTAATGTCTCCATTCCTTTTTGAGGTTGTAGGGGCTGTTGATTGGAGTACACTAAAACAAACCTGATCGCTCTAGGACATTCAGAAGCCAAGTTCTAAGCCCACAAATGGGTAACTGGACTACTTCTTTAAATTGACACCAGATCCGGTGACCTTTGGGACATGGTTTGACCCCCTTAGGAAAGTGCTATCATCATGAAACGTTCAGATCACTTACAACTCAATAGATTCTACCTTCCTGTAACGTTTCAGCGTGATTGGACCTTGTTTTCACACAAATGGACCCAGAATGATGTGAAATTGTGCTTCGTGCAACATAATTCTGGGTGCCATTTACAAACCATAAGTGCTAATGACTCCATTCCTTTTTGTGGTTGTAGGGGCTGTTGATTGGAGTACACTAAAACAAACCTGATCTCTCTAGGACATTAAGAAGCCAAGTTATAAGCCCACAAATGTGGAACTGGATTACTTCTTTAAATTGACACCAGATCCGGTGACCTTTGGGACATGGTTTTACCCCCTATAGGAATCTGCGATCATCTTGAAACGTTCAGATCACTTACAACTCAATAGATTCTACCTTCTTGTAGCGTTTCAGCCTGATTGGACCTTGTTTTCACACAAATGGACCCAGAATGATGTGAAATTGTGCTTCGTGCAACATAATTCTGGGTGCCATTTACAAATCATAAGTGCTAATGACTCCATTCCTTTTTGTGGTTGTAGGGGCTGTTGATTGGAGTACACTAAAACAAACCTGATCTCTCTAGGACATTCAGAAGCCAAGTTATAAGCCCACAAATGTGTAACTGGACTACTTCTTTAAATTGACACCAGATCCGGTGACCTTTGGGACATGGTTTGACCCCCGTAGGAAAGTGCTATCATCATGAAATGTTCAGATCACTTACAACTCAGTAGATTCTACCTTCCTGTAACGTTTCAGCCTGATTGGGCCTTGTTTTCACACAAATGAACCCAGAATGATGTGAAATTGTGCTTCGTGCAACAAAATTCTGGGTGCCATTTACAAACCATAAGTGCTAATGACTCCATTCCTTTTTGTGGTTGTAGGGGCTGTTGATTGGAGTACATTAAAACAAACCTGATCTCTCTAGGACATTCAGAAGCCAAGTTATAAGCCCACAAATGTGTAACTGGACTACTTCTTTAAATTGACACCAGATCCGGTGACTTTTGGGACATGGTTTGACCCCCTTAGGAAAGTGCTATCATCATGAAACGTTCAGATCACTTACAACTCAGTAGATTCTACCTTCCTGTAACGTTTCAGCCTATGTAAGGAGGCGCTCAGTCAGACCCAGTGTTGACATGTGGCAAGACGCTCCTCGGGGCGCGTCTTGCTTGGGCCTCTCTCCTGGAGGCGCTCAGTCAGACCCAGTGTTGGCATGTGGCAAGACACTCCTCGGGGCGCGTCTTGGTTGGGCCTCTCTCCTGGAGGCGCTCATTCAGACCCAGTGGTGACATGTGGCAAGACGCTCCTCGGGGCGCGTATTGCTTCAGCCTCTCTCCTGAATGCCCTCTGTCAGACCGAGTGTTGACATGTGGCAAGACTCTCCTCGGGGCGCGTCTTGCTTGGGCTTCTCTCATGGAGGCCCTCAGTCCGACCCAGTGTTGACATGTGTCAAGACGCTCCTCGGGGCACGTCTTGCTTGGGCCACTCTCCTGGAGGTGCTCAGTCAGACCCAGTGTTGACATGTGGCAATACGCTCCTCTGGGCGCGTCTTGCTTGGGCTTCTCTCCTGGAGGCCCTCAGTCAGACCCATTGTTGACATGTGGCAAGACGCTCCTCGGGGCACGTCTTGCTTGGGCCTCTCTCCTGGAGGCGCTCAGTCAGACTGAGTAGTGACATGTGGCCTGACGCTCCCCGGGGCGCGTCTTGCTTGGGCCTCTCTCCTGGAGGCGCTCAGTCAGACCCAGTGGTGACATGTGGCAAGACACTCCTCGGGGCGCGTCTTGCTTGGGCCTCTCTCCTGGAGGCCCTCAGTCAGACCCATTGTTGACATGTTGCAAGACGCTCCTTTGGGCGCGTCTTGCTTGGGCCTCTCTCCTGGAGGCGCTCAGTCAGAACCAGAGGTGACATGTGTAAAGACGCTCCTCGGGGCGCGTCTTGCTTGGGCCTCTCTCCTGGAGGCCCTCTGTCAGACCCAGTGTTGACATGTGGCAAGACGCTCCTCCGGGCGCATCTTGCTTGGGCCTCTCTCCTGGAGGCCCTCAGTAAGACCCATTGTTGACATGTGGCAAGACGCTCCTCGGGGCGCGTATTGCTTGGGCCTCTCTCCAGAAGGCGCAATGCTACTATTCCTAGGCTGAATGTGTGACATGGCTCTTATGTATCATTATGTATCGTTTCCATTAAGTACTAATTTAAATAAAGTCCCTCTGTCCTCAGTGCTAGGTTGTGGGTTTAAGTGGCAAGAAGCTCCTCGGGGCGCATATTGCTTGGGCCTCTCTCCTGGATGCCCTCTGTCAGACCGAGTGTTGACATGTGGCAAGACTCTCCTCGGGGCGCGTCTTGCTTGGGCTTCTCTCATGGAGGCCCTCAGTCAGACCCAGTGTTGACATGTGTCACGACGCTCCTCGGGGCGTGTCTTGCTTGGGCCTCTCTCCTGGAGGCGCTCAGTCAGACCCAGTGTTGACATGTGGCCAGACGCTCCTCGGGGCACGTCTTGCTTGGGCCTCTCTCCTGGAGGTGCTCAGTCAGACCCAGTGTTGACATGAGGAGCGTCTTGCCACATGTCAGCACTCGGTCTGACTGAGCACCTCCAGGAGAGAGGCCCAATCAGGACGCGCCCCGAGGAGCGTCTTGCCACATGTCAACAATGGGTCTTACTGAGGGCCTCCAGGAGAGAAGCCCAAGCAAGACGCGCCCCGAGGAGCTTCTTGCCACATGTCAGCACTCGGTCTGACTGAGCGCCTCCAGGAGAGAGGCCAAAGCAAGACGCGCCCCGAGGAGCGTCTTGACACATGTCAACACTGGGTCTGACTGAGGGCCTCCAGGAGAGAAGCCCAAGCAAGACGCGCCCCGAGGAGCGTCTTGACACATGTCAAAACTGGGTCTGACAGAGGGCCTCAACGAGAGAGGCCCAAGCAAGACGCGCCCCGAGGAGTGTCTTGCCACATGTCACCACTGGGTCTGACTGAGCGCCTCCAGGAGAGAGGCCCAAGCAAGACGTGCCCCGAGGATCGTCAGGCCACATGTCACTACTCAGTCTGACTGAGCGCCTCCAGGAGAGAGGCCCAAGCAAGACGCGCCCCGAGGAGCGTCTTGCCACATGTCAGCACTCGGTCTGACTGAGCGCCTCCAGGAGAGAGGCCCAAGCAAGACGCACCCCGAGGAGCGTCTTGCCACATGTCAACAATGGGTCTGACTGAGGGCCTCCAGGAGAGAAGCCCAAGCAACACGCGGCCCGAGGAGCGTCTTGCCACATGTCAGCACTCGGTCTGACTGAGCGCCTCCAGGAGAGAGGCCCAAGCAAGACGCACCCCGAGGAGCGTCTTGCCACATGCCAACAATGGGTCTGACTGAGGGCCTCCAGGAGAGAAGCCCAAGCAAGACACGCCCCGAGGAGCGTCTTGACACATGTCAACACTGGGTATGACAGAGGGCCTCCAGGAGAGAAGTCCAAGCAAGACGCGCCCCGAGGAGTGTCTTGCCACATGTCACCACTTGGTCTGACTGAGCGCCTGCAGGAGAGAGGCCCAAGCAACACGCGCCCCGAGGAGCGTCAGGCCACATGTCACTACTCAGTCTGACTGAGCGCCTCCAGGAGAGAGGCCCAATCAGGACGCGCCCCGAGGAGCGTCTTGCCACATGTCAACAATGGGTCTTACTGAGGGCCTCCAGGAGAGAAGCCCAAGCAAGACGCGCCCCGAGGAGCTTCTTGCCACATGTCAGCACTCGGTCTGACTGAGCGCCTCCAGGAGAGAGGCCAAAGCAAGACGCGCCCCGAGGAGCGTCTTGACACATGTCAACACTGGGTCTGACAGAGGGCCTCCATGAGAGAGGCCCAAGCAAGACGCGCCCCGAGGAGTGTCTTGCCACATGTCAACACTGGGTCTGACAGAGAGCCTCCAGGAGAGAGGCCCAAGCAAGATGCGCCCCGAGGATTGTCTTGCCACATGTCACCACTTGGTCTGACTGAGCGCCTCCAGGAGAGAGGCCCAAGCAACACGCGCCCCGAGGAGCGTCAGGCCACATGTCACTACTCAGTCTGACTGAGCGCCTCCAGGAGAGAGGCCCAAGCAAGACGCGCCCCGAGGAGCGTCTTGCCACGTGTCAACACTGGGTCTGATTGAGGGCCTTCTGGAGAGAGGCCCAAGCAAGACGCGTCCCGAGGAGCGTCTTGCCACATGTCAACAATGGTTCTTACTGAGGGCCTCCGGGAGAGAAGTCCAAGCAAGACGCGCCCCGAGGAGCTTCTTGCCACATGTCAGCACTCGGTCTGACTGAGTGCCTCCAGGAGAGAGGCCAAAGCAAGACGCCCCCCGAGGAGCGTCTTGACACAGGTCAACACTGGGTCTGACAGAGGGCCTCCATGAGAGAGGCCCAAGCAAGACGCGCCCCGAGGAGCGTCTTGCCACATGTCACTACTCGGTCTTACTGAGCGCCTCAGGGAGAGAGGTCCAAGCAAGACGCGCCCCGAGGAGCGTCTTGCCACATGTCAACACTGGGTCTGACTGAGCGCCTCCAGGAGAGAGGCCCAAGCAACACGCGCCCCGAGGAGCGTCAGGCCACATGTCACTACTCAGTCTGACTGAGCGCCTCCAGGAGAGAGGCCCAAGCAAGACGCGCCCCGAGGAGCGTCTTGCCACGTGTCAACACTGGGTCTGATTGAGGGCCTTCTGGAGAGAGGCCCAAGCAAGACGCGTCCCGAGGAGCGTCTTGCCACATGTCAACAATGGTTCTTACTGAGGGCCTCCGGGAGAGAAGTCCAAGCAAGACGCGCCCCGAGGAGCTTCTTGCCACATGTCAGCACTCGGTCTGACTGAGTGCCTCCAGGAGAGAGGCCAAAGCAAGACGCCCCCCGAGGAGCGTCTTGACACATGTCAACACTGGGTCTGACAGAGGGCCTCCATGAGAGAGGCCCAAGCAAGACGCGCCCCGAGGAGCGTCTTGCCACATGTCACTACTCGGTCTTACTGAGCGCCTCAGGGAGAGAGGTCCAAGCAAGACGCGCCCCGAGGAGCGTCTTGCCACATGTCAACACTGGGTCTGACTGAGTGCCTCCATGAGAGAAGCCCCAGCAAGACGCGCCCAGAGGAGCGTCTTGCCACATGTCACTACTCGGTCTGTTTGAGCGCCTCCAGGAGAGAGGCCCAAGCAAGACGTGCCCCGAGGAGCGTCTTGCCACATGTCAACAATGGGTCTGACTGAGGGCCTCCAGGAGAGAAGCCCAAGCAAGACGCGCCCCGAGGAGCGTCTTGCCACATGTCAACACTGGGTCTGACTGAGCGCCTCCAGGAGAGAGGCCCAAGCAAGACACGCCCCGAGGAGCATCTTGACATATGTCAACACTGGGTCTGACTGACGGCCTCCATGAGAGAAGCCCAAGCAAGACGCGCCCCGAGGAGAGTCTTGCCACATGTCAACACTCGGTCTGACAGAGGGCATCCAGGAGAGAGGCCCAAGCAATATGCGCCCCGAGGTGCGTCTTGCCACTTAAACCCACAACCTAGCACTGAGGACAGAGGGACTTTATTTAAATTAGTACTTAATGGAAACGATACATAATGATACATAAGAGCCATGTCACACATTCAGCCTAGGAATAGTAGCATTGTGCACTATTAAAAATATACACATCAATTGCTCGAATCCCATTGTTGCAAAGTAAAACTCTAATAAAACTCTAGTCTGACATCAACAGAGAAGACTTAGTGTATGTACTACAAATACAGCATTAGGATTTAGAGTGGACCGTGCACCTTGTGAACCATCAGAGGCTTATGACGCAACATATCTTCCAGTTGCTATTAGACAAGTTATAATTCTCGACCATTTTTCGGAACTGGTTTCTTGGGTCCGTGAGTAAATGCCATTAGTACTTAATGGAAACGATACATAATGATACATAAGAGCCATGTCGTACATTCAGCCTAGGAATAGTAGCATTGTGCACTATTAAAAATATACACATCAATTGCTCGAATCCCATTGTTGCAAAGTAAAACTCTAATAAAACTCTAGTCTGACATCAACAGAGAAGACTTAGTGTATGTACTACAAATACAGCATTAGGATTTCGAGTGGACCATGCACCTTGTGAACCATCAGAGGCTTATGACGCAACATATCTTCCAGTTGCTATTAGACAAGTTATAATTCTCGACCATTTTTCGGAACTGGTTTCTTGGGTCCGTGAGTAAATGCCAAATGAGATGATAGTCCTTAAGTAAGTTCCTGGCGATCCCATGTCACGCTCTTGCCCATCAGCCGGTGAATGCTGAGACGGAACTCGATGAGAGCGATGTATTTTTTAAGTGCTCCGAATAGACTTCTAACAAGCGTGCGATTCACTTCGTGAGTAAACCGCAGCTGCAGCTGATTCAAACAGTCGAGCCAACTTTCTACATCACAATATGCGTTTTGTAGTTAGTCGAGTTACCTTTTGTGTGGCGCATGCACGGGTCGTTAGCGTCCAGCTCCCAGCTTAGAGAGTCCTGTATTGACACAGACGTCAATACATCTCGATGTCATGCAACACACAAAGTCTGTCGCATACAGGTGGGTTAACACATGTACGATACCTTTTGTGTGGCGCATGCACGGGTGGTTAGCGTCCAGCTCCTGGCTTATAGAGAGTCCTGTATTGACACAGACGTCAATACATCTCGATGTCATGCAACACACAAAGTCTGTCGCATACAGGTGGGTTAACACACATGTACGATGTGTGCGATGGCGCGCCCGTTTACAATGGGACACGGCGATGATCATTGTTAACCAAACTCTTGTTTCTCACGACAGGTGGTAGCGTTGTCTCCTGCACCTGGTCTTCGTGCACAGAGGGTGTTGTAATGTGCTCGTCAAAGTCGCGATCGTTGTCACTCGAATCCGTTGTTCTCACGACAGGTGGTAGCGTTGTCTCCTGCATGTTGTCTTCGCGTGCGGCAAGCGTTGTGCTGTGCTCGTTATAATGGTTGTCTTCGTACAAAGGGGGTGTTGAATACTCCTTCGCGAGTAGTCTAGGAGGTGGTGTGATGGAACGTATCTCAGAGGCGTTATGTGAGCGTACCACCATGGCCTGAGCAACTGCGACTACTGAGAGTACACCCAGTATAGACAGCGAGATCAATTTTTTTTCTTGGGTGTTGTACGTGTGGGTACAGCCGCTTTATTGGCAGTGAGAGCAAGTGGGCAAATGTATTTATAGGTCACTTGCAGAAACTAAGGCACGTGGTCAGAGTGTAATCGTAACCACCTAAAGTAGCTCTTGTCATAATTTAATATAGATAGAAATCAGAAACGGGTATGTCAGGATAGACATCGCGAGTGATAATGCGGCCAGTATCTGTGTGCGCTTGAGAGCACCTTGTTGTTCTACTGTGGTGCCCACGCCGCCGGGTCTGTAAATGTCATCGACCTTCTTTATATACGCATACGCTAAAGACCGTATATTCTCTATGGATTTGAACACGTCCTTTGTTTCGCGTAACGCTTGAGCTGTCTCGAGCGTGATGTTGTGAGTGTACACCAGTGTTTCGCGTGCACCGAGGTCCGAAAAGGCGTGCGCTACAACTATTAACCTTGGTTTGGGAGTGTGGCGAAACGCTCGCTCCGCTGTAATGGGCAGATGCAATGTTATCACCTGGTACGTTTCGTTAGTCGGGTCGTAACACACCGGTCCGTCACACGGACCGTCACATTGTATGGGGCTTATACTATTCAACAGGTTGATCATAATAATGTGTATTAAACCCACAACCTAGCACTGAGGACAGAGGGACTTTATTTAAATTAGTACTTAATGGAAACGATACATAATGATACATAAGAGCCATGTCATACATTCAGCCTAGGAATAGTAGCATTGTGCACTATTAAAAATATACACATCAATTGCTCGAATCCCATTGTTGCAAAGTAAAACTCTAATAAAACTCTAGTCTGACATCAACAGAGAAGACTTAGTGTATGTACTACAAATACAGCATTAGGATTTCGAGTGGACCGTGCACCTGGTGAACCATCAGAGGCTTATGACGCAACATATCTTCCAGTTCTGACTGAGCGCCTCCAGGAGAGAGGCCCAAGCAAGACCCGCCCCGACGAGCGTCTTGCCACATGTCACTACTCGGTCTAACTGAGCGCCTCCAGGAGAGAGGTCCAAGCAAGACACGCCCCGAGGAGCGTCTTGCCACATGTCACTACTCGGTCTGACTGAGCGCCTCCAGGAGGGAGGTCCAAGCAAGACGCGCCCCGAGGAGCGTCTTGCCACATGTCACTACTAGGTCTGACTGAGCGCCTCCAGGAGAGAGGCCCAAGCAAGACGTGCCCCGAGGAGCGTCTTGCCACATGTCAACAATGGGTCTGACTGAGCGCCTCCAGGAGAGAGGCCAAAGCAAGACGCGCCCCGAGGAGCGTCTTGACACATGTCAACACTGGGTCTGACAGAGGGCCTCCATGAGAGAGGCCCAAGCAAGACGCGCCCCGAGGAGTGTCTTGCCACATGTCAACACTGGGTCTGACAGAGAGCCTCCAGGAGAGAGGCCCAAGCAAGATGCGCCCCGAGGATTGTCTTGCCACATGTCACCACTTGGTCTGACTGAGCGCCTCCAGGAGAGAGGCCCAAGCAACACGCGCCCCGAGGAGCGTCAGGCCACATGTCACTACTCAGTCTGACTGAGCGCCTCCAGGAGAGAGGCCCAAGCAAGACGCGCCCCGAGGAGCGTCTTCCCACGTGTCAACACTGGGTCTGATTGAGGGCCTTCTGGAGAGAGGCCCAAGCAAGACGCGTCCCGAGGAGCGTCTTGCCACATGTCAACAATGGTTCTTACTGAGGGCCTCCGGGAGAGAAGTCCAAGCAAGACGCGCCCCGAGGAGCTTCTTGCCACATGTCAGCACTCGGTCTGACTGAGTGCCTCCAGGAGAGAGGCCAAAGCAAGACGCCCCCCGAGGAGCGTCTTGACACATGTCAACACTGGGTCTGACAGAGGGCCTCAATGAGAGAGGCCCAAGCAAGACGCGCCCCGAGGAGCGTCTTGCCACATGTCACTACTCGGTCTTACTGAGCGCCTCAGGGAGAGAGGTCCAAGCAAGACGCGCCCCGAGGAGCGTCTTGCCACATGTCAACACTGGGTCTGACTGAGTGCCTCCATGAGAGAACTCCCAGCAAGACGCGCCCAGAGGAGCGTCTTGCCACATGTCACTACTGGGTCTGTTTGAGCGCCTCCAGGAGAGAGGCCCAAGCAAGACGTGCCCCGAGGAGCGTCTTGCCACATGTCAACAATGGGTCTGACTGAGGGCCTCCAGGAGAGAAGCCCAAGCAAGACGCGCCCCGAGGAGCGTCTTGCCACATGTCAACACTGGGTCTGACTGAGCGCCTCCAGGAGAGAGGCCCAAGCAAGACACGCCCCGAGGAGCGTCTTGACATATGTCAACACTGGGTCTGACTGACGGCCTCCATGAGAGAAGCCCAAGCAAGACGCGCCCCGAGGAGAGTCTTGCCACATGTCAACACTCGGTCTGACAGAGGGCATCCAGGAGAGAGGCCCAAGCAATATGCGCCCCGAGGAGCGTCTTGCCACTTAAACCCACAACCTAGCACTGAGGACAGAGGGACTTTATTTAAATTAGTACTTAATGGAAACGATACATAATGATACATAAGAGCCATGTCACACATTCAGCCTAGGAATAGTAGCATTGTGCACTATTAAAAATATACACATCAATTGCTCGAATCCCATTGTTGCAAAGTAAAACTCTAATAAAACTCTAGTCTGACATCAACAGAGAAGACTTAGTGTATGTACTACAAATACAGCATTAGGATTTAGAGTGGACCGTGCACCTTGTGAACCATCAGAGGCTTATGACGCAACATATCTTCCAGTTGCTATTAGACAGGTTATAATTCTCGACCATTTTTCGGAACTGGTTTCTTGGGTCCGTGAGTAAATGCCAAATGAGATGATAGTCCTTAAGTAAGTTCCTGGCGATCCCATGTCACGCTCTTGCCCATCAGCCGGTGAATGCTGAGACGGAACTCGATGAGAGCGATGTATTTTTTAAGTGCTCCGAATAGACTTCTAACAAGCGTGCGATTCACTTCGTGAGTAAACCGCAGCTGCAGCTGATTCAAACAGTCGAGCCAACTTTCTACATCACAATATGCGTTTTGTAGTTAGTCGAGTTACCTTTTGTGTGGCGCATGCACGGGTCGTTAGCGTCCAGCTCCCAGCTTAGAGAGTCCTGTATTGACACAGACGTCAATACATCTCGATGTCATGCAACACACAAAGTCTGTCGCATACAGGTGGGTTAACACATGTACGATACCTTTTGTGTGGCGCATGCACGGGTGGTTAGCGTCCAGCTCCTGGCTTATAGAGAGTCCTGTATTGACACAGACGTCAATACATCTCGATGTCATGCAACACACAAAGTCTGTCGCATACAGGTGGGTTAACACACATGTACGATGTGTGCGATGGCGCGCCCGTTTACAATGGGACACGGCGATGATCATTGTTAACCAAACTCTTGTTTCTCACGACAGGTGGTAGCGTTGTCTCCTGCACCTGGTCTTCGTGCACAGAGGGTGTTGTAATGTGCTCGTCAAAGTCGCGATCGTTGTCACTCGAATCCGTTGTTCTCACGACAGGTGGTAGCGTTGTCTCCTGCATGTTGTCTTCGCGTGCGGCAAGCGTTGTGCTGTGCTCGTTATAATGGTTGTCTTCGTACAAAGGGGGTGTTGAATACTCCTTCGCGAGTAGTCTAGGAGGTGGTGTGATGGAACGTATCTCAGAGGCGTTATGTGAGCGTACCACCATGGCCTGAGCAACTGCGACTACTGAGAGTACACCCAGTATAGACAGCGAGATCAATTTTTTTTCTTGGGTGTTGTACGTGTGGGTACAGCCGCTTTATTGGCAGTGAGAGCAAGTGGGCAAATGTATTTATAGGTCACTTGCAGAAACTAAGGCACGTGGTCAGAGTGTAATCGTAACCACCTAAAGTAGCTCTTGTCATAATTTAATATAGATAGAAATCAGAAACGGGTATGTCAGGATAGACATCGCGAGTGATAATGCGGCCAGTATCTGTGTGCGCTTGAGAGCACCTTGTTGTTCTACTGTGGTGCCCACGCCGCCGGGTCTGTAAATGTCATCGACCTTCTTTATATACGCATACGCTAAAGACCGTATATTCTCTATGGATTTGAACACGTCCTTTGTTTCGCGTAACGCTTGAGCTGTCTCGAGCGTGATGTTGTGAGTGTACACCAGTGTTTCGCGTTTACCGAGGTCCGAAAAGGCGTGCGCTACAACTATTAACCTTGGTTTGGGAGTGTGGCGAAACGCTCGCTCCGCTGTAATGGGCAGATGCAATGTTATCACCTGGTACGTTTCGTTAGTCGGGTCGTAACACACCGGTCCGTCACACGGACCGTCACATTGTATGGGGCTTATACTATTCAACAGGTTGATCATAATAATGTGTATTAAACCCACAACCTAGCACTGAGGACAGAGGGACTTTATTTAAATTAGTACTTAATGGAAACGATACATAATGATACATAAGAGCCATGTCATACATTCAGCCTAGGAATAGTAGCATTGTGCACTATTAAAAATATACACATCAATTGCTCGAATCCCATTGTTGCAAAGTAAAACTCTAATAAAACTCTAGTCTGACATCAACAGAGAAGACTTAGTGTATGTACTACAAATACAGCATTAGGATTTCGAGTGGACCGTGCACCTGGTGAACCATCAGAGGCTTATGACGCAACATATCTTCCAGTTCTGACTGAGCGCCTCCAGGAGAGAGGCCCAAGCAAGACCCGCCCCGACGAGCGTCTTGCCACATGTCACTACTCGGTCTAACTGAGCGCCTCCAGGAGAGAGGTCCAAGCAAGACACGCCCCGAGGAGCGTCTTGCCACATGTCACTACTCGGTCTGACTGAGCGCCTCCAGGAGGGAGGTCCAAGCAAGACGCGCCCCGAGGAGCGTCTTGCCACATGTCACTACTAGGTCTGACTGAGCGCCTCCAGGAGAGAGGCCCAAGCAAGACGTGCCCCGAGGAGCGTCTTGCCACATGTCAACAATGGGTCTGACTGAGCGCCTCCAGGAGAGAGGCCAAAGCAAGACGCGCCCCGAGGAGCGTCTTGACACATGTCAACACTGGGTCTGACAGAGGGCCTCCATGAGAGAGGCCCAAGCAAGACGCGCCCCGAGGAGTGTCTTGCCACATGTCAACACTGGGTCTGACAGAGAGCCTCCAGGAGAGAGGCCCAAGCAAGATGCGCCCCGAGGATTGTCTTGCCACATGTCACCACTTGGTCTGACTGAGCGCCTCCAGGAGAGAGGCCCAAGCAACACACGCCCCGAGGAGCGTCAGGCCACATGTCACTACTCAGTCTGACTGAGCGCCTCCAGGAGAGAGGCCCAAGCAAGACGCGCCCCGAGGAGCGTCTTGCCACGTGTCAACACTGGGTCTGATTGAGGGCCTTCTGGAGAGAGGCCCAAGCAAGACGCGTCCCGAGGAGCGTCTTGCCACATGTCAACAATGGTTCTTACTGAGGGCCTCCGGGAGAGAAGTCCAAGCAAGACGCGCCCCGAGGAGCTTCTTGCCACATGTCAGCACTCGGTCTGACTGAGTGCCTCCAGGAGAGAGGCCAAAGCAAGACGCCCCCCGAGGAGCGTCTTGACACATGTCAACACTGGGTCTGACAGAGGGCCTCCATGAGAGAGGCCCAAGCAAGACGCGCCCCGAGGAACGTCTTGCCACATGTCACTACTCGGTCTTACTGAGCGCCTCAGGGAGAGAGGTCCAAGCAAGACGCGCCCCGAGGAGCGTCTTGCCACATGTCAACACTGGGTCTGACTGAGTGCCTCCATGAGAGAAGCCCCAGCAAGACGCGCCCAGAGGAGCGTCTTGCCACATGTCACTACTCGGTCTGTTTGAGCGCCTCCAGGAGAGAGGCCCAAGCAAGACGTGCCCCGAGGAGCGTCTTGCCACATGTCAACAATGGGTCTGACTGAGGGCCTCCAGGAGAGAAGCCCAAGCAAGACGCGCCCCGAGGAGCGTCTTGCCACATGTCAACACTGGGTCTGACTGAGCGCCTCCAGGAGAGAGGCCCAAGCAAGACACGCCCCGAGGAGCATCTTGACATATGTCAACACTGGGTCTGACTGACGGCCTCCATGAGAGAAGCCCAAGCAAGACGCGCCCCGAGGAGAGTCTTGCCACATGTCAACACTCGGTCTGACAGAGGGCATCCAGGAGAGAGGCCCAAGCAATATGCGCCCCGAGGTGCGTCTTGCCACTTAAACCCACAACCTAGCACTGAGGACAGAGGGACTTTATTTAAATTAGTACTTAATGGAAACGATACATAATGATACATAAGAGCCATGTCACACATTCAGCCTAGGAATAGTAGCATTGTGCACTATTAAAAATATACACATCAATTGCTCGAATCCCATTGTTGCAAAGTAAAACTCTAATAAAACTCTAGTCTGACATCAACAGAGAAGACTTAGTGTATGTACTACAAATACAGCATTAGGATTTAGAGTGGACCGTGCACCTTGTGAACCATCAGAGGCTTATGACGCAACATATCTTCCAGTTGCTATTAGACAAGTTATAATTCTCGACCATTTTTCGGAACTGGTTTCTTGGGTCCGTGAGTAAATGCCATTAGTACATTTGGCGTCATAAGCCTCTGATGGTTCACCAGGTTCACGGAAATCCTAATGCTGTATTTGTAGTACATACACTAAGTCTTCTCTGTTGATGTCAGACTAGAGTTTTATTAGAGTTTTACTTTGCAACAATGGGATTCGAGCAATTGATGTGTATATTTTTAATAGTGCACAATGCTACTATTCCTAGGCTGAATGTACGACATGGCTCTTATGTATCATTATGTATCGTTTCCATTAAGTACTAATGGCATTTACTCACGGACCCAAGAAACCAGTTCCGAAAAATGGTCGAGAATTATAACTTGTCTAATAGCAACTGGAAGATATGTTGCGTCATAAGCCTCTGATGGTTCACAAGGTGCACGGTCCACTCTAAATCCTAATGCTGTATTTGTAGTACATACACTAAGTCTTCTCTGTTGATGTCAGACTAGAGTTTTATTAGAGTTTTACTTTGCAACAATGGGATTCGAGCAATTGATGTGTATATTTTTAATAGTGCACAATGCTACTATTCCTAGGCTGAATGTGTGACATGGCTCTTATGTATCATTATGTATCGTTTCCATTAAGTACTAATTTAAATAAAGTCCCTCTGTCCTCAGTGCTAGGTTGTGGGTTTAAGTGGCAAGACGCTCCTCGGGGCGCATATTGCTTGGGCCTCTCTCCTGGATGCCCTCTGTCAGACCGAGTGTTGACATGTGGCAAGACTCTCCTCGGGGCGCGTCTTGCTTGGGCTTCTCTCATGGAGGCCGTCAGTCAGACCCAGTGTTGACATATGTCAAGACGCTCCTCGGGGCGTGTCTTGCTTGGGCCTCTCTCCTGGAGGCGCTCAGTCAGACCCAGTGTTGACATGTGGCAAGACGCTCCTCGGGGCGCGTCTTGCTTGGGCTTCTCTCCTGGAGGCCCTCAGTCAGACCCATTGTTGACATGTGGCAAGACGCTCCTCGGGGCACGTCTTGCTTGGGCCTCTCTCCTGGAGGCGCTCAAACAGACCGAGTAGTGACATGTGGCAAGACGCTCCTCTGGGCGCGTCTTGCTGGGGCTTCTCTCATGGAGGCACTCAGTCAGACCCAGTGTTGACATGTGGCAAGACGCTCCTCGGGGCGCGTCTTGCTTGGACCTCTCTCCCTGAGGCACTCAGTAAGACCGAGTAGTGACATGTGGCAAGACGCTCCTCGGGGCGCGTCTTGCTTGGGCCTCTCTCATGGAGGCCCTCTGTCAGACCCAGTGTTGACATGTGTCAAGACGCTCCTCGGGGGGCGTCTTGCTTTGGCCTCTCTCCTGGAGGCACTCAGTCAGACCGAGTGCTGACATGTGGCAAGAAGCTCCTCGGGGCGCGTCTTGCTTGGACTTCTCTCCCGGAGGCCCTCAGTAAGAACCATTGTTGACATGTGGCAAGACGCTCCTCGGGACGCGTCTTGCTTGGGCCTCTCTCCAGAAGGCCCTCAATCAGACCCAGTGTTGACACGTGGCAAGACGCTCCTCGGGGCGCGTCTTGCTTGGGCCTCTCTCCTGGAGGCGCTCAGTCAGACTGAGTAGTGACATGTGGCCTGACGCTCCTCGGGGCGCGTGTTGCTTGGGCCTCTCTCCTGGAGGCGCTCAGTCAGACCAAGTGGTGACATGTGGCAAGACAATCCTCGGGGCGCATCTTGCTTGGGCCTCTCTCCTGGAGGCTCTCTGTCAGACCCAGTGTTGACATGTGGCAAGACACTCCTCGGGGCGCGTCTTGCTTGGGCCTCTCTCATGGAGGCCCTCTGTCAGACCCAGTGTTGACATGTGTCAAGACGCTCCTCGGGGCGCGTCTTGCTTTGGCCTCTCTCCTGGAGGCGCTCAGTCAGACCCATTGTTGACATGTGGCAAGACGCTCCTCGGGGCACGTCTTGCTTGGGCCTCTCTCCTGGAGGCGCTCAGTCAGACCTAGTAGTGACATGTGGCAAGACGCTCCTCGGGGCGCGTCTTGCTTGGACCTCCCTCCTGGAGGCGCTCAGTCAGACCGAGTAGTGACATGTGGCAAGACGCTCCTCGGGGCGTGTCTTGCTTGGACCTCTCTCCTGGAGGCGCTCAGTTAGACCGAGTAGTGACATGTGGCAAGACGCTCGTCGGGGCGGGTCTTGCTTGGGCCTCTCTCCTGGAGGCGCTCAGTCAGAACTGGAAGATATGTTGCGTCATAAGCCTCTGATGGTTCACCAGGTGCACGGTCCACTCGAAATCCTAATGCTGTATTTGTAGTACATACACTAAGTCTTCTCTGTTGATGTCAGACTAGAGTTTTATTAGAGTTTTACTTTGCAACAATGGGATTCGAGCAATTGATGTGTATATTTTTAATAGTGCACAATGCTACTATTCCTAGGCTGAATGTATGACATGGCTCTTATGTATCATTATGTATCGTTTCCATTAAGTACTAATTTAAATAAAGTCCCTCTGTCCTCAGTGCTAGGTTGTGGGTTTAATACACATTATTATGATCAACCTGTTGAATAGTATAAGCCCCATACAATGTGACGGTCCGTGTGACGGACCGGTGTGTTACGACCCGACTAACGAAACGTACCAGGTGATAACATTGCATCTGCCCATTACAGCGGAGCGAGCGTTTCGCCACACTCCCAAACCAAGGTTAATAGTTGTAGCGCACGCCTTTTCGGACCTCGGTAAACGCGAAACACTGGTGTACACTCACAACATCACGCTCGAGACAGCTCAAGCGTTACGCGAAACAAAGGACGTGTTCAAATCCATAGAGAATATACGGTCTTTAGCGTATGCGTATATAAAGAAGGTCGATGACATTTACAGACCCGGCGGCGTGGGCACCACAGTAGAACAACAAGGTGCTCTCAAGCGCACACAGATACTGGCCGCATTATCACTCGCGATGTCTATCCTGACATACCCGTTTCTGATTTCTATCTATATTAAATTATGACAAGAGCTACTTTAGGTGGTTACGATTACACTCTGACCACGTGCCTTAGTTTCTGCAAGTGACCTATAAATACATTTGCCCACTTGCTCTCACTGCCAATAAAGCGGCTGTACCCACACGTACAACACCCAAGAAAAAAAATTGATCTCGCTGTCTATACTGGGTGTACTCTCAGTAGTCGCAGTTGCTCAGGCCATGGTGGTACGCTCACATAACGCCTCTGAGATACGTTCCATCACACCACCTCCTAGACTACTCGCGAAGGAGTATTCAACACCCCCTTTGTACGAAGACAACCATTATAACGAGCACAGCACAACGCTTGCCGCACGCGAAGACAACATGCAGGAGACAACGCTACCACCTGTCGTGAGAACAACGGATTCGAGTGACAACGATCGCGACTTTGACGAGCACATTACAACACCCTCTGTGCACGAAGACCAGGTGCAGGAGACAACGCTACCACCTGTCGTGAGAAACAAGAGTTTGGTTAACAATGATCATCGCCGTGTCCCATTGTAAACGGGCGCGCCATCGCACACATCGTACATGTGTGTTAACCCACCTGTATGCGACAGACTTTGTGTGTTGCATGACATCGAGATGTATTGACGTCTGTGTCAATACAGGACTCTCTATAAGCCAGGAGCTGGACGCTAACCACCCGTGCATGCGCCACACAAAAGGTATCGTACATGTGTTAACCCACCTGTATGCGACAGACTTTGTGTGTTGCATGACATCGAGATGTATTGACGTCTGTGTCAATACAGGACTCTCTAAGCTGGGAGCTGGACGCTAACGACCCGTGCATGCGCCACACAAAAGGTAACTCGACTAACTACAAAACGCATATTGTGATGTAGAAAGTTGGCTCGACTGTTTGAATCAGCTGCAGCTGCGGTTTACTCACGAAGTGAATCGCACGCTTGTTAGAAGTCTATTCGGAGCACTTAAAAAATACATCGCTCTCATCGAGTTCCGTCTCAGCATTCACCGGCTGATGGGCAAGAGCGTGACATGGGATCGCCAGGAACTTACTTAAGGACTATCATCTCATTTGGCATTTACTCACGGACCCAAGAAACCAGTTCCGAAAAATGGTCGAGAATTATAACTTGTCTAATAGCAACTGGAAGATATGTTGCGTCATAAGCCTCTGATGGTTCACAAGGTGCATGGTCCACTCGAAATCCTAATGCTGTATTTGTAGTACATACACTAAGTCTTCTCTGTTGATGTCAGACTAGAGTTTTATTAGAGTTTTACTTTGCAACAATGGGATTCGAGCAATTGATGTGTATATTTTTAATAGTGCACAATGCTACTATTCCTAGGCTGAATGTACGACATGGCTCTTATGTATCATTATGTATCGTTTCCATTAAGTACTAATGGCATTTACTCACGGACCCAAGAAACCAGTTCCGAAAAATGGTCGAGAATTATAACTTGTCTAATAGCAACTGGAAGATATGTTGCGTCATAAGCCTCTGATGGTTCACAAGGTGCACGGTCCACTCTAAATCCTAATGCTGTATTTGTAGTACATACACTAAGTCTTCTCTGTTGATGTCAGACTAGAGTTTTATTAGAGTTTTACTTTGCAACAATGGGATTCGAGCAATTGATGTGTATATTTTTAATAGTGCACAATGCTACTATTCCTAGGCTGAATGTGTGACATGGCTCTTATGTATCATTATGTATCGTTTCCATTAAGTACTAATTTAAATAAAGTCCCTCTGTCCTCAGTGCTAGGTTGTGGGTTTAAGTGGCAAGACGCACCTCGGGGCGCATATTGCTTGGGCCTCTCTCCTGGATGCCCTCTGTCAGACCGAGTGTTGACATGTGGCAAGACTCTCCTCGGGGCGCGTCTTGCTTGGGCTTCTCTCATGGAGGCCGTCAGTCAGACCCAGTGTTGACATATGTCAAGATGCTCCTCGGGGCGTGTCTTGCTTGGGCCTCTCTCCTGGAGGCGCTCAGTCAGACCCAGTGTTGACATGTGGCAAGACGCTCCTCGGGGCGCGTCTTGCTTGGGCTTCTCTCCTGGAGGCCCTCAGTCAGACCCATTGTTGACATGTGGCAAGACGCTCCTCGGGGCACGTCTTGCTTGGGCCTCTCTCCTGGAGGCGCTCAAACAGACCGAGTAGTGACATGTGGCAAGACGCTCCTCTGGGCGCGTCTTGCTGGGGCTTCTCTCATGGAGGCACTCAGTCAGACCCAGTGTTGACATGTGGCAAGACGCTCCTCGGGGCGCGTCTTGCTTGGACCTCTCTCCCTGAGGCGCTCAGTAAGACCGAGTAGTGACATGTGGCAAGACGCTCCTCGGGGCGCGTCTTGCTTGGGCCTCTCTCATGGAGGCCCTCTGTCAGACCCAGTGTTGACATGTGTCAAGACGCTCCTCGGGGGGCGTCTTGCTTTGGCCTCTCTCCTGGAGGCACTCAGTCAGACCGAGTGCTGACATGTGGCAAGAAGCTCCTCGGGGCGCGTCTTGCTTGGACTTCTCTCCCGGAGGCCCTCAGTAAGAACCATTGTTGACATGTGGCAAGACGCTCCTCGGGACGCGTCTTGCTTGGGCCTCTCTCCAGAAGGCCCTCAATCAGACCCAGTGTTGACACGTGGCAAGACGCTCCTCGGGGCGCGTCTTGCTTGGGCCTCTCTCCTGGAGGCGCTCAGTCAGACTGAGTAGTGACATGTGGCCTGACGCTCCTCGGGGCGCGTGTTGCTTGGGCCTCTCTCCTGGAGGCGCTCAGTCAGACCAAGTGGTGACATGTGGCAAGACAATCCTCGGGGCGCATCTTGCTTGGGCCTCTCTCCTGGAGGCTCTCTGTCAGACCCAGTGTTGACATGTGGCAAGACACTCCTCGGGGCGCGTCTTGCTTGGGCCTCTCTCATGGAGGCCCTCTGTCAGACCCAGTGTTGACATGTGTCAAGACGCTCCTCGGGGCGCGTCTTGCTTTGGCCTCTCTCCTGGAGGCGCTCAGTCAGACCCATTGTTGACATGTGGCAAGACGCTCCTCGGGGCACGTCTTGCTTGGGCCTCTCTCCTGGAGGCGCTCAGTCAGACCTAGTAGTGACATGTGGCAAGACGCTCCTCGGGCGCGTCTTGCTTGGACCTCCCTCCTGGAGGCGCTCAGTCAGACCGAGTAGTGACATGTGGCAAGACGCTCCTCGGGGCGTGTCTTGCTTGGACCTCTCTCCTGGAGGCGCTCAGTTAGACCGAGTAGTGACATGTGGCAAGACGCTCGTCGGGGCGGGTCTTGCTTGGGCCTCTCTCCTGGAGGCGCTCAGTCAGAACTGGAAGATATGTTGCGTCATAAGCCTCTGATGGTTCACCAGGTGCACGGTCCACTCGAAATCCTAATGCTGTATTTGTAGTACATACACTAAGTCTTCTCTGTTGATGTCAGACTAGAGTTTTATTAGAGTTTTACTTTGCAACAATGGGATTCGAGCAATTGATGTGTATATTTTTAATAGTGCACAATGCTACTATTCCTAGGCTGAATGTATGACATGGCTCTTATGTATCATTATGTATCGTTTCCATTAAGTACTAATTTAAATAAAGTCCCTCTGTCCTCAGTGCTAGGTTGTGGGTTTAATACACATTATTATGATCAACCTGTTGAATAGTATAAGCCCCATACAATGTGACGGTCCGTGTGACGGACCGGTGTGTTACGACCCGACTAACGAAACGTACCAGGTGATAACATTGCATCTGCCCATTACAGCGGAGCGAGCGTTTCGCCACACTCCCAAACCAAGGTTAATAGTTGTAGCGCACGCCTTTTCGGACCTCGGTAAACGCGAAACACTGGTGTACACTCACAACATCACGCTCGAGACAGCTCAAGCGTTACGCGAAACAAAGGACGTGTTCAAATCCATAGAGAATATACGGTCTTTAGCGTATGCGTATATAAAGAAGGTCGATGACATTTACAGACCCGGCGGCGTGGGCACCACAGTAGAACAACAAGGTGCTCTCAAGCGCACACAGATACTGGCCGCATTATCACTCGCGATGTCTATCCTGACATACCCGTTTCTGATTTCTATCTATATTAAATTATGACAAGAGCTACTTTAGGTGGTTACGATTACACTCTGACCACGTGCCTTAGTTTCTGCAAGTGACCTATAAATACATTTGCCCACTTGCTCTCACTGCCAATAAAGCGGCTGTACCCACACGTACAACACCCAAGAAAAAAAATTGATCTCGCTGTCTATACTGGGTGTACTCTCAGTAGTCGCAGTTGCTCAGGCCATGGTGGTACGCTCACATAACGCCTCTGAGATACGTTCCATCACACCACCTCCTAGACTACTCGCGAAGGAGTATTCAACACCCCCTTTGTACGAAGACAACCATTATAACGAGCACAGCACAACGCTTGCCGCACGCGAAGACAACATGCAGGAGACAACGCTACCACCTGTCGTGAGAACAACGGATTCGAGTGACAACGATCGCGACTTTGACGAGCACATTACAACACCCTCTGTGCACGAAGACCAGGTGCAGGAGACAACGCTACCACCTGTCGTGAGAAACAAGAGTTTGGTTAACAATGATCATCGCCGTGTCCCATTGTAAACGGGCGCGCCATCGCACACATCGTACATGTGTGTTAACCTACCTGTATGCGACAGACTTTGTGTGTTGCATGACATCGAGATGTATTGACGTCTGTGTCAATACAGGACTCTCTATAAGCCAGGAGCTGGACGCTAACCACCCGTGCATGCGCCACACAAAAGGTATCGTACATGTGTTAACCCACCTGTATGCGACAGACTTTGTGTGTTGCATGACATCGAGATGTATTGACGTCTGTGTCAATACAGGACTCTCTAAGCTGGGAGCTGGACGCTAACGACCCGTGCATGCGCCACACAAAAGGTAACTCGACTAACTACAAAACGCATATTGTGATGTAGAAAGTTGGCTCGACTGTTTGAATCAGCTGCAGCTGCGGTTTACTCACGAAGTGAATCGCACGCTTGTTAGAAGTCTATTCGGAGCACTTAAAAAATACATCGCTCTCATCGAGTTCCGTCTCAGCATTCACCGGCTGATGGGCAAGAGCGTGACATGGGATCGCCAGGAACTTACTTAAGGACTATCATCTCATTTGGCATTTACTCACGGACCCAAGAAACCAGTTCCGAAAAATGGTCGAGAATTATAACTTGTCTAATAGCAACTGGAAGATATGTTGCGTCATAAGCCTCTGATGGTTCACAAGGTGCATGGTCCACTCGAAATCCTAATGCTGTATTTGTAGTACATACACTAAGTCTTCTCTGTTGATGTCAGACTAGAGTTTTATTAGAGTTTTACTTTGCAACAATGGGATTCGAGCAATTGATGTGTATATTTTTAATAGTGCACAATGCTACTATTCCTAGGCTGAATGTACGACATGGCTCTTATGTATCATTATGTATCGTTTCCATTAAGTACTAATGGCATTTACTCACGGACCCAAGAAACCAGTTCCGAAAAATGGTCGAGAATTATAACTTGTCTAATAGCAACTGGAAGATATGTTGCGTCATAAGCCTCTGATGGTTCACAAGGTGCACGGTCCACTCTAAATCCTAATGCTGTATTTGTAGTACATACACTAAGTCTTCTCTGTTGATGTCAGACTAGAGTTTTATTAGAGTTTTACTTTGCAACAATGGGATTCGAGCAATTGATGTGTATATTTTTAATAGTGCACAATGCTACTATTCCTAGGCTGAATGTGTGACATGGCTCTTATGTATCATTATGTATCGTTTCCATTAAGTACTAATTTAAATAAAGTCCCTCTGTCCTCAGTGCTAGGTTGTGGGTTTAAGTGGCAAGACGCTCCTCGGGGCGCATATTGCTTGGGCCTCTCTCCTGGATGCCCTCTGTCAGACCGAGTGTTGACATGTGGCAAGACTCTCCTCGGGGCGCGTCTTGCTTGGGCTTCTCTCATGGAGGCCGTCAGTCAGACCCAGTGTTGACATATGTCAAGACGCTCCTCGGGGCGTGTCTTGCTTGGGCCTCTCTCCTGGAGGCGCTCAGTCAGACCCAGTGTTGACATGTGGCAAGACGCTCCTCGGGGCGCGTCTTGCTTGGGCTTCTCTCCTGGAGGCCCTCAGTCAGACCCATTGTTGACATGTGGCAAGACGCTCCTCGGGGCACGTCTTGCTTGGGCCTCTCTCCTGGAGGCGCTCAAACAGACCCAGTAGTGACATGTGGCAAGACGCTCCTCTGGGCGCGTCTTGCTGGGGCTTCTCTCATGGAGGCACTCAGTCAGACCCAGTGTTGACATGTGGCAAGACGCTCCTCGGGGCGCGTCTTGCTTGGACCTCTCTCCCTGAGGCGCTCAGTAAGACCGAGTAGTGACATGTGGCAAGACGCTCCTCGGGGCGCGTCTTGCTTGGGCCTCTCTCATGGAGGCCCTCTGTCAGACCCAGTGTTGACATGTGTCAAGACGCTCCTCGGGGGGCGTCTTGCTTTGGCCTCTCTCCTGGAGGCACTCAGTCAGACCGAGTGCTGACATGTGGCAAGAAGCTCCTCGGGGCGCGTCTTGCTTGGACTTCTCTCCCGGAGGCCCTCAGTAAGAACCATTGTTGACATGTGGCAAGACGCTCCTCGGGACGCGTCTTGCTTGGGCCTCTCTCCAGAAGGCCCTCAATCAGACCCAGTGTTGACACGTGGCAAGACGCTCCTCGGGGCGCGTCTTGCTTGGGCCTCTCTCCTGGAGGCGCTCAGTCAGACTGAGTAGTGACATGTGGCCTGACGCTCCTCGGGGCGCGTGTTGCTTGGGCCTCTCTCCTGGAGGCGCTCAGTCAGACCAAGTGGTGACATGTGGCAAGACAATCCTCGGGGCGCATCTTGCTTGGGCCTCTCTCCTGGAGGCTCTCTGTCAGACCCAGTGTTGACATGTGGCAAGACACTCCTCGGGGCGCGTCTTGCTTGGGCCTCTCTCATGGAGGCCCTCTGTCAGACCCAGTGTTGACATGTGTCAAGACGCTCCTCGGGGCGCGTCTTGCTTTGGCCTCTCTCCTGGAGGCGCTCAGTCAGACCCATTGTTGACATGTGGCAAGACGCTCCTCGGGGCACGTCTTGCTTGGGCCTCTCTCCTGGAGGCGCTCAGTCAGACCTAGTAGTGACATGTGGCAAGACGCTCCTCGGGGCGCGTCTTGCTTGGACCTCCCTCCTGGAGGCGCTCAGTCAGACCGAGTAGTGACATGTGGCAAGACGCTCCTCGGGGCGTGTCTTGCTTGGACCTCTCTCCTGGAGGCGCTCAGTTAGACCGAGTAGTGACATGTGGCAAGACGCTCGTCGGGGCGGGTCTTGCTTGGGCCTCTCTCCTGGAGGCGCTCAGTCAGAACTGGAAGATATGTTGCGTCATAAGCCTCTGATGGTTCACCAGGTGCACGGTCCACTCGAAATCCTAATGCTGTATTTGTAGTACATACACTAAGTCTTCTCTGTTGATGTCAGACTAGAGTTTTATTAGAGTTTTACTTTGCAACAATGGGATTCGAGCAATTGATGTGTATATTTTTAATAGTGCACAATGCTACTATTCCTAGGCTGAATGTATGACATGGCTCTTATGTATCATTATGTATCGTTTCCATTAAGTACTAATTTAAATAAAGTCCCTCTGTCCTCAGTGCTAGGTTGTGGGTTTAATACACATTATTATGATCAACCTGTTGAATAGTATAAGCCCCATACAATGTGACGGTCCGTGTGACGGACCGGTGTGTTACGACCCGACTAACGAAACGTACCAGGTGATAACATTGCATCTGCCCATTACAGCGGAGAGAGCGTTTCGCCACACTCCCAAACCAAGGTTAATAGTTGTAGCGCACGCCTTTTCGGACCTCGGTGCACGCGAAACACTGGTGTACACTCACAACATCACGCTCGAGACAGCTCAAGCGTTACGCGAAACAAAGGACGTGTTCAAATCCATAGAGAATATACGGTCTTTAGCGTATGCGTATATAAAGAAGGTCGATGACATTTACAGACCCGGCGGCGTGGGCACCACAGTAGAACAACAAGGTGCTCTCAAGCGCACACAGATACTGGCCGCATTATCACTCGCGATGTCTATCCTGACATACCCGTTTCTGATTTCTATCTATATTAAATTATGACAAGAGCTACTTTAGGTGGTTACGATTACACTCTGACCACGTGCCTTAGTTTCTGCAAGTGACCTATAAATACATTTGCCCACTTGCTCTCACTGCCAATAAAGCGGCTGTACCCACACGTACAACACCCAAGAAAAAAAATTGATCTCGCTGTCTATACTGGGTGTACTCTCAGTAGTCGCAGTTGCTCAGGCCATGGTGGTACGCTCACATAACGCCTCTGAGATACGTTCCATCACACCACCTCCTAGACTACTCGCGAAGGAGTATTCAACACCCCCTTTGTACGAAGACAACCATTATAACGAGCACAGCACAACGCTTGCCGCACGCGAAGACAACATGCAGGAGACAACGCTACCACCTGTCGTGAGAACAACGGATTCGAGTGACAACGATCGCGACTTTGACGAGCACATTACAACACCCTCTGTGCACGAAGACCAGGTGCAGGAGACAACGCTACCACCTGTCGTGAGAAACAAGAGTTTGGTTAACAATGATCATCGCCGTGTCCCATTGTAAACGGGCGCGCCATCGCACACATCGTACATGTGTGTTAACCCACCTGTATGCGACAGACTTTGTGTGTTGCATGACATCGAGATGTATTGACGTCTGTGTCAATACAGGACTCTCTATAAGCCAGGAGCTGGACGCTAACCACCCGTGCATGCGCCACACAAAAGGTATCGTACATGTGTTAACCCACCTGTATGCGACAGACTTTGTGTGTTGCATGACATCGAGATGTATTGACGTCTGTGTCAATACAGGACTCTCTAAGCTGGGAGCTGGACGCTAACGACCCGTGCATGCGCCACACAAAAGGTAACTCGACTAACTACAAAACGCATATTGTGATGTAGAAAGTTGGCTCGACTGTTTGAATCAGCTGCAGCTGCGGTTTACTCACGAAGTGAATCGCACGCTTGTTAGAAGTCTATTCGGAGCACTTAAAAAATACATCGCTCTCATCGAGTTCCGTCTCAGCATTCACCGGCTGATGGGCAAGAGCGTGACATGGGATCGCCAGGAACTTACTTAAGGACTATCATCTCATTTGGCATTTACTCACGGACCCAAGAAACCAGTTCCGAAAAATGGTCGAGAATTATAACTTGTCTAATAGCAACTGGAAGATATGTTGCGTCATAAGCCTCTGATGGTTCACAAGGTGCATGGTCCACTCGAAATCCTAATGCTGTATTTGTAGTACATACACTAAGTCTTCTCTGTTGATGTCAGACTAGAGTTTTATTAGAGTTTTACTTTGCAACAATGGGATTCGAGCAATTGATGTGTATATTTTTAATAGTGCACAATGCTACTATTCCTAGGCTGAATGTACGACATGGCTCTTATGTATCATTATGTATCGTTTCCATTAAGTACTAATGGCATTTACTCACGGACCCAAGAAACCAGTTCCGAAAAATGGTCGAGAATTATAACTTGTCTAATAGCAACTGGAAGATATGTTGCGTCATAAGCCTCTGATGGTTCACAAGGTGCACGGTCCACTCTAAATCCTAATGCTGTATTTGTAGTACATACACTAAGTCTTCTCTGTTGATGTCAGACTAGAGTTTTATTAGAGTTTTACTTTGCAACAATGGGATTCGAGCAATTGATGTGTATATTTTTAATAGTGCACAATGCTACTATTCCTAGGCTGAATGTGTGACATGGCTCTTATGTATCATTATGTATCGTTTCCATTAAGTACTAATTTAAATAAAGTCCCTCTGTCCTCAGTGCTAGGTTGTGGGTTTAAGTGGCAAGACGCTCCTCGGGGCGCATATTGCTTGGGCCTCTCTCCTGGATGCCCTCTGTCAGACCGAGTGTTGACATGTGGCAAGACTCTCCTCGGGGCGCGTCTTGCTTGGGCTTCTCTCATGGAGGCCGTCAGTCAGACCCAGTGTTGACATATGTCAAGACGCTCCTCGGGGCGTGTATTGCTTGGGCCTCTCTCCTGGAGGCGCTCAGTCAGACCCAGTGTTGACATGTGGCAAGATGCTCCTCGGGGCGCGTCTTGCTTGGGCTTCTCTCCTGGAGGCCCTCAGTCAGACCCATTGTTGACATGTGGAAAGACGCTCCTCGGGGCACGTCTTGCTTGGGCCTCTCTCCTGGAGGCGCTCAAACAGACCGAGTAGTGACATGTGGCAAGACGCTCCTCTGGGCGCGTCTTGCTGGGGCTTCTCTCATGGAGGCACTCAGTCAGACCCAGTGTTGACATGTGGCAAGACGCTCCTCGGGGCGCGTCTTGCTTGGACCTCTCTCCCTGAGGCGCTCAGTAAGACCGAGTAGTGACATGTGGCAAGACGCTCCTCGGGGCGCGTCTTGCTTGGGCCTCTCTCATGGAGGCCCTCTGTCAGACCCAGTGTTGACATGTGTCAAGACGCTCCTCGGGGGGCGTCTTGCTTTGGCCTCTCTCCTGGAGGCACTCAGTCAGACCGAGTGCTGACATGTGGCAAGAAGCTCCTCGGGGCGCGTCTTGCTTGGACTTCTCTCCCGGAGGCCCTCAGTAAGAACCATTGTTGACATGTGGCAAGACGCTCCTCGGGACGCGTCTTGCTTGGGCCTCTCTCCAGAAGGCCCTCAATCAGACCCAGTGTTGACACGTGGCAAGACGCTCCTCGGGGCGCGTCTTGCTTGGGCCTCTCTCCTGGAGGCGCTCAGTCAGACTGAGTAGTGACATGTGGCCTGACGCTCCTCGGGGCGCGTGTTGCTTGGGCCTCTCTCCTGGAGGCGCTCAGTCAGACCAAGTGGTGACATGTGGCAAGACAATCCTCGGGGCGCATCTTGCTTGGGCCTCTCTCCTGGAGGCTCTCTGTCAGACCCAGTGTTGACATGTGGCAAGACACTCCTCGGGGCGCGTCTTGCTTGGGCCTCTCTCATGGAGGCCCTCTGTCAGACCCAGTGTTGACATGTGTCAAGACGCTCCTCGGGGCGCGTCTTGCTTTGGCCTCTCTCCTGGAGGCGCTCAGTCAGACCGAGTGCTGACATGTGGCAAGAAGCTCCTCGGGGCGCGTCTTGCTTGGGCTTCTCTCCTGGAGGCCCTCAGTAAGACCCATTGTTGACATGTGGCAAGACGCTCCTCGGGGCGCGTCCTGATTGGGCCTCTCTCCTGGAGGCGCTCAGTCAGACTGAGTAGTGACATGTGGCCTGACGCTCCTCGGGGCGCGTGTTGCTTGGGCCTCTCTCCTGCAGGCGCTCAGTCAGACCAAGTGGTGACATGTGGCAAGACACTCCTCGGGGCGCGTCTTGCTTGGACTTCTCTCCTGGAGGCCCTCTGTCATACCCAGTGTTGACATGTGTCAAGACGCTCCTCGGGGCGTGTCTTGCTTGGGCTTCTCTCCTGGAGGCCCTCAGTCAGACCCATTGTTGGCATGTGGCAAGACGCTCCTCGGGGTGCGTCTTGCTTGGGCCTCTCTCCTGGAGGCGCTCAGTCAGACCGAGTGCTGACATGTGGCAAGACGCTCCTCGGGCCGCGTGTTGCTTGGGCTTCTCTCCTGGAGGCCCTCAGTCAGACCCATTGTTGACATGTGGCCTGACGCTCCTCGGGGCGCGTGTTGCTTGGGCCTCTCTCCTGGAGGCGTTCAGTCAGACCAAGTGGTGACATGTGGCAAGACACTCCTCGGGGCGCTTCTTGCTTGGGCCTCTCTCCTGGAGGCCCTCTGTCATACCCAGTGTTGACATGTGTCAAGACGCTCCTCGGGGCGCGTCTTGCTTGGGCTTCTCTCCTGGAGGCCCTCAGTCAGACCCATTGTTGGCATGTGGCAAGACGCTCCTCGGGGCGCGTCTTGCTTGGGCCTCTCTCCTGGAGGCGCTCAGTCAGACCGAGTGCTGACATGTGGCAAGACGCTCCTCGGGCCGCGTGTTGCTTGGGCTTCTCTCCTGGAGGCCCTCAGTCAGACCCATTGTTGACATGTGGCAAGACGCTCCTCGGGGTGCGTCTTGCTTGGGCCTCTCTCCTGGAGGCGCTCAGTCAGACCGAGTGCTGACATGTGGCAAGACGCTCCTCGGGGCGCGTCTTGCTTGGGCCTCTCTCCTGGAGGCGCTCAGTCAGACTGAGTAGTGACATGTGGCCTGACGATGCTCGGGGCACGTCTTGCTTGGGCCTCTCTCCTGGAGGCGCTCAGTCAGACCCAGTGGTGACATGTGGCAAGACACTCCTCGGGGCGCGTCTTGCTTGGGCCTCTCTCGTTGAGGCCCTCTGTCAGACCCAGTTTTGACATGTGTCAAGACGCTCCTCGGGGCGCGTCTTGCTTGGGCTTCTCTCCTGGAGGCCCTCAGTCAGACCCAGTGTTGACATGTGTCAAGACGCTCCTCGGGGCGCGTCTTGCTTTGGCCTCTCTCCTGGAGGCGCTCAGTCAGACCGAGTGCTGACATGTGGCAAGAAGCTCCTCGGGGCGCGTCTTGCTTGGGCTTCTCTCCTGGAGTTCCTCAGTAAGACCCATTGTTGACATGTGGCAAGACGCTCCTCGGGGCGCGTCCTGATTGGGCCTCTCTCCTGGAGGCGCTCAGTCAGACCGAGTGCTGACATGTGGCAAGACGCTCCTCGGGCCGCGTGTTGCTTGGGCTTCTCTCCTGGAGGCCCTCAGTCAGACCCATTGTTGACATGTGGCCTGACGCTCCTCGGGGCGCGTGGTGCTTGGGCCTCTCTCCTGGAGGCGCTCAGTCAGACCAAGTGGTGACATGTGGCAAGACACTCCTCGGGGCGCGTCTTGCTTGGGCCTCTCTCCTGGAGGCCCTCTGTCATACCCAGTGTTGACATGTGTCAAGACACTCCTCGGGGCGCGTCTTGCTTGGGCTTCTCTCCTGGAGGCCCTCAGTCAGACCCATTGTTGGCATGTGGCAAGACGCTCCTCGGGGCGCGTCTTGCTTGGGCCTCTCTCCTGGAGGCGCTCAGTCAGACCGAGTGCTGACATGTGGCAAGACGCTCCTCGGGCCGCGTGTTGCTTGGGCTTCTCTCCTGGAGGCCCTCAGTCAGACCCATTGTTGACATGTGGCAAGACGCTCCTCGGGGCGCGTCTTGCTTGGGCCTCTCTCCTGGAGGCGCTCAGTCAGACTGAGTAGTGACATGTGGCCTGACGATCCTCGGGGCACGTCTTGCTTGGGCCTCTCTCCTGGAGGCGCTCAGTCAGACCCAGTGGTGACATGTGGCAAGACACTCCTCGGGGCGCGTCTTGCTTGGGCCTCTCTCGTGGAGGCCCTCTGTCAGACCCAGTTTTGACATGTGTCAAGACGCTCCTCGGGGCGCGTCTTGCTTGGGCTTCTCTCCTGGAGGCCCTCAGTCAGACCCATTGTTGACATGTGGCAAGACGCTCCTCGGGGCGCGTCTTGCTTGGGCTTCTCTCCTGGAGGCGCTCAGACAGACCCAGTGTTGACATGTGACAAGACGCTCCTCGGGGCGCGTCTTGCTTGGGCCTCTCTCCTGGAGGCGCTCAGTCAGAACCAGAGGTGACATGTGGCAAGACGCTCCTCGGGGCGCGTCTTGCTTGGTCCTATCTAATGGAGGCCCACAGTAAGACCCATTGTTGACATCTGGAAAGAAGCTCCTCGGGGCGCGTCTTGCTTTGGCTTCTCTCCTGGAGGCCCTCAGTCAGACCCATTGTTGACATGTGGCAAGACGCTCCTCGGGGCGCGTCTTGCTGGGGCTTCTCTCATGGAGGCACTCAGTCAGACCCAGTGTTGACATGTGGCAAGACGCTCCTCGGGGCGCGTGTTGCTTGAACCTCTCTCCTGGAGGCGCTTAGTCAGACCGAGTAGTGACATGTGGCAAGACGCTCCTCGGGGCGCGTCTTGCTGGGGCCTCTCTCCTGGAGGCGCTCAGTCAGACCCAGTGTTGACATGTGTCAAGACGCTCCTCGGGCGTTTCTTGCTTGCGCCTCTCTCCTGGAGGCGCTCAGTCAGACCCAGAGGTGACATGTGGCAAGACGCTCCTTGGGCCTCTCTCCTGGAGGCGCTCAGTCAGACCCAGTGTTGACATGTGGCCAGACGCTCCTCGGGGCACGTCTTGCTTGGGCCTCTCTCCTGGAGGTGCTCAGTCAGACCCAGTGTTGACATGTGGCAAGACACTCCTCGGGGCGCGTCTTGCTTGGGCCTCTCTCATGGAGGCCCTCTGTCAGACCCAGTGTTGACATGTGTCAAGACGCTCCTCGGGGCGCGTCTTGCTTTGGCCTCTCTCCTGGAGGCGCTCAGTCAGACCCATTGTTGACATGTGGCAAGACGCTCCTCGGGGCACGTCTTGCTTGGGCCTCTCTCCTGGAGGCGCTCAGTCAGACCTAGTAGTGACATGTGGCAAGACGCTCCTCGGGGCGCGTCTTGCTTGGACCTCCCTCCTGGAGGCGCTCAGTCAGACCGAGTAGTGACATGTGGCAAGACGCTCCTCAGGACGTGTCTTGCTTGGACCTCTCTCCTGGAGGCGCTCAGTTAGACCGAGTAGTGACATGTGGCAAGACGCTCGTCGGGGCGGGTCTTGCTTGGGCCTCTCTCCTGGAGGCGCTCAGTCAGAACTGGAAGATATGTTGCGTCATAAGCCTCTGATGGTTCACCAGGTGCACGGTCCACTCGAAATCCTAATGCTGTATTTGTAGTACATACACTAAGTCTTCTCTGTTGATGTCAGACTAGAGTTTTATTAGAGTTTTACTTTGCAACAATGGGATTCGAGCAATTGATGTGTATATTTTTAATAGTGCACAATGCTACTATTCCTAGGCTGAATGTATGACATGGCTCTTATGTATCATTATGTATCGTTTCCATTAAGTACTAATTTAAATAAAGTCCCTCTGTCCTCAGTGCTAGGTTGTGGGTTTAATACACATTATTATGATCAACCTGTTGAATAGTATAAGCCCCATACAATGTGACGGTCCGTGTGACGGACCGGTGTGTTACGACCCGACTAACGAAACGTACCAGGTGATAACATTGCATCTGCCCATTACAGCGGAGCGAGCGTTTCGCCACACTCCCAAACCAAGGTTAATAGTTGTAGCGCACGCCTTTTCGGACCTCGGTGCACGCGAAACACTGGTGTACACTCACAACATCACGCTCGAGACAGCTCAAGCGTTACGCGAAACAAAGGACGTGTTCAAATCCATAGAGAATATACGGTCTTTAGCGTATGCGTATATAAAGAAGGTCGATGACATTTACAGACCCGGCGGCGTGGGCACCACAGTAGAACAACAAGGTGCTCTCAAGCGCACACAGATACTGGCCGCATTATCACTCGCGATGTCTATCCTGACATACCTGTTTCTGATTTCTATGTATATTAATTTATGACAAGAGCTACTTTAGGTGGTTACGATTACACTCTGACCACGTGCCTTAGTTTCTGCTAGTGACCTATAAATACATTTGCCCACTTGCTCTCACTGCCATTAAAGCGGCTGTACCCACACGTACAACACCCAAGAAAAAAAATTGATCTCGCTGTCTGTACTGGGTGTACTCTCAGTAGTCGCAGTTGCTCAGGCCATGGTGGTACGCTCACCTAACGCCTCTGAGATACGTTCCATCACACCACCTCCTAGACTACTCGCGAAGGAGTATTCAACACCCCCTTTGTACGAAGACAACCATTATAACGAGCACAGCACAACGCTTGCCGCACGCGAAGACAACATGCAGGAGACAACGCTACCACCTGTCGTGAGAACAACGGATTCGAGTGACAACGATCGCGACTATGACGAGCACATTACAACACCCTCTGTGCACGAAGACCAGGTGCAGGAGACAACGCTACCACCTGTCGTGAGAAACAAGAGTTTGGTTAACAATGATCATCGTCGTGTCCCATTGTAAACGGGCGCGCCATCGCACACATCGTACATGTGTGTTAACCCACCTGTATGCGACAGACTTTGTGTGTTGCATGACATCGAGATGTATTGACGTCTGTGTCAATACAGGACTCTCTATAAGCCAGGAGCTGGACGCTAACGACCCGTGCATGCGCCACACAGAAGGTATCGTACATGTGTTAACCCACCTGTATGCGACAGACTTTGTGTGTTGCATGACATCGAGATGTATTGACGTCTGTGTCAATACAGGACTCTCTAAGCTGGGAGCTGGACGCTAACGACCCGTGCATGCGCCACACAAAAGGTAACTCGACTAACTACAAAACGCATATTGTGATGTAGAAAGTTGGCTCGACTGTTTGAATCAGCTGCAGCTGCGGTTTACTCACGAAGTGAATCGCACGCTTGTTAGAAGTACATTCGGAGCACTTAAAAAATACATCGCTCTCATCGAGTTCCGTCTCAGCATTCACCGGCTGATGGGCAAGAGCGTGACATGGGATCGCCAGGAACTTACTTAAGGACTATCATCTCATTTGGCATTTACTCACGGACCCAAGAAACCAGTTCCGAAAAATGGTCGAGAATTATAACTTGTCTAATAGCAACTGGAAGATATGTTGCGTCATAAGCCTCTGATGGTTCACAAGGTGCACGGTCCACTCGAAATCCTAATGCTGTATTTGTAGTACATACACTAAGTCTTCTCTGTTGATGTCAGACTAGAGTTTTATTAGAGTTTTACTTTGCAACAATGGGATTCGAGCAATTGATCTGTATATTTTTAATAATGCACAATGCTACTATTCCTAGGCTGAATGTATGACATGGCTCTTATGTATCATTATGTATCGTTTCCATTAAGTACTAATTTAAATAAAGTCCCTCTGTCCTCAGTGCTAGGTTGTGGGTTTAATACACATTATTATGATCAACCTGTTGAATAGTATAATAACAATATTCCTGTAAAAGTCATTTAGTAATGAACAACCTCAGTTCTGTGAAAGCACATCATGTCTCTGATGTGTACACTGCAGGCCTGACCGGGGTTTGCATGCAAGGGCCTGTGTGTGTGTGTGTGTGTGTGTGTGCGCGCGCGTGTGTGTGTGTGTGTGTGTAGCAGCACTTTCCTAAGGGGGTCAAACCATGTCCCAAAGGTCACCGGGCCTGGTGTCACTTTAAAGAAGTAGTCCAGTTACAACTTTGTGGGCTTATAACTTGGCTTCTGAATATCCTAAAGAGGTCAGGTTTGTTTTAGTGTACTCAAATCAACAGCCCCTACAACCACAAAAAGGACTGGAGTCATTAGCACTTATGGTTTTTAAATGGCATCCAGAATTATGTTGTACGAAGCACAATTTCAAATCATTCGGGGTCCATTTGTGTGAAAACAAGGTCCAATCAGGCTGAAACGTTACAGGAAGGTAGAATCTATTGCGTTGTAAGTGATCTGAACGTTTCATGCTGATAGCACTTTCCTAAGGAGGTCAAACTATGTCCCAAATGTCACCAGATCTGGTGTCAATTTAAAGAAGTAGTCCAGTTACACATTTGTGGGCTTATAACTTGGCTTCTGAATGTCCTAGAGAGATCAGGTTTAATTTAGTGTACTCCAATCAACAGCCCCTACAACCACAAAAAGGAATGGAGTCATTAGCACTTATGGTTTGTAAATGGCACCCAGAATTATGTTGCACGAAGCACAATTTCACATCATTCTGGGTTCATTTGTGTGAAAACAAGGTCCAATCAGGCTGAAACGTTACAGGTTGGTAGAATCTATTGAGTTGTAAGTGATCTGAACGTTTCATGATGATAGCACTTTCCTAAGGGGGTCAAACCATGTCCCAAAGGTCACCGGATCTGGTGTCAATTTAAAGAAGTAGTCCAGTTACACATTTGTGGGCTTATAACTTGGCTTCTGAATGTCCTGGAGAGGTCAGGCTTGTTTTAGTGTACTCCAATTAACAGCCCCTACAACCACAAAAAGGAATGGAGTCATTAGCACTTATGGTTTGTAAATGTCACCCAGAATTATGTTGCACGAAGCACAATTTCACATCATTCTGGGTCCATTTGTGTGAAAACAAGGTCCAATCAGGCTGAAACGTTACAGGAAGGTAGAATCTATTGAGTTGTAAGTGATCTGAACGTTTCATGATGATCGCACATTTCTATAGGGGGTCAAACCATGTCCCAAAGGTCACCGGGCCTGGTGTCACTTTAAAGAAGTAGTCCAGTTACACCTTTGTGGGCTTATAACTTGGCTTCTGAATATCCTAAAGAGGCCAGGTTTGTTTTAGCGTACTCCAATCAACAGCCTCTACAACCACAAAAAGGAATGGAGTCATTAGCACTTATGGTTTGTAAATGGCACCCAGAATTATGTTGCACGAAGCACAATTTCACATCATTCTGGGTCCATTTGTGTCAAAACAAGGTCCAATCAGGCTGAAACAGTACAGGAAGGTAGAATGTATTGAGTTGTAAGTGATCTGAACGTTTCATGATGATAGCACATTCCTATAGGGGGTCAAACTATGTCCCAAAGGTCACCGGATCTGGTGTCAATTTAAAGAAGTAGTCCAGTTACACATTTGTGGGCTTATAACTTGGCTTCTGGATGTCCTAGAGAGATCAGGTTTGTTTTAATGTACTCCAACCAACAGTCCCTACAACCACAAAAAGAAATGGAGTCATTAGCACTTATGGTTTGTAAATGGCACCCAGAATTATATTGCACGAAGCACAATTTCACATCATTCTGGGTCCATTTGTGTGAAAACAAGGTCCAATCAGGCTGAAACGTTACAAGAAGGTAGAATCTATTGAGTTGTAAGTGATCTGAACGTTTCATGATGATCGCACATTCCTATAGGGGGTCAAACCATGTCCCAAAGGTCACCGGGCCTGGTGTCACTTTAAAGAAGTAGTCCAATTACACCTTTGAGGGCTTATAACTTGGTTTCTGAATGTCCTAGAGAGATCAGGTTTGTTTTAGTATACTCCAATCAACAGCCGTTACAACCACAAAAAGGAATGGAGTCATTAGCACTTATGGTTTTTAAATGGCACCCAGAATTATGTTGCACGAAGCACAATTTCACATCATTCTGGGTTAATTTGTGTGAAAACAAGGTACAATCAGGCTGAAACGTTACAGGAAGGTAGAATCTATTGAGTTGTAAGTTATCTGAACGTTTCATGATGATAGTACTTTCCTAAGGGGATCAAACCATGTCCCAAATGTCACCGGATCTGGTGTCAATTTAAAGAAGTAGTCCAGTTACACATTTGTGGGCTTATAACTTGGCTTCTGAATGTCCTAGAGAGATCAGGTTTGTTTTAGTGTACTCCAATCAACAGCCCCTACAACCACAAAATGGAATGGAGTAATTAGCACTTATGGTTTGTAAATGGCACCCAGAATTATGCTGCACGAAGCACAATTTCACAACATTGTGGGTCCATTTGTGTGAAAACAAGGTCCAATCAGGCTGAAACGTTACAGGAACGTAGAATCTATTGAGTTGTAAGTGATCTGAACGTTTCATGATGATCGCACATTCCTATAGGGGGTCAAACCATGTCCCAAAGGTCACCGGGCCTGGTGTCACTTTAAAGAAGTAGTCCAGTTACACCTTTGTGAGCTAATAACTTGGCTTCTGAATATCCTGAAGAGGCCAGATTTGTTTTAGTGTACTCCAATCAACAGCCTCTACAACCACAAAAAGGAATGGAGTCATTAGCACTTATGGTTTGTAAATGGCACCCAGAATTATGTTGCACGAAGCACAATTTCACATCATTCTGGGTCCATTTGTGTCAAAACAAGGTCCAATCAGGCTGAAACGTTACAGGAAGGTAGAATCTATTGAGTTGTAAGTGATCTGAACGTTTCATGATGATAGCACATTCCTATAGGGGGTCAAACTATGTCCCAAAGGTCACCGGATCTGGTGTCAATTTAAAGAAGTAGTCCAGTTACACATTTGTGGGCTTATAACTTGGCTTCTGAATGTCCTAGAGAGATCAGGTTTGTTTTAATGTACTCCAACCAACAGCCCCTACAACCACAAAAAGAAATGGAGTCATTAGCACTTATGGTTTGTAAATGGCACCCAGAATTATATTGCACGAAGCACAATTTCACATCATTCTGGGTCCATTTGTGTGAAAACAAGGTCCAATCAGGCTGAAACGTTACAAGAAGGTAGAATCTATTGAGTTGTAATTGATCTGAACGTTTCATGATGATCGCACATTCCTATAGGGGGTCAAACCATGTCCCAAAGGTCACCGGGCCTGGTGTCACTTTAAAGAAGTAGTCCAATTACACCTTTGAGGGCTTATAACTTGGTTTCTGAATGTCCTAGAGAGATCAGGTTTGTTTTAGTATACTCCAATCAACAGCCCCTACAACCACAAAAAGGAATGGAGTCATTAGCACTTATGGTTTTTAAATGGCACCCAGAATTATGTTGCACGAAGCACAATTTCACATCATTCTGGGTTCATTTGTGTGAAAACAAGGTACAATCAGGCTGAAACGTTACAGGAAGGTAGAATCTATTGAGTTGTAAGTGATCTGAACGTTTCATGATGATATCACTTTCCTAAGGGGGTCAAACCATGTCCCAAAGGTCACCGGATCTGGTGTCAATTTAAAGAAGTAGTCCAGTTACACATTTGTGGGCTTATAACTTGGCTTCTGAATGTCCTAGAGAGATCAGGTTTGTTTTAGTATACTCCAATCAACAGCCCCTACAACCACAAAAAGGAATGGAGTCATTAGCACTTGTGGTTTTTAAATGGCACCCAGAATTATGTGGTACGAAGCACAATTTCACATCATTCTGGGTTCATTTGTGTGAAAACAAGGTCCAATCAAGCTGAAACGTTACAGGAAGGTAGAATCTATTGAGTTGTAAGTTATCTGAACGTTTCATGATGATAGTACTTTCCTAAGGGGATCAAACCATGTCCCAAATGTCACCGGATCTGGTGTCAATTTAAAGAAGTAGTCCAGTTACACATTTGTGGGCTTATAACTTGGCTTCTGAATGTCCTAGAGAGATCAGGTTTGTTTTAATGTACTCCAATCAACAGCCCCTACAACCAAAAAAAAGGAATGGAGTCATTAGCACTTATGGTTTGTAAATGGCACCCAAGATTATGTTGCACGAAGCACAATTTCACATCATTCTGGGTCCATTTGTGTGAAAACAAGGTCCAATCAGGCTGAAACGTTACAAGAAGGTAGAATCTATTGAGTTGTAAGTGATCTGAATGTTTCATGATGATCGCACATTCCTATAGGGGGTCAAACCATGTCCCAAAGGTCACCGGGCCTTTTGTCACTTTAAAGAAGTAGTCCAATTACACCTTTGAGTGCTTATAACTTGGTTTCTGAATGTCCTAGAGAGATCAGGTTTGTTTTAGTGTACTCCAATCAACAGCCCCTACAACCTCAAAAAGGAATGGAGTCATTAGCACTTATGGTTTTTAAATGGCACCCAGAATTATGTTGCACGAAGCACAATTTCACATCATTCTGGGTCCATTTGTGTGAAAACAAGGTCCAATCAGGCTGAAACTTTACAAGAAGGTAGAATCTATTGAGTTGTGAGTGATCTGAACGTTTCATGATGATCGCACATTCCTATTGGGGGTCAAACATTGTCCCAAAGGTCACCGGGCCTGGTGTAACTTTAAAGAAGTAGTCTTGTTACACCTTTGTGGGATTATAACTTGGCTTCTGAATATCCTAGAGAGGTCAGGTTTGTTTTAGAGTACTCCAATTAGCAGCCCCCATTACCACTAAAAGGAACGGAGTCATTAGCACTTATGGTTTTTAAAAGGCACCCAGAATTATGTTGCACAAAGCACAATTTCACATCATTCTGGGTTCATTTGTGTGAAAACAAGGTCCAATCAGGCTGAAACGTTACAGGAAGGTAGAATCTATTGAGTTGTAAGTGATCTGAACGTTTCATGATGATAGCACCTTCCTAAGGGGGTCAAACCATGTTCCAAAGGTCACCGGATCTGGTGTCAATTTAAAGAAGTAGTCCAGTTACACATTTGTGGGCTCATAACTTGGCTTCTGAATGTCCTAGAGAGATCAGGTTTGTTTTAGTATACTCCAATCAACAGCCCCTACAACCACAAAAATGAATGGAGTCATTAGCACTTATGGTTTTTAAATGGCACCCAGAATTATGATGCACGAAGCATTATTTCACATCATTCTGGGTTCATTTGTGTGAAAACAAGGTCCAATCAGGCTGAAACGTTACAGGAAGGTAGAATCTATTGAGTTGTAAGTGATCTGAACGTTTCATGATGATAGCACTTTCCTAAGGGGGTCAAACCATGTCCCAAAGGTCACCGGATCTGGTGTCAATTTAAAGAAGTAGTCCAGTTACACATTTGTGGGCTTATAACTTGGCTTCTGAATGTCCCAGAGCGATCAGGTTTGTTTTAGTGTACTACAATCAACAGCCCCTACAACCACAAAAAGGAATGGAGACATTAGCACTTATGGTTTTTAAATGGCACCCAGAATTATGTTGCACGAAGCACAATTTCACATCATTCTGGGTTCATTTGTGTGAAAACAAGGTCCAATCAGGCTGAAACGTTACAGGAAGGTAGAATCTATTGAGTTGTAAGTGATCTGAACGTTTCATGATGATAGAACTTTCCTATAGGGGGTCAAACCATGTCCCAAAGGTCACCGGATCTGGTGTCACTTTAAAGAAGTAGTCCAGTTACACATTTGTGGGCTTATAACTTGGCTTCTGAATGTCCTGGAGAGGTCAGGTTTGTTTTAGTGTACTCCAATCAACAGCCCCTACAACCACAAAAAGGAATGGAGACATTAGCACTTATGGTTTGTAAATGGCACCCAGAATTATGTTGCACGAAGCACAATTTCACATCATTCTGGGTTCATTTGTGTGAAAACAAGGTCCAATCAGGCTGAAACGTTACAGGAAGGTAGAATCTATTGAGTTGTAAGTGATCTGAACGTTTCATGATGATAGCACTTTCCTAAGGGGGTCAAACCATGTCCCAAAGGTCACCGGATCTGGTGTCAATTTAAAGAAGTAGTCCAGTTACACATTAGTGGGCTTATAACTTGGCTTCTGAATGTCCTAGAGCGATCAGGTTTGTTTTAGTGTACTCCAATCAACAGCCCCTACAACCACAAAAAGGAATGGAGAAATTAGCACTTATGGTTTGTAAATGGCACCCAGAATTATGTTGCACGAAGCACAATTTCACATCATTCTGGGTTCATTTGTATGAGAACAAGGTCCAATCAGGCTGAAACGTTACAGGAAGGTAGAATCTACTGAGTTGTAAGTGATCTGAACGTTTCATGATGATAGCACTTTCCTAAGGGGGTCAAACCATGTCCCAAAGGTCACCGGATCTGGTGTCAATTTAAAGAAGTAGTCCAGTTACACATTTGTGGGCTTATAACTTGGCTTCTGAATGTCCTAGAGAGATCAGGTTTGTTTTAGTGTACTCCAATCAACAGCCCCTACAACCACAAAAAGGAATGGAGTCATTAGCCCTTATGGTTTTTAAATGGCACCCAGAATTATGTTGCACGAAGCACAATTTCACATCATTCTGGGTTCATTTGTGTGAAAACAAGGTCCAATCAGGCTGAAACGCTACAAGAAGGTAGAATCTATTGAGCTGTAAGTGATCTGAACGTTTCAAGATGATCGCACATTCCTATAGGGGGTAAAACCATGTCCCAAAGGTCACCGGGCCTGGTGTGACTTTAAAGAAGTAGTCCAGTTACACCTTTGTGGGCTTATAACTTGGCTTCTGAATGTCCTAGAGAGGTTAGGTTTGTTTTAGTGTACTCCAATCAACAGCCCCTACAACCACAAAAAGGAATGGAGTCATTAGCTTTTTTGGTTTGTAAATGGCACCCAGAATTATGTTGCACGAAGCACAATTTCACTTCATTCTGGGTCCATTTGTGTGAAAACAAGGTCCAGTCAGGCTGAAACGTTACAGGAAGGTAGAATCTATTGAGTTGTAAGTGATCTGAACGTTTCATGATGATAGCACTTTCCTAAGGGGGTCAAACCATGTCCCAAAGGTCACCGGATCTGGTGTCAATTTAAAGAAGTAGTCCAGTTACACATTTGTGGGCTTATAACTTGGCTTCTGAATGTCCTAGAGAGATCAGGTTTGTTTTAGTGTACTCCAATCAACAGCGCCTACAACCACAAAAAGGAATGGAGTCATTAGCACTTATTGTTTTTAAATGGCACCCAGAATTATGTTGCACGAAGCACAATTTCACATCATTCTGGGTTCATTTGTGTGAAAACAAGGTCCAATCAGGCTGAAACGTTACAGGAAGGTATATTCTATTGAGTTGTAAGTGATCTGAACGTTTCATGATGATAGCACATTCCTATAGGGGGTCAAACCATGTCCCAAAGGTCACCGGATCTGGTGTCAATTTAAAGAAGTAGTCCAGTTACACATTTGTGGGCTTATAACTTGGCTTCTGAATGTCCTAGAGAGATCAGGTTTGTTTTAGTATACTCCAATCAACAGCCCCTACAACCACAAAAAGGAATGGAGTCATTAGCACTTATGGTTTGTAAATGGCACCCAGATTTATGTTGCACGAAGCACAATTTCACATCATTCTGGGTTCATTTGTGTGAAAACTAGGTCCAATCAGGCTGAAACGTTACAGGAAGGTAGAATCTATTGAGTTGTACGTGATCTGGACGTTTCATGATGATAGCACTTTCCTAAGGGGGTCAAACCATGTCCCAAAGGTCACCGGATCTGGTGTCAATTTAAAGACGTAGTCCAGTACCAACATTTGTGGGCTTATAACTTGGCTTCTGAATGTCCTAGAGAGGTCAGGTTTGTTTTAGTGTACTCCAGTTAACAGCCCCCATTACCCCAAAACGTAATGGAGTCATTAGCACTTATGGTTTTTAAATGGCACCCAGAATTATGTTGCACGAAGCACAATTTCACATCATTCTGGGTTCATTTGTGTGAAAACAAGGTCCAATCAGGCTGAAACGTTACAGGAAGGTAGAATCTATTGAGTTGTAAGTGATCTGAACGTTTCATGATGATAGCACTTTCCTAAGGGGGTCAAACCATGTCCCAAAGGTCACCGGATCTGGTGTCAATTTAAAGAAGTAGTCCAGTTACACATTTGTGGGTTTATAACTTGGCTTCTGAATGTCCTAGAGAGATCAGGTTTGTTTTAGTGTACTCCAATCATCAGCCCCTACAACCACAAAAAGGAATGGAGTCATTAGCACTTATGGTTTGTAAATGGCACCCAGAATTATGCTGCACGAAGCACAATTTCACAACATTCTGGGTCCATTTGTGTGAAAACAAGGTCCAATCAGGCTGAAACGTTACAAGAAGGTAGAATCTATTGAGTTGTAAGTGATCTGAACGTTTCATGATGATCGCACATTCCTATAGGGGGTCAAACCATGACCCAAAGGTCACCGGGCTTGGTGTCACTTTAAAGAAGTAGTCCAGGTACACCTTTGTGAGCTAATAACTTGGCTTCTGAATATCCTAAAGAGGTCAGGTTTGTTTTAGTGTACTCCAATAGACAGCCTCTACAACCACAAAAAGGAATGGAGTCATTAGCAATTATGGTTTGTAAATGGCACCCAGAATTATGTTGCACGAAGCACAATTTCACATCATTCTGGGTCCATTTGTGTGAAAACAAGGTCCAATCAGGCTGAAACGTTACAAGAAGGTAGAATCTATTGAGTTGTAAGTGATCTGAACGTTTCATGATGATAGCACATTCCTATAGGGGGTCAAACCATGTCCCAAAGGTCACCGGATCTGGTGTCAATTTAAAGAAGTAGTCCAGTTACACATTTGTGGGCTTATAACTTGGCTTCTGAATGTCCTAGAGAGATCAGGTTTGTTTTAGTATACTCCAATCAACAGCCCCTACAACAACAAAAAGGAATGGAGTCATTAGCACTTATGGTTTGTAAATGGTACCCAGATTTATGTTGCACGAAGCACAATTTCACATCATTCTGGGTTCATTTGTGTGAAAACTAGGTCCAATCAGGCTGAAACGTTACAGGAAGGTAGAATCTATTGAGTTGTACGTGATCTGAACGTTTCATGATGATAGCACTTTCCTAAGGGGGTCAAACCATGTCCCAAAGGTCACCGGATCTGGTGTCAATTTAAAGACGTAGTCCAGTACCAACATTTGTGGGCTTATAACTTGGCTTCTGAATGTCCTAGAGAGGTCAGGCTTGTTTTAGTGTACTCCAGTTAACAGCCCCCATTACCCCAAAACGTAATGGAGTCATTAGCACTTATGGTTTTTAAATGGCACCCAGAATTATGTTGCACGAAGCACAATTTCACATCATTCTGGGTTCATTTGTGTGAAAACAAGCTCCAATCAGGCTGAAACGTTACAGGAAGGTAGAATCTATTGAGTCGTAAGTGATCTGAACGTTTCATGATGATAGCACTTTCCTAAGGGGGTCAAACCATGTCCCAAAGGTCACCGGATCTGGTGTCAATTTAAAGAAGTAGTCCAGTTACACATTTGTGGGCTTATAACTTGGCTTCTGAATGTCTTAGAGAGACCAGGTTTGTTTTAATGTACTCCAATCAGCAGCCCCTACAACCACAAAAAGGAATGGAGTCATTAGCACTTATGGATTGTAAATGGCACCCAGTATTATGTTGCACGAAGCACTATTTCACATCATTCTGGGTCCATTTGTGTGAAAACAAGGTCCAATCAGGCTGAAACGTTACAGGAAGGTAGAATCTATTGAGTTTAAGTGATCTGAACGTTTCATGATGATAGCACTTTCCTAAGGGGGTCAAACCATCTCCCAAAGGTCACCGGATCTGGTGTCAATTTAAAGAAGTAGTCCAGTTACACATTTGTGGGCTTATAACTTGGCTTCTGAATGTCCTAGAGAGATCAGGTTTGTTTTAGTGTACTCCAATCAACAGCCCCTACAACCACAAAATGGAATGGAGTAATTAGCACTTATGGTTTGTAAATGGCACCCAGAATTATGCTGCACGAAGCACAATTTCACAACATTGTGGGTCCATTTGTGTGAAAACAAGGTCCAATCAGGCTGAAACGTTACAGGAACGTAGAATCTATTGAGTTGTAAGTGATCTGAACGTTTCATGATGATCGCACATTCCTATAGGGGGTCAAACCATGTCCCAAAGGTCACCGGGCCTGGTGTCACTTTAAAGAAGTAGTCCAGTTACACCTTTGTGAGCTAATAACTTGGCTTCTGAATATCCTGAAGAGGCCAGATTTGTTTTAGTGTACTCCAATCAACAGCCTCTACAACCACAAAAAGGAATGGAGTCATTAGCACTTATGGTTTGTAAATGGCACCCAGAATTATGTTGCACGAAGCACAATTTCACATCATTCTGGGTCCATTTGTGTCAAAACAAGGTCCAATCAGGCTGAAACGTTACAGGAAGGTAGAATCTATTGAGTTGTAAGTGATCTGAACGTTTCATGATGATAGCACATTCCTATAGGGGGTCAAACTATGTCCCAAAGGTCACCGGATCTGGTGTCAATTTAAAGAAGTAGTCCAGTTACACATTTGTGGGCTTATAACTTGGCTTCTGAATGTCCTAGAGAGATCAGGTTTGTTTTAATGTACTCCAACCAACAGCCCCTACAACCACAAAAAGAAATGGAGTCATTAGCACTTATGGTTTGTAAATGGCACCCAGAATTATATTGCACGAAGCACAATTTCACATCATTCTGGGTCCATTTGTGTGAAAACAAGGTCCAATCAGGCTGAAACGTTACAAGAAGGTAGAATCTATTGAGTTGTAATTGATCTGAACGTTTCATGATGATCGCACATTCCTATAGGGGGTCAAACCATGTCCCAAAGGTCACCGGGCCTGGTGTCACTTTAAAGAAGTAGTCCAATTACACCTTTGAGGGCTTATAACTTGGTTTCTGAATGTCCTAGAGAGATCAGGTTTGTTTTAGTATACTCCAATCAACAGCCCCTACAACCACAAAAAGGAATGGAGTCATTAGCACTTATGGTTTTTAAATGGCACCCAGAATTATGTTGCACGAAGCACAATTTCACATCATTCTGGGTTCATTTGTGTGAAAACAAGGTACAATCAGGCTGAAACGTTACAGGAAGGTAGAATCTATTGAGTTGTAAGTGATCTGAACGTTTCATGATGATATCACTTTCCTAAGGGGGTCAAACCATGTCCCAAAGGTCACCGGATCTGGTGTCAATTTAAAGAAGTAGTCCAGTTACACATTTGTGGGCTTATAACTTGGCTTCTGAATGTCCTAGAGAGATCAGGTTTGTTTTAGTATACTCCAATCAACAGCCCCTACAACCACAAAAAGGAATGGAGTCATTAGCACTTGTGGTTTTTAAATGGCACCCAGAATTATGTGGTACGAAGCACAATTTCACATCATTCTGGGTTCATTTGTGTGAAAACAAGGTCCAATCAAGCTGAAACGTTACAGGAAGGTAGAATCTATTGAGTTGTAAGTTATCTGAACGTTTCATGATGATAGTACTTTCCTAAGGGGATCAAACCATGTCCCAAATGTCACCGGATCTGGTGTCAATTTAAAGAAGTAGTCCAGTTACACATTTGTGGGCTTATAACTTGGCTTCTGAATGTCCTAGAGAGATCAGGTTTGTTTTAATGTACTCCAATCAACAGCCCCTACAACCAAAAAAAAGGAATGGAGTCATTAGCACTTATGGTTTGTAAATGGCACCCAAGATTATGTTGCACGAAGCACAATTTCACATCATTCTGGGTCCATTTGTGTGAAAACAAGGTCCAATCAGGCTGAAACGTTACAAGAAGGTAGAATCTATTGAGTTGTAAGTGATCTGAATGTTTCATGATGATCGCACATTCCTATAGGGGGTCAAACCATGTCCCAAAGGTCACCGGGCCTTTTGTCACTTTAAAGAAGTAGTCCAATTACACCTTTGAGTGCTTATAACTTGGTTTCTGAATGTCCTAGAGAGATCAGGTTTGTTTTAGTGTACTCCAATCAACAGCCCCTACAACCTCAAAAAGGAATGGAGTCATTAGCACTTATGGTTTTTAAATGGCACCCAGAATTATGTTGCACGAAGCACAATTTCACATCATTCTGGGTCCATTTGTGTGAAAACAAGGTCCAATCAGGCTGAAACTTTACAAGAAGGTAGAATCTATTGAGTTGTGAGTGATCTGAACGTTTCATGATGATCGCACATTCCTATTGGGGGTCAAACATTGTCCCAAAGGTCACCGGGCCTGGTGTAACTTTAAAGAAGTAGTCTTGTTACACCTTTGTGGGATTATAACTTGGCTTCTGAATATCCTAGAGAGGTCAGGTTTGTTTTAGAGTACTCCAATTAGCAGCCCCCATTACCACTAAAAGGAACGGAGTCATTAGCACTTATGGTTTTTAAAAGGCACCCAGAATTATGTTGCACAAAGCACAATTTCACATCATTCTGGGTTCATTTGTGTGAAAACAAGGTCCAATCAGGCTGAAACGTTACAGGAAGGTAGAATCTATTGAGTTGTAAGTGATCTGAACGTTTCATGATGATAGCACCTTCCTAAGGGGGTCAAACCATGTTCCAAAGGTCACCGGATCTGGTGTCAATTTAAAGAAGTAGTCCAGTTACACATTTGTGGGCTCATAACTTGGCTTCTGAATGTCCTAGAGAGATCAGGTTTGTTTTAGTATACTCCAATCAACAGCCCCTACAACCACAAAAATGAATGGAGTCATTAGCACTTATGGTTTTTAAATGGCACCCAGAATTATGATGCACGAAGCATTATTTCACATCATTCTGGGTTCATTTGTGTGAAAACAAGGTCCAATCAGGCTGAAACGTTACAGGAAGGTAGAATCTATTGAGTTGTAAGTGATCTGAACGTTTCATGATGATAGCACTTTCCTAAGGGGGTCAAACCATGTCCCAAAGGTCACCGGATCTGGTGTCAATTTAAAGAAGTAGTCCAGTTACACATTTGTGGGCTTATAACTTGGCTTCTGAATGTCCCAGAGCGATCAGGTTTGTTTTAGTGTACTACAATCAACAGCCCCTACAACCACAAAAAGGAATGGAGACATTAGCACTTATGGTTTTTAAATGGCACCCAGAATTATGTTGCACGAAGCACAATTTCACATCATTCTGGGTTCATTTGTGTGAAAACAAGGTCCAATCAGGCTGAAACGTTACAGGAAGGTAGAATCTATTGAGTTGTAAGTGATCTGAACGTTTCATGATGATAGAACTTTCCTATAGGGGGTCAAACCATGTCCCAAAGGTCACCGGATCTGGTGTCACTTTAAAGAAGTAGTCCAGTTACACATTTGTGGGCTTATAACTTGGCTTCTGAATGTCCTGGAGAGGTCAGGTTTGTTTTAGTGTACTCCAATCAACAGCCCCTACAACCACAAAAAGGAATGGAGACATTAGCACTTATGGTTTGTAAATGGCACCCAGAATTATGTTGCACGAAGCACAATTTCACATCATTCTGGGTTCATTTGTGTGAAAACAAGGTCCAATCAGGCTGAAACGTTACAGGAAGGTAGAATCTATTGAGTTGTAAGTGATCTGAACGTTTCATGATGATAGCACTTTCCTAAGGGGGTCAAACCATGTCCCAAAGGTCACCGGATCTGGTGTCAATTTAAAGAAGTAGTCCAGTTACACATTAGTGGGCTTATAACTTGGCTTCTGAATGTCCTAGAGCGATCAGGTTTGTTTTAGTGTACTCCAATCAACAGCCCCTACAACCACAAAAAGGAATGGAGAAATTAGCACTTATGGTTTGTAAATGGCACCCAGAATTATGTTGCACGAAGCACAATTTCACATCATTCTGGGTTCATTTGTGTGAAAACAAGGTCCAATCAGGCTGAAACGTTACAGGAAGGTAGAATCTACTGAGTTGTAAGTGATCTGAACGTTTCATGATGATAGCACTTTCCTAAGGGGGTCAAACCATGTCCCAAAGGTCACCGGATCTGGTGTCAATTTAAAGAAGTAGTCCAGTTACACATTTGTGGGCTTATAACTTGGCTTCTGAATGTCCTAGAGAGATCAGGTTTGTTTTAGTGTACTCCAATCAACAGCCCCTACAACCACAAAAAGGAATGGAGTCATTAGCCCTTATGGTTTTTAAATGGCACCCAGAATTATGTTGCACGAAGCACAATTTCACATCATTCTGGGTTCATTTGTGTGAAAACAAGGTCCAATCAGGCTGAAACGCTACAAGAAGGTAGAATCTATTGAGCTGTAAGTGATCTGAACGTTTCAAGATGATCGCACATTCCTATAGGGGGTAAAACCATGTCCCAAAGGTCACCGGGCCTGGTGTGACTTTAAAGAAGTAGTCCAGTTACACCTTTGTGGGCTTATAACTTGGCTTCTGAATGTCCTAGAGAGGTTAGGTTTGTTTTAGTGTACTCCAATCAACAGCCCCTACAACCACAAAAAGGAATGGAGTCATTAGCTTTTTTGGTTTGTAAATGGCACCCAGAATTATGTTGCACGAAGCACAATTTCACTTCATTCTGGGTCCATTTGTGTGAAAACAAGGTCCAGTCAGGCTGAAACGTTACAGGAAGGTAGAATCTATTGAGTTGTAAGTGATCTGAACGTTTCATGATGATAGCACTTTCCTAAGGGGGTCAAACCATGTCCCAAAGGTCACCGGATCTGGTGTCAATTTAAAGAAGTAGTCCAGTTACACATTTGTGGGCTTATAACTTGGCTTCTGAATGTCCTAGAGAGATCAGGTTTGTTTTAGTGTACTCCAATCAACAGCGCCTACAACCACAAAAAGGAATGGAGTCATTAGCACTTATTGTTTTTAAATGGCACCCAGAATTATGTTGCACGAAGCACAATTTCACATCATTCTGGGTTCATTTGTGTGAAAACAAGGTCCAATCAGGCTGAAACGTTACAGGAAGGTATATTCTATTGAGTTGTAAGTGATCTGAACGTTTCATGATGATAGCACATTCCTATAGGGGGTCAAACCATGTCCCAAAGGTCACCGGATCTGGTGTCAATTTAAAGAAGTAGTCCAGTTACACATTTGTGGGCTTATAACTTGGCTTCTGAATGTCCTAGAGAGATCAGGTTTGTTTTAGTATACTCCAATCAACAGCCCCTACAACCACAAAAAGGAATGGAGTCATTAGCACTTATGGTTTGTAAATGGCACCCAGATTTATGTTGCACGAAGCACAATTTCACATCATTCTGGGTTCATTTGTGTGAAAACTAGGTCCAATCAGGCTGAAACGTTACAGGAAGGTAGAATCTATTGAGTTGTACGTGATCTGGACGTTTCATGATGATAGCACTTTCCTAAGGGGGTCAAACCATGTCCCAAAGGTCACCGGATCTGGTGTCAATTTAAAGACGTAGTCCAGTACCAACATTTGTGGGCTTATAACTTGGCTTCTGAATGTCCTAGAGAGGTCAGGTTTGTTTTAGTGTACTCCAGTTAACAGCCCCCATTACCCCAAAACGTAATGGAGTCATTAGCACTTATGGTTTTTAAATGGCACCCAGAATTATGTTGCACGAAGCACAATTTCACATCATTCTGGGTTCATTTGTGTGAAAACAAGGTCCAATCAGGCTGAAACGTTACAGGAAGGTAGAATCTATTGAGTTGTAAGTGATCTGAACGTTTCATGATGATAGCACTTTCCTAAGGGGGTCAAACCATGTCCCAAAGGTCACCGGATCTGGTGTCAATTTAAAGAAGTAGTCCAGTTACACATTTGTGGGTTTATAACTTGGCTTCTGAATGTCCTAGAGAGATCAGGTTTGTTTTAGTGTACTCCAATCATCAGCCCCTACAACCACAAAAAGGAATGGAGTCATTAGCACTTATGGTTTGTAAATGGCACCCAGAATTATGCTGCACGAAGCACAATTTCACAACATTCTGGGTCCATTTGTGTGAAAACAAGGTCCAATCAGGCTGAAACGTTACAAGAAGGTAGAATCTATTGAGTTGTAAGTGATCTGAACGTTTCATGATGATCGCACATTCCTATAGGGGGTCAAACCATGACCCAAAGGTCACCGGGCTTGGTGTCACTTTAAAGAAGTAGTCCAGGTACACCTTTGTGAGCTAATAACTTGGCTTCTGAATATCCTAAAGAGGTCAGGTTTGTTTTAGTGTACTCCAATAGACAGCCTCTACAACCACAAAAAGGAATGGAGTCATTAGCAATTATGGTTTGTAAATGGCACCCAGAATTATGTTGCACGAAGCACAATTTCACATCATTCTGGGTCCATTTGTGTGAAAACAAGGTCCAATCAGGCTGAAACGTTACAAGAAGGTAGAATCTATTGAGTTGTAAGTGATCTGAACGTTTCATGATGATAGCACATTCCTATAGGGGGTCAAACCATGTCCCAAAGGTCACCGGATCTGGTGTCAATTTAAAGAAGTAGTCCAGTTACACATTTGTGGGCTTATAACTTGGCTTCTGAATGTCCTAGAGAGATCAGGTTTGTTTTAGTATACTCCAATCAACAGCCCCTACAACAACAAAAAGGAATGGAGTCATTAGCACTTATGGTTTGTAAATGGTACCCAGATTTATGTTGCACGAAGCACAATTTCACATCATTCTGGGTTCATTTGTGTGAAAACTAGGTCCAATCAGGCTGAAACGTTACAGGAAGGTAGAATCTATTGAGTTGTACGTGATCTGAACGTTTCATGATGATAGCACTTTCCTAAGGGGGTCAAACCATGTCCCAAAGGTCACCGGATCTGGTGTCAATTTAAAGACGTAGTCCAGTACCAACATTTGTGGGCTTATAACTTGGCTTCTGAATGTCCTAGAGAGGTCAGGCTTGTTTTAGTGTACTCCAGTTAACAGCCCCCATTACCCCAAAACGTAATGGAGTCATTAGCACTTATGGTTTTTAAATGGCACCCAGAATTATGTTGCACGAAGCACAATTTCACATCATTCTGGGTTCATTTGTGTGAAAACAAGCTCCAATCAGGCTGAAACGTTACAGGAAGGTAGAATCTATTGAGTCGTAAGTGATCTGAACGTTTCATGATGATAGCACTTTCCTAAGGGGGTCAAACCATGTCCCAAAGGTCACCGGATCTGGTGTCAATTTAAAGAAGTAGTCCAGTTACACATTTGTGGGCTTATAACTTGGCTTCTGAATGTCTTAGAGAGACCAGGTTTGTTTTAATGTACTCCAATCAGCAGCCCCTACAACCACAAAAAGGAATGGAGTCATTAGCACTTATGGATTGTAAATGGCACCCAGTATTATGTTGCACGAAGCACTATTTCACATCATTCTGGGTCCATTTGTGTGAAAACAAGGTCCAATCAGGCTGAAACGTTACAGGAAGGTAGAATCTATTGAGTTTAAGTGATCTGAACGTTTCATGATGATAGCACTTTCCTAAGGGGGTCAAACCATCTCCCAAAGGTCACCGGATCTGGTGTCAATTTAAAGAAGTAGTCCAGTTACACATTTGTGGGCTTATAACTTGGCTTCTGAATGTCCTAGAGAGATCAGGTTTGTTTTAGGGTACTCCAATCAACAGCCCCTACAACCACAAAAAGGAATGGAGTCATTAGCACTTGTGGTTTTTAAATGGCACCCAGAATTATGTTGCACGAAGCACAATTTCACATAATTCTGGGTTCATTTGTGTGAAAACAAGGTCCAATCAGGCTGAAACGTTACAGGAAGGTAGAATCTATTGAGTTTTAAGTGATCTGAACGTTTCATGATGATAGCACTTTCCTAAGGGGGTCAAACCATGTCCCAAACGTCACTGGATCTGGTGTCAATTTAAAGAAGTAGTCCAGTTACACATTTGTGGGCTTATATCTTGGCTTCTGAATGTCTTAGAGAGACCAGGTTTGTTTTAATGTACTCCAATCAGCAGCCCCTACAACCACAAAAAGGAATGGAGTCATTAGCACTTATGGATTGTAAATGGCACCCAGTATTATGTTGCACGAAGCACTATTTCACATCATTCTGGGTCCATTTGTGTGAAAACAAGGTCTAATCAGGCTGAAACGTTACAGGAAGGTAGAATCTATTGAGTTGTAAGTGATCTGAACGTTTCATGATGATAGCACTTTCCTAAGGGGGTCAAACCATGTCCCAAAGGTCACCGGATCTGGTGTCAATTTAAAGAAGTAGTCCAGTTACACATTTGTGGGCTTATAACTTGGCTTCTGAATGTCCTAGAGAGATCAGGTTTGTTTTAGGGTACTCCAATCAACAGCCCCTACAACCACAAAAAGGAATGGAGTCATTAGCACTTGTGGTTTTTAAATGGCACCCAGAATTATGTTGCACGAAGCACAATTTCACATAATTCTGGGTTCATTTGTGTGAAAACAAGGTCCAATCAGGCTGAAACGTTACAGGAAGGTAGAATCTATTGAGTTGTAAGTGATCTGAACGTTTCATGATGATAGCACTTTCCTAAGGGGGTCAAACCATGTCCCAAAGGTCACCGGATCTGGTGTCAATTTAAAGAAGTAGTCCAGTTACACATTTTTGGGCTTATAACTTTGCTTCTGAATGTCCTAGAGAGATCAGGTTTGTTTTAGTACACTCCAATCAACAGCCCCTACAACCACAAAAAGGAATGGAGTCATTAGCACTTATGGTTTTTAAATGGCACCCAGAATTATGTTGCACGAAGCACAATTTCACATCATTCTGGGTTCATTTGTGTGAAAACAAGGTCCAATCAGGCTGAAACGTTACAGGAAGATAGAATCTATTGAGTTGTAAGTGATCTGAACGTTTCATGATGATAGCACTTTCCTAAGGGGGTCAAACCATGTCCCAAAGGTCACAGGATCTGGTGTCAATTTAGAGAAGTAGTCCAGTTACACATTTGTGGGCTTATAACTTGGCTTCTGAATGTCCTAGAGAGGTTAGGTTTGTTTAAGTGTACTCCAATCAACAGCCCCTACAACCACAAAAAGGAATGGAGTCATTAGCACTTATGGTTTGTAAATGGCACCCAGAATTATGTTGCACGAAGCACAATTTCACATCATTCTGGGTCCATTTGTGTGAAAACAAGGTCCAATCAGGCTGAAACGCTACAAGAAGGTAGAATCTATTGAGTTGTAAGTGATCTGAACGTTTCAAGATGATCGCACATTCCTATAGGGGGTAAAACCATTTCCCAAAGGTCATCGGGCCTGGAGTCACTTTAAAGAAGTAGTCCAGTTACACCTTTGTGGGCTTATAACTTGGCTTCTGAATTTCCTAGAGAGGTTAGATTTGTTTTAGTGTACTGCAATCAAAAGCCCCTACAACCACAAAAAGGAATGGAGTCATTAGCCCTTATGGTTTGTAAATGGCACCCAGAATTATGTTGCACGAAGCACAATTTCACATCATTCTGGGTTCATTTGTGTGAAAACAAGGTCCAATAAGGCTGAAACGTTACAGGAAGGTAGAATCTATTGAGTTGTAAGTGATCTGAACGTTTCATGATGATAGCACTTTCCTAAGGGGGTCAAACCATGTCCCAAAGGTCACTGGATCTGGTGTCAATTTAAAGAAGTAGTCCAGTTACACATTTGTGGGCTTATAACTTGGCTTCTGAATGTCCAAGAGAGTTCAGGTTTGTTTTAATGTACTCCAATCAACAGCCCCTACAACCACAAAAAGGAATGGAGTCATTAGCACTTATGGTTTTTAAATGGCACCCAGAATTATGTTGCACGAAGCACAATTTCACATCATTCTGGGTTCATTTGTGTGAAAACAAGGTCCAATCAGGCTGAAACTTTACAGAAAGGTAGAATCTATTGAGTTGTAAGTGATCTGAACGTTTCATGATGATAGCACTTTCCTAAGGGGGTCAAACCATGTCCCAAAGGTCACCGGATCTGGTGTCAATTTAAAGAAGCAGTCCAGTTACACATTTGTGGGCTTATAACTTGGCTTCTGAATGTCCTAGAGAGATCAGGTTTGTTTTAATGTACTCCAATCAACAGCCCCTACAACCACAAAAAGGACTGGAGTCATTAGCACTTATGGTTTGTAAATGGTACCCAGAATTATGTTGCACGAAGCACAATTTCACATCATTCTGGGTCCATTTGTGTGAAAACAAGGTCCAATCAGGCTGAAACGCTACAAGAAGGTAGAATCTATTGAGTTTTAAGTGATCTGAACGTTTCAAGATGATCGCTCATTCCTATAGGGGGTAAAACCATGTCCCAAAGGTCACCGGGCCTGGTGTCACTTTAAAGAAGTAGTCCAGTTACACCTTTGTGGGCTTATAACTTGGCTTCTAAATGCCCTAGAGAGGTTAGGTTTGTTTTAGTGTACTCCAATCAAAAGCCCCTACAACCACAAACAGGAATGGAGTCATTAGCACTTATGGTTTGTAAATGGCACCCAGAATTATGTTGCACGAAGCACAATTTCACATCATTCTGGGTTCATTTGTGTGAAAACAAGGTCCAATCAGGCTGAAACGTTGCAGGAAGGTAGAATCTATTGAGTTGTAAGTGATCTGAACGTTTCATGATGATAGCACTTTCCTAAGGGGGTCAAACCATGTCCCAAAGGTCACTGGATCTGGTGTCAATTTAAAGAAGTAGTCCAGTTACACATTTGTGGGCTTATAACTTGGCTTCTGAATGTCCAAGAGAGTTCAGGTTTGTTTTAATGTACTCCAATCAACAGCCCCTACAACCACAAAAAGGAATGGAGTCATTAGCACTTATGGTTTTTAAATGGCACCCAGAATTATGTTGCACGAAGCACAATTTCACATCATTCTGGGTTCATTTGTGTGAAAACAAGGTCCAATCAGGCTGAAACGTTACAGGAAGATAGAATCTATTGAGTTGTAAGTGATCTGAACGTTTCATGATGATAGCACTTTCCTAAGGGGGTCAAACCATGTCCCAAAGGTCACAGGATCTGGTGTCAATTTAGAGAAGTAGTCCAGTTACACATTTGTGGGCTTATAACTTGGCTTCTGAATGTCCTAGAGAGGTTAGGTTTGTTTAAGTGTACTCCAATCAACAGCCCCTACAACCACAAAAAGGAATGGAGTCATTAGCACTTATGGTTTGTAAATGGCACCCAGAATTATGTTGCACGAAGCACAATTTCACATCATTCTGGGTCCATTTGTGTGAAAACAAGGTCCAATTAGGCTGAAACGCTACAAGAAGGTAGAATCTATTGAGTTGTAAGTGATCTGAACGTTTCAAGATGATCGCACATTCCTATAGGGGGTAAAACCATTTCCCAAAGGTCACCGGGCCTGGAGTCACTTTAAAGAAGTAGTCCAGTTACATATTTGTGGGCTTATAACTTGGCTTCTGAAATTTCTAGAGAGGTTAGATTTGTTTTAGTGTACTGCAATCAAAAGCCCCTACAACCACAAAAAGGAATGGAGTCATTAGCACTTATGGTTTGTAAATGGCACCCAGAATTATGTTGCACGAAGCACAATTTCACAACATTCTGGGTTCATTTGTGTGACAACAAGGTCCAATCAGGCTGAAACGTTACAGGAAGGTAGAATCTATTGAGTTGTAAGTGATCTGAACGTTTCATGATGATAGCACTTTCCTAAGGGGGTCAAACCATGTCCCAAAGGTCACTGGATCTGGTGTCAATTTAAAGAAGTAGTCCAGTTACACATTTGTGGGCTTATAACTTGGCTTCTGAATGTCCAAGAAAGTTCAGGTTTGTTTTAATGTACTCCAATCAACAGCCCCTACAACCACAAAAAGGAATGGAGTCATTAGCACTTATGGTTTTTAAATGGCACCCAGAATTATGTTGCACGAAGCACAATTTCACATCATTCTGGGTTCATTTGTGTGAAAACAAGCTCCAATCAGGCTGAAACGTTACAGGAAGGTAGAATCTATTGAATCGTAAGTGATCTGAACGTTTCATGATGATAGCACTTTCCTAAGGGGGTCAAACCATGTCCCAAAGGTCACCGGATCTGGTGTCAATTTAAAGAAGTAGTCCAGTTACACATTTGTGGGCTTATAACTTGGCTTCTGAATGTCTTAGAGAGACCAGGTTTGTTTTAATGTACTCCAATCAGCAGCCCCTACAACCACAAAAAGGAATGGAGTCATTAGCACTTATGGTTTGTAAATGGCACCCAGAATTATGTTGCACGAAGCACAATTTCACATCATTCTGGCTTCATTTGTGTCAAAACAAGGTCCAATCAGATTGAAACGTTACAGGAAGGTAGAATCTATTGAGTTGTAAGTTATCTGAACGTTTCATAATGATAGCACTTTCCTAAGGGGGTCAAACCATGTCCCAAAAGTCACCGGATCTGGTGTCAATTTAAAGAAGTAGTCCAGTTACACATTTGTGGGCTAATAACTTTGCTTCTGAATGTCCTAGAGAGATCAGGTTTGTTTTAGTGTACTCCAATCAACAGTCCCTACAACCACAAAAAGGAATAGAGTCATTAGCACTTATGGTTTGTAAATGGCACCCAGAATTATGTTGCACGAAGCACAATTTCACATCATTCTGGGTCCATTTGTGTGAAAACAAGGTCCAATCAGGCTGAAACGCTACAAGAAGGTAGAATCTATTGAGTTGTAAGTGATCTGAACGTTTCAAGATGATCGCACATTCCTATAGGGGGTAAAACAATGTCCCAAAGGTCACCGGGCCTGGTGTCACTTTAAAGATGTAGTCCAGTTACACCTTTGTGGGCTTATAACTTGGCTTCTAAATGCCCTAGAGAGGTTAGGTTTGTTTTAGTGTACTCCAATAAAAGCCCCTACAACCACAAACAGGAATGGAGTCATTAGCACTTATGGTTTGTAAATGGCACCCAGAATTATGTTGCACGAAGCACAATTTCACATCATTCTGGGTTCATTTGTGTGAAAACAAGGTCCAATCAGGCTGAAACGTTACAGGAAGGTAGAATCTATTGAGTTGTAAGTGATCTGAACGTTTCATGATGATAGCACTTTCCTAAGGGGGTCAAACCATGTCCCAAAGGTCACCGGATCTGGTGTCAATTTAAAGAAGTAGTCCAGTTACACATTTGTGGGCTTATAACTTGGCTTCTGAATGTCCTAGAGAGATCAGGTTTGTTTTAGTGTACTCCAATCAACAGCCCCTACAACCACAAAAAGGAATGGAGTCATTAGCACTTATGGATTGTAAATGGCACCCAGTATTATGTTGCACGAAGCACTATTTCACATCATTCTGGGTCCATTTGTGTGAAAACAAGGTCCAATCAGGCTGAAACGTTACAGGAAGGTAGAATCTATTGAGTTGTAAGTGATCTGAACGTTTCATGATGATAGCACTTTCCTAAGGGGGTCAAACCATGTCCCCAAGGTCACCGGATCTGGTGTCAATTTAAAGAAGTAGTCCAGTTACACATTTGTGGGCTTATAACTTGGCTTCTGAAAGTCCTAGAGAGATCAGGTTTGTTTTAGGGTACTCCAATCAACAGCCCCTACAACCACAAAAGGAATGGAGTCATTAGCACTTGTGGTTTTTAAATGGCACCCAGAATTATGTTGCACGAAGCACAATTTCACATCATTCTGGGTTCATTTGTGTGAAAACAAGGTCCAATCAGGCTGAAACGTTACAGGAAGGTAGAATCTATTGAGTTGTAAGTGATCTGAACGTTTCATGATGATAGCACTTTCCTAAGGGGGTCAAACCATGTCCCAAAGGTCACCGGATCTGGTGTCAATTTAAAGAAGTAGTCCAGTTACACATTTGTGGGCTTATAACTTTGCTTCTGAATGTCCTAGAGAGATCAGGTTTGTTTTAGTATACTCCAATCAACAGCCCCTACAACCACAAAAAGGAAAGGAGTCATTAGCACTTATGGTTTTTAAATGGCACCCAGAATTATGTTGCACGAAGCACAATTTCACATCATTCTGGGTTCATTTGTGTGAAAACAAGGTCCAATCAGGCTGAAACGTTACAGAAAGGTAGAATCTATTGAGTTGTAAGTGATCTGAACGTTTCATGATGATAGCACTTTCCTAAGGGGGTCAAACCATGTCCCAAAGGTCACAGGATCTGGTGTCAATTTAGAGAAGTAGTCCAGTTACACATTTGTGGGCTTATAACTTGGCTTCTGAATGTCCTAGAGAGGTTAGGTTTGTTTAAGGGTACTCCAATCAACAGCCCCTACAACCACAAAAAGGAATGGAGTCATTAGCACTTATGGTTTGTAAATGGCACCCAGAATTATGTTGCACGAAGCACAATTTCACATCATTCTGGGTCCATTTGTGTGAAAACAAGGTCCAATCAGGCTGAAACGCTACAAGAAGGTAGAATCTATTGAGTTGTAAGTGATCTGAACGTTTCATGATGATAGCACTTTCCTAAGGGGGTCAAACCATGTCCCAAAGGTCACCGGATCTGGTGTCAATTTAAAGAAGTAGTCCAGTTACACATGTGGGCTTATAACTTGGCTTCTGAATGTCCTAGAGAGATCAGGTTTGTTTTAATGTACTCCAATCATCGGCCCCTACAACCACAAAAAGGAATGGAGTCATTAGCACTTATGGTTTGTAAATGGCACCCAGAATTATGTTGCACGAAGCACAATTTCACATCATTCTGGGTCCATTTCTGTGAAAACAAGGTCCAATCAGGCTGAAACGCTACAAGAAGGTAGAATCTATTGAGTTGTAAGTGATCTGAATGTTTCGAGATGATCGCACATTCCTATAGGGGGTAAAACCATGTCCCAAAGGTCACCGGGCCTGGTGTCACTTTAAAGATGTAGTCCAGTTACACCTTTGTGGGCTTATAACTTGGCTTCTAAATGTCCTAGAGAGGTTAGGTTTGTTTTAGTGTACTCCAATCAAAAGCCCCTACAACCACAAACAGGAATGGAGTCATTAGCACTTATGGTTTGTAAATGGCACCCAGAATTATGTTGCACGAAGCACAATTTCACATCATTCTGGGTTCATTTGTGTGAAAACAAGGTCCAATCAGGCTGAAACGTTGCAGGAAGGTAGAATCTATTGAGTTGTAAGTGATCTGAACGTTTCATGATGATAGCACTTTCCTAAGGGGGTCAAACCATGTCCCAAAGGTCACCGGATCTGGTGTCAATTTAAAGAAGTAGTCCAGTTACACATTTGTGGGCTTATAACTTGGCTTCTGAATGTCTTAGAGAGACCAGGTTTGTTTTAATGTACTCCAATCAGCAGCCCCTACAACCACAAAAAGGAATGGAGTCATTAGCACTTATGGATTGTAAATGGCACCCAGTATTATGTTGCACGAAGCACTATTTCACATCATTCTGGGTCCATTTGTGTGAAAACAAGGTCCAATCAGGCTGAAACGTTACAGGAAGGTAGAATCTATTGAGTTGTAAGTGATCTGAACGTTTCATGATGATAGCACTTTCCTAAGGGGGTCAAACCATCTCCCAAAGGTCACCGGATCTGGTGTCAATTTAAAGAAGTAGTTCAGTTACACATTTGTGGGCTTATAACTTGGCTTCTGAATGTCCTAGAGAGATCAGGTTTGTTTTAGGGTACTCCAATCAACAGCCCCTACAACCACAAAAAGGAATGGAGTCATTAGCACTTGTGGTTTTTAAATGACACCCAGAATTATGTTGCACGAAGCACAATTTCACATAATTCTGGGTTCATTTGTGTGAAAACAAGGTCCAATCAGGCTGAAACGTTACAGGAAGGTAGAATCTATTGAGTTGTAAGTGATCTGAACGTTTCATGATGATAGCACTTTCCTAAGGGGGTCAAACCATGTCCCAAAGGTCACCGGATCTGGTGTCAATTTAAAGAAGTAGTCCAGTTACACATTTGTGGGCTTATAACTTTGCTTCTGAATGTCCTAGAGAGATCAGGTTTGTTTTAGTATACTCCAATCAACAGCCCCTACAACCACAAAAAGGAGTGGAGTCATTAGCACTTATGGTTTTTAAATGGCACCCAGAATTATGTTGCACGAAGCACAATTTCACATCATTCTGGGTTCATTTGTGTGAAAACAAGGTCCAATCAGGCTGAAACGTTACAGGAAGGTAGAATCTATTGAGTTGTAAGTGATCTGAACGTTTCATGATGATAGCACTTTCCTAAGGGGGTCAAACCATGTCCCAAAGGTCACAGGATCTGGTGTCAATTTAGAGAAGTAGTCCAGTTACACATTTGTGGGCTTATAACTTGGCTTCTGAATGTCCTAGAGAGGTTAGGATTGTTTAAGTGTACTCCAATCAACAGCCCCTACAACCACAAAAAGGAATGGAGTCATTAGCACTTATGGTTTGTAAATGGCACCCAGAATTATGTTGCACGAAGCACAATTTCACATCATTCTGGGTCCATTTGTGTGAAAACAAGGTCCAATCAGGCTGAAACGCTACAAGAAGGTAGAATCTATTCAGTTGTAAGTGATCTGAACGTTTCAAGATGATCGCACATTCCTATAGGGGGTAAAACCATTTCCCAAAGGTCACCGGGCCTGGAGTCACATTAAAGAAGTAGTCCAGTTACACCTTTGTGGGCTTATAACTTGGCTTCTGACTTTTCTAGAGAGGTTAGATTTGTTTTAGTGTACTGCAATCAAAAGCCCCTACAACCACAAAAAGGAATGGAGTCATTAGCCCTTATGGTTTGTAAATGGCACCCAGAATTATGTTGCACGAAGCACAATTTCACATCATTCTGGGTTCATTTGTGTGAAAACAAGGTCCAATCAGGCTGAAACGTTACAGGAAGGTAGAATCTATTGAGTTGTAAGTGATCTGAACGTTTCATGATGATAGCACTTTCCTAAGGGGGTCAAACCATGTCCCAAAGGTCACTGGATCTGGTGTCAATTTAAAGAAGTAGTCCAGTTACAGATTTGTGGGCTTATATCTTGGCTTCTGAATGTCTTAGAGAGACCAGGTTTGTTTTAATGTACTCCAATCAGCAGCCCCTACAACCACAAAAAGGAATGGAGTCATTAGCACTTATGGATTGTAAATGGCACCCAGTATTATGTTGCACGAAGCACTATTTCACATCATTCTGGGTCCATTTGTGTGAAAACAAGGTCTAATCAGGCTGAAACGTTACAGGAAGGTAGAATCTTATGAGTTGTAAGTGATCTGAACGTTTCATGATGATAGCACTTTCCTAAGGGGGTCAAACCATGTCCCAAAGGTCACCGGATCTGGTGTCAATTTAAAGAAGTAGTCCAGTTACACATTTGTGGGCTTATAACTTGGCTTCTGAATGTCCTAGAGAGATCAGGTTTGTTTTAGGGTACTCCAATCAACAGCCCCTACAACCACAAAAAGGAATGGAGTCATTAGCACTTGTGGTTTTTAAATGGCACCCAGAATTATGTTGCACGAAGCACAATTTCACATAATTCTGGGTTCATTTGTGTGAAAACAAGGTCCAATCAGGCTGAAACGTTACAGGAAGGTAGAATCTATTGAGTTGTAAGTGATCTGAACGGTTCATGATGATAGCACTTTCCTAAGGGGGTCAAACCATGTCCCAAATGTCACCGGATCTGGTGTCAATTTAAAGAAGTAGTCCAGTTACACATTTGTGGGCTTATAACTTTGCTTCTGAATGTCCTAGAGAGATCAGGTTTGTTTTAGTATACTCCAATCAACAGCCCCTACAACCACAAAAAGGAATGGAGTCATTAGCACTTATGGTTTTTAAATGGCACCCAGAATTATGTTGCACGAAGCACAATTTCACATCATTCTGGGTTCATTTGTGTGAAAACAAGGTCCAATCAGGCTGAAACGTTACAGGAAGGTAGAATCTATTGAGTTGTAAGTGATCTGAACGTTTCATGATGATAGCACTTTCCTAAGGGGGTCAAACCATGTCCCAAAGGTCACAGGATCTGGTGTCAATTTAGAGAAGTAGTCCAGTTACACATTTGTGGGCTTATAACTTGGCTTCTGAATGTCCTAGAGAGGTTAGGTTTGTTTAAGTGTACTCCAATCAACAGCCCCTACAACCACAAAAAGGAATGGACTCATTAGCACTTATGGTTTGTAAATGGCACCCAGAATTATGTTGCACGAAGCACAATTTCACATCATTCTGGGTCCATTTGTGTGAAAACAAGGTCCAATCAGGCTGAAACGCTACAAGAAGGTAGAATCTATTCAGTTGTAAGTGATCTGAACGTTTCAAGATGATCGCACATTCCTATAGCGGGTAAAACCATTTCCCAAAGGTCACCGGGCCTGGAGTCACTTTAAAGAAGTAGTCCAGTTACACCTTTGTGGGCTTATAACTTGGCTTCTGAATTTCCTAGAGAGGTTAGATTTGTTTAAGTGTACTGCAATCAAAAGCCCCTACAACCACAAATAGGAATGGAGTCATTAGCCCTTATGGTTTGTAAATGGCACCCAGAATTATGTTGCACGAAGCACAATTTCACATCATTCTGGGTTCATTTGTGTGAAAACAAGGTCCAATCAGGCTGAAACGTTACAGGAAGGTAGAATCTATTGAGTTGTAAGTGATCTGAACGTTTCATGATGATAGCACTTTCCTAAGGGGGTCAAACCATGTCCCAAAGGTCACTGGATCTGGTGTCAATTTAAAGAAGTAGTCCAGTTACACATTTGTGGGCTTATAACTTGGCTTCTGAATGTCCAAGAGAGTTCAGGTTTGTTTTAATGTACTCCAATCAACAGCCCCTACAACCACAAAAAGGAATGGAGTCATTAGCACTTATGGTTTTTAAATGGCACCCAGAATTATGTTGCACGAAGCACAATTTCACATCATTCTGGGTTCATTTGTGTGAAAACAAGGTCCAATCAGGCTGAAACTTTACAGAAAGGTAGAATCTATTGAGTTGTAAGTGATCTGAACGTTTCATGATGATAGCACTTTCCTAAGGGGGTCAAACCATGTCCCAAAGGTCACAGGATCTGGTGTCAATTTAGAGAAGTAGTCCAGTTACACATTTGTGGGCTTATAACTTGGCTTCTGAATGTCCTAGAGAGGTTAGGTTTGTTTAAGTGTACTCCAATCAACAGCCCCTACAACCACAAAAAGGAATGGAGTCATTAGCACTTATGGTTTGTAAATGGCACCCAGAATTATGTTGCACGAAGCACAATTTCACATCATTCTGGGTCCATTTGTGTGAAAACAAGGTCCAATTAGGCTGAAACGCTACAAGAAGGTAGAATCTATTGAGTTGTAAGTGATCTGAACGTTTCAAGATGATCGCACATTCCTATAGGGGGTAAAACCATTTCCCAAAGGTCACCGGGCCTGGAGTCACTTTAAAGAAGTAGTCCAGTTACACCTTTGTGGGCTTATAACTTGGCTTCTGAATTTCCTAGAGAGGTTAGATTTGTTTTAGTGTACTGCAATCAAAAGCCCCTACAACCACAAAAAGGAATGGAGTCATTAGCCCTTATGGTTTGTAAATGGCACCCAGAATTATGTTGCACGAAGCACAATTTCACATCATTCTGGGTTCATTTGTGTGAAAACAAGGTCCAATCAGGCTGAAACGTTACAGGAAGGTAGAATCTATTGAGTTGTAAGTGATCTGAACGTTTCATGATGATAGCACTTTCCTAAGGGGGTCAAACCATGTCCCAAAGGTCACTGGATCTGGTGTCAATTTAAAGAAGTAGTCCAGTTACACATTTGTGGGCTTATAACTTGGCTTCTGAATGTCCAAGAGAGTTCAGGTTTGTTTTAATGTACTCCAATCAACAGCCCCTACAACCACAAAAAGGAATGGAGTCATTAGCCCTTATGGTTTTTAAATGGCACCCAGAATTATGTTGCACGAAGCACAATTTCACATCATTCTGGGTTCATTTGTGTGAAAACAAGGTCCAATCAGGCTGAAACTTTACAGAAAGGTAGAATCTATTGAGTTGTAAGTGATCTGAACGTTTCATGATGATAGCACTTTCCTAAGGGGGTCAAACCATGTCCCAAAGGTCACCGGATCTGGTGTCAATTTAAAGAAGCAGTCCAGTTACACATTTGTGGGCTTATAACTTGGCTTCTGAATGTCCTAGAGAGATCAGGTTTGTTTTAATGTACTCCAATCAACAGCCCCTACAACCACAAAAAGGACTGGAGTCATTAGCACTTATGGTTTGTAAATGATACCCAGAATTATGTTGCACGAAGCACAATTTCACATCATTCTGGGTTCATTTGTGTGAAAACAAGGTCCAATCAGGCTGAAACGTTACAGGAAGGTAGAATCTTTTGAGTTGTAAGTGATCTGAACGTTTCATGATGATAGCACTTTCCTAAGGGGGTCAAACCATGTCCCAAAGGTCACCGGATCTGGTGTCACTTTAAAGAAGTAGTCCAGTTACACATTTGTGGGCTTATAACTTGGCTTCTGAATGTCCTAGAGAGGTCAGGTTTGTTTTAGTGTACTCCAATCAACAGCCCCTACAACCACAAAAAGGAATGGAGTCATTAGCACTTATGGTTTGTAAATGGCACCCAGAATTATTTTGCACGAAGCACAATTTCACATCATTCTGGGTCCATTTGTGTGAAAACAAGGTCCAATCAGGCTGAAACGCTACAAGAAGGTAGAATCTATTGAGTTTTAAGTGATCTGAACGTTTCAAGATGATCGCTCATTCCTATAGGTCTGACTGAGGGCCTCCAGCAGAGAAGCCAAAGCAAGACGCGCCCCGAGGACCTTCTTTCCACATGTCAACAATGGGTCTTACTGTGGGCCTCCATGAGAGAAGCCCAGGCAAGACGCGCCCCGAGGAGTGTCTTGCCACATGTCACCACTGGGTCTGACTGAGCTCCTCCAGGAGAGAGGCCCAAGCAAGACGCGCCCAGAGGAGCGTCTTGCCACGTGTCACCACTGGGTCTGATTGAGCACCTCCAGGAGAGAGGCCCCAGCAAGACGCGCCCCGAGGAGCGTCTTGCCTTATGTCAGCACTCGGTCTGACTGAGCGCCTCCAGGAGAGAGGCCCGAGGAGCGTCTTGCCACATGTCACCTCTGGGTCTGACTGAGCGCCTCCAGGAGAGAGGCGCAAGCAAGAAACGCCCGAGGAGCGTCTTGACACATGTCAACACTGGGTCTGATTGAGCGCCTCCAGGAGAGAGGCCCAAGCAAGACGCGCCCCGAGGAGCGTCTTGCCACATGTCACTACTCGGTCTGACTGAGCGCCTCCAGGAGAGAGGTCCAAGCAACACGCGCCCCGAGGAGCGTCTTGCCACATGTCAACACTGGGTCTGACTGAGTGCCTCCATGAGAGAAGCCCCAGCAAGACGCGCCCCGAGGAGCGTCTTGCCACATGTCACTACTCGGTCTGACTGAGCGCCTCCAGGAGAGAGGCCCAAGCAAGACGTGCCCCGAGGAGCGTCTTGCCACATGTCAACAATGGGTCTGACTGAGGTCCTCCAGGAGAGAAGCCCAAGCAAGAAGCGCACCGAGGAGCGTCTTGCCACATGTCAACACTGGGTCTGACTGAGCGCTTCCAGGAGAGAAGCCCAAGCAAGACACGGCCCGAGGAGCGTCTTGACACATGTCAACACTGGGTCTGACTGAGGGCCTCCATGAGAGAAGCCCAAGCAAGACGCGCCCCGAGGAGAGTCTTGCCACATGTCAACACTGGGTCTGACAGAGGGCATCCAGGAGAGAGGCCCAAGCAATACGCGCCCCGAGGAGCGTCTTGCCACATGTCAACAATGGGTCTGACTGAGGGCCTCCAGCAGAGAAGCCAAAGCAAGACGCGCCCCGAGGACCTTCTTTCCACATGTCAACAATGGGTCTTACTGTGGGCCTCCATGAGAGAAGCCCAGGCAAGACGCGCCCCGAGGAGTGTCTTGCCACATGTCACCACTGGGTCTGACTGAGCACCTCCAGGAGAGAGGCCCCAGCAAGACGCGCCCCGAGGAGCGTCTTGCCTTATGTCAGCACTCGGTCTGACTGAGCGCCTCCAGGAGAGAGGCCCGAGGAGCGTCTTGCCACATGTCACCTCTGGGTCTGACTGAGCGCCTCCAGGAGAGAGGCGCAAGCAAGAAACGCCCGAGGAGCGTCTTGACACATGTCAACACTGGGTCTGATTGAGCGCCTCCAGGAGAGAGGCCCAAGCAAGACGCGCCCCGAGGAGCGTCTTGCCACATGTCACTACTCGGTCTGACTGAGCGCCTCCAGGAGAGAGGTCCAAGCAACACGCGCCCCGAGGAGCGTCTTGCCACATGTCAACACTGGGTCTGACTGAGTGCCTCCATGAGAGAAGCCCCAGCAAGACGCGCCCCGAGGAGCGTCTTGCCACATGTCACTACTCGGTCTGACTGAGCGCCTCCAGGAGAGAGGCCCAAGCAAGACGTGCCCCGAGGAGCGTCTTGCCACATGTCAACAATGGGTCTGACTGAGGTCCTCCAGGAGAGAAGCCCAAGCAAGAAGCGCACCGAGGAGCGTCTTGCCACATGTCAACACTGGGTCTGACTGAGCGCTTCCAGGAGAGAAGCCCAAGCAAGACACGGCCCGAGGAGCGTCTTGACACATGTCAACACTGGGTCTGACTGAGGGCCTCCATGAGAGAAGCCCAAGCAAGACGCGCCCCGAGGAGAGTCTTGCCACATGTCAACACTGGGTCTGACAGAGGGCATCCAGGAGAGAGGCCCAAGCAATACGCGCCCCGAGGAGCGTCTTGCCACATGTCAACAATGGGTCTGACTGAGGGCCTCCAGCAGAGAAGCCAAAGCAAGACGCGCCCCGAGGACCTTCTTTCCACATGTCAACAATGGGTCTTACTGTGGGCCTCCATGAGAGAAGCCCAGGCAAGACGCGCCCCGAGGAGTGTCTTGCCACATGTCACCACTGGGTCTGACTGAGCTCCTCCAGGAGAGAGGCCCAAGCAAGACGCGCCCAGAGGAGCGTCTTGCCACGTGTCACCACTGGGTCTGATTGAGCACCTCCAGGAGAGAGGCCCCAGCAAGACGCGCCCCGAGGAGCGTCTTGCCTTATGTCAGCACTCGGTCTGACTGAGCGCCTCCAGGAGAGAGGCCCAAGCAAGACGCGCCCCGAGGAGCGTCTTGCCACATGTCACTAATCGATCTAACTGAGCTCCTCCAGGAGAGAGGTCCAAGTAAGACGCGCCCCGAGGAGCGTCTTGCCCAATGTCACTACTCGGTCTGACTGAGCGCCTCCAGGAGGGAGGTCCAAGCAAGACGCGCCCCGAGGAGCGTCTTGCCACATGTCACTACTCGGTCTGACTGAGCGCCTCCAGGAGAGAGGCACAAGCAAGACGTGCCCCGAGGAGCGTTTTGCCACATGTCAACACTGGGTCGGACTGAGGGCCTCCATGAGAGAAGCCCAAGCAAGACGCGCCCCGAGGAGAGTCTTGCCACATGTCAACACTCGGTCTGACAGAGGGCATTCAGGAGAGAGGCCGAAGCAATACGCGCCCCGAGGAGCGTCTTGCCACATGTCACCACTGGGTCTGAATGAGCGCCTCCAGGAGAGAGGCCCAACCAAGACGCGCCCCGAGGAGTGTTTTGCCACATGCCAACACTGGGTCTGACTGAGCGCCTCCAGGAGAGAGGCCCAAGCAAGACGCGCCCCGAGGAGCGTCTTGCCACGTGTCAACACTGGGGCTGACTGAGCGCCTCCAGGAGAGAGGCCCAAGCAAGACGCGCCCCGAGGAGCGTCTTGCCACATGTCAGCACTGGGTCTGACTGAGCGCCTCCAGGAGAGAGGCCCCAGCAAGACGCGCCCCGAGGAGCGTCTTGCCTTATGTCAGCACTCGGTCTGACTGAGCGCCTCCAGGAGAGAGGCCCAAGCAAGACGCGCCCCGAGGAGCGTCTTGCCACATGTCAACAATGGGTCTGACTGAGGGCCTAAAGGAGAGAGGCCCAAGCAAGATGCGCCCAGAGGAGCGTCTTGCCACATGTCAACACTGGGTCTGACAGAGGGCCTCCAGGAGAGAGGCCCAAGCAAGACGAGCCCCGAGGAGCGTCTTGCCACATGTCACCTCTGGTTCTGACTGAGCGCCTCCAGGAGAGAGGCCCAAGCAAGACGCGCCCCGAGGAGCGTCTTGTCACATGTCAACACTGGGTCTGTCTGAGCGCCTCCAGGAGAGAAGCCCAAGCAAGACGCGCCCCGAGCAGCGTCTTGCCACATGTCAACAATGGGTCTGACTGAGGGCCTCCAGGAGAGAAGCCCAAGCAAGACGCGCCCCGAGGAGCGTCTTGACACATGTCAACACTGGGTCTGACAGAGGGCCTCCAGGAGAGAGGCCCAAGCAAGACGCGCCCCGAGGAGTGTCTTGCCACATGTCACCACTGGGTCTGACTGAGCGCCTCCAGGAGAGAGGCCCAAGCAAGACGCGCCCCGAGGAGCGTCAGGCCACATGTCACTACTCAGTCTGACTGAGCGCCTCCAGGACAGAGGCCCAAGCAAGACGCGCCCCGAGGAGCGTCTTGCCACATGTCAGCACTGGGTCCGACTGAGCGCCTCCAGGAGAGAGGCCCCAGCAAGACGCGCCCCGAGGAGAGTCTTGCCACATGTCAACACTCGGTCTGACAGAGGGCATTCAGGAGAGAGGTCCAAGCAATACGCTCCCCGAGGAGCGTCTTGCCACATGTCACCACTGGGTCTGAATGAGCGCCTCCAGGAGAGAGGCCCAACCAAGACACGCCCCGAGGAGCGTCTTGCCACGTGTCAACACTGGGTCTGACTTAGCGCCTCCAGGAGAGAGGCCCAAGCAAGACGCGCCCCGAGGAGCGTCTTGCCACATGTGAACACTGGGTCTGACTGAGCGCCTCCAGGAGAGAGGCCCAAGCAAGACGCGCCCCGAGGAGCATCTTGACACATGTCTCCTTTGGGTCTGACTGAGCGCCTCCAGGAGAGAGGCCCAAGCAAGACGTGCCCCGACGAGCATCTTGCCACATGTCAACACTGGGTCTGACTGAGTGCCTCCATGAGAGAAGCCCCAGCAAGACGCGCCCCGAGGAGCATCTTGCCACATGTCAACACTGGGTCTGACTGAGCACCTCCAGGAGAGAGGCCCAAGCAAGAAGCGCCCCAAGGAGCGTCTTGCCACATGTCAACACTGGGTCTGACCGAGCGCCTCCAGGAGAGAGGCCCGAGGAGCGTCTTGCCACATGTCACCTCTGGGTCTGACTGAGCGCCTCCAGGAGAGAGGCGCAAGCAAGAAACGCCCGAGGAGCGTCTTGACACATGTCAACACTGGGTCTGACTGAGCGCCTCCAGGAGAGAGGCCCCAGCAAGACGCGCCCCGAGGAGCGTCTTGCCACATGTCAACAATGGGTCTGACTGAGGGCCTCCAGGAGAGAAGCCCAAGCAAGACGCGCCCCGAGGAGCGTCTTGCCACATTTCAACACTGGGTCTAATTGAGCGCCTCCAGGAGAGAGGCCCAAGCAAGACGCGCCCCGAGGAGCGTCTTGCCACATGTCACTACTCGGTCTGACTGAGCGCCTCCAGGAGAGAGGTCCAAGCAAGACGCGCCCCGAGGAGAGTCTTGCCACATGTCAACACTGGGTCTGACAGAGGGCATCCAGGAGAGAGTCCCAAGCAATACGCGCCCCGAGGAGCGTCTTGCCACATGTCAACAATGGGTCTGACTGAGGGGCTTCAGGAGAGAAGCCAAAGCAAGACGCGCCCCGAGGAGCTTCTTTCCACATGTCAACAATGGGTCTTACTGAGGGCCTCCATGAGAGAAGCCCAAGCAAGACGCGCCCCGAGGAGTGTCTTGCCACATGTCAACACTGTGTCTGACTGAGCGCCTCCAGGAGAGAGGCCCAAGCAAGACGCGCCCCGAGGAGCGTCTTGCCACGTGTCAACACTGGGTCTGACTTAGTGCCTCCAGGAGAGAGGCCCAAGCAAGATGCGCCCCGAGGAGCGTCTTGCCACGTGTCACCACTGGGTCTGACTGAGCTCCTCCAGGAGAGAGGCCCAAGCAAGACGCGCCCAGAGGAGCGTCTTGCCACGTGTCACCACTGGGTCTGATTGAGCACCTCCAGGAGAGAGGCCCCAGCAAGACGCGCCCCGAGGAGCGTCTTGCCTTATGTCAGCACTCAGTCTGACTGAGCGCCTCCAGGAGAGAGGCCGAAGCAAGACGCGCCCCGAGGAGCGTCTTGCCACATGTCACTACTCGGTCTAACTGAGCGCCTCCAGGAGAGAGGTCCAAGCAAGGCGCGCCCCGAGGAGCGTCTTGCCAAATGTTACTACTCAGTCTGACTGAGCGCCTCCAGGAGGGAGGTCCAAGCAAGACGCGCCCCGAGGAGCGTCTTGCCACATGTCACTACTCGGTCTGACTGAGCGCCTCCAGGAGAGAGGCCCAAGCAAGACTTGCCCAGAGGAGCGTCTTGCCACATGTCAACACTGGGTCTGACCGAGCGCCTCCAGTAGAGAGGCCCAAGCAAGACACGCCCCGAGGAGCGTCTTGACATATGTCAACACTGGGTCCGACTGAGGGCCTCCATGAGAGAAGCCCAAGCAAGACGCGCCCCGAGGAGAGTCTTGCCACATGTCAACACTCGGTCTGACAGAGGGCATTCAGGAGAGAGGCCGAAGCAATACGCGCCCCGAGGAGCGTCTTGCCACATGTCACCACTGGGTCTGAATGAGCGCCTCCAGGAGAGAGGCCCAACCAAGACGCGCCCCGAGGAGTGTCTTGCCACATGCCAACACTGGGTCTGACTGAGCGCCTCCAGGAGAGAGGCCCAAGCAAGATGTGCCCCGAGGAGCGTCTTTCCACGTGTCACCACTGGGTCTGACTGAGTGCCTCCAGGAGAGAGGCCCAAGCAAGACGCGCCCCGAGGAGCGTCTTGCCACATGTCAGCACTGGGTCTGACTGAGCGCCTCCAGGAGAGAGGCCCCTGCAAGACGCGCCCCGAGGAGCGTCTTGCCTTATGTCAGCACTCGGTCTGACTGAGCGCCTCCAGGAGAGAGGCCCAAGCAAGACGCGCCCCGAGGAGCGTCTTGCCACATGTCAACAATGGGTCTGACTGAGGGCCTCCAGGAGAGAGGCCCAAGCAAGATGCGCCCGGAGGAGCGTCTTGCCACATGTCAACACTGGGTCTGACAGAGGGCCTCCAGGAGAGAGGCCCAAGCAAGACGCGCCCCGAGGAGCATCTTGCCACATGTCACCTCTGGTTCTGACTGAGCGCCTCCAGGAGAGAGGCCCAAGCAAGACGTGCCCCGAGGAGCCTCTTGTCACATGTCAACACTGGGTCTGTCTGAGCGCCTCCAGGAGAGAAGCCCAAGCAAGACGCGCCCCGAGGAGCGTCTTGCCACATGTCAACAATGGGTCTGACTGAGGGCCTCCAGGAGAGAAGCCCAAGCAAGACGCGCCCCGAGGAGCGTCTTGACACATGTCAACACTGGGTCTGACAGAGGGCCTCCAGGAGAGAGGCCCAAGCAAGACGCGCCCAGAGGAGTGTCTTGCCACATGTCACCACTGGTAGACCCGTTGCCCTCACCATCGTTGCGCTTCGAGATGAACTATTGCTAAAGATGATCGTCCTCATCAACCACGGCGCTACCAGAGTAGCTCGTAACGAAGACCCTCTCCGCGACCTCGCGGCCAGTGTGCGCAGTGTACAGCAAATGACTAACGATGTTGTGAGCGATATATCGGAAAAACTTTGCACTGACGCGACGGTCGCCACTGCAGGTTGTGTGAGTCTCGCGCAAAGTGCCATATCAAACGTGCGCAAGCTAGTGACAAGCAACTTCACCAGATCCGTAGATTCTGCATACGCTTGAATACCAACGAAAGTATCGAGAGATAACACCAACACGAGTTGCGCGACGGCGCTGGCTGCAGTCGCTACAACACTGGATTTATTAATCAACGTAATTGTGATCGTAATGGCGTATCGAGTGTGCACCAGAAACTACAACCAGTACTACAGAAAACTGGCATGAGGGTCGCGGTCTAACGTTATGTTGGTGTCTCGCATCGACCGTCGACGGCCGTTTGCCAGCGGCTGAAAATGGCACAGTTGACGAAATGGAAACGCCGACCGTCCATAGTGCACTCTCGCAAGTTCCAACCGCACCATCTCAGGAGACAGACCACAGAGTCATATTAGCGGAGGGTAGATAGAAAATGCGCAAACCGCCGCAACCGCCCATATACATACTATACGAGTTCAACATAGAGTGGAGTAAGAAGTTACTACCGATTGTATTTACAACGTGCAAGCAGCTGGTGTGTGACGCTTTACTTGATTATCACAGAGGTTGCGATGTCCTGTGTTCCACGAGCGCATGGAAACAAGTGAACGAACTTCTACGGACCGTACTGTTGGGGTATGAGTGAGCTGTAAAATCAATACACGCTAGACACGCGGACTTTGCCGCATTACTGGACACGCATATCGCCACAACAAAACCGGGTCAAGTGTTCGGGGCGTCACCGCGCTCAACTATACACGTCTTGGCCTACCACGAGTACATGAGCCCACAAGATCCTAAGCGAGGTAGAAGCCGTTGTGTCTACCCAACGCAAATTCAGCACAGCCGTGCGCGCTAAGACAAGTCCCTCTAGATTGCTGGAAACTTTGGAAACGTTGAAGGCTGGCGTGTACGCGCTTTCTACACATCTCAACGGTATGATCGCGATACTCTCGGCCGCACAACAACTAATGGTCATGTGTTCGGAAGGTCTGATCAGGTCTGACATGACCGGTTGTCAATCAACGTCGAGCGTGCACTCACACACGGATATCCTGGCGTACAGTAAAGCGACAGCGACCTCTACGCTCACGTTGATCGCCGATGTTTCGAAGGGCAATCGAGTGTGTTGGCTGACGAAAGCTATGGTGACCGACGGTCGCGTCGACTACAATGTGCCTCATTGCGACTTTAGAGGCGTATGTGATCCTTTGCAAATCGACAACACCACCGCGGTCGAGTGCGAAGTCACGGTCGGTGGCGTGTTGTCCTTACTGTGCCCCATACAATGTGACGGTCAGTGTCACGGACCGGTGTGTTACGACCCGACTAACGAAACGTACCAGGTGATAACATTGCATCCGCCCATTACAGCGGAGCGAGCGTTTCGCCACACTCCCAAACCAAGGTTAATAGTTGTAGCGCACACTCTTTCGGACCTCGGTGCACGTGAAACACTGGCTTACACTCACAACATCACGCTCGAGACAGCTCAAGCGTTACGCGAAACAAAGGACGTGTTCAAATCCATAGAGAATATACGGTCTTTAGCGTATGCGTATATAAAGGAGGTCGATGACATTTACAGACCTGGCGGCGTGGGCACCACAGTAGAACAACAAGGTGCTCTCAAGCGCACACAGATACTGGCCGCATTATCACTCGCCATGTCTATCCTGACATGCCCGTTTCTGATTTCTATGTATATTAAATTATGACAAGAGCTACGGTGGTTACGATTACACTCTGACCACGTGCCTTAGTTTCTGCTAGTGACCTATAAATACATTTGCCCACTTGCTCTCACTGCCATTAAAGGGGCTGTACCCACACGTACAACACCCAAGAAAAAAAAAGATCTCGCTGTCTGTACTGGATGTACTCTCAGTAGTCGCAGTTGCTCAGGCCATGGTGGTACGCTCACATAACGCCTCTGAGATACGTCCCATAACACCACCTCCTACACTACTCGCGAAGGAGTATTCAACACCCCCTTTGTACGAAGACAACCATTATAACGAGCACAGCACAACGCTTGCCGCACGCGAAGACAACATGCAGGAGACAACGCTACCACCTGTCGTGAGAACAACGGATTCGAGTGACAACGATCGCGACTATGACGAGCACATTACAGCACCCTCTGTGCACGAAGACCAGGTGCAGGAGACAACGCTACCACCTGTCGTGAGAAACAAGAGTTTGGTTAACAATGATCATCGTCGTGTCCCATTGTAAACTGGGCGTGCCATCGCACACATCGTACATGTGTGTTAACCCACCTGTATGCGACAGACTTTGTGTGTTGCATGACATCGAGATGTATTGACGTCTGTGTCAATACAGGACTCTCTATAAGCCGGGAGCTGGACGCTAACGACCCGTGCATGCGCCACACAAAAGGTATCGTACATGTGTTAACCCACCTGTATGCGACAGACTTTGTGTGTTGCATGACATCGAGATGTATTGACGTCTGTGTCAATACAGGACTCTCTAAGCTGGGAGCTGGACGCTAACAACCCGTGCATGCGCCACACAAAAGGTATCGTACATGTGTTAACCCACCTGTATGCGACAGACTTTGTGTGTTGCATGACATCGAGATGTATTGACGTCTGTGTCAATACAGGACTCTCTAAGCTGGGAGCTGGACGATAACGACCCGTGCATGCGCTACACAAAAGGTAACTCGACTAACTACAAAACGCATATTGTGATGTAGAAAGTTGGCTCGACTGTTTGAATCAGCTGAAGCTGCGGTTTACTCACAAAGTGAATCGCACGCTTGTTAGAAGTACATTCGGAGCACTTAAAAAATACATCGCTCTCATCGAGTTCCGTCTCAGCGTTCACCGGCTGATGGGCAAGAGCGTGACATGGGATCGCCAGGAACTTACTTAAGGACTATCATCTCATTTGGCATTTACTCACGGACCCAAGAAACCAGTTCCGAAAAATGGTAGAGAATTATAACTTGTCTAATAGCAACTGGAAGATATGTTGCGTCATAAGCCTCTGATGGTTCACAAGGTGCACGGTCCACTCGAAATCCTAATGCTGTATTTGTAGTACATACACTAAGTCTTCTCTGTTGATGTCAGACTAGAGTTTTATTAGAGTTTTACTTTGCAACAATGGGATTCGAGCAATTGATGTGTATATTTTTAATAGTGCACAATGCTACTATTCCTAGGCTGAATGTACGACATGGCTCTTATGTATCATTATGTATCGTTTCCATTAAGTACAAATTTAAATAAAGTCCCTCTGTCCTCAGTGCTAGGTTGTGGGTTTAATACACATTATTATGATCAACCTGTTGAACAGTATAATAACAATACTCCTGTAAAAGTCATTTAGTAATGAACAACCTCAGTTCTGTGAAAGAACATCATGTCTCTGATGTGTACACTGCAGGCCTGACCGGGGTTTGCACGCAAGGGCCTGTGTGTGTGTGTGTGTGTGTGTGTGTGTGTGTGTGTGTGTGTGTGTGTGTGTGTGTGTGTGTGTGTGTGTGTGTGTGTGTGTGTGTGTGTGTGTGTGTGTGTGTGTGTGTGTGTGTGAATCAAATAAAGATAAATATAGCTAGTGCGGCCACGAGCGGTCGTGCAGTGTAGAGGATGCGCGAAAACGCCTCTAAAAACAAGCGCGTGCCCACGCCCGATCCGTGGAAGCACGTAGACCTAGCAAACGTACTAGCAGAAATCAACGATCGCACACGGGTCATTGAGTGTGTACAGGGTTCGTCTGCGTGTGTGGCATTGGGCAATCTAGCGGCAACCGTGTGGCCTGAAGGCGGAACCGGCCAACCGGTCGCCCTCACCATCGTTGCGCTTCGAGATGAACTATTGCAAAAGATGATCGTCCTCATCAACCACGGCGCTACCAGAGTAGCTCGTAACGAAGACCCTCTCCGCGACCTCGCGGCCAGTGTGCGCAGTGTACAGCAAATGACAAACGATGTTGCGAGCGATATATTGGAAAAACTTTGCACTGACGCGACGGTCGCCACTGCAGGTTGTGCGAGTCTCGCGCAAAGTGCCATATCAAACATGCGCAAGCTAGTGACAAGCAACTTCACCAGATCCGTAGATTCTGCATACGCTCGGATACGAATGAAAGTATCGAGAGATAACACCGACACAAGTTGCGCGACGGCGCTGGCTGCAGTCGCTACAACACTGGATTTATTAATCAACGTAATTGTGATCGTAATGGCGTTTCGAGTGTGCACCAGAAACTACAACCAGTACTACAGAAAACTGGCATGAGGGTCGCGGTCTAACGTTATGTTGGTGTCTCGCATCGACCGTCGACGGCCGTTTGCCAGCGGCTGAAAATGGCAGTTGACGAAATGAAAACGCCGACCGTCGATAGTGCACTCTCGCAAGTTCCAACCGCACCATCTCAGGAGACAGACCACAGAGTCATATTAGCGGAGGGTAGATAGAAAATGCGCAAACCGCCGCAACCGCCCATATACATACTATAAGAGTTCAACATAGAGTGGAGTAAGAAGTTACTACCGATTGTATTTCCAACGTGCAAGCAGCTGGTGTTTGACGCTTTACTTGAGTATCACGGAGGTTGCGATGTCCTGTGTTCCACGAGCGCATGGAAACAAGTGAACGAACTTCTACGGACCGTACTGTTGGGGTATGAGCGAGCTGTAAAATCAATACACGCTAGACACGCGGACTTTGCCGCGTTACTGGACACGCATATCGCCACAACAAAACTGGGTCAAGTGTTCGGGGCATCACCGCGCTCGACTATACACGTCTTGGCCTACCACGAGTACATGAGCCCACAGATCCTAAGCGAGGTAGAAGCCGTTGTGTCTACCCAACGCAAATTCAGCACAGCCGTGCGCGCTAAGACAAGTCCCTCTAGACTGCTGGAAATTTTGGAAACGTGGAAGGCTGGCGTGTACGCGCTTTCTACACATCTCAACGGTATGATCGCGATACTCTCGGCCGCACAACAACTAATGGTCATGTGTTCGGAAGGTCTGATCAGGTCTGACATGACCGGTTGTCAATCGACGTCGAGCGTGCACTCACACACGGATATCCTGGCGTACAGTAAAGCGACGTCGACCTCTAAGCTCACGTTGATCGCCGATGTTTCGAAGGGCAATCGAGTGTGTTGGCTGACGAAAGCTATGGTGACCGACGGTCGCGTCGACTACAATGTGCCTCATTGCGACTGGAGAGGCGTATGTGATCCTTTGCAAATCGATAACACCACCGCGGTCGAGTGCGAAGTCACGGTCGGCGGCGTGTTGTCCTTACTGTGCCCCATACAATGTGACGGTCCGTTTCACGGACCGGTGTGTTACGACCCGACTAACGAAACGTACCAGGTGATAACATTGCATCCGCCCATTACAGCGGAGCGAGCGTTTTGCCACACTCCCAAACCAAGGTTAATAGTTGTAGCGCACGCCCTTTCGGACCTCGGTGCATGTGAAACACTGGCGTACACTCACAACATCACGCTCGAGACAGCTCAAGCATTACGCGAAACATAGGACGTGTTCAAATCCATAGAGAATATACGGTCTTTAGCGTATGCGTATATAAAGGAGGTCGATGACATTTACAGACCTGGCGGCGTGGGCACCACAGTAGAACAACAAGGTGCTCTCAAGCGCACACAGATACTGGCCGCATTATCACTCGCGATGTCTATCCTGACATGCCCGTTTCTGATTTCTATGTATATTAAATTATGACAAGAGCTACGGTGGTTACGATTACACTCTGACCATGTGCCTTAGTTTCTGCTAGTGACCTATAAATACATTTGCCCACTTGCTCTCACTGCCATTAAAGCGGCTGTACCCACACGTACAACACCCAAGAAAAAAAAAGATCTCGCTGTCTGTACTGGGTGTACTCTCAGTAGTCGCAGTTGCTCAGGCCATGGTGGTACGCTCACATAACGCCTCTGAGATACGTCCCATCACACCACCTCCTACACTACTCGCGAAGGAGTATTCAACACCCCCTTTGTACGAAGACAACCATTATAACGAGCACAGCACAACGCTTGCCGCACGTGAAGACAACATGCAGGAGACAACGCTACCACCTGTCGTGAGAACAACGGATTCGAGTGACAACGATCGCGACTATGACGAGCACATTACAGCACCCTCTGTGCACGAAGACCAGGTGCAGGAGACAACGCTACCACCTGTCGTGAGAAACAAGAGTTTGGTTAACAATGATCATCGTCGTGTCCCATTGTAAACTAGGCGTGCCATCGCACACATCGTACATGTGTGTTAACCCACCTGTATGCGACAGACTTTGTGTGTTGCATGACATCGAGATGTATTGACGTCTGTGTCAATACAGGACTCTCTATAAGCCGGGAGCTGGACGCTAACGACCCGTGCATGCGCCACACAAAAGGTATCGTACATGTGCTAACCCACCTGTATGTGACAGACTTTGTGTGTTGCATGACATCGAGATGTATTGACGTCTGTGTCAATACAGGACTCTCTAAGCTGGGAGCTGGACGCTAACAACCCGTGCATGCGCCACACAAAAGGTATCGTACATGTGTTAACCCACCTGTATGCGACAGACTTTGTGTGTTGCATGACATCGAGATGTATTGACGTCTGTGTCAATACAGGACTCTCTAAGCTGGGAGCTGGACGATAACGACCCGTGCATGCGCCACACAAAAGGTAACTCGACTAACTACAAAACGCATATTGTGATGTAGAAAGTTGGCTCGACTGTTTGAATCAGCTGCAGCTGCTGTTTACTCACAAAGTGAATCGCACGCTTGTTAGAAGTACATTCGGAGCACTTAAAAAATACATCGCTCTCATCGAGTTCCGTCTCAGCGTTCACCGGCTGATGGGCAAGAGCGTGACATGGGATCGCCAGGAACTTACTTAAGGACTATCATCTCATTTGGCATTTACTCACGGACCCAAGAAACCAGTTCCGAAAAATGGTCGAGAATTATAACTTGTCTAATAGCAACTGGAAGATATGTTGCGTCATAAGCCTCTGATGGTTCACAAGGTGCATGGTCCACTCGAAATCCTAATGCTGTATTTGTAGTACATACACTAAGTCTTCTCTGTTGATGTCGGACTAGAGTTTTATTAGAGTTTTACTTTGCAACAATGGGATTCGAGCAATTGATGTGTATATTTTTAATAGTGCACAATGCTACTATTCCTAGGCTGAATGTACGACATGGCTCTTATGTATCATTATGTATCGTTTCCATTAAGTACTAATGGCATTTACTCACGGACCCAAGAAACCAGTTCCGAAAAATGGTCGAGAATTATAACTTGTCTAATAGCAACTGGAAGATATGTTGCGTCATAAGCCTCTGATGGTTCACAAGGTGCACGGTCCACTCTAAATCCTAATGCTGTATTTGTAGTACATACACTAAGTCTTCTCTGTTGATGTCAGACTAGAGTTTTATTAGAGTTTTACTTTGCAACAATGGGATTCGAGCAATTGATGTGTATATTTTTAATAGTGCACAATGCTACTATTCCTAGGCTGAATGTGTGACATGGCTCTTATGTATCATTATGTATCGTTTCCATTAAGTACTAATTTAAATAAAGTCCCTCTGTCCTCAGTGCTAGGTTGTGGGTTTAAGTGGCAAGACGCTCCTCGGGGCGCATAATGCTTGGGCCTCTCTCCTGGATGCCCTCTGTCAGACCGAGTGTTGACATGTGGCAAGACTCTCCTCGGGGCGCGTCTTGCTTGGGCTTCTCTCATGGAGGCCGTCAGTCAGACCCAGTGTTGACATGTGTCAAGACGCTCCTCGGGGCGTGTCTTGCTTGGGCCTCTCTCCTGGAGGCGCTCAGTCAGACCCAGTGTTGACATGTGGCAAGACGCTCCTCGGGGCGTGTCTTGCTTGGGCTTCTCTCCTGGAGGCCCTCAGTCAGACCCATTGTTGACATGTGGCAAGACGCTCCTCCGGGCACGTCTTGCTTGGGCCTCTCTCCTGGAGGCGCTCAAACAGACCGAGTAGTGACATGTGGCAAGACGCTCCTCTGGGCGCGTCTTGCTGGGGCTTCTCTCATGGAGGCACTCAGTCAGACCCAGTGTTGACATGTGGCAAGACGCTCCTCGGGGCGCGTCTTGCTTGGACCTCTCTGCCTGAGGCGCTCAGTAAGACCGAGTAGTGACATGTGGCAAGACGCTCCTCGGGGCGCGTCTTGCTTGGGCCTCTCTCATGGAGGCCCTCTGTCAGACCCAGTGTTGACATGTGTCAAGACGCTCCTCGGGGGGCGTCTTGCTTTGGCCTCTCTCCTGGAGGCACTCAGTCAGACCGAGTGCTGACATGTGGCAAGAAGCTCCTCGGGGCGCGTCTTGCTTGGACTTCTCTCCCGGAGGCCCTCAGTAAGAACCATTGTTGACATGTGGCAAGACGCTCCTCGGGACGCGTCTTGCTTGGGCCTCTCTCCAGAAGGCCCTCAATCAGACGCAGTGTTGACACGTGGCAAGACGCTCCTCGGGGCACGTCTTGCTTGGGCCTCTCTCCTGGAGGCGCTCAGTCAGACTGAGTAGTGACATGTGGCCTGACGCTCCTCGGGGCGCGTGTTGCTTGGGCCTCTCTCCTGGAGGCGCTCAGTCAGACCAAGTGGTGACATGTGGCAAGACAATCCTCGGGGCGCATCTTGCTTGGGCCTCTCTCCTGGAGGCCCTCTGTCAGACCCAGTGTTGACATGTGGCAAGACTCTCCTCGGGGCGCGTCTTGCTTGGGCCTCTCTCATGGAGGCCCTCTGTCAGACCCAGTGTTGACATGTGTCAAGACGCTCCTCGGGGCGCGTCTTGCTTTGGCCTCTCTCCTGGAGGCGCTCAGTCAGACCGAGTGCTGACATGTGGCAAGAAGCTCCTCGGGGCGTGTCTTGCTTGGGCTTCTCTCCTGGAGGCCCTCAGTAAGACCCATTGTTGACATGAAGCCCAAGCAAGACGCGCCCCGTGGAGCGTCTTGCCACATGTCAACACTGGGTCTGACTGAGCGCCTCCAGGAGAGAGGCCCAAGCAAGACGCGCCCCGAGGAGCGTCTTGCCACATGTCAACAATGGGTCTGACTGAGGGCCTCCAGGAGAGAAGCCCAAGCAAGACGCGCCCCGTGGAGCTTCTTGCCACATGTCAGCACTCGGTCTGACTGAGCGCCTCCAGGAGAGAGGCCAAAGCAAGACGCGCCCCGAGGAGCGTCTTGACACATGTCAACACTGGGTCTGACAGAGGGCCTCCATGAGAGAGGCCCAAGCAAGACGCGCCCCGAGGAGTGTCTTGCCACATGTCAACACTGGGTCTGACAGAGGGCCTCCAGGAGAGAGGCCCAAGCAAGACGCGCCCCGAGGAGTGTCTTGCCACATGTCACCACTTGGTCTGACTGAGCGCCTCCAGGAGAGAGGCCCAAGCAAGACGCGCCCCGAGGAGCGTCTTGCCACGTGTCAACACTGGGTCTGATTGAGGGCCTTCTGGAGAGAGGCCCAAGCAAGACGCGCCCCGAGGAGCGTCTTGCCACATGTCAACAATGGTTCTTACTGAGAGCCTCCAGGTGAGAAGCCCAAGCAAGACGCGCCCCGAGGAGCTTCTTGCCACATGTCAGCACTCGGTCAGACTGAGCACCTCCAGGAGAGAGGCCAAAGCAAGACGCCCCCCGAGGAGCGTCTTGACACATGTCAACACTGGGTCTGACAGAGGGCCTCCATGAGAGAGGCCCAAGCAAGACGCGCCCCGAGGAGTGTCTTGCCAAATGTCAACACTGGGTCTGACTGAGCGCCTCAGGGAGAGAGGTCCAAGCAAGACGCGCCCCGAGGAGCGTCTTGCCACATGTCACTACTCGGTCTGACTGAGCGCCTCAGGGAGAGAGGTCCAAGCAAGACGCGCCCCGAGGAGCGTCTTGCCACATGTCAACACTGGATCTGACTGAGTGCCTCCATGAGAGAAGCCCCAGAAAGACGCGCCCCGAGGAGCGTCTTGCCACATGTCACTACTCGGTCTGTTTGAGCGCCTCCAGGAGAGAGGCCCAAGCAAGACACGCCCCGAGGAGCGTCTTGACACATGTCAACACTGGGTCTGACTGAGGGCCTCCATGAGAGAAGCCCAAGCAAGACGCGCCCCGAGGAGCGTCTTGCCACATGTCAACACTGGGTCTGATTGAGGGCCTTCTGGAGAGAGGCCCAAGCAAGACGCGCCCCGAGGAGCGTCTTGCCACATGTATACAATGGGTCTTACTGAGGGCCTCCAGGAGAGAGGCCCAAGCAAGATGCGCCCGGAGGAGCGTTTTGCCACATATCAACACTGGGTCTGACAGAGGGCCTCCAGGAGAGAGGCCCAAGCAAGACGCACCCCGAGGAGCGTCTTGCCACATGTCACCTCTGGTTCTGACTGAGCGCCTCCAGGAGAGAGGCCCAAGCAAGACGCGCCCCGAGGAGCGTCTTGCCACTTGTCAACACTGGGTCTGACAGAGGGCCTCCATGAGAGAGGCCCAAGCAAGACGCGCCCCGAGGAGCGTCTTGCGACATGTCACTACTCGGTCTAACTGAGCGCCTCCAGGAGAGAGGTCCAAGCAAGACGCGCCCCGGGGAGCGTCTTGCCACATGTCACAACTCGGTCTGACTGAGCGCCTCCAGGAGAGAGGCCCAAGCAAGACGTGCCCCGAGGAGCGTCTTGCCACATGTCAACAATGGGTCTGACTGAGGGCCTCCAGGAGAGAAGCCCAAGCAAGACGCGCCCCGTGGAGCGTCTTGCCACATGTCAACACTGGGTCTGACTGAGCGCCTCCAGGAGAGAGGCCCAAGCAAGACGCGCCCCGAGGAGCGTCTTGCCACATGTCAACAATGGCTCTGACTGAGGGCCTCCAGGAGAGAAGCCCAAGCAAGACGCGCCCCGTGGAGCGTCTTGCCACATGTAAACACTGGGTCTTATTGAGGGCCTTCTGGAGAGACGCCCAAGCAATACGCGCCCCGAGGAGCGTCTTGCCACATGTCAACAATGGGTCTTACTGAGGGCCTCCAGGAGAGAGGCCCAAGCAAGATGCGCCCGGAGGAGCGTCTTGCCACATGTCAACACTGGGTCTGACAGAGGGCCTCCAGGAGAGAGGCCCAAGCAAGACGCGCCCCGAGGAGCGTCTTGCCACATGTCACCTCTGGTTCTGACTGAGTGCCTCCAGGAGAGAGGTCCAAGCAAGACGCGCCCCGAGGAGCGTCTTGCCACATGTCAACAATGGGTCTGACTGAGGGCCTCCAGGAGAGAAGCCCAAGCAAGACGCGCCCCGTGGAGCGTCTTGACACATGTCAACACTGGGTCTGACAGAGGGCCTCCATGAGAGAAGCTCAAGCAAGACGCGCCCCGAGGAGCGTCTTGCCACATGTCAACACTGGGTCTGATTGAGGGCCTTCTGGAGAGAGGCCCAAGCAAGACGCGCCCCGAGGAGCGTCTTGCCACATGTCAACACTGGGTCTGACAGAGGGCCTCCATGAGAGAGGCCCAAGCAAGACGCGCCCCGAGGAGCGTCTTGCCACATGTCACTACTTCGCACTCGACCGCGGTGGTGTTATCGATTTGCAAAGGATCACATACGCCTCTCCAGTCGCAATGAGGCACATTGTAGTCGACGCGACCGTCGGTCACCATAGCTTTCGTCAGCCAACACACTCGATTGCCCTTCGAAACATCGGCGATCAACGTGAGCTTAGAGGTCGACGTCGCTTTACTGTACGCCAGGATATCCGTGTGTGAGTGCACGCTCGACGTCGATTGACAACCGGTCATGTCAGACCTGATCAGACCTTCCGAACACATGACCATTAGTTGTTGTGCGGCCGAGAGTATCGCGATCATACCGTTGAGATGTGTAGAAAGCGCGTACACGCCAGCCTTCCACGTTTCCAAAATTTCCAGCAGTCTAGAGGGACTTGTCTTAGCGCGCACGGCTGTGCTGAATTTGCGTTGGGTAGACACAACGGCTTCTACCTCGCTTAGGATCTGTGGGCTCATGTACTCGTGGTAGGCCAAGACGTGTATAGTCGAGCGCGGTGATGCCCCGAACACTTGACCCAGTTTTGTTGTGGCGATATGCGTGTCCAGTAACGCGGCAAAGTCCGCGTGTCTAGCGTGTATTGATTTTACAGCTCGCTCATACCCCAACAGTACGGTCCGTAGAAGTTCGTTCACTTGTTTCCATGCGCTCGTGGAACACAGGACATCGCAACCTCCGTGATACTCAAGTAAAGCGTCAAACACCAGCTGCTTGCACGTTGGAAATACAATCGGTAGTAACTTCTTACTCCACTCTATGTTGAACTCTTATAGTATGTATATGGGCGGTTGCGGCGGTTTGCGCATTTTCTATCTACCCTCCGCTAATATGACTCTGTGGTCTGTCTCCTGAGATGGTGCGGTTGGAACTTGCGAGAGTGCACTATCGACGGTCGGCGTTTTCATTTCGTCAACTGCCATTTTCAGCCGCTGGCAAACGGCCGTCGACGGTCGATGCGAGACACCAACATAACGTTAGACCGCGACCCTCATGCCAGTTTTCTGTAGTACTGGTTGTAGTTTCTGGTGCACACTCGAAACGCCATTACGATCACAATTACGTTGATTAATAAATCCAGTGTTGTAGCGACTGCAGCCAGCGCCGTCGCGCAACTTGTGTCGGTGTTATCTCTCGATACTTTCATTCGTATCCGAGCGTATGCAGAATCTACGGATCTGGTGAAGTTGCTTGTCACTAGCTTGCGCATGTTTGATATGGCACTTTGCGCGAGACTCGCACAACCTGCAGTGGCGACCGTCGCGTCAGTGCAAAGTTTTTCCAATATATCGCTCGCAACATCGTTTGTCATTTGCTGTACACTGCGCACACTGGCCGCGAGGTCGCGGAGAGGGTCTTCGTTACGAGCTACTCTGGTAGCGCCGTGGTTGATGAGGACGATCATCTTTTGCAATAGTTCATCTCGAAGCGCAACGATGGTGAGGGCGACCGGTTGGCCGGTTCCGCCTTCAGGCCACACGGTTGCCGCTAGATTGCCCAATGCCACACACGCAGACGAACCCTGTACACACTCAATGACCCGTGTGCGATCGTTGATTTCTGCTAGTACGTTTGCTAGGTCTACGTGCTTCCACGGATCGGGCGTGGGCACGCGCTTGTTTTTAGAGGCGTTTTCGCGCATCCTCTACACTGCACGACCGCTCGTGGCCGCACTAGCTATATTTATCTTTATTTGATTCACACACACACACACACACACACACACACACACACACACACACACACACACACACACACACACACACACACACACACACACACACACACACACACACACAGGCCCTTGCGTGCAAACCCCGGTCAGGCCTGCAGTGTACACATCAGAGACATGATGTTCTTTCACAGAACTGAGGTTGTTCATTACTAAATGACTTTTACAGGAGTATTGTTATTATACTGTTCAACAGGTTGATCATAATAATGTGTATTAAACCCACAACCTAGCACTGAGGACAGAGGGACTTTATTTAAATTTGTACTTAATGGAAACGATACATAATGATACATAAGAGCCATGTCGTACATTCAGCCTAGGAATAGTAGCATTGTGCACTATTAAAAATATACACATCAATTGCTCGAATCCCATTGTTGCAAAGTAAAACTCTAATAAAACTCTAGTCTGACATCAACAGAGAAGACTTAGTGTATGTACTACAAATACAGCATTAGGATTTCGAGTGGACCGTGCACCTTGTGAACCATCAGAGGCTTATGACGCAACATATCTTCCAGTTGCTATTAGACAAGTTATAATTCTCTACCATATTTCGGAACTGGTTTCTTGGGTCCGTGAGTAAATGCCAAATGAGATGATAGTCCTTAAGTAAGTTCCTGGCGATCCCATGTCACGCTCTTGCCCATCAGCCGGTGAACGCTGAGACGGAACTCGATGAGAGCGATGTATTTTTTAAGTGCTCCGAATGTACTTCTAACAAGCGTGCGATTCACTTTGTGAGTAAACCGCAGCTTCAGCTGATTCAAACAGTCGAGCCAACTTTCTACATCACAATATGCGTTTTGTAGTTAGTCGAGTTACCTTTTGTGTAGCGCATGCACGGGTCGTTATCGTCCAGCTCCCAGCTTAGAGAGTCCTGTATTGACACAGACGTCAATACATCTCGATGTCATGCAACACACAAAGTCTGTCGCATACAGGTGGGTTAACACATGTACGATACCTTTTGTGTGGCGCATGCACGGGTTGTTAGCGTCCAGCTCCCAGCTTAGAGAGTCCTGTATTGACACAGACGTCAATACATCTCGATGTCATGCAACACACAAAGTCTGTCGCATACAGGTGGGTTAACACATGTACGATACCTTTTGTGTGGCGCATGCACGGGTCGTTAGCGTCCAGCTCCCGGCTTATAGAGAGTCCTGTATTGACACAGACGTCAATACATCTCGATGTCATGCAACACACAAAGTCTGTCGCATACAGGTGGGTTAACACACATGTACGATGTGTGCGATGGCACGCCCAGTTTACAATGGGACACGACGATGATCATTGTTAACCAAACTCTTGTTTCTCACGACAGGTGGTAGCGTTGTCTCCTGCACCTGGTCTTCGTGCACAGAGGGTGCTGTAATGTGCTCGTCATAGTCGCGATCGTTGTCACTCGAATCCGTTGTTCTCACGACAGGTGGTAGCGTTGTCTCCTGCATGTTGTCTTCGCGTGCGGCAAGCGTTGTGCTGTGCTCGTTATAATGGTTGTCTTCGTACAAAGGGGGTGTTGAATACTCCTTCGCGAGTAGTGTAGGAGGTGGTGTTATGGGACGTATCTCAGAGGCGTTATGTGAGCGTACCACCATGGCCTGAGCAACTGCGACTACTGAGAGTACATCCAGTACAGACAGCGAGATCTTTTTTTTCTTGGGTGTTGTACGTGTGGGTACAGCCCCTTTAATGGCAGTGAGAGCAAGTGGGCAAATGTATTTATAGGTCACTAGCAGAAACTAAGGCACGTGGTCAGAGTGTAATCGTAACCACCGTAGCTCTTGTCATAATTTAATATACATAGAAATCAGAAACGGGCATGTCAGGATAGACATGGCGAGTGATAATGCGGCCAGTATCTGTGTGCGCTTGAGAGCACCTTGTTGTTCTACTGTGGTGCCCACGCCGCCAGGTCTGTAAATGTCATCGACCTCCTTTATATACGCATACGCTAAAGACCGTATATTCTCTATGGATTTGAACACGTCCTTTGTTTCGCGTAACGCTTGAGCTGTCTCGAGCGTGATGTTGTGAGTGTAAGCCAGTGTTTCACGTGCACCGAGGTCCGAAAGAGTGTGCGCTACAACTATTAACCTTGGTTTGGGAGTGTGGCGAAACGCTCGCTCCGCTGTAATGGGCGGATGCAATGTTATCACCTGGTACGTTTCGTTAGTCGGGTCGTAACACACCGGTCCGTGACACTGACCGTCACATTGTATGGGGCACAGTAAGGACAACACGCCACCGACCGTGACTTCGCACTCGACCGCGGTGGTGTTGTCGATTTGCAAAGGATCACATACGCCTCTAAAGTCGCAATGAGGCACATTGTAGTCGACGCGACCGTCGGTCACCATAGCTTTCGTCAGCCAACACACTCGATTGCCCTTCGAAACATCGGCGATCAACGTGAGCGTAGAGGTCGCTGTCGCTTTACTGTACGCCAGGATATCCGTGTGTGAGTGCACGCTCGACGTTGATTGACAACCGGTCATGTCAGACCTGATCAGACCTTCCGAACACATGACCATTAGTTGTTGTGCGGCCGAGAGTATCGCGATCATACCGTTGAGATGTGTAGAAAGCGCGTACACGCCAGCCTTCAACGTTTCCAAAGTTTCCAGCAATCTAGAGGGACTTGTCTTAGCGCGCACGGCTGTGCTGAATTTGCGTTGGGTAGACACAACGGCTTCTACCTCGCTTAGGATCTTGTGGGCTCATGTACTCGTGGTAGGCCAAGACGTGTATAGTCGAGCGCGGTGACGCCCCGAACACTTGACCCGGTTTTGTTGTGGCGATATGCGTGTCCAGTAATGCGGCAAAGTCCGCGTGTCTAGCGTGTATTGATTTTACAGCTCACTCATACCCCAACAGTACGGTCCGTAGAAGTTCGTTCACTTGTTTCCATGCGCTCGTGGAACACAGGACATCGCAACCTCTGTGATAATCAAGTAAAGCGTCACACACCAGCTGCTTGCACGTTGTAAATACAATCGGTAGTAACTTCTTACTCCACTCTATGTTGAACTCGTATAGTATGTATATGGGCGGTTGCGGCGGTTTGCGCATTTTCTATCTACCCTCCGCTAATATGACTCTGTGGTCTGTCTCCTGAGATGGTGCGGTTGGAACTTGCGAGAGTGCACTATGGACGGTCGGCGTTTCCATTTCGTCAACTGTGCCATTTTCAGCCGCTGGCAAACGGCCGTCGACGGTCGATGCGAGACACCAACATAACGTTAGACCGCGACCCTCATGCCAGTTTTCTGTAGTACTGGTTGTAGTTTCTGGTGCACACTCGATACGCCATTACGATCACAATTACGTTGATTAATAAATCCAGTGTTGTAGCGACTGCAGCCAGCGCCGTCGCGCAACTCGTGTTGGTGTTATCTCTCGATACTTTCGTTGGTATTCAAGCGTATGCAGAATCTACGGATCTGGTGAAGTTGCTTGTCACTAGCTTGCGCACGTTTGATATGGCACTTTGCGCGAGACTCACACAACCTGCAGTGGCGACCGTCGCGTCAGTGCAAAGTTTTTCCGATATATCGCTCACAACATCGTTAGTCATTTGCTGTACACTGCGCACACTGGCCGCGAGGTCGCGGAGAGGGTCTTCGTTACGAGCTACTCTGGTAGCGCCGTGGTTGATGAGGACGATCATCTTTAGCAATAGTTCATCTCGAAGCGCAACGATGGTGAGGGCAACGGGTCTACCAGTGGTGACATGTGGCAAGACACTCCTCTGGGCGCGTCTTGCTTGGGCCTCTCTCCTGGAGGCCCTCTGTCAGACCCAGTGTTGACATGTGTCAAGACGCTCCTCGGGGCGCGTCTTGCTTGGGCTTCTCTCCTGGAGGCCCTCAGTCAGACCCATTGTTGACATGTGGCAAGACGCTCCTCGGGGCGCGTCTTGCTTGGGCTTCTCTCCTGGAGGCGCTCAGACAGACCCAGTGTTGACATGTGACAAGAGGCTCCTCGGGGCACGTCTTGCTTGGGCCTCTCTCCTGGAGGCGCTCAGTCAGAACCAGAGGTGACATGTGGCAAGATGCTCCTCGGGGCGCGTCTTGCTTGGGCCTCTCTCCTGGAGGCCCTCTGTCAGACCCAGTGTTGACATGTGGCAAGACGCTCCTCCGGGCGCATCTTGCTTGGGCCTCTCTCCTGGAGGCCCTCAGTCAGACCCATTGTTGACATGTGGCAAGACGCTCCTCGGGGCGCGTCTTGCTTGGGCCTCTCTCCTGGAGGCGCTCAGTCAGACCGAGTGCTGACATAAGGCAAGACGCTCCTCGGGGCGCGTCTTGCAGGGGCCTCTCTCCTGGAGGCGCTCAGTCAGACCCAGTGCTGACATGTGGCAAGACGCTCCTCGGGGCGCGTCTTGCTTGGGCCTCTCTCCTGGAGGCACTCAGTCAGACCCAGTGGTGACACGTGGAAAGACGCTCCTCGGGGCACATCTTGCTTGGGCCTCTCTCCTGGAGGCGCTCAGTCAGACCCAGTGTTGGCATGTGGCAAGACACTCCTCGGGGCGCGTCTTGGTTGGGCCTCTCTCCTGGAGGCGCTCATTCAGACCCAGTGGTGACATGTGGCAAGACGCTCCTCGGGGCGCGTATTGCTTCGGCCTCTCTCCTGAATGCCCTCTGTCAGACCGAGTGTTGACATGTGGCAAGACTCTCCTCGGGGCGCGTCTTGCTTGGGCTTCTCTCATGGAGGCCCTCAGTCGGACCCAGTGTTGACATATGTCAAGACGCTCCTCGGGGCGTGTCTTGCTTGGGCCTCTCTACTGGAGGCGCTCGGTCAGACCCAGTGTTGACATGTGGCAAGACGCTCCTCTGGGCAAGTCTTGCTTGGGCCTCTCTCCTGGAGGCGCTCAGTCAGACCGAGTAGTGACATGTGGCAAGACGCTCCTCGGGGCGCGTCTTGCTTGGACCTCCCTCCTGGAGGCGCTCAGTCAGACTGAGTAGTAACATTTGGCAAGACGCTCCTCGGGGCGCGCCTTGCTTGGACCTCTCTCCTGGAGGCGCTCAGTTAGACCGAGTAGTGACATGTCGCAAGACGCTCCTCGGGGCGCGTCTTGCTTCGGCCTCTCTCCTGGAGGCGCTCAGTCAGACTGAGTGCTGACATAAGGCAAGACGCTCCTCGGGGCGCGTCTTGCTGGGGCCTCTCTCCTGGAGGAGCTCAGTCAGACCCAGTGGTGACACGTGGCAAGACGCTCCTCGGGGCGCATCTTGCTTGGGCCTCTCTCCTGGAGGCACTAAGTCAGACCCAGTGTTGACACGTGGCAAGACGCTCCTCGGGGCGCGTCTTGCTTGGGCCTCTCTCCTGGAGGTGCTCAGTCAGACACAGTGTTGACATGTGGCAAGACACTCCTCGGGGCGCGTCTTGCTTGGGCTTCTCTCATGGAGGCCCTCAGTAAGACCCATTGTTGACATGTGGAAAGAAGCTCCTCGGGGCGCGTCTTGCTTTGGCTTCTCTCCTGAAGCCCCTCAGTCAGACCCATTGTTGACATGTGGCAAGACGCTCCTCGGGGCGCGTATTGCTTGGGACTCTCTCCTGGATGCCCTCTGTCAGACCCAGTGTTGACATGTGGCAAGACTCTCCTCGGGGCGCGTCTTGCTTGGACCTCTCTCCTGGAGGCGCTCAGTCAGACCGAGTAGTGACATGTGGCAAGACGCTCCTCGGGGCGCGTCTTGCTTGGGCCTCTCTCCTGGAGGCGCTCAATTAGACCCAGTGTTGAAATGTGGCAAGACGCTCCTCGGGGCGCGTCTTGCTTGGGCTTCTCTCCTGGAGGCCCTCAGTCAGACCCATTGTTGACATGTGGCAAGACGCTCCTCGGGGCGCGTCTTGCTGGGGCCTCTCTCCTGGAGGCGCTCAGTCAGACCCAGTGTTGACATGTGTCAAGACGCTCCTCGGGCGTTTCTTGCTTGCGCCTCTCTCCTGGAGGCGCTCAGTCAGACCCAGAGGTGACATGTGGCAAGACGCTCCTCGGGCCTCTCTCCTGGAGGCGCTCGGTCAGACCCAGTGTTGACATGTGGCAAGACGCTCCTTGGGGCGCTTCTTGCTTGGGCCTCTCTCCTGGAGGTGCTCAGTCAGACCCAGTGTTGACATGTGGCAAGATGCTCCTCGGGGCGCGTCTTGCTGGGGCTTCTCTCATGGAGGCACTCAGTCAGACCCAGTGTTGACATGTGGCAAGATGCTCGTCGGGGCACGTCTTGCTTGGGCCTCTCTCCTGGAGGCGCTCAGTCAGACCCAAAGGAGACATGTGTCAAGATGCTCCTCGGGGCGCGTCTTGCTTGGGCCTCTCTCCTGGAGGCGCTCAGTCAGACCCAGTGTTCACATGTGGCAAGACGCTCCTCGGGGCGCGTCTTGCTTGGGCCTCTCTCCTGGAGGCGCTCAGTCAGACCCAGTGTTGACACGTGGCAAGACGCTCCTCGGGGCGTGTCTTGGTTGGGCCTCTCTCCTGGAGGCGCTCATTCAGACCCAGTGGTGACATGTGGCAAGACGCTCCTCGGGGAGCGTATTGCTTGGACCTCTCTCCTGAATGCCCTCTGTCAGACCGAGTGTTGACATGTGGCAAGACTCTCCTCGGGGCGCGTCTTGCTGGGGCCTCTCTCCTGGAGGCGCTCAGTCGGACCCAGTGCTGACATGTGGCAAGACGCTCCTCGGGGCGCGTCTTGCTTGGGCCTCTGTCCTGGAGGCGCTCAGTCAGACTGAGTAGTGACATGTGGCCTGACGCTCCTCGGGGCGCGTCTTGCTTGGGCCTCTCTCCTGGAGGCACTCAGTCAGACCCAGTGGTGACATGTGGCAAGACACTCCTCGGGGCGCGTCTTGCTTGGGCCTCTCTCCTGGAGGCCCTCTGTCAGACCCAGTGTTGACATGTGTCAAGACGCTCCTCGGGGCGCGTCTTGCTTGGGCTTCTCTCCTGGAGGCCCTCAGTCAGACCCATTGTTGACATGTGGCAAGACGCTGCTCGGGGCGCGTCTTGCTTGGGCTTCTCTCCTGGAGGCGCTCAGACAGACCCAGTGTTGACATGTGACAAGACGCTCCTCGGGGCGCGTCTTGCTTGGGCCTCTCTCCTGGAGGCGCTCAGTCAGAACCAGAGGTGACATGTGGCAAGACGCTCCTCGGGGCTCGTCTTGCTTGGGCCTCTCTCCTGGAGGCCCTCTGTCAGACCCAGTGTTGACATGTGGCAAGACGCTCCTCTGGGCGCATCTTGCTTGGGCCTCTCTCCTTTAGGCCCTCAGTCAGACCCATTGTTGACATGTGGCAAGACGCTCCTCGGGGCGCGTCTTGCTTGGGCCTCTCTCCTGGAGGCGCTCAGTCAGACCGAGTGCTGACATAAGGCAAGACGCTCCTCGGGGCGCGTCTTGCTGGGGCCTCTCTCCTGGAGGCGCTCAGTCAGACCCAGTGCTGACATGTGGCAAGACGCTCCTCGGGGCGCGTCTTGCTTGGGCCTCTCTCCTGGAGGCGCTCAGTCAGCCCCAGTGTTGACACGTGGCAAGACGCTCCTCGGGGCGCGTCTTGCTTGGGCCTCTCTCCTGGAGGCGCTCAGTCAGACCCAGTGTTGGCATGTGGCAAAACACTCCTCGGGGCGCGTCTTGGTTGGGCCTCTCTCCTGGAGGCGCTCATTCAGACCCAGTGGTGACATGTGGCAAGACGCTCCTCGGGGCGCGTATTGCTTCGGCCTCTCTCCTGAATGCCCTCTGTCAGACCGAGTGTTGACATGTGGCAAGACTCTCCTCGGGGCGCGTCTTGCTTGGGCTTCTCTCATGGAGGCCCTCAGTCCGACCCAGTGTTGACATGTGGCAAAACGCTCCTCGGGGCACGTCTTGCTTGTGCCTCTCTCCTGGAGGCGCTCAGTCAGACCGAGTAGTGACATGTGGCAAGACGCTCCTCGGGGCGCGTCTTGCTTGGACCTCCCTCCTGGAGGCGCTCAGTCAGACCGAGTAGTGACATTGGGCAAGACGCTCCTCGGGGCGCGTCTTACTTGGACCTCTCTCCTGGAGGAGCTCAGTTAGATCGAGTAGTGACATGTGGCAAGACGCTCCTCGGGGCGCGTCTTGCTTGGGCCTCTCTCCTGGAGGCGCTCAGTCAGACCGAGTGCTGACATAAGGCAAGACGCTCCTCGGGGCGCGTCTTGCTGGGGCCTCTCTCCTGGAGGTGCTCAATCAGACCCAGTGGTGACACGTGGCAAGACGCTCCTCTGGGCGCGTCTTGCTTGGGCCTCTCTCCTGGAGGAGCTCAGTCAGACCCAGTGGTGACATGTGGCAAGACACTCCTCGGGGCGCGTCTTGCCTGGGCTTCTCTCATGGAGGCCCACAGTAAGACCCATTGTTGACATGTGGAAAGAAGGTCCTCGGGGCGCGTCTTGCTTTGGCTTCTCTGCTGGAGGCCCTCAGTCAGACCCATTGTTGACATGTGGCAAGACGCTCCTCGGGGCGCGTATTGCTTGGGCCTCTCTCCTGGATGCCCTCTGTCAGACCCAGTGTTGACATGTGGCAAGACTCTCCTCGGGGCGCGTCTTGCTTGGGCTTCTCTCATGGAGGCCCTCAGTCAGACCCAGTGTTGACATGTGTCAAGACGCTCCTCGGGCCGTGTCTTGCTTGGGCTTCTCTCCTGGAAGCGCTCAGTCAGACCCAGTGTTGACATGTGGCAAGACGCTCCTCGGTGCGCTTCTTGCTTGGGCTTCTCTCCTGGAGGACCTCAGTCAGACCCATTGTTGACATGTGGCAAGACGCTCCTCGGGGCACGTCTTGCTTGGGCCTCTCTCCTGGAGGCGCTCAGTCAGACCGAGTAGTGACATGTGGCAAGACGCTCCTCGGGGCGCGTCTTGCTGGGGCTTCTCTCATGGAGGCACTCAGTCAGACCCAGTGTTGACATGTGGCAAGACGCTCCTCGGGGCGCGTGTTGCTTGGACCTCTCTCCTGGAGGCGCTCAGTCAGACCGAGTAGTGACATGTGGCAAGACGCTCCTCGGGGCGCGTCTTGCTTGGGCCTCTCTCCTGGAGGCGCTCAATCAGACCCAGTGTTGACATGTGTCAAGACGCTCCTCGGGCGTTTCTTGCTTGCGCCTCTCTCCTGGAGGCGCTCAGTCAGACCCAGAGGTGACATGTGGCAAGACGCTCCTCGGGCCTCTCTCCTGGAGGCGCTCAGTCAGACCGAGTGCTGACATAAGGCAAGACGCTCCTCGGGGCGCGTCTTGCTGGGGCCTCTCTCCTGGAGGTGCTCAGTCAGACCCAGTGGTGACATGTGGCAAGACACTCCTCGGGGCGCGTCTTGCCTGGGCTTCTCTCATGGAGGCCCACAGTAAGACCCATTGTTGACATGTGGAAAGAAGGTCCTCGGGGCGCGTCTTGCTTTGGCTTCTCTGCTGGAGGCCCTCAGTCAGACCCATTGTTGACATGTGGCAAGACGCTCCTCGGGGCGCGTATTGCTTGGGCCTCTCTCCTGGATGCCCTCTGTCAGACCCAGTGTTGACATGTGGCAAGACTCTCCTCGGGGCGCGTCTTGCTTGGGCTTCTCTCATGGAGGCCCTCAGTCAGACCCAGTGTTGACATGTGTCAAGACGCTCCTCGGGCCGTGTCTTGCTTGGGCTTCTCTCCTGGAAGCGCTCAGTCAGACCCAGTGTTGACATGTGGCAAGACGCTCCTCGGTGCGCTTCTTGCTTGGGCTTCTCTCCTGGAGGACCTCAGTCAGACCCATTGTTGACATGTGGCAAGACGCTCCTCGGGGCACGTCTTGCTTGGGCCTCTCTCCTGGAGGCGCTCAGTCAGACCGAGTAGTGACATGTGGCAAGACGCTCCTCGGGGCGCGTCTTGCTGGGGCTTCTCTCATGGAGGCACTCAGTCAGACCCAGTGTTGACATGTGGCAAGACGCTCCTCGGGGCGCGTGTTGCTTGGACCTCCCTCCTGGAGGCGCTCAGTCAGACCGAGTAGTGACATGTGGCAAGACGCTCCTCGGGGCGCGTCTTGCTTGGGCCTCTCTCCTGGAGGCGCTCAATCAGACCCAGTGTTGACATGTGTCAAGACGCTCCTCGGGCGTTTCTTGCTTGCGCCTCTCTCCTGGAGGCGCTCAGTCAGACCCAGAGGTGACATGTGGCAAGACGCTCCTCGGGCCTCTCTCCTGGAGGCGCTCAGTCAGACCGAGTGCTGACATAAGGCAAGACGCTCCTCGGGGCGCGTCTTGCTGGGGCCTCTCTCCTGGAGGTGCTCAATCAGACCCAGTGGTGACACGTGGCAAGACGCTCCTCTGGGCGCGTCTTGCTTGGGCCTCTCTCCTGGAGGAGCTCAGTCAGACCCAGTGGTGACATGTGGCAAGACACTCCTCGGGGCGCGTCTTGCCTGGGCTTCTCTCATGGAGGCCCACAGTAAGACCCATTGTTGACATGTGGAAAGAAGGTCCTCGGGGCGCGTCTTGCTTTGGCTTCTCTGCTGGAGGCCCTCAGTCAGACCTATAGGAATGAGCGATCATCTTGAAACGTTCAGATCACTTAAAACTCAATAGATTCTACCTTCTTGTAGCGTTTCAGCCTGATTGGACCTTGTTTTCACACAAATGGACCCAGAATGATGTGAAATTGTGCTTCGTGCAAAATAATTCTGGGTGCCATTTACAAACCATAAGTGCTAATGACTCCATTCCTTTTTGTGGTTGTAGGGGCTGTTGATTGGAGTACACTAAAACAAACCTGACCTCTCTAGGACATTCAGAAGCCAAGTTATAAGCCCACAAATGTGTAACTGGACTACTTCTTTAAAGTGACACCAGATCCGGTGACCTTTGGGACATGGTTTGACCCCCTTAGGAAAGTGCTATCATCATGAAACGTTCAGATCACTTACAACTCAAAAGATTCTACCTTCCTGTAACGTTTCAGCCTGATTGGACCTTGTTTTCACACAAATGAACCCAGAATGATGTGAAATTGTGCTTCGTGCAACATAATTCTGGGTATCATTTACAAACCATAAGTGCTAATGACTCCAGTCCTTTTTGTGGTTGTAGGGGCTGTTGATTGGAGTACATTAAAACAAACCTGATCTCTCTAGGACATTCAGAAGCCAAGTTATAAGCCCACAAATGTGTAACTGGACTGCTTCTTTAAATTGACACCAGATCCGGTGACCTTTGGGACATGGTTTGACCCCCTTAGGAAAGTGCTATCATCATGAAACGTTCAGATCACTTACAACTCAATAGATTCTACCTTTCTGTAAAGTTTCAGCCTGATTGGACCTTGTTTTCACACAAATGAACCCAGAATGATGTGAAATTGTGCTTCGTGCAACATAATTCTGGGTGCCATTTACAAACCATAAGGGCTAATGACTCCATTCCTGTTTGTGGTTGTAGGGGCTTTTGATTGCAGTACACTAAAACAAATCTAACCTCTCTAGGAAATTCAGAAGCCAAGTTATAAGCCCACAAAGGTGTAACTGGACTACTTCTTTAAAGTGACTCCAGGCCCGGTGACCTTTGGGAAATGGTTTTACCCCCTATAGGAATGTGCGATCATCTTGAAACGTTCAGATCACTTACAACTCAATAGATTCTACCTTCTTGTAGCGTTTCAGCCTAATTGGACCTTGTTTTCACACAAATGGACCCAGAATGATGTGAAATTGTGCTTCGTGCAACATAATTCTGGGTGCCATTTACAAACCATAAGTGCTAATGACTCCATTCCTTTTTGTGGTTGTAGGGGCTGTTGATTGGAGTACACTTAAACAAACCTAACCTCTCTAGGACATTCAGAAGCCAAGTTATAAGCCCACAAATGTGTAACTGGACTACTTCTCTAAATTGACACCAGATCCTGTGACCTTTGGGACATGGTTTGACCCCCTTAGGAAAGTGCTATCATCATGAAACGTTCAGATCACTTACAACTCAATAGATTCTATCTTCCTGTAACGTTTCAGCCTGATTGGACCTTGTTTTCACACAAATGAACCCAGAATGATGTGAAATTGTGCTTCGTGCAACATAATTCTGGGTGCCATTTAAAAACCATAAGTGCTAATGACTCCATTCCTTTTTGTGGTTGTAGGGGCTGTTGATTGGAGTACATTAAAACAAACCTGAACTCTCTTGGACATTCAGAAGCCAAGTTATAAGCCCACAAATGTGTAACTGGACTACTTCTTTAAATTGACACCAGATCCAGTGACCTTTGGGACATGGTTTGACCCCCTTAGGAAAGTGCTATCATCATGAAACGTTCAGATCACTTACAACTCAATAGATTCTACCTTCCTGTAACGTTTCAGCCTGATTGGACCTTGTTTTCACACAAATGAACCCAGAATGATGTGAAATTGTGCTTCGTGCAACATAATTCTGGGTGCCATTTACAAACCATAAGGGCTAATGACTCCATTCCTATTTGTGGTTGTAGGGGCTTTTGATTGCAGTACACTTAAACAAATCTAACCTCTCTAGGAAATTCAGAAGCCAAGTTATAAGCCCACAAAGGTGTAACTGGACTACTTCTTTAAAGTGACTCCAGGCCCGGTGACCTTTGGGAAATGGTTTTACCCCCTATAGGAATGTGCGATCATCTTGAAACGTTCAGATCACTTACAACTGAATAGATTCTACCTTCTTGTAGTGTTTCAGCCTGATTGGACCTTGTTTTCACACAAATGGACCCAGAATGATGTGAAATTGTGCTTCGTGCAACATAATTCTGGGTGCCATTTACAAACCATAAGTGCTAATGAGTTTATTCCTTTTTGTTGTTGTAGGGGCTGTTGATTGGAGTACACTTAAACAAACCTAACCTCTCTAGGACATTCAGAAGCCAAGTTATAAGCCCACAAATGTGTAACTGGACTACTTCTCTAAATTGACACCAGATCCTGTGACCTTTGGGACATGGTTTGACCCCCTTAGGAAAGTGCTATCATCATGAAACGTTCAGATCACTTACAACTCAATAGATTCTACCTTCCTGTAACGTTTCAGCCTGATTGGACCTTGTTTTCACACAAATGAACCCAGAATGATGTGAAATTGTGCTTCGTGCAACATAATTCTGGGTGCCATTTAAAAACCATAAGTGCTAATGACTCCATTCCTTTTTGTGGTTGTAGGGGCTGTTGATTGGAGTATACTAAAACAAACCTGATCTCTCTAGGACATTCAGAAGCAAAGTTATAAGCCCACAAATGTGTAACTGGACTACTTCTTTAAATTGACACCAGATCCGGTGACATTTGGGACATGGTTTGACCCCCTTAGGAAAGTGCTATCATCATGAACCGTTCAGATCACTTACAACTCAATAGATTCTACCTTCCTGTAACGTTTCAGCCTGATTGGACCTTGTTTTCACACAAATGAACCCAGAATTATGTGAAATTGTGCTTCGTGCAACATAATTCTGGGTGCCATTTAAAAACCACAAGTGCTAATGACTCCATTCCTTTTTGTGGTTGTAGGGGCTGTTGATTGGAGTACCCTAAAACAAACCTGATCTCTCTAGGACATTCAGAAGCCAAGTTATAAGCCCACAAATGTGTAACTGGACTACTTCTTTAAATTGACACCAGATCCGGTGACCTTTGGGACATGGTTTGACCCCCTTAGGAAAGTGCTATCATCATGAAACGTTCAGATCACTTACAACTCATAAGATTCTACCTTCCTGTAACGTTTCAGCCTGATTAGACCTTGTTTTCACACAAATGGACCCAGAATGATGTGAAATAGTGCTTCGTGCAACATAATACTGGGTGCCATTTACAATCCATAAGTGCTAATGACTCCATTCCTTTTTGTGGTTGTAGGGGCTGCTGATTGGAGTACATTAAAACAAACCTGGTCTCTCTAAGACATTCAGAAGCCAAGATATAAGCCCACAAATCTGTAACTGGACTACTTCTTTAAATTGACACCAGATCCAGTGACCTTTGGGACATGGTTTGACCCCCTTAGGAAAGTGCTATCATCATGAAACGTTCAGATCACTTACAACTCAATAGATTCTACCTTCCTGTAACGTTTCAGCCTGATTGGACCTTGTTTTCACACAAATGAACCCAGAATGATGTGAAATTGTGCTTCGTGCAACATAATTCTGGGTGCCATTTACAAACCATAAGGGCTAATGACTCCATTCCTTTTTGTGGTTGTAGGGGCTTTTGATTGCAGTACACTAACACAAATCTAACCTCTCTAGAAAAGTCAGAAGCCAAGTTATAAGCCCACAAAGGTGTAACTGGACTACTTCTTTAATGTGACTCCAGGCCCGGTGACCTTTGGGAAATGGTTTTACCCCCTATAGGAATGTGCGATCATCTTGAAACGTTCAGATCACTTACAACTGAATAGATTCTACCTTCTTGTAGCGTTTCAGCCTGATTGGACCTTGTTTTCACACAAATGGACCCAGAATGATGTGAAATTGTGCTTCGTGCAACATAATTCTGGGTGCCATTTACAAACCATAAGTGCTAATGACTCCATTCCTTTTTGTGGTTGTAGGGGCTGTTGATTGGAGTACACTTAAACAATCCTAACCCCTCTAGGACATTCAGAAGCCAAGTTATAAGCCCACAAATGTGTAACTGGACTACTTCTCTAAATTGACACCAGATCCTGTGACCTTTGGGACATGGTTTGACCCCCTTAGGAAAGTGCTATCATCATGAAACGTTCAGATCACTTACAACTCAATAGATTCTACCTTCCTGTAACGTTTCAGCCTGATTGGACCTTGTTTTCACACAAATGAACCCAGAATGATGTGAAATTGTGCTTCGTGCAACATAATTCTGGGTGCCATTTAAAAACCATAAGTGCTAATGACTCCACTCCTTTTTGTGGTTGTAGGGGCTGTTGATTGGAGTATACTAAAACAAACCTGATCTCTCTAGGACATTCAGAAGCAAAGTTATAAGCCCACAAATGTGTAACTGGACTACTTCTTTAAATTGACACCAGATCCGGTGACCTTTGGGACATGGTTTGACCCCCTTAGGAAAGTGCTATCATCATGAAACGTTCAGATCACTTACAACTCAATAGATTCTACCTTCCTGTAACGTTTCAGCCTGATTGGACCTTGTTTTCACACAAATGAACCCAGAATTATGTGAAATTGTGCTTCGTGCAACATAATTCTGGGTGCCATTTAAAAACCACAAGTGCTAATGACTCCATTCCTTTTTGTGGTTGTAGGGGCTGTTGATTGGAGTACCCTAAAACAAACCTGATCTCTCTAGGACATTCAGAAGCCAAGTTATAAGCCCACAAATGTGTAACTGGACTACTTCTTTAAATTGACACCAGATCCGGTGACCTTTGGGAGATGGTTTGACCCCCTTAGGAAAGTGCTATCATCATGAAACGTTCAGATCACTTACAACTCAATAGATTCTACCTTCCTGTAACGTTTCAGCCTGATTGGACCTTGTTTTCACACAAATGGACCCAGAATGATGTGAAATAGTGCTTCGTGCAACATAATACTGGGTGCCATTTACAATCCATAAGTGCTAATGACTCCATTCCTTTTTGTGGTTGTAGGGGCTGCTGATTGGAGTACATTAAAACAAACCTGGTCTCTCTAAGACATTCAGAAGCCAAGTTATAAGCCCACAAATGTGTAACTGGACTACTTCTTTAAATTGACACCAGATCCGGTGACCTTTGGGACATGGTTTGACCCCCTTAGGAAAGTGCTATCATCATGAAACGTTCAGATCACTTACAACTCAATAGATTCTACCTTCCTGAAACGTTTCAGCCTGATTGGACCTTGTTTTCACACAAATGAACCCAGAATGATGTGAAATTGTGCTTCGTGCAACATAATTCTGGGTGCCATTTACAAACCATAAGTGCTAATGACTCCATTCCTGTTTGTGGTTGTAGGGGCTTTTGATTGGAGTACACTAAAACAAACCTAACCTCTCTAGGACATTTAGAAGCCAAGTTATAAGCCCACAAAGGTGTAACTGGACTACATCTTTAAAGTGACACCAGGCCCGGTGACCTTTGGGACATGGTTTTACCCCCTATAGGAATGTGCGATCATCTCGAAACATTCAGATCACTTACAACTCAATAGATTCTACCTTCTTGTAGCGTTTCAGCCTGATTGGACCTTGTTTTCACAGAAATGGACCCAGAATGATGTGAAATTGTGCTTCGTGCAACATAATTCTGGGTGCCATTTACAAACCATAAGTGCTAATGACTCCATTCCTTTTTGTGGTTGTAGGGGCCGATGATTGGAGTACATTAAAACAAACCTGATCTCTCTAGGACATTCAGAAGCCAAGTTATAAGCCCACATGTGTAACTGGACTACTTCTTTAAATTGACACCAGATCCGGTGACCTTTGGGACATGGTTTGACCCCCTTAGGAAAGTGCTATCATCATGAAACGTTCAGATCACTTACAACTCAATAGATTCTACCTTCTTGTAGCGTTTCAGCCTGATTGGACCTTGTTTTCACACAAATGGACCCAGAATGATGTGAAATTGTGCTTCGTGCAACATAATTCTGGGTGCCATTTACAAACCATAAGTGCTAATGACTCCATTCCTTTTTGTGGTTGTAGGGGCTGTTGATTGGAGTACCCTTAAACAAACCTAACCTCTCTAGGACATTCAGAAGCCAAGTTATAAGCCCACAAATGTGTAACTGGACTACTTCTCTAAATTGACACCAGATCCTGTGACCTTTGGGACATGGTTTGACCCCCTTAGGAAAGTGCTATCATCATGAAACGTTCAGATCACTTACAACTCAATAGATTCTACCTTTCTGTAACGTTTCAGCCTGATTGGACCTTGTTTTCACACAAATGAACCCAGAATGATGTGAAATTGTGCTTCGTGCAACATAATTCTGGGTGCCATTTAAAAACCATAAGTGCTAATGACTCCTTTCCTTTTTGTGGTTGTAGGGGCTGTTGATTGGAGTATACTAAAACAAACCTGATCTCTCTAGGACATTCAGAAGCAAAGTTATAAGCCCACAAATGTGTAACTGGACTACTTCTTTAAATTGACACCAGATCCGGTGACCTTTGGGACATGGTTTGACCCCCTTAGGAAAGTGCTATCATCATGAAACGTTCAGATCACTTACAACTCAATAGATTCTACCTTCCTGTAACGTTTCAGCCTGATTGGACCTTGTTTTCACACAAATGAACCCAGAATGATGTGAAATTGTGCTTCGTGCAACATAATTCTGGGTGCCATTTAAAAACCACAAGTGCTAATGACTCCATTCCTTTTTGTGGTTGTAGGGGCTGTTGATTGGAGTACCCTAAAACAAACCTGATCTCTCTAGGACTTTCAGAAGCCAAGTTATAAGCCCACAAATGTGTAACTGGACTACTTCTTTAAATTGACACCAGATCCGGTGACCTTGGGGACATGGTTTGACCCCCTTAGGAAAGTGCTATCATCATGAAACGTTCAGATCACTTACAACTCAATAGATTCTACCTTCCTGTAACGTTTCAGCCTGATTGGACCTTGTTTTCACACAAATGGACCCAGAATGATGTGAAATAGTGCTTCGTGCAACATAATACTGGGTGCCATTTACAATCCATAAGTGCTAATGACTCCATTCCTTTTTGTGGTTGTAGGGGCTGTTGATTGGAGTACACTAAAACAAACCTGATCTCTCTAGGACATTCAGAAGCCAAGTTATAAGCCCACAAATGTGTAACTGGACTACTTCTTTAAATTGACACCAGATCCGGTGACCTTTGGGACATGGTTTGACCCCCTTAGGAAAGTGCTATCATCATGAAACGTTCAGATCACTTACAACTCAATAGATTCTACCTTCCTGTAACGTTTCAGCCTGATTGGACCTTGTTTTCACACAAATGAACCCAGAATGATGTGAAATTGTGCTTCGTGCAACATAATTCTGGGTGCCATTTACAAACCATAAGTGCTAATGACTCCATTCCTGTTTGTGGTTGTAGGGGCTTTTATTGGAGTACACTAAAACAAACCTAACCTCTCTAGGGCATTTAGAAGCCAAGTTATAAGCCCACAAAGGTGTAACTGGACTACATCTTTAAAGTGACACCAGGCCCGGTGACCTTTGGGACATTGTTTTACCCCCTATAGGAATGTGCGATCATCTTGAAACGTTCAGATCACTTACAACTCAATAGATTCTACCTTCTTGTAGCGTTTCAGCCTGATTGGACCTTGTTTTCACACAAATGGACCCAGAATGATGTGAAATTGTGCTTCGTGCAACATAATTCTGGGTGCCATTTACAAACCATAAGTGCTAATGACTCTATTCCTTTTTGTGGTTGTAGGGACTGTTGATTGGAGTACACTAAAACAAACCTGATCTCTCTAGGACATTCAGAAGCAAAGTTATAAGCCCACAAATGTGTAACTGGACTACTTCTTTAAATTGACACCAGATCCGGTGACTTTTGGGACATGGTTTGACCCCCTTAGGAAAGTGCTATCATTATGAAACGTTCAGATAACTTACAACTCAATAGATTCTACCTTCCTGTAACGTTTCAATCTGATTGGACCTTGTTTTGACACAAATGAAGCCAGAATGATGTGAAATTGTGCTTCGTGCAACATAATTCTGGGTGCCATTTACAAACCATAAGTGCTAATGACTCCATTCCTTTTTGTGGTTGTAGGGGCTGCTGATTGGAGTACATTAAAACAAACCTGGTCTCTCTAAGACATTCAGAAGCCAAGTTATAAGCCCACAAATGTGTAACTGGACTACTTCTTTAAATTGACACCAGATCCGGTGACCTTTGGGACATGGTTTGACCCCCTTAGGAAAGTGCTATCATCATGAAACGTTCAGATCACTTACGATTCAATAGATTCTACCTTCCTGTAACGTTTCAGCCTGATTGGAGCTTGTTTTCACACAAATGAACCCAGAATGATGTGAAATTGTGCTTCGTGCAACATAATTCTGGGTGCCATTTAAAAACCATAAGTGCTAATGACTCCATTCCTTTTTGTGGTTGTAGGGGCTGTTGATTGGAGTACATTAAAACAAACCTGAACTTTCTTGGACATTCAGAAGCCAAGTTATAAGCCCACAAATGTGTAACTGGACTACTTCTTTAAATTGACACCAGATCCAGTGACCTTTGGGAGATGGTTTGACCCCCTTAGGAAAGTGCTATCATCATGAAACGTTCAGATCACTTACAACTCAATAGATTCTACCTTCCTGTAACGTTTCAGCCTGATTGGACCTTGTTGTCACACAAATGAACCCAGAATGTTGTGAAATTGTGCTTCGTGCAACATAATTCTGGGTGCCATTTACAAACCATAAGTGCTAATGACTCCATTCCTTTTTGTGGTTGTAGGGGCTTTTGATTGCAGTACACTAAAACAAATCTAACCTCTCTAGAAATTTCAGAAGCCAAGTTATAAGCCCACAAATATGTAACTGGACTACTTCTTTAAAGTGACTCCAGGCCCGGTGACCTTTGGGAAATGGTTTTACCCCCTATAGGAATGTGCGATCATCTTGAAACGTTCAGATCACTTACAACTCAATAGATTCTACCTTCTTGTAGCGTTTCAGCCTAATTGGACCTTGTTTTCACACAAATGGACCCAGAATGATGTGAAATTGTGCTTCGTGCAACATAATTCTGGGTGCCATTTACAAACCATAAGTGCTAATGACTCCATTCCTTTTTGTGGTTGTAGGGGCTGTTGATTGGAGTACACTTAAACAAACCTAACCTCTCTAGGACATTCAGAAGCCAAGTTATAAGCCCACAAATGTGTAACTGGACTACTTCTCTAAATTGACACCAGATCCTGTGACCTTTGGGACATGGTTTGACCCCCTTAGGAAAGTGCTATCATCATGAAACGTTCAGATCACTTACAACTCAATAGATTCTATCTTCCTGTAACGTTTCAGCCTGATTGGACCTTGTTTTCACACAAATGAACCCAGAATGATGTGAAATTGTGCTTCGTGCAACATAATTCTGGGTGCCATTTAAAAACCATAAGTGCTAATGACTCCATTCCTTTTTGTGGTTGTAGGGGCTGTTGATTGGAGTACATTAAAACAAACCTGAACTCTCTTGGACATTCAGAAGCCAAGTTATAAGCCCACAAATGTGTAACTGGACTACTTCTTTAAATTGACACCAGATCCAGTGACCTTTGGGACATGGTTTGACCCCCTTAGGAAAGTGCTATCATCATGAAACGTTCAGATCACTTACAACTCAATAGATTCTACCTTCCTGCAACGTTTCAGCCTGATTGGACCTTGTTTTCACACAAATGAACCCAGAATGATGTGAAATTGTGCTTCGTGCAACATAATTCTGGGTGCCATTTACAAACCATAAGTGCTAATGACTCCATTCCTTTTTGTGGTTGTAGGGGCTTTTGATTGGAGTACACTAAAACAAACCTAACCTCTCTAGGGCATTTAGAAGCCAAGTTATAAGCCCACAAAGGTGTAACTGGACTACTTCTTTAAAGTGACACCAGGCCCGGTGACCTTTGGGACATGGTTTTACCCCCTATAGGAATGAGCGATCATCTTGAAACGTTCAGATCACTTAAAACTCAATAGATTCTACCTTCTTGTAGCGTTTCAGCCTGATTGGACCTTGTTTTCACACAAATGGACCCAGAATGATGTGAAATTGTGCTTCGTGCAACATAATTCTGGGTACCATTTACAAACCATAAGTGCTAATGACTCCAGTCCTTTTTGTGGTTGTAGGGGCTGTTGATTGGAGTACATTAAAACAAACCTGATCTCTCTAGGACATTCAGAAGCCAAGTTATAAGCCCACAAATGTGTAACTGGACTGCTTCTTTAAATTGACACCAGATCCGGTGACCTTTGGGACATGGTTTGACCCCCTTAGGAAAGTGCTATCATCATGAAACGTTCAGATCACTTACAACTCAATAGATTCTACCTTTCTGTAAAGTTTCAGCCTGATTGGACCTTGTTTTCACACAAATGAACCCAGAATGATGTGAAATTGTGCTTCGTGCAACATAATTCTGGGTGCCATTTAAAAACCATAAGTGCTAATGACTCCATTCCTTTTTGTGGTTGTAGGGGCTGTTGATTGGAGTACATTAAAACAAACCTGAACTCTCTTGGACATTCAGAAGCCAAGTTATAAGCCCACAAATGTGTAACTGGACTACTTCTTTAAATTGACACCAGATCCAGTGACCTTTGGGACATGGTTTGACCCCCTTAGGAAAGTGCTATCATCATGAAACGTTCAGATCACTTACAACTCAATAGATTCTACCTTCCTGTAACGTTTCAGCCTTATTGGACCTTGTTTTCACACAAATGAACCCAGAATGATGTGAAATTGTGCTTCGTGCAACATAATTCTGGGTGCCATTTACAAACCATAAGGGCTAATGACTCCATTCCTTTTTGTGGTTGTAGGGGCTTTTGATTGCAGTACACTAAAACAAATCTAACCTCTCTAGGAAATTCAGAAGCCAAGTTATAAGCCCTCAAAGGTGTAACTGGACTACTTCTTTAAAGTGACTCCAGGCCCGATGACCTTTGGGAAATGGTTTTACCCCCTATAGGAATGTGCGATCATCTTGAAACGTTCAGATCACTTACAACTCAATAGATTCTACCTTCTTGTAGCGTTTCAGCCTGATTGGACCTTGTTTTCACACAAATGGACCCAGAATGATGTGAAATTGTGCTTCGTGCAACATAATTCTGGGTGCCATTTACAAACCATAAGTGCTAATGACTCCATTCCTTTTTGTGGTTGTAGGGGCTGTTGATTGGAGTACACTTAAACAAACCTAACCTCTCTAGGACATTCAGAAGCCAAGTTATAAGCCCACAAATGTGTAACTGGACTACTTCTCTAAATTGACACCAGATCCTGTGACCTTTGGGACATGGTTTGACCCCCTTAGGAAAGTGCTATCATCATGAAACGTTCAGATCACTTACAACTCAATAGATTCTATCTTCCTGTAACGTTTCAGCCTGATTGGACCTTGTTTTCACACAAATGAACCCAGAATGATGTGAAATTGTGCTTCGTGCAACATAATTCTGGGTGCCATTTAAAAACCATAAGTGCTAATGACTCCATTCCTTTTTGTGGTTGTAGGGGCTGTTGATTGGAGTGTACTAAAACAAACCTGATCTCTCTAGGACATTCAGAAGCAAAGTTATAAGCCCAAAAATGTGTAACTGGACTACTTCTTTAAATTGACACCAGATCCGGTGACCTTTGGGACATGGTTTGACCCCCTTAGGAAAGTGCTATCATCATGAAACGTTCAGATCACTTACAACTCAATAGATTCTACCTTCCTGTAACGTTTCAGCCTGATTGGACCTTGTTTTCACACAAATGAACCCAGAATTATGTGAAATTGTGCTTCGTGCAACATAATTCTGGGTGCCATTTAAAAACCACAAGTGCTAATGACTCCATTCCTTTTTGTGGTTGTAGGGGCTGTTGATTGGAGTACCCTAAAACAAACCTGATCTCTCTAGGACATTCAGAAGCCAAGTTATAAGCCCACAAATGTGTAACTGGACTACTTCTTTAAATTGACACCAGATCCGGTGACCTTTGGGACATGGTTTGACCCCCTTAGGAAAGTGCTATCATCATGAAACGTTCAGATCACTTACAACTCAATAGATTCTACCTTCCTGTAACGTTTCAGCCTGATTAGACCTTGTTTTCACACAAATGGACCCAGAATGATGTGAAATAGTGCTTCGTGCAACATAATACTGGGTGCCATTTACAATCCATAAGTGCTAATGACTCCATTCCTTTTTGTGGTTGTAGGGGCTGCTGATTGGAGTACATTAAAACAAACCTGGTCTCTCTAAGACATTCAGAAGCCAAGATATAAGCCCACAAATGTGTAACTGGACTACTTCTTTAAATTGACACCAGATCCAGTGACGTTTGGGACATGGTTTGACCCCCTTAGGAAAGTGCTATCATCATGAAACGTTCAGATCACTTACAACTCAATAGATTCTACCTTCCTGTAACGTTTCAGCCTGATTGGACCTTGTTTTCACACAAATGAACCCAGAATTATGTGAAATTGTGCTTCGTGCAACATAATTCTGGGTGCCATTTAAAAACCACAAGTGCTAATGACTCCATTCCTTTTTGTGGTTGTAGGGGCTGTTGATTGGAGTACCCTAAAACAAACCTGATCTCTCTAGGACATTCAGAAGCCAAGTTATAAGCCCACAAATGTGTAACTGGACTACTTCTTTAAATTGACACCAGATCCGGTGACCTTTGGGAGATGGTTTGACCCCCTTAGGAAAGTGCTATCATCATGAAACGTTCAGATCACTTAAACTCAATAGATTCTACCTTCCTGTAACGTTTCAGCCTGATTGGACCTTGTTTTCACACAAATGGACCCAGAATGATGTGAAATAGTGCTTCGTGCAACATAATACTGGGTGCCATTTACAATCCATAAGTGCTAATGACTCCATTCCTTTTTGTGGTTGTAGGGGCTGCTGATTGGAGTACATTAAAACAAACCTGGTCTCTCTAAGACATTCAGAAGCCAAGTTATAAGCCCACAAATGTGTAACTGGACTACTTCTTTAAATTGACACCAGATCCGGTGACCTTTGGGACATGGTTTGACCCCCTTAGGAAAGTGCTATCATCATGAAACGTTCAGATCACTTACGACTCAATAGATTCTACCTTCCTGTAACGTTTCAGCCTGATTGGAGCTTGTTTTCACACAAATGAACCCAGAATGATGTGAAATTGTGCTTCGTGCAACATAATTCTGGGTGCCATTTAAAAACCATAAGTGCTAATGACTCCATTACGTTTTGGGGTAATGGGGGCTGTTAACTGGAGTACACTAAAACAAGCCTGACCTCTCTAGGACATTCAGAAGCCAAGTTATAAGCCCACAAATGTTGGTACTGGACTACGTCTTTAAATTGACACCAGATCCGGTGACCTTTGGGACATGGTTTGACCCCCTTAGGAAAGTGCTATCATCATGAAACGTTCAGATCACGTACAACTCAATAGATTCTACCTTCCTGTAACGTTTCAGCCTGATTGGACCTAGTTTTCACACAAATGAACCCAGAATGATGTGAAATTGTGCTTCGTGCAACATAAATCTGGGTACCATTTACAAACCATAAGTGCTAATGACTCCATTCCTTTTTGTTGTTGTAGGGGCTGTTGATTGGAGTATACTAAAACAAACCTGATCTCTCTAGGACATTCAGAAGCCAAGTTATAAGCCCACAAATGTGTAACTGGACTACTTCTTTAAATTGACACCAGATCCGGTGACCTTTGGGACATGGTTTGACCCCCTATAGGAATGTGCTATCATCATGAAACGTTCAGATCACTTACAACTCAATAGATTCTACCTTCTTGTAACGTTTCAGCCTGATTGGACCTTGTTTTCACACAAATGGACCCAGAATGATGTGAAATTGTGCTTCGTGCAACATAATTCTGGGTGCCATTTACAAACCATAATTGCTAATGACTCCATTCCTTTTTGTGGTTGTAGAGGCTGTCTATTGGAGTACACTAAAACAAACCTGACCTCTTTAGGATATTCAGAAGCCAAGTTATTAGCTCACAAAGGTGTACCTGGACTACTTCTTTAAAGTGACACCAAGCCCGGTGACCTTTGGGTCATGGTTTGACCCCCTATAGGAATGTGCGATCATCATGAAACGTTCAGATCACTTACAACTCAATAGATTCTACCTTCTTGTAACGTTTCAGCCTGATTGGACCTTGTTTTCACACAAATGGACCCAGAATGTTGTGAAATTGTGCTTCGTGCAGCATAATTCTGGGTGCCATTTACAAACCATAAGTGCTAATGACCCCATTCCTTTTTGTGGTTGTAGGGGCTGTTGATTGGAGTACACTAAAACAAACCTGATCTCTCTAGGACATTCAGAAGCCAAGTTATAAGCCCACAAATGTGTAACTGGACTACTTCTTTAAATTGACACCAGATCCGGTGACCTTTGGGACATGGTTTGACCCCCTTAGGAAAGTGCTATCATCATGAAACGTTCAGATCACTTACAACTCAATAGATTCTACCTTCCTGTAACGTTTCAGCCTGATTGGACCTTGTTTTCACACAAATGAACCCAGAATGATGTGAAATTGTGCTTCGTGCAACATAATTCTGGGTGCCATTTACAAACCATAAGTGCTAATGACTCCATTCCTTTTTTTGGTTGTAGAGGCTGTCTATTGGAGTACACTAAAACAAACCTGACCTCTTTAGGATATTCAGAAGCCAAGTTATTAGCTCACAAAGGTGTAACTGGACTACTTCTTTAAAGTGACACCAGGCCCGGTGACCTTTGGGTCATGGTTTGACCCCCTATAGGAATGTGCGATCATCATGAAACGTTCAGATAACTTACAACTCAATAGATTCTACCTTCTTGTAACGTTTCAGCCTGATTGGACCTTGTTTTCACACAAATGGACCCAGAATGTTGTGAAATTGTGCTTCGTGCAGCAAAATTCTGGGTGCCATTTACAAACCATAAGTGCTAATGACTCCATTCCTTTTTGTGGTTGTAGGGGCTGATGATTGGAGTACACTAAAACAAACCTGATCTCTCTAGGACATTCAGAAGCCAAGTTATAAACCCACAAATGTGTAACTGGACTACTTCTTTAAATTGACACCAGATCCGGTGACCTTTGGGACATGGTTTGACCCCCTTAGGAAAGTGCTATCATCATGAAACGTTCAGATCACTTACAACTCAATAGATTCTACCTTCCTGTAACGTTTCAGCCTGATTGGACCTTGTTTTCACACAAATGAACCCAGAATGATGTGAAATTGTGCTTCGTGCAACATAATTCTGGGTGCCATTTAAAAACCATAAGTGCTAATGACTCCATTACGTTTTGGGGTAATGGGGGCTGTTAACTGGAGTACACTAAAACAAACCTGACCTCTCTAGGACATTCAGAAGCCAAGTTATAAGCCCACAAATGTTGGTACTGGACTACGTCTTTAAATTGACACCAGATCCGGTGACCTTTGGGACATGGTTTGACCCCCTTAGGAAAGTGCTATCATCATGAAACGTCCAGATCACGTACAACTCAATAGATTCTACCTTCCTGTAACGTTTCAGCCTGATTGGACCTAGTTTTCACACAAATGAACCCAGAATGATGTGAAATTGTGCTTCGTGCAACATAAATCTGGGTGCCATTTACAAACCATAAGTGCTAATGACTCCATTCCTTTTTGTGGTTGTAGGGGCTGTTGATTGGAGTATACTAAAACAAACCTGATCTCTCTAGGACATTCAGAAGCCAAGTTATAAGCCCACAAATGTGTAACTGGACTACTTCTTTAAATTGACACCAGATCCGGTGACCTTTGGGACATGGTTTGACCCCCTATAGGAATGTGCTATCATCATGAAACGTTCAGATCACTTACAACTCAATAGAATATACCTTCCTGTAACGTTTCAGCCTGATTGGACCTTGTTTTCACACAAATGAACCCAGAATGATGTGAAATTGTGCTTCGTGCAACATAATTCTGGGTGCCATTTAAAAACAATAAGTGCTAATGACTCCATTCCTTTTTGTGGTTGTAGGCGCTGTTGATTGGAGTACACTAAAACAAACCTGATCTCTCTAGGACATTCAGAAGCCAAGTTATAAGCCCACAAATGTGTAACTGGACTACTTCTTTAAATTGACACCAGATCCGGTGACCTTTGGGACATGGTTTGACCCCCTTAGGAAAGTGCTATCATCATGAAACGTTCAGATCACTTACAACTCAATAGATTCTACCTTCCTGTAACGTTTCAGCCTGACTGGACCTTGTTTTCACACAAATGGACCCAGAATGAAGTGAAATTGTGCTTCGTGCAACATAATTCTGGGTGCCATTTACAAACCAAAAAAGCTAATGACTCCATTCCTTTTTGTGGTTGTAGGGGCTGTTGATTGGAGTACACTAAAACAAACCTAACCTCTCTAGGACATTCAGAAGCCAAGTTATAAGCCCACAAAGGTGTAACTGGACTACTTCTTTAAAGTCACACCAGGCCCGGTGACCTTTGGGACATGGTTTTACCCCCTATAGGAATGTGCGATCATCTTGAAACGTTCAGATCACTTACAGCTCAATAGATTCTACCTTCTTGTAGCGTTTCAGCCTGATTGGACCTTGTTTTCACACAAATGAACCCAGAATGATGTGAAATTGTGCTTCGTGCAACATAATTCTGGGTGCCATTTAAAAACCATAAGGGCTAATGACTCCATTCCTTTTTGTGGTTGTAGGGGCTGTTGATTGGAGTACACTAAAACAAACCTGATCTCTCTAGGACATTCAGAAGCCAAGTTATAAGCCCACAAATGTGTAACTGGACTACTTCTTTAAATTGACACCAGATCCGGTGACCTTTGGGACATGGTTTGACCCCCTTAGGAAAGTGCTATCATCATGAAACGTTCAGATCACTTACAACTCAGTAGATTCTACCTTCCTGTAACGTTTCAGCCTGATTGGACCTTGTTTTCACACAAATGAACCCAGAATGATGTGAAATTGTGCTTCGTGCAACATAATTCTGGGTGCCATTTACAAACCATAAGTGCTAATTTCTCCATTCCTTTTTGTGGTTGTAGGGGCTGTTGATTGGAGTACACTAAAACAAACCTGATCGCTCTAGGACATTCAGAAGCCAAGTTATAAGCCCACTAATGTGTAACTGGACTACTTCTTTAAATTGACACCAGATCCGGTGACCTTTGGGACATGGTTTGACCCCCTTAGGAAAGTGCTATCATCATGAAACGTTCAGATCACTTACAACTCAATAGATTCTACCGTCCTGTAACGTTTCAGCCTGATTGGACCTTGTTTTCACACAAATGAACCCAGAATGATGTGAAATTGTGCTTCGTGCAACATAATTCTGGGTGCCATTTACAAACCATAAGTGCTAATGTCTCCATTCCTTTTTGTGGTTGTAGGGGCTGTTGATTGGAGTACACTAAAACAAACCTGACCTCTCCAGGACATTCAGAAGCCAAGTTATATGCCCACAAATGTGTAACTGGACTACTTCTTTAAAGTGACACCAGATCCGGTGACCTTTGGGACATGGTTTGACCCCCTATAGGAAAGTTCTATCATCATGAAACGTTCAGATCACTTACAACTCAATAGATTCTACCTTCCTGTAACGTTTCAGCCTGATTGGACCTTGTTTTCACACAAATGAACCCAGAATGATGTGAAATTGTGCTTCGTGCAACATAATTCTGGGTGCCATTTAAAAACCATAAGTGCTAATGTCTCCATTCCTTTTTGTGGTTGTAGGGGCTGTTGATTGTAGTACACTAAAACAAACCTGATCGCTCTGGGACATTCAGAAGCCAAGTTATAAGCCCACAAATGTGTAACTGGACTACTTCTTTAAATTGACACCAGATCCGGTGACCTTTGGGACATGGTTTGACCCCCTTAGGAAAGTGCTATCATCATGAAACGTTCAGATCACTTACAACTCAATAGATTCTACCTTCCTGTAACGTTTCAGCCTGATTGGACCTTGTTTTCACACAAATGAACCCAGAATGATGTGAAATAATGCTTCGTGCATCATAATTCTGGGTGCCATTTAAAAACCATAAGTGCTAATGACTCCATTCATTTTTGTGGTTGTAGGGGCTGTTGATTGGAGTATACTAAAACAAACCTGATCTCTCTAGGACATTCAGAAGCCAAGTTATGAGCCCACAAATGTGTAACTGGACTACTTCTTTAAATTGACACCAGATCCGGTGACCTTTGGAACATGGTTTGACCCCCTTAGGAAGGTGCTATCATCATGAAACGTTCAGATCACTTACAACTCAATAGATTCTACCTTCCTGTAACGTTTCAGCCTGATTGGACCTTGTTTTCACACAAATGAACCCAGAATGATGTGAAATTGTGCTTTGTGCAACATAATTCTGGGTGCCTTTTAAAAACCATAAGTGCTAATGACTCCGTTCCTTTTAGTGGTAATGGGGGCTGCTAATTGGAGTACTCTAAAACAAACCTGACCTCTCTAGGATATTCAGAAGCCAAGTTATAATCCCACAAAGGTGTAACAAGACTACTTCTTTAAAGTTACACCAGGCCCGGTGACCTTTGGGACAATGTTTGACCCCCAATAGGAATGTGCGATCATCATGAAACGTTCAGATCACTCACAACTCAATAGATTCTACCTTCTTGTAAAGTTTCAGCCTGATTGGACCTTGTTTTCACACAAATGGACCCAGAATGATGTGAAATTGTGCTTCGTGCAACATAATTCTGGGTGCCATTTAAAAACCATAAGTGCTAATGACTCCATTCCTTTTTGAGGTTGTAGGGGCTGTTGATTGGAGTACACTAAAACAAACCTGATCTCTCTAGGACATTCAGAAACCAAGTTATAAGCACTCAAAGGTGTAATTGGACTACTTCTTTAAAGTGACAAAAGGCCCGGTGACCTTTGGGACATGGTTTGACCCCCTATAGGAATGTGCGATCATCATGAAACATTCAGATCACTTACAACTCAATAGATTCTACCTTCTTGTAACGTTTCAGCCTGATTGGACCTTGTTTTCACACAAATGGACCCAGAATGATGTGAAATTGTGCTTCGTGCAACATAATCTTGGGTGCCATTTACAAACCATAAGTGCTAATGACTCCATTCCTTTTTTTTGGTTGTAGGGGCTGTTGATTGGAGTACATTAAAACAAACCTGATCTCTCTAGGACATTCAGAAGCCAAGTTATAAGCCCACAAATGTGTAACTGGACTACTTCTTTAAATTGACACCAGATCCGGTGACATTTGGGACATGGTTTGATCCCCTTAGGAAAGTACTATCATCATGAAACGTTCAGATAACTTACAACTCAATAGATTCTACCTTCCTGTAACGTTTCAGCTTGATTGGACCTTGTTTTCACACAAATGAACCCAGAATGATGTGAAATTGTGCTTCGTACCACATAATTCTGGGTGCCATTTAAAAACCACAAGTGCTAATGACTCCATTCCTTTTTGTGGTTGTAGGGGCTGTTGATTGGAGTATACTAAAACAAACCTGATCTCTCTAGGACATTCAGAAGCCAAGTTATAAGCCCACAAATGTGTAACTGGACTACTTCTTTAAATTGACACCAGATCCGGTGACCTTTGGGACATGGTTTGACCCCCTTAGGAAAGTGATATCATCATGAAACGTTCAGATCACTTACAACTCAATAGATTCTACCTTCCTGTAACGTTTCAGCCTGATTGTACCTTGTTTTCACACAAATGAACCCAGAATGATGTGAAATTGTGCTTCGTGCAACATAATTCTGGGTGCCATTTAAAAACCATAAGTGCTAATGACTCCATTCCTTTTTGTGGTTGTAGGGGCTGTTGATTGGAGTATACTAAAACAAACCTGATCTCTCTAGGACATTCAGAAACCAAGTTATAAGCCCTCAAAGGTGTAATTGGACTACTTCTTTAAAGTGACACCAGGCCCGGTGACCTTTGGGACATGGTTTGACCCCCTATAGGAATGTGCGATCATCATGAAACGTTCAGATCAATTACAACTCAATAGATTCTACCTTCTTGTAACGTTTCAGCCTGATTGGACCTTGTTTTCACACAAATGGACCCAGAATGATGTGAAATTGTGCTTCGTGCAATATAATTCTGGGTGCCATTTACAAACCATAAGTGCTAATGACTCCATTTCTTTTTGTGGTTGTAGGGGCTGTTGGTTGGAGTACATTAAAACAAACCTGATCTCTCTAGGACATTCAGAAGCCAAGTTATAAGCCCACAAATGTGTAACTGGACTACTTCTTTAAATTGACACCAGATCCGGTGACCTTTGGGACATAGTTTGACCCCCTATAGGAATGTGCTATCATCATGAAACGTTCAGATCACTTACAACTCAATAGATTCTACCTTCCTGTAACGTTTCAGCCTGATTGGACCTTGTTTTGACACAAATGGACCCAGAATGATGTGAAATTGTGCTTCGTGCAACATAATTCTGGGTGCCATTTACAAACCATAAGTGCTAATGACTCCATTCCTTTTTGTGGTTGTAGAGGCTGTTGATTGGAGTACACTAAAACAAATCTGGCCTCTTCAGGATATTCAGAAGCCAAGTTATTAGCTCACAAAGGTGTAACTGGACTACTTCTTTAAAGTGACACCAGGCCCGGTGACCTTTGGGACATGGTTTGACCCCCTATAGGAATGTGCGATCATCATGAAACGTTCAGATCACTTACAACTCAATAGATTCTACGTTCCTGTAACGTTTCAGCCTGATTGGACCTTGTTTTCACACAAATGGACCCACAATGTTGTGAAATTGTGCTTCGTGCAGCATAATTCTGGGTGCCATTTACAAACCATAAGTGCTAATTACTCCATTCCATTTTGTGGTTGTAGGGGCTGTTGATTGGAGTACACTAAAACAAACCTGATCTCTCTAGGACATTCAGAAGCCAAGTTATAAGCCCACAAATGTGTAACTGGACTACTTCTTTAAATTGACACCAGATCCGGTGACATTTGGGACATGGTTTGATCCCCTTAGGAAAGTACTATCATCATGAAACGTTCAGATAACTTACAACTCAATAGATTCTACCTTCCTGTAACGTTTCAGCCTGATTGTACCTTGTTTTCACACAAATTAACCCAGAATGATGTGAAATTGTGCTTCGTGCAACATAATTCTGGGTGCCATTTAAAAACCATAAGTGCTAATGACTCCATTCCTTTTTGTGGTTGTAACGGCTGTTGATTGGAGTATACTAAAACAAACCTGATCTCTCTAGGACATTCAGAAACCAAGTTATAAGCCCTCAAAGGTGTAATTGGACTACTTCTTTAAAGTGACACCAGGCCCGGTGACCTTTGGGACATGGTTTGACCCCCTATAGGAATGTGCGATCATCATGAAACGTTCAGATCACTTACATCTCAATAGATTCTACCTTCTTGTAACGTTTCAGCCTGATTGTACCTTGTTTTCACACAAATGGACCCAGAATGATGTGAAATTGTGCTTCGTGCAATATAATTCTGGGTGCCATTTACAAACCATAAGTGCTAATGACTCCATTTCTTTTTGTGGTTGTAGGGACTGTTGGTTGGAGTACATTAAAACAAACCTGATCTCTCTAGGACATCCAGAAGCCAAGTTATAAGCCCACAAATGTGTAACTGGACTACTTCTTTAAATTGACACCAGATCCGGTGACCTTTGGGACATAGTTTGACCCCCTATAGGAATGTGCTATCATCATGAAACGTTCAGATCACTTACAACTCAATAGATTCTACCTTCCTGTACTGTTTCAGCCTGATTGGACCTTGTTTTGACACAAATGGACCCAGAATGATGTGAAATTGTGCTTCGTGCAACATAATTCTGGGTGCCATTTACAAACCATAAGTGCTAATGACTCCATTCCTTTTTGTGGTTGTAGAGGCTGTTGATTGGAGTACGCTAAAACAAACCTGGCCTCTTTAGGATATTCAGAAGCCAAGTTATAAGCCCACAAAGGTGTAACTGGACTACTTCTTTAAAGTGACACCAGGCCCGGTGACCTTTGGGACATGGTTTGACCCCCTATAGAAATGTGCGATCATCATGAAACGTTCAGATCACTTACAACTCAATAGATTCTACCTTCCTGTAACGTTTCAGCCTGATTGGACCTTGTTTTCACACAAATGGACCCAGAATGATGTGAAATTGTGCTTCGTGCAACATAATTCTGGGTGACATTTACAAACCATAAGTGCTAATGACTCCATTCCTTTTTGTGGTTGTAGGGGCTGTTAATTGGAGTACACTAAAACAAGCCTGACCTCTCTAGGACATTCAGAAGCCAAGTTATAAGCCCACAAATGTGTAACTGGACTACTTCTTTAAATTGACACCAGATCCGGTGACCTTTGGGACATGGTTTGACCCCCTTAGGAAAGTGCTATCATCATGAAACGTTCAGATCACTTACAACTCAATAGATTCTACCTTCCTGTAACGTTTCAGCCTGATTGGACCTTGTTTTCACACAAATGAACCCAGAATGATGTGAAATTGTGCTTCGTGCAACATAATTCTGGGTGCCATTTACAAACCATAAGTGCTAATGACTCCATTCCTTTTTGTGGTTGTAGGGGCTGTTGATTGGAGTACACTAAATTAAACCTGATCTCTCTAGGACATTCAGAAGCCAAGTTATAAGCCCACAAATGTGTAACTGGACTACTTCTTTAAATTGACACCAGATCTGGTGACATTTGGGACATAGTTTGACCTCCTTAGGAAAGTGCTATCAGCATGAAACGTTCAGATCACTTACAACGCAATAGATTCTACCTTCCTGTAACGTTTCAGCCTGATTGGACCTTGTTTTCACACAAATGGACCCCGAATGATTTGAAATTGTGCTTCGTACAACATAATTCTGGATGCCATTTAAAAACCATAAGTGCTAATGACTCCAGTCCTTTTTGTGGTTGTAGGGGCTGTTGATTTGAGTACACTAAAACAAACCTGACCTCTTTAGGATATTCAGAAGCCAAGTTATAAGCCCACAAAGTTGTAACTGGACTACTTCTTTAAAGTGACACCAGGCCCGGTGACCTTTGGGACATGGTTTGACCCCCTTAGGAAAGTGCTATCAACATGAAACGTTCAGATCACTTACAACTCAATAGATTCTACCTTCTTGTAACGTTTCAGCCTGATTGGACCTTGTTTTCACACAAATGGACCGAGAATGATGTGAAATTGTGCTTCGTGCAACATAATTCTGGCTGCCATTTACAACCCATAAGTGCTAATGACTCCATTCCTTTTTGTGGTTGTAGGGGCTGTTGATTGGAGTACACTAAAACAAACCTGATCTCTCTAGGACATTCAGAAGCCAAGTTATAAGCTCACAAATGTGTAACTGGACTACTTCTTTAAATTGACACCAGATCCGGTGACCTTTGGGACATGGTTTGACCCCCTTAGGAAAGTGCTATCATCATGAAACGTTCAGATCACTTACAACTCAATAGATTCTACCTTCCTGTAACGTTTCAGCCTGATTGGACCTTGTTTTCACACAAATGAACCCAGAATGATGTGAAATTGTGCTTCGTGCAACATAATTCTGGGTGCCATTTAAAAACCATAAGTGCTAATGACTCCATTCCTTTTTGTGGTTGTAGAGGCTGTTGATTGGAGTACACTAAAACAAACCTGACCTCTTTAAGATATTCAGAAGCCAAGTTATAAGCCCACAAAGGTGTAACTGGACTACTTCTTTAAAGTGACACCAGGCCCGGTGACCTTTTTGGAAATGGTTTGACCCCCTATAGGAAAGTGCGATCATCATGAAACGTTCAGATCACTTACAACTCAATAGATTCTACCTTCTTGTAGCGTTTCAGCCTGATTGGACCTTGTTTACACACAAATGGACCCAGAATGATGTGAAATTGTGCTTCGTGCAACATAATTCTGGGTGCCATTTACAAACCATAAGTGCTAATGACTCCATTCCTTTTTGTGGTTGTAGGGGCTGTTGATTGGAGTACACTAAAACAAGCCTGACCTCTCTAGGACATTCAGAAGCCAAGTTATAAGCCCACAAATGTGTAACTGGACTACTTCTTTAAATTGACACCAGATCCGGTGACCTTTGGGACATGGTTTGACCCCCTTAGGAAAGTGCTATCATCATGAAACGTTCAGATCACTTACAACTCAATAGATTCTACCTTCCTGTAACGTTTCAGCCTGATTGGACCTTGTTTTCACACAAATGAACCCAGAATGATGTGAAATTGTGCTTCGTGCAACATTATTCTGGGTGCCATTTAAAAACCATAAGTGCTAATGACTCCAATCCTTTTTGTGGTTGTAGGGGCTGTTGATTGGAGTACACTAAAACAAACCTGATCTCACTAGGACATTCAGAAGCCAAGTTATAAGCCCACAAATGTGTAACTGGACTACTTCTTTAAATTGACACCAGATCCGGTGACCTTTGGGACATGATTTGACCCCCTTAGGAAAGTGCTATCATCATGAAACGTTCAGATCACTTACAACTCAGTAGATTCTACCGTCTTGTAACGTTTCAGCCTGATTGGACCTTGTTTTCACACAAATGAACCCAGAATTATGTGAAATTGTGCTTCGTGCAACATAATTCTGGGTTCCATTTAAAAACCATAAGTGCTAATGACGCCATTCCTTTTTGGGGTAATGGGGGCTGTTAACTGGAGTACTCTAAAACAAACCTGACCTCTTTAGGATATTCAGAAGCCAAGTTATAAGCCCACAAAGGTGTAACTGGACTACTTCTTTAAAGTGACACCAGGCCCGGTGACCTTTGGGACATGGTTTGACCCCCTATAGGATTGTGCGATCATCCTGAAAAGTTCAGATCACTTACAACTCAATAGATTCTACCTTCTTGTAACGTTTCAGCCTGATTGGACCTTGTTTTCACACAAATGGACCCTGAATGATGTGAAATTGTGCTTCGTGCAACATAATTCTGGGTGCCATTTACAAACCATAAGTGCTAATGACTCCATTCCTTTTTGTGGTTGTAGGGGCTGTTGATTGGAGTACACTAAAACAAGCCTGACTTCTCTAGGACATTCAGAAGCCAAGTTATAAGCCCACAAATGTGTACCTGGACTACTTCTTTAAATTGACACCAGATCCGGTGACCTTTGGGACATGGTTTGACCCCCTTAGGAAAGTGCTATCATCATGAAACGTTCAGATCACTTACAACTCAATAGATTCTACTTTCCTGTAACGTTTCAGCATGATTGGACCTTGTTTTCACACAAATGAACCCAGAATGATGTGAAATTGTGCTTCGTGCAACATTATTCTGGGTGCCATTTAAAAACCATAAGTGCTAATGACTCCATTCCTTTTTGTGGTTGTAGGGGCTGTTGATTGGAGTACACTAAAACAAACCTGATCTCACTAGGACATTCAGAAGCCAAGTTATAAGCCCACAAATGTGTAACTGGACTACTTCTTTAAATTGACACCAGATCCGGTGACCTTTGGGACATTATTTGACCCCCTTAGGAAAGTGATATCATCATGAAACGTTCAGATCACTTACAACTCACTAGATTCTACCGTCTTGTAACGTTTCAGCCTGATTGGACCTTGTTTTCACACAAATGGACCCAGAATGATGTGAAATTGTGCTTCGTGCAACATAATTCTGGGTGCCATTTACAAACCATAAGTGCTAATGACTCCATTCCTTTTTGTGGTTGTAGGGGCTGTTGATTGGAGTACACTAAAACAAGCCTGACCTCTCTAGGACATTCAGAAGCCAAGTTATAAGCCCACAAATGTGTAACTGGACTACTTCTTTAAATTGACACCAGATCCGGTGACCTTTGGGACATGGTTTGACCCCCTATAGGAATTTGCTATCATCATGAAACGTTCAGATCACTTACAACTCAATAGATTCTACCTTCCTGTAACGTTTCAGCCTGATTGGACCTTGTTTTCACACAAATTGACCCAGAATGATGTGAAATTGTGCTTCGTTCAACATAATTCTGGGTGCCATTTACAAACCATAAGGGCTAATGACTCCATTCCTTTTTGTGGTTGTAGAGGCTGTTGAGTGGAGTACACTAAAACAAACCTGACCTCTTTAGGATATTCAGAAGCCAAGTTATTAGCTCAAAAAGGTGTAACTGGACTACTTCTTTAAAGTGACACCAGGCTCGGTGACCTTTGGGACATGGTTTGACCCCCTATAGGAATATGCGATCATCATTAAACGTTCAGATCACTTACAACTCAATAGATTCTACCTTCTTGTAACGTTTCAGCCTGATTGGACCTTGTTTTCACACAAATGGACCCAGAATGATGTGAAATTGTGCTTCGTGCAGCATAATTCTGGGTGCCATTTACAAACCATAAGTGCTAATGACTCCATTCCTTTTTGTGGTTGTAGGGGCTGTTGATTGGAGTACACTAAAACAAACCTGATCTCTCTAGGACATTCAGAAGCCAAGTTATAAGCCCACAAATGTTTAACTGGACTACTTCTTTAAATTGACACCAGATCCGGTGACCTTTGGGACATGGTTTGACCCCCTTTGGAAAGTGCGATCATCATGAAACGTTCAGATCACTTACAACTCAATAGATTCTACCTTCCTGTAACGTTTCAGCCTGATTGGACCTTGTTTTCACACAAATGAACCCAGAATGATGTGAAATTGTGCTTCGTGCAACATAATTCTGGGTGCCATTTAAAAACCATAAGTGCTAATGACTCCAGTCCTTTTTGTGGTTGTAGGGGCTGTTGATTGGAGTACACTAAAACAAACCTGACCTCTTTAGGATATTCAGAAGCCAAGTTATAAGCCCACAAAGTTGTAACTGGACTACTTCTTTAAAGTGACACCATGCCCGGTGACCTTTGGGACATGGTTTGACCCCCTATAGGAATGTGCGATCATCATGAAACGTTCAGATCACTTACAACTCAATAGATTCTACCTTCTTGTAACGTTTCAGCCTGATTGGACCTTGTTTTCACACAAATGGACCCAGAATGATGTGAAATTGTGCTTCGTGCAACATAATTCTGGGTGCCATTTACAAACCATAAGTGCTAATGACTCCATTTCTTTTTGTGGTTGTAGGGGCTGTTGATTGGAGTACACTAAACCAAACCTGATCTCTCTAGGACATTCAGAAGCCAAGTTATAAGCCCACAAATGTGTAACTGGACTACTTCTTTAAATTGACACCAGATCTGGTGACATTTTGGGACATGGTTTGACCCCCTTAGGAAAGTGCTATCATCATGAAACGTTCAGATCACTTACAACTCAATAGATTCTACCTTCCTGTAACGTTTCAGCCTGATTGGACCTTGTTTTCACACAAATGAACCCAGAATGATGTGAAATTGTGCTTCGTGCAACATAATTCTGGGTGCCATTTAAAAACCATAAGTGCTAATGACTCCATTCCTTTTTGTGGTTGTAGGGGCTGTTAATTGGAGTACTCTAAAACAAACCTGACCTCTCTAGGATATTCAGAAGCCAAGTTATAAGCCCACAAATGTGTAACTGGACTACTTCTTTAAAGTGACACCAGATCCGGTGACCTTTGGGACATGGTTTGACCCCCAATAGGAATGTGCGATCATCATGAAACGTTCAGATCACTTACAACTCAATATATTCTACCTTCTTGTAACGTTTCAGCCTGATTGGACCTTTTTTTCACACAAATGAACCCAGAATGATGTGAAATTGTGCTTCGTGCAACATAATTCTGGGTGCCATTTAAAAACCATAAGTGCTAATGACTCCATTCCTTTTTGTGGTTGTAGGGGCTGTTGGTTGGAGTACACTAAAACAAGCCTGACCTCTCTAGGAAATTCAGAAGCCAAGTTATAAGCCCACAAATGTGTAACTGGACTACTTCTTTAAATTGACACCAGATCCGGTGACCTTTGGGACATGGTTTGACCCCCTTAGGAAAGTGCTATCACAATGAAACGTTCAGATCACTTACAACTCAATAGATTCTACCTTCCTGTAACGTTTCAGCCTGATTGGACCTTGTTTTCACACAAATGAACCCAGAATGATGTGAAATTGTGCTTCGTGCAACATAATTCTGGGTGCCATTTAAAAACCATAAGTGCTAATGACTCCAGTCCTTTTTGTGGTTGTAGGGGCTGTTGATTGGAGTACACTATAACAAACCTGACCTCTTTAGGATATTCAGAAGCCAAGTTATAAGCCCACAAAGTTGTAACTGGACTACTTCTTTAAAGTGACACCAGGCCCGGTGACCTTTGGAACATGGTTTGACCCCCTTAGGAAAGTGCTATCATCATGAAACGTTCGGATCACTTACAACTCAATAGATTCTACCTTCTTGTAACGTTTCAGCCTGATTGGACCTTGTTTTCACACAAATTGACCGAGAATGATGTGAAATTGTGCTTCGTGCAACATAATTCTGGCTGCCATTTACAAACCATAAGTGCTAATGACTCCCTTCCTTTTTGTGGTTGTAGGGGCTGTTGATTGGAGTACACTAAAACAAACCTGATCTCTCTAGGAAATTCAGAAGCCAAGTTATAAGCTCACAAATGTGTAACTGGACTACTTCTTTAAATTGACACCAGATCCGGTTACCTTTGGGACATGGTTTGACCCCCTTAGGAAAGTGCTATCATCATGAAACGTTCAGATCACTTACAGCTCAATAGATTCTACCTTCCTGTAACGTTTCAGCCTGATTGGACCTTGTTTTCACACAAATGAACCCAGAATGATGTGAAATTGTGCTTCGTGCAACATAATTCTGGGTGCCATTTAAAAACCATAAGTGCTAATGACTCCATTTCTTTTTGTGGTTGTAGGGGCTGTTGATTGGAGTACACTAAACCAAACCTGATCTCTCTAGGACATTCAGAAGCCAAGTTATAAGCCCACAAATGTGTAACTGGACTACTTCTTTAAATTGACACCAGATCTGGTGACATTTTGGGACATGGTTTGACCCCCTTAGGAAAGTGCTATCATCATGAAACGTTCAGATCACTTACAACTCAATAGATTCTACCTTCCTGTAACGTTTCAGCCTGATTGGACCTTGTTTTCACACAAATGAACCCAGAATGATGTGAAATTGTGCTTCGTGCAACATAATTCTGGGTGCCATTTAAAAACCATAAGTGCTAATGACTCCATTCCTTTTTGTGGTTGTAGGGGCTGTTAATTGGAGTACTCTAAAACAAACCTGACCTCTCTAGGATATTCAGAAGCCAAGTTATAAGCCCACAAATGTGTAACTGGACTACTTCTTTAAAGTGACACCAGATCCGGTGACCTTTGGGACATGGTTTGACCCCCAATAGGAATGTGCGATCATCATGAAACGTTCAGATCACTTACAACTCAATATATTCTACCTTCTTGTAACGTTTCAGCCTGATTGGACCTTTTTTTTCACACAAATGGACCCAGAATGATGTGAAATTGTGCTTCGTGCAACATAATTCTGGGTGCCATTTATAAACCATAAGTGCTAATGACTCCCTTCCTTTTTGTGGTTGTAGGGGCTGTTGATTGGAGTACACTAAAACAAACCTGATCTCTCTAGGAAATTCAGAAGCCAAGTTATAAGCCCACAAATGTGTAACTGGACTACTTCTTTAAATTGACACCAGATCCGGTGACCTTTGGGACATGGTTTGACCCCCTTAGGAAAGTGCTATCATCATGAAACGTTCAGATCACTTACAACTCAATAGATTCTACCTTCCTGTAACGTTTCAGCCTGATTGGACCTTGTTTTCACACAAATGAACCCAGAATGATGTGAAATTGTGCTTCGTGCAACATAATTCTGGGTGCCATTTAAAAACCATAAGTGCTAATGACTCCATTCCTTTTTGTGGTTGTAGGGGCTGTTGGTTGGAGTACACTAAAACAAGCCTGACCTCTCTAGGACATTCAGAAGCCAAGTTATAAGCCCACAAATGTGTAACTGGACTACTTCTTTAAATTGACACCAGATCCGGTGACCTTTGGGACATGGTTTGACCCCCTTAGGAAAGTGCTATCATCATGAAACGTTCAGATCACTTACAACTCAATAGATTCTACCTTCCTGTAACGTTTCAGCCTGATTGGACCTTGTTTTCACACAAATGAACCCAGAATGATGTGAAATTGTGCTTCGTGCAACATAATTCTGGGTGCCATTTAAAAACCATAAGTGCTAATGACTCCAGTCCTTTTTGTGGTTGTAGGGGCTGTTGATTGGAGTACACTATAACAAACCTGACCTCTTTAGGATATTCAGAAGCCAAGTTATAAGCCCACAAAGTTGTAACTGGACTACTTCTTTAAAGTGACGCCAGGCCCGGTGACCTTTGGGACATGGTTTGACCCCCTTAGGAAAGTGCTATCATCATGAAACGTTCGGATCACTTACAACTCAATAGATTCTACCTTCTTGTAACGTTTCAGCCTGATTGGACCTTGTTTTCACACAAATTGACCGAGAATGATGTGAAATTGTGCTTCGTGCAACATAATTCTGGCTGCCATTTACAAACCATAAGTGCTAATGACTCCCTTCCTTTTTGTGGTTGTAGGGGCTGTTGATTGGAGTACACTAAAACAAACCTGATCTCTCTAGGAAATTCAGAAGCCAAGTTATAAGCTCACAAATGTGTAACTGGACTACTTCTTTAAATTGACACCAGATCCGGTTACCTTTGGGACATGGTTTGACCCCCTTAGGAAAGTGCTATCATCATGAAACGTTCAGATCACTTACAGCTCAATAGATTCTACCTTCCTGTAACGTTTCAGCCTGATTGGACCTTGTTTTCACACAAATGAACCCAGAATGATGTGAAATTGTGCTTCGTGCAACATAATTCTGGGTGCCATTTAAAAACCATAAGTGCTAATGACTCCATTCCTTTTTGTGGTTGTAGAGGCTGTTGATTGGAGTACACTAAAACAAACCTGACCTCTTTAAGATATTCAGAAGCCAAGTTATAAGCCCACAAAGGTGTAACTGGACTACTTCTTTAAAGTAACACCAGGCCCGGTGACCTTTTTGGAAATGGTTTGACCCCCTATAGGAAAGTGCGATCATCATGAAACGTTCAGATCACTTACAACTCAATAGATTCTACCTTCTTGTAGCGTTTCAGCCTGATTGGACCTTGTTTACACACAAATGGACCCAGAATGATGTGAAATTGTGCTTCGTGCAACATAATTCTGGGTGCCATTTACAAACCATAAGTGCTAATGACTCCATTCCTTTTTGTGGTTGTAGGGGCTGTTGGTTGGAGTACACTAAAACAAACCTGATCTCTCTAGGACATTCAGAAGCCAAGTTATAAGCCCACAAATGTGTAACTGGACTACTTCTTTAAATTGACACCAGATCCGGTGACCTTTGGGACATGGTTTGACCCCCTTAGGAAAGTGCTATCACCTTGAAACGTTCAGATCACTTACAACTCCATAGATTCTACCGTCCTGTGATGTTTTAGCCTGATTGGACCTTGTTTTCACACAGAATGATGTGAAATTGTGCTTCGTGCAACATAATTCTGGGTGCCATTTAAAAACCATAAGTGCTAATGACTCCATTCCTTTTTGGGGTAATAAGGGCTGTTGATTGGAGTACACTAAGACAAACCTGACCTCTCTGAGACATTCAGAAGCTAAGTAATAAGCCCCCAAATGTGTGTTTGGAACCCCGCCTTCAAGGAACAAGTGATCCGGTGACCTTTATGACCTGATTTGACGCCCTTAGGAATCTGCTATCATCATGAAATCACAGGAATCATTTACAACTCAATAGATTCTACTTTTCTGTGACATTTCAGCCTGATTGAAGCTTTTTTCTGTGAAATGGACCCGGAATGATGTGAAATTGTGCTTTGTGCAACATAATTCTGGGTGCCATTTAAAAACCATAAGTGCTAATGACTCCATTCCTTTTTGTGGTTGTAGGGGCTGTTGATTGGAGTACACTAAAACAAACCTAACCTCTCTAGGCCATTCAGAAGCCAAGTTATAAGCCCACAAAGGTGTAACTGGACTACTTCTTTAAAGTGACACCAGGCCCGGTGACCTTTGGGACATGGTTTGACCCCCTTAGGAAAGTGCTATCATCATGAAACGTTCAGATCACTTACAACTCAATAGATTCTACCTTCCTGTAACGTTTCAGCATGATTGGACCTTGTTTTCACACAAATGGACCCAGAATGAAGTGAAATTGTGCTTCGTGCAACATAATTCTGGGTGCCATTTACAAACCATAAGTGCTAATGACTCCATTCCTTTTTGTGGTTGTAGGGGCTGTTGATTGGAGTACACTAAAACAAACCTGATCTCTCTAGAACATTCAGAAGCCAAGTTATAAGCCCACAAATGTGTCATTGGACTACTTCTTTAAAAATTGACACCAGATCCGGTGACATTTTGGGACATGGTTTGACCCCCTATAGGAATGTGCGATCATCATGAAACGTTCAGATCACTTACAACTCAATAGATTCTACCTTCTTGTAACGTTTCAGCCTGATTGGACCTTGTTTTCACACAAATGGACCCAGAATGATGTGAAATTGTGCTTCGTGCAACATAATTCTGGGTGCCATTTACAAACCATAAAGGCTAATGACTCCATTTCTTTTTGTGGTTGTAGGGGCTGTTGATTGGAGTACACTAAACCAAACCTGATCTCTCTAGGACATTCAGAAGCCAAGTTATAAGACCACAAATGTGTAATTGGACTACTTCTTTAAATTGACACCAGATCCGGTGACATTTTGGGACATGGTTTGACCCCCTTAGGAAAGTGCTATCATCATGAAATGTTCAGATCACTTACAACTCAATAGATTCTACCTTCCTGTAACGTTTCAGCCTGATTGGACCTTGTTTTCACACAAATTAACCCAGAATGATGTGAAATTGTGCTTCGTGCAACATAATTCTGGGTGCCATTTAAAAACCATAAGTGCTAATGACTCCATTCCTTTTTGTGGTTGTAGGGGCTGTTGGTTGGAGTACACTAAAACAAGCCTGACCTCTCTAGGACATTCAGAAGCCAAGTTATAAGCCCACAAATGTGTAACTGGACTACTTCTTTAAATTGACACCAGATCCGGTGACCTTTGGGACATGGTTTGACCCCCTTAGGAAAGTGCTATCATCATGAAACGTTCAGATCACTTACAACTCAATAGATTCTACCTTCCTGTAACGTTTCAGCCTGATTGGACCTTGTTTTCACACAAATGAACCCAGAATGATGTGAAATTGTGCTTCGTGCAACATAATTCTGGGTGCCATTTAAAAACCATAAGTGCTAATGACTCCAGTCCTTTTTGTGGTTGTAGGGGCTGTTGATTGGAGTACACTATAACAAACCTGACCTCTTTAGGATATTCAGAAGCCAAGTTATAAGCCCACAAAGTTGTAACTGGACTACTTCTTCAAAGTGACGCCAGGCCCGGTGACCTTTGGGACATGGTTTGACCCCCTTAGGAAGGTGCTATCATCATGAAACGTTCGGATCACTTACAACTCAATAGATTCTACCTTCTTGTAACGTTTCAGCCTGATTGGACCTTGTTTTCACACAAATTGACCGAGAATGATGTGAAATTGTGCTTCGTGCAACATAATTCTGGCTGCCATTTACAAACCATAAGTGCTAATGACTCCCTTCCTTTTTGTGGTTGTAGGGGCTGTTGATTGGAGTACACTAAAACAAACCTGATCTCTCTAGGAAATTCAGAAGCCAAGTTATAAGCTCACAAATGTGTAACTGGACTACTTCTTTAAATTGACACCAGATCCGGTTACCTTTGGGACATGGTTTGACCCCCTTAGGAAAGTGCTATCATCATGAAACGTTCAGATCACTTACAGCTCAATAGATTCTACCTTCCTGTAACGTTTCAGCCTGATTGGACCTTGTTTTCACACAAATGAACCCAGAATGATGTGAAATTGTGCTTCGTGCAACATAATTCTGGGTGCCATTTAAAAACCATAAGTGCTAATGACTCCATTCCTTTTTGTGGTTGTAGAGGCTGTTGATTGGAGTACACTAAAACAAACCTGACCTCTTTAAGATATTCAGAAGCCAAGTTATAAGCCCACAAAGGTGTAACTGGACTACTTCTTTAAAGTAACACCAGGCCCGGTGACCTTTTTGGAAATGGTTTGACCCCCTATAGGAAAGTGCGATCATCATGAAACGTTCAGATCACTTACAACTCAATAGATTCTACCTTCTTGTAGCGTTTCAGCCTGATTGGACCTTGTTTACACACAAATGGACCCAGAATGATGTGAAATTGTGCTTCGTGCAACATAATTCTGGGTGCCATTTACAAACCATAAGTGCTAATGACTCCATTCCTTTTTGTGGTTGTAGGGGCTGTTGGTTGGAGTACACTAAAACAAACCTGATCTCTCTAGGACATTCAGAAGCCAAGTTATAAGCCCACAAATGTGTAACTGGACTACTTCTTTAAATTGACACCAGATCCGGTGACCTTTGGGACATGGTTTGACCCCCTTAGGAAAGTGCTATCACCTTGAAACGTTCAGATCACTTACAACTCCATAGATTCTACCGTCCTGTGATGTTTTAGCCTGATTGGACCTTGTTTTCACACAGAATGATGTGAAATTGTGCTTCGTGCAACATAATTCTGGGTGCCATTTAAAAACCATAAGTGCTAATGACTCCATTCCTTTTTGGGGTAATAAGGGCTGTTGATTGGAGTACACTAAGACAAACCTGACCTCTCTGAGACATTCAGAAGCTAAGTAATAAGCCCCCAAATGTGTGTTTGGAACCCCGCCTTCAAGGAACAAGTGATCCGGTGACCTTTATGACCTGATTTGACGCCCTTAGGAATCTGCTATCATCATGAAATCACAGGAATCATTTACAACTCAATAGATTCTACTTTTCTGTGACATTTCAGCCTGATTGAAGCTTTTTTCTGTGAAATGGACCCGGAATGATGTGAAATTGTGCTTTGTGCAACATAATTCTGGGTGCCATTTAAAAACCATAAGTGCTAATGACTCCATTCCTTTTTGTGGTTGTAGGGGCTGTTGATTGGAGTACACTAAAACAAACCTAACCTCTCTAGGACATTCAGAAGCCAAGTTATAAGCCCACAAAGGTGTAACTGGACTACTTCTTTAAAGTGACACCAGGCCCGGTGACCTTTGGGACATGGTTTGACCCCCTTAGGAAAGTGCTATCATCATGAAACGTTCAGATCACTTACAACTCAATAGATTCTACCTTCCTGTAACGTTTCAGCATGATTGGACCTTGTTTTCACACAAATGGACCCAGAATGAAGTGAAATTGTGCTTCGTGCAACATAATTCTGGGTGCCATTTACAAACCATAAGTGCTAATGACTCCATTCCTTTTTGTGGTTGTAGGGGCTGTTGATTGGAGTACACTAAAACAAACCTGATCTCTCTAGAACATTCAGAAGCCAAGTTATAAGCCCACAAATGTGTCATTGGACTACTTCTTTAAAAATTGACACCAGATCCGGTGACATTTTGGGACATGGTTTGACCCCCTATAGGAATGTGCGATCATCATGAAACGTTCAGATCACTTACAACTCAATAGATTCTACCTTCTTGTAACGTTTCAGCCTGATTGGACCTTGTTTTCACACAAATGGACCCAGAATGATGTGAAATTGTGCTTCGTGCAACATAATTCTGGGTGCCATTTACAAACCATAAAGGCTAATGACTCCATTTCTTTTTGTGGTTGTAGGGGCTGTTGATTGGAGTACACTAAACCAAACCTGATCTCTCTAGGACATTCAGAAGCCAAGTTATAAGACCACAAATGTGTAATTGGACTACTTCTTTAAATTGACACCAGATCCGGTGACATTTTGGGACATGGTTTGACCCCCTTAGGAAAGTGCTATCATCATGAAATGTTCAGATCACTTACAACTCAATAGATTCTACCTTCCTGTAACGTTTCAGCCTGATTGGACCTTGTTTTCACACAAATTAACCCAGAATGATGTGAAATTGTGCTTCGTGCAACATAATTCTGGGTGCCATTTAAAAACCATAAGTGCTAATGACTCCATTCCTTTTTGTGGTTGTAGGGGCTGTTAATTGGAGTACGCTAAAACAAACCTGACCTCTCTAGGATATTCAGAAGCCAAGTTATAAGCCCACAAATGTGTAACTGGACTACTTCTTTAAAGTGACACCAGATCCGGTGACCTTTGGGACATGGTTTTACCCCCAATAGGAATATGCGATCATCATGAAACGTTCAGATCACTTACAACTCAATAGATTCTACCTTCTTGTAACGTTTCAGCCTGATTGGACCTTGTTTTCACACAAATGGACCCAGAATGATGTGAAATTGTGCTTCGTGCAACATAATTCTGGGTGCCATTTATAAACCATAAGTGCTAATGACTCCCTTCCTTTTTGTGGTTGTAGGGGCTGTTGATTGGAGTACACTAAAACAAACCTGATCTCTCTAGGAAATTCAGAAGCCAAGTTATAAGCCCACAAATGTGTAACTGGACTACTTCTTTAAATTGACACCAGATCCAGTGACCTTTGGGACATGGTTTGACCCCCTTAGGAAAGTGCTATCATCATGAAACGTTCAGATCACTTACAACTCACTAGATTCTACCGTCTTGTAACGTTTCAGCCTGATTGGACCTTGTTTTCACACAAATGAACCCAGAATTATGTGAAATTGTGCTTCGTGCAACATAATTCTGGGTTCCATTTAAAAACCATAAGTGCTAATGACGCCATTCCTTTTTGGGGTAATGGGGGCTGTTAACTGGAGTACTCTAAAACAAACCTGACCTCTTTAGGATATTCAGAAGCCAAGTTATAAGCCCACAAAGGTGTAACTGGACTACTTCTTTAAAGTGACACCAGGCCCGGTGACCTTTGGGACATGGTTTGACCCCCTATAGGATTGTGCGATCATCATGAAAAGTTCAGATCACTTACAACTCAATAGATTCTACCTTCTTGTAACGTTTCAGCCTGATTGGACCTTGTTTTCACACAAATGGACCCTGAATGATGTGAAATTGTGCTTCGTGCAACATAATTCTGGGTGCCATTTACAAACCATAAGTGCTAATGACTCCATTCCTTTTTGTGGTTGTAGGGGCTGTTGATTGGAGTACACTAAAACAAGCCTGACTTCTCTAGGACATTCAGAAGCCAAGTTATAAGCCCACAAATGTGTAACTGGACTACTTCTTTAAATTGACACCTGATCCGGTGACCTTTGGGACATGGTTTGACCCCCTTAGGAAAGTGCTATCATCATGAAACGTTCAGATCACTTACAACTCAATAGATTCTACTTTCCTGTAACGTTTCAGCATGATTGGACCTTGTTTTCACACAAATGAACCCAGAATGATGTGAAATTGTGCTTCGTGCAACATTATTCTGGGTGCCATTTAAAAACCATAAGTGCTAATGACTCCATTCCTTTTTGTGGTTGTAGGGGCTGTTGATTGGAGTACACTAAAACAAACCTGATCTCACTAGGACATTCAGAAGCCAAGTTATAAGCCCACAAATGTGTAACTGGACTACTTCTTTAAATTGACACCAGATCCGGTGACCTTTGGGACATTATTTGACCCCCTTAGGAACGTGCTATCATCATGAAACGTTCAGATCACTTACAACTCACTAGATTCTACCGTCTTGTAACGTTTCAGCCTGATTGGACCTTGTTTTCACACAAATGAACCCAGAATTATGTGAAATTGTGCTTCGTGCAACATAATTCTGGGTTCCATTTAAAAACCATAAGTGCTAATGATGCCCTTCCTTTTTGGGGTAATGGGGGCTGTTAACTGGAGTACTCTAAAACAAACCTGACCTCTTTAGGATATTCAGAAGCCAAGTTATAAGCCCACAAAGGTGTAACTGGACTACTTCTTTAAAGTGACACCAGATCCGGTGACCTTTGGGACATGGGTTGACCCCCTATAGGATTGTGCGATCATCATGAAAAGTTCAGATCACTTACAACTCAATAGATTCTACCTTCTTGTAACGTTTCAGCCTGATTGGACCTTGTTTTCACACAAATGGACCCAGAATGATGTGAAATTGTGCTTCGTGCAACATAATTCTGGGTGCCATTTACAAACCATAAGTGCTAATGACTCCATTCCTTTTTGTGGTTGTAGGGGCTGTTGATTGGAGTACACTAAAACAAGCCTGACTTCTCTAGGACATTCAGAAGCCAAGTTATAAGCCCACAAATGTGTAACTGGACTACTTCTTTAAATTGACACCAGATCCGGTGACCTTTGGGACATGGTTTGACCCCCTTAGGAAAGTGCTTTCATCATGAAACGTTCAGATCACTTACAACTCAATAGATTCTACCTTCCTGTAACGATTCAGCATGATTGGGCCTTGTTTTCACACAAATGAACCCAGAATGATGTGAAATTGTGCTTCGTGCAACATAATTCTGGGTGCCATTTAAAAACCATAAGTGCTAATGACTCCATTCCTTTTTGTGGTTGTAGGGGCTGTTAATTGGAGTACGCTAAAACAAACCTGACCTCTCTAGGATATTCAGAAGCCAAGTTATAAGCCCACAAATGTGTAACTGGACTACTTCTTTAAAGTGACACCAGATCCGGTGACCTTTGGGACATGGTTTGACCCCCAATAGGAATGTGCGATCATCATGAAACGTTCAGATCACTTACAACTCAATAGATTCTACCTTCTTGTAACGTTTCAGCCTGATTGGACCTTGTTTTCACACAAATGGACCCAGAATGATGTGAAATTGTGCTTCATGCAACATAATTCTGGGTGCCATTTATAAACCATAAGTGCTAATGACTCCCTTCCTTTTTGTGGTTGTAGGGGCTGTTGATTGGAGTACACTAAAACAAACCTGATCTCTCTAGGAAATTCAGAAGCCAAGTTATAAGCCCACAAATGTGTAACTGGACTACTTCTTTAAATTGACACCAGATCCGGTGACCTTTGGGACATGGTTTGACCCCCTTAGGAAAGTGCTATCATCATGAAACGTTCAGATCACTTACAACTCAATAGATTCTACCTTCCTGTAACGTTTCAGCCTGATTGGACCTTGTTTTCACACAAATGAACCCAGAATGATGTGAAATTGTGCTTCGTGCAACAATATTCTGGGTGCCATTTAAAAACCATAAGTGCTAATGACTCCATTCCTTTTTGTGGTTGTAGGGGCTGTTGATTGGAGTACACTAAAACAAACCTGATCTCACTAGGACATTCAGAAGCCAAGTTATAAGCCCACAAATGTGTAACTGGACTACTTCTTTAAATTGACACCAGATCCGGTAACCTTTGGGACATGATTTGACCCCCTTAGGAAAGTGCTATCATCATGAAACGTTCAGATCACTTACAACTCACTAGATTCTACCGTCTTGTAACGTTTCATTCTGATTGGACCTTGTTTTCACACAAATGAACCCAGAATTATGTGAAATTGTGCTTCGTGCAACATAAATCTGGGTTCCATTTAAAAACCATAAGTGCTAATGACGCCATTCCTTTTTGGGGTAATGGGGGCTGTTAACTGGAGTACTCTAAAACAAACCTGACCTCTTTAGGATATTCAGAAGCCAAGTTATAAGCCCACAAAGGTGTAACTGGACTACTTCTTTAAAGTGACACCAGGCCCGGTGACCTTTGGGGCATGGTTTCACCCCCTATAGGATTGTGCGATCATCATGAAAAGTTCAGATCACTTACAACTCAATAGATTCGACCTTCTTGTAACGTTTCAGCCTGATTGGACCTTGTTTTCACACAAATGGACCCAGAATGATGTGAAATTGTGCTTCGTGCAACATAATTCTGGGTGCCATTTACAAACCATGAGTGCTAATGACTCCATTCCTTTTTGTGGTTGTAGGGGCTGTTGATTGGAGTACACTAAAACAAGCCTGACTTCTCTAGGACATTCAGAAGCCAAGTTATAAGCACACAAATGTGTAACTGGACTACTTCTTTAAATTGACACCAGATCCGGTGACCTTTGGGACATGGTTTGACCCCCTTAGGAAAGTGCTATCATCATGAAACGTTCAGATCACTTACAACTCAATAGATTCTACCTTCCTGTAACGTTTCAGCATGATTGGACCTTGTTTTCACACAAATGAACCCAGAATGATGTGAAATTGTGCTTCGTGCAACATAATTCTGGGTGCCATTTACAAACCATAAGTGCTAATGACTCCATTCCTTTTTGTGGTTGTAGGGGCTGTTTATTGGAGTACAAGAAAGACGCGCCCCGAGGAGTGTCTTGCCACATGTCACCACTGGGTCCGACTGAGCGCCTCCAGGAGAGAGGCCCAGGCAAGACGCGCCCCGAGGAGCGTCAGGCCACATGTCACTACTCAGTCTGACTGAGCCCCTCCAGGAGAGAGGCCCAAGCAAGACGCGCCCCGAGAAGCGTCTTGCCACGTGTCAACACTGGGTCTGATTGAGGGCCTTCTGGAGAGAGGCCCAAGCAAGACGCACCACGAGGAGCGTCTTGCCACATGTCAACAATGGGTCTTACTGAGGGCCTCCAGGAGAGAAGCCCAAGCAAGACGCGCCCCGAGGAGCTTCTTGCCACATGTCAGCACTCGGTCTGACTGAGCGCCTCCAGGAGAGAAGCCCAAGCAAGACGCGCCCAGAGGAGCGTCTTGCCACATGTCAACACTGGGTCTGACTGAGCGCCTCCAGGAGAGAGGCCCAAGCAAGACACGCCCCGAGGAGCGTCTTGACACATGTCAACACTGGGTCTGACTGAGCGCCTCCAGGAGAGAGGCCCAAGCAAGACGCGCCCCGAGGAGCTTCTTGCCACGTGTCACCACTGGGTCTGACTGAGCGCCTCCAGGAGAGAGGCCCAAGCAAGACGCGCCCCGAGGAGCGTCTTGCCACGTGTCACCACTGGGTCTGATTGAGCGCCTCCAGGAGAGAGGCCCCAGCAAGACCGGTCAGGCCTGCATTGTACACATCAGAGACATGATGTTCTTTCACAGAACTGAGGTTGTTCATTACTAAATGACTTTTACAGGAATATTGTTATTATACTATTCAACAGGTTGATCATAATAATGTGTATTAAACCCACAACCTAGCACTGAGGACAGAGGGACTTTATTTAAATTAGTACTTAATGGAAACGATACATAATGATACATAAGAGCCATGTCATACATTCAGCCTAGGAATAGTAGCATTGTGCATTATTAAAAATATACAGATCAATTGTTCGAATCCCATTGTTGCAAAGTAAAACTCTAATAAAACTCTAGTCTGACATCAACAGAGAAGACTTAGTGTATGTACTACAAATACAGCATTAGGATTTCGAGTGGACCGTGCACCTTGTGAACCATCAGAGGCTTATGACGCAACATATCTTCCAGTTGCTATTAGACAATTTATAATTCTCGACCATTTTTCGGAACTGGTTTCTTGGGTCCGTGAGTAAATGCCAAATGAGATGATAGTCCTTAAGTAAGTTCCTGGCGATCCCATGTCACGCTCTTGCCCATCAGCCGGTGAATGCTGAGACGGAACTCGATGAGAGCGATGTATTTTTTAAGTGCTCCGAATGTACTTCTAACAAGCGTGCGATTCACTTCGTGAGTAAACCGCAGCTGCAGCTGATTCAAACAGTCGAGCCAACTTTCTACATCACAATATGCGTTTTGTAGTTAGTCAAGTTACCTTTTGTGTGGCGCATGCACGGGTCGTTAGCGTCCAGCTCCCAGCTTAGAGAGTCCTGTATTGACACAGACGTCAATACATCTCGATGTCATGCAACACACAAAGTCTGTCGCATACAGGTGGGTTAACACATGTACGATACCTTTTGTGTGGCGCATGCACGGGTCGTTAGCGTCCAGCTCCTGGCTTATAGAGAGTCCTGTATTGACACAGACGTCAATACATCTCGATGTCATGCAACACACAAAGTCTGTCGCATACAGGTGGGTTAACACAGATGTACGATGTGTGCGATGGCGCGCCCGTTTACAATGGGACACGACGATGATCATTGTTAACCAAACTCTTGTTTCTCACGACAGGTGGTAGCGTTGTCTCCTGCACCTGGTCTTCGTGCACAGAGGGTGTTGTAATGTGCTCGTCATAGTCGCGATCGTTGTCACTCGAATCCGTTGTTCTCACGACAGGTGGTAGCGTTGTCTCCTGCATGTTGTCTTCGCGTGCGGCAAGCGTTGTGCTGTGCTCGTTATAATGGTTGTCTTCGTACAAAGGGGGTGTTGAATACTCCTTCGCGAGTAGTCTAGGAGGTGGTGTGATGGAACGTATCTCAGAGGCGTTATTAGAGCGTACCACCATGGCCTGAGCAACTGCGACTACTGAGAGTACACCCAGTACAGACAGCGAGATCAATTTTTTTTCTTGGGTGTTGTACGTGTGGGTACAGCCGCTTTAATGGTAGTGAGAGCAAGTGGGCAAATGTATTTATAGGTCACTAGCAGAAACTAAGGCACGTGGTCAGAGTGTAATCGTAACCACCTAAAGTAGCTCTTGTCATAATTTAATATACATAGAAATCAGAAACGGGTATGTCAGGATAGACATCGCGAGTGATAATGCGGCCAGTATCTGTGTGCGCTTGAGAGCACCTTGTTGTTCTACTGTGGTGCCCACGCCGCCGGGTCTGTAAATGTCATCGACCTACTTTATATACGCATATGCTAAAGACCGTATATTCTCTATGGATTTGAACACGTCCTTTGTTTCGCGTAACGCTTGAGCTGTCTCGAGCGTGATGTTGTGAGTGTACACCAGTGTTTCGCGTGCACCGAGGTCCGAAAGGGCGTGCGCTACAACTATTAACCTTGGTTTGGGAGTGTGGCGAAACGCTCACTCCGCTGTAATGGGCAGATGCAATGTTATCACCTGGTACGTTTCGTTAGTCGGGTCGTAACACACCGGTCCGTCACACGGACCGTCACATTGTATGGGGCTTATACTATTCAACAGGTTGATCATAATAATGTGTATTAAACCCACAACCTAGCACTGAGGACAGAGGGACTTTATTTAAATTAGTACTTAATGGAAACAATACATAATGATACATAAGAGCCATGTCATACATTCAGCCTAGGAATAGTAGCATTGTGCACTATTAAAAATATACACATCAATTGCTCGAATCCCATTGTTGCAAAGTAAAACTCTAATAAAACTCTAGTCTGACATCAACAGAGAAGACTTAGTGTATGTACTACAAATACAGCATTAGGATTTCGAGTGGACCGTGCACCTGGTGAACATTCAGAGGCTTATGACGCAACATATCTTCCAGTTCTGACTGAGCGCCTCCAGGAGAGAGGCCCAAGCTAGACACGCCCCGAGGAGCGTCTTGCCACATGTCACTACTCGGTCTGACTGAGCGCCTCCAGGAGAGAGGTCCAAGCAAGACACGCCCCGAGGAGCGTCTTGCCACATGTCACTACTCGGTCTGACTGAGCGCCTCCAGGAGGGAGGTCCAAGCAAGACGCGCCCCGAGGAGCGTCTTGCCACATGTCACTACTCGGTCTGACTGAGCACCTCCAGGAGAGAGGCCCAAGCAAGACGTGCCCCGAGGAGCGTCTTGCCACATGTCAACAATGGGTCTGACTGAGGGCCTCCAGGAGAGAAGCCCAAGCAAGACGCGCCCCGAGGAGCATCTTGCCACATGTCAACACTGGGTCTGACTGAGGGCCCCCAGGAGAGAGGCCCAAATAAGACGCGCCCCGAGGAGCGTCTTGCCACATGTCAACACTGGGTCTGACTGAGGGCCTCCAGGAGAGAAGCCCAAGCAAGATGCGCCCCGAGGATGTTCTTGCCACATGTCAGCACTCGGTCTGACTGAGCGCCTCCAGGAGAGAGGCCCAAGCACGACGCGCCCCGAGGAGCGTCTTGCCACATGTCAACACTGGGTCTGACTGAGCGCCTCAAGGAGAGAGGCCCAAGCAAGACGCGCCCGGAGGAGGTCAAGACGCTCCTCGGGGCGCGTCTTGCTTGGGCCTCTCTCGTGGAGGCCCTCTGTCAGACCCAGTGTTGACATGTGTCAAGACGCTCCTCGGGGCGCGTCTTGCTTGGGCATCTCTCCTGGAGGCCCTCAGTCAGACCCATTGTTGACATGTGGCAAGACGCTCCTCGGAGCACGTCTTGCTTGGGCCTCTCTCCTGGAGGCGCTCAAACAGACCGAGTAGTGACATGTGGCAAGACGCTCCTCGGGGCGCGTCTTGCTGGGGCTTCTCTCATGGAGGCACTCAGTCAGACCCAGTGTTGACATGTGGCAAGACGCTCCTCGGGGCGCGTCTTGCTTGGACCTCTCTCCCTGAGGCGCTCAGTAAGACCGAGTAGTGACATGTGGCAAGACGCTCCTCGGGGCGCATCTTGCTTGGGCCTCTCTCATGGAGGCCCTCTGTCAGACCCAGTGTTGACATGTGTCAAGACGCTCCTCGGGGGGCGTCTTGCTTTGGCCTCTCTCCTGGAGGCACTCAGTCTGACCGAGTGCTGACATGTGGCAAGAAGCTCCTCGGGGCGCGTCTTGCTTGGACTTCTCTCCCGGAGGCCCTCATTAAGAACCATTGTTGACATGTGGCAAGACGCTCCTCGGGGCGCGTCTTGCTTGGGCCTCTCTCCAGAAGGCCCTCAATCAGACCCAGTGTTGACACGTGGCAAGACACTCCTCGGGGCGCGTCTTGCTTGGGCCTCTCTCCTGCAGGCCCTCTGTCATACCCAGTGTTGACATGTGTCAAGACGCTCCTCGGGGCGCATCTTGCTTGGGCTTCTCTCCTGGAGGCCCTCAGTCAGACCCATTGTTGGCATGTGGCAAGACGCTCCTCGGGGCGCGTCTTGCTTGGGCCTCTCTCCTGGAGGCGCTCAGTCAGACCGAGTGCTGACATGTGGTAAGACGTTCCTCGGGGCGCGTCTTGCTTGGGCTTCTCTCCTGGAGGCGCTCAGAAAGACCCAGTGTTGACATGTGACAAGACGCTCCTCGGGGCGCGTCTTGCTTGGGCCTCTCTCCTGGAGGCGCTCAGTCAGAACCAGAGGTGACATGTGGCAAGATGCTCCTCGGGGCGCGTCTTGCTTGGGCCTCTCTCCTGGAGGCCCTCTGTCAGACCCAGTGTTGACATGTGGCAAGACGCTCCTCCGGACGCATCTTGCTTGGGCCTCTCTCCTGGAGGCCCTCAGTCAGACCCATTGTTGACATGTGGCAAGACGCTCCTCGGGGCGCGTCTTGCTTGGGCCTCTCTCCTGGAGGCGCTCAGTCAGACCGAGTGCTGACCTAAGGCAAGACGCTCCTCGGGGCGCGTCTTGCTGGGGCCTCTCTCCTGGAGGCGCTCAGTCAGACCCAGTGCTGACATGTGGCAAGACGCTCCTCGGGGCGCGTCTTGCTTGGGCCTCTCTCCTGGAGAAGCTCAGTCAGACTGAGTAGTGACATGTGGCCTGACGATCCTTGGGGCACGTCTTGCTTGGGCCTCTCTCCAGGAGGCGCTCAGTCAGACCCAGTGGTGACATGTGGCAAGACACTCCTCGGGGCGCGTCTTGCTTGGGCCTCTCTCGTGGAGGCCCTCTGTCAGACCCAGTGTTGACATGTGTCAAGACGCTCCTCGGGGCGCGTCTTGCTTGGGCTTCTCTCCTGGAGGCCCTCAGTGAGACCCATTGTTGACATGTGGCAAGACGCTCCTCGGGGCGCGTCTTGCTTGGGCTTCTCTCCTGGAGGCGCTCAGACAGACCCAGTGTTGACATGTGACAAGACGCTCCTCGGGGCGCGTCTTGCTTGGGCCTCTCTCCTGGAGGCGCTCAGTCAGAACCAGAGGTGACATGTGGCAAGACGCTCCTCGGGGCGCGTCTTGCTTGGGCCTCTCTCCTGGAGGCCCTCTGTCAGACCCAATGTTGACATGTGGCAAGACGCTCCTCCGAGCGCATCTTGCTTGGGCCTCTCTCCTGGAGGCGCTCAGTCAGACTGAGTAGTGACATGTTGCAAGACGCTCCTCGGGGCGCGTCTTGCTTGGGCCTCTCTCCTGGAGGCGCTCAGTCAGACTGAGTAGTGACATGTGGCCTGACGCTCCTCGGGGCGCGTGTTGCTTGGGCCTCTCTCCTGGAGGCGCTCAGTCTGACCAAGTGGTGACATGTGGCAAGACACTCTTCGGGGCGCGTCTTGCTTGGGCCTCTCTCCTGGAGGCCCTCTGTCATACCCAGTGTTGACATGTGTCAAGACGCTCCTCGGGGCGCGTCTTGCTTGGGCTTCTCTCCTGGAGGCCCTCAGTCAGACCCATTGTTGGCATGTGGCAAGACGCTCCTCGGGGCGCGTCTTGCTTGGGCCTCTCTCCTGGAGGCGCTCAGTCAGACCGAGTGCTGACATGTGGCAAGACGCTCCTCGGGCCGCGTGTTGCTTGGGCTTCTCTCCTGGAGGCCCTCAGTCAGACCCATTGTTGACATGTGGCAAGACGTTCCTCGGGGCGCGTCTTGCTTGGGCCTCTCTCCTGGAGGCGCTCAGTCAGACCGAGTGCTGACATGTGGCAAGACGCTCCTCGGGGCGCGTCTTGCTTGGGCTTCTCTCCTGGAGGCGCTCAGAAAGACCCAGTGTTGACATGTGGCAAGACGCTCCTCCGGGCGCATCTTGCTTGGGCCTCTCTCCTGGAGGCCCTCAGTCAGACCCATTGTTGACATGTGGCAAGACGCTCCTCGGGGCGCGTCTTGCTTGGGCCTCTCTCCTGGAGGCGCTCAGTCAGACTGAGTAGTGACATGTGGCCTGACGATCCTCGGGGCACGTCTTGCTTGGGCCTCTCTCCTGGAGGCGCTCAGTCAGACCCAGTGGTGACATGTGGCAAGACACTCCTCGGGGCGCGTCTTGCTTGGGCCTCTCTCGTGGAGGCCCTCTGTCAGACCCAGTGTTGACATGTGTCAAGACGCTCCTCGGGGCGCGTCTTGCTTGGGCTTCTCTCCTGGAGGCCCTCAGTCAGACCCATTGTTGACATGTGGCAAGACGCTCCTCGGGGCGCGTCTTGCTTGGGCTTCTCTCCTGGAGGCACTCAGACAGACCCAGTGTTGACATGTGACAAGACGCTCCTCGGGGCGCGTCTTGCTTGCGCCTCTCTCCTGGAGGCGCTCAGTCAGAACGAGAGGTGACATGTGGCAAGACGCTCCTCGGGGCGCGTCTTGCTTGGGCCTCTCTCCTGGAGGCCCTCTGTCAGACCCAGTGTTGACATGTGGCAAGACGCTCCTCCGGGCGCATCTTGCTTGGGCCTCTCTCCTGGAGGCGCTCAGTCAGACTGAGTAGTGACATGTGGCAAGACACTCCTCGGGGCGCGTCTTGGTTGGGCCTCTCTCCTGGAGGCGCTCATTCAGACCCAGTGGTGACATGTGGCAAGACGCTCCTCGGGGCGCGTATTGCTTTGGCCTCTCTCCTGAATGCCCTCTGTCAGACCGAGTGTTGACATGTGGCAAGACTCTCCTCGGGGCGCGTCTTGCTTGGGCTTCTCTCATGGAGGCCCTCAGTCCGACCCAGTGTTGACATGTGTCAAGACGCTCCTCGGGGCGTGTCTTGCTTGGGCCTCTCTCCTGGAGGCGCTCAGTCAGACCCAGTGTTGACATGTGGCAAGACGCTCCTTTGGGCGCGTCTTGCTTGGGCTTCTCTCCTGGAGGCCCTCAGTCAGACCCATTGTTGACATGTGGCAAAACGCTCCTCGGGGCACGTCTTGCTTGTGCCTCTGTCCTGGAGGCGCTCAGTCAGACCGAGTAGTGACATGTGGCAAGACGCTCCTCGGGGCGCGTCTTGCTTGGACCTCCCTCCTGGAGGCGCTCAGTCAGACCGAGTAGTGACATTTGGCAAGACGCTCCTCGGGGCGCGTCTTGCTTGGACCTCTCTCCTGGAGGAGCTCAGTTAGATCGAGTAGTGACATGTGGCAAGACGCTCCTCGGGGCGCGTCTTGCTTGGGCCTCTCTCCTGGAGGCGCTTAGTCAGACCGAGTGCTGACATAAGGCAAGACGCTCCTCGGGGCGCGTCTTGCTGGGGCCTCTCTCCTGGAGGTGGTCAATCAGACCCAGTGGTGACACGTGGCAAGACGCTCCTCTGGGCGCGTCTTGCTTGGGCCTCTCTCCTGGAGGAGCTCAGTCAGACCCAGTGGTGACACGTGGCAAGACGCTCCTCGGGGCGCGTCTTGCTTGGGCCTCTCTCCTGGAGGCGCTCAGTCAGACACAGTGTTGACATGTGGCAAGACACTCCTCGGGGCGCGTCTTGCCTGGGCCTCTCTCCTGGATGCCCTCTGTCAGACCCAGTGTTGACATGTGGCAAGACTCTCCTCGGGGCGCGTCTTGCTTGGGCTTCTCTCATGGAGGCCCTCAGTCAGACCCAGTGTTGACATGTGTCAAGACGCTCCTCGGGCCGTGTCTTGCTTGGGCCTCTCTCCTGGAAGCGCTCAGTCAGACCCAGTGTTGACATGTGGCAAGACGCTCCTCGGGGCGCTTCTTGCTTGGGCTTCTCTCCTGGAGGCCCTCAGTCAGACCCATTGTTGACATGTGGCAAGATGCTCCTCGGGGCACGTCTTGCTTGGGCCTCTCTCCTGGAGGCGCTCAGTCAGACCGAGTAGTGACATGTGGCAAGACGCTCCTCGGGGCGCGTCTTGCTGGGGCTTCTCTCATGGAGGCACTCAGTCAGACCCAGTGTTGACATGTGGCAAGACGCTCCTCGGGGCGCGTGTTGCTTGGACCTCTCTCCTGGAGGCGCTCAGTCAGACCCAGTGTTGACATGTGGCAAGACACTCCTCGGGGCGCGTCTTGCCTGGGCTTCTCTCATGGAGGCCCACAGTAAGACCCATTGTTGACATGTGGAAAGAAGGTCCTCGGGGCGCGTCTTGCTTTGGCTTCTCTCCTGGAGGCCCTCAGTCAGACCCATTGTTGACATGTGGCAAGACGCTCCTCGGGGCGCGTCTTGCTGGGGCTTCTCTCATGGAGGCACTCAGTCAGACCCAGTGTTGACATGTGGCAAGACGCTCCTCGGGGCGCGTGTTGCTTGGACCTCTCTCCTGGAGGCGCTCAGTCAGACCGAGTAGTGACATGTGGCAAGACGCTCCTCGGGGCGCGTCTTGCCGGGGCCTCTCTCCTGGAGGCGCTCAGTCAGACCCAGTGTTGACATGTGTCAAGACGCTCCTCGGGGGTTTCTTGCTAGCGCCTCTCTCCTGGAGGCGCTCAGTCAGACCCAGAGGCGACATGTGGCAAGACGCTCCTCGGGCCTCTCTCCTGGAGGCGCTCAGTCAGACCCAGTGTTGACATGTGGCAAGACGTTCCTCGGGGCGCGTCTTGCTTGGGCCTCTCGCCTGGAGGCGCTCAGTCAGACCGAGTGCTGACATGTTGCAAGACGCTCCTCCGGGCGCGTCTTGCTTGGGCCTCTCTCCTGGAGGCGCTCAGTCAGACCCAGTGTTGACATGTGGCAAGACGCTCCTCGGGGCGCGTCGTGCTTGGGCCTCTCTCCTGGAGGCGCTCAGTCAGACCGAGTGCTGACATGTGGCAAGAACATCCTCGGGGCGCATCTTGCTTGGGCTTCTCTCCTGGAGGCCCTCAGTCAGACCCAGTGTTGACATGTGGCAAGACGCTCCTCGGGGCGCGTCTTGCTTGGGCTTCTCTCCTGGCGGCCCTCAGTCAGACCCATTGTTGACATGTGGGAAGACGTTCCTCGGGGCACGTCTTGCTTGGGCCTCTCTCCTGGAGGTGCTCAGTCAGACCGAGTAGTGACATGTGGCAAGACGCTCCTCGGGGCGCGTCTTGCTTGGACCTCCCTCCTGGAGGCGCTCAGTCAGACCGAGTAGTGACATGTGGCAAGACGCTCCTCGGGGCGTGTCTTGCTTGGACCTCTCTCCTGGAGGCGCTCAGTTAGACCGAGTAGTGACATGTGGCAAGACGCTCCTCGGGGCGGGTCTTGCTTGGGCCTCTCTCCTGGAGGCGCTCAGTCAGAACTGGAAGATATGTTGCGTCATAAGCCTCTGATGGTTCACCAGGTGCACGGTCCACTCGAAATCCTAATGCTGTATTTGTAGTACATACACTAAGTCTTCTCTGTTGATGTCAGACTAGAGTTTTATTAGAGTTTTACTTTGCAACAATGGGATTCGAGCAATTGATGTGTATATTTTTAATAGTGCACAATGCTACTATTCCTAGGCTGAATGTATGACATGGCTCTTGTGTATCATTATGTATCGTTTCCATTAAGTACTAATTTAAATAAAGTCCCTCTGTCCTCAGTGCTAGGTTGTGGGTTTAATACACATTATTATGATCAACCTGTTGAATAGTATAATAACAATATTCCTGTAAAAGTCATTTAGTAATGAACAACCTCAGTTCTGTGAAAGAACATCATGTCTCTGATGTGTACACTGCAGGCCTGACCGGTCTTGCTGGGGCCTCTCTCCTGGAGGCGCTCAATCAGACCCAGTGGTGACACGTGGCAAGACGCTCCTCGGGGCGCGTCTTGCTTGGGCCTCTCTCCTGGAGGCGCTCAGTCAGACCAAGTGGTGACACGTGGCAAGAAGCTCCTCGGGGCGCGTCTTGCTTGGGCCTCTCTCCTGGAGGCGCTCAGTCAGACCCAGTGTTGACATGTGGAAAGACACTCCTCGGGGCACGTCTTGCTTGGGCCTCTCTCATGGAGGCCCTCTGTCAGACCCAGTGTTGACATGTGTCAAGACGCTCCTCGGGGCGCGTCTTGCTTTGGCTTCTCTCGTGGAGGCGCTCAGTCAGACCGAGTGCTGACATGTGGCAAGAAGCTCCTCGGGGCGCGTCTTGCTTGGGCTTCTCTCCTGGAGGCCCTCAGTAACACCCATTGTTGACATGTGGCAAGACGCTCCTCGTGGTGCGTCTTGCTTGGGCCTCTCTCCAGAAGGCCCTCAATCAGACCCAGTGTTGACACGTGGCAAGACGCTCCTCGGGGCGCGTCTTGCTTGGGCCTCTCTCCTGGAGGGGCTCAGTCAGACTGAGTAGTGACATGTGGCCTGACGCTCCTCGGGGCGCGTCTTGCCTGGGCCTCTCTCCTGGAGGCGCTCAGTCAGACCCAGTGGTGACATGTGGCAAGACACTCCTCGGGGCGCGTCTTTCATGGGCCCCTCTCCTGGAGGCCCTCTGTCAGACCCAGTGTTGACATGTGTCAAGACGCTCCACGGGGCGCGTCTTGCTTGGGCTTCTCTCCTGGAGGCCCTCAGTCAGACCCATTGTTGACATGTGGCAAGACGCTCCTCGGGGCGCGTCTTGCTTGGGCCTCTCTCCTGGAGGCGCTCAGTCAGAACCAGAGGTGACATGTGGCAAGACGCTCCTCGGGGCGCGTCTTGCTTGGGCCTCTCTCCTGGAGGCCCTCTGTCAGACCCAGTGTTGACATGTGGCAAGACGCTCCTCCGGGCGCATCTTGCTTGGGCCTCTCTCCTGGAGGCCCTCAGTAAGACCCATTGTTGACATGTGGCAAGACGCTCCTCGGGGCGCGTATTGCTTGGGCCTCTCTCCAGAAGGCCCTCAATAAGACCCAGTGTTGACATGTGGCAAGACGCTCCACGGGGCGCGTCTTGCTTGGGCTTCTCTCCTGGAGGCCCTCAGTCAGACCCATTGTTGACATGTGGCAAGACGTTCCTCGGGGCGCGTCTTGCTTAGGCCTCTCTCCTGGAGGCGCTCAGTCAGACCCAGTGTTGACATTTGGCAAGACGCTCCACGGGGCGCGTCTTGCTTGGGCTTCTCTCCTGGAGGCCCTCAGTCAGACCCATTGTTGACATGTGGCAAGACGCTCCTCGGGGCACGTCTTGCTTGGGCCTCTCTCCTGGAGGCGCTCAGTCAGACCGAGTAGTGACATGTGGCAAGACGCTCCTCGGGGCGCGTCTTGCTTGGGCCTCTCTCATGGAGGCCCTCTGTCAGACCCAGTGTTGACATGTGGCAAGACGCTCCTCGGGGCGCGTCTTGCTTGGGCCTCTCTCCAGAAGGCCCTCAATCAGACCCAGTGTTGACATGTGGCAAGACGCTCCTCGGGGCGCGTCTTGCTTGAGCTTCTCTCATGGAGGCCCTCTGTCAGACCCAGTGTTGACATGTGTCAAGACGCTCCACGGGGCGCGTCTTGCTTGGGCTTCTCTCCTGGAGGCCCTCAGTCAGACCCATTGTTGACATGTGGCAAGACGCTCCTCGGGGCGCGTCTTGCTTGGACCTCTCTCCTGGAGGCACTCAGTCAGAACCAGAGGTGACATGTGGCAAGACGCTCCTCGGGGCGCGTCTTGCTTGGGCCTCTCTCCTGGAGGCCCTCTGTCAGACCCAGTGTTGACATGTGGCAAGACGCTCCTCCGGGCGCATCTTGCTTGGGCCTCTCTCCTGGAGGCCCTCAGTAAGACCCATTGTTGACATGTGGCAAGACGCTCCTCGGGGCGCGTATTGCTTGGGCGTCTCTCCAGAAGGCCCTCAATAAGACCCAGTGTTTACATGTGGCAAGACGCTCCACGGGGCGCGTCTTGCTTGGGCTTCTCTCCTGGAGGCCCTCAGTCAGAGCCATTGTTGACATGTGGCAATACGCTCCTCGGGGCGCGTCTTGCTTGGGCCTCTCTCCTGGAGGCGCTCAGTCAGACCCAGTGTTGACATGTGGCAAGACGCTCCACGGGGCGCGTCTTGCTTGGGCTTCTCTCCTGGAGGCCCTCAGTCAGACCCATTGTTGACATGTGGCAAGACGCTCCTCGGGGCACGTCTTGCTTGGGCCTCTCTCCTGGAGGCGCTCAGTCAGACCGAGTTGTGACATGTGGCAAGACGCTCCCCGGGGCGCGTCTTGCTTGGACCTCTCTCCTGGAGGCGCTCAGTTAGACCGAGTAGTGACATGTCGCAAGACGCTCCTCGGGGCGCGTCTTGCTTGGGCCTCTCTCATGGAGGCCCTCTGTCAGACCCAGTGTTGACAAGTGGCAAGACGCTCCTCGGGGCGCGTCTTGCTTGGGCCTCTCTCCTGGAGGCGCTCAGTCAGAACCAGAGGTGACATGTGGCAAGACGCTCCTCGGGGTGCGTCTTGCTTGGGCCTCTCTCCTGGAGGCCCTCTGTCAGACCCAGTGTTGACATGTGGCAAAACGCTCCTCCGGGCGCATCTTGCTTGGGCCTCTCTCCTGGAGGCCCTCAGTAAGACCCATTGTATACATGTGGCAAGACGCTCCTCGGGGCGCGTCTTGCTTGGGCCTCTCTCCAGAAGGCCCTCAATCAGACCCAGTGTTGACATGTGGCAAGACGCTCCTCGGGGCGCGTCTTGCTTGGGCTTCTCTCATGGAGGCCCTCAGTCAGACCCAGTGTTGACATGTGTCAAGACGCTCCTCGGGGCGTGTCTTGCTTGGGCCTCTCTCCTGGAGGCGCTCAAACAGACCGAGTAGTGACATGTGGCAAGACGCTCCTCGGGGCGCGTCTTGCTGGGGCTTCTCTCATGGAGGCACTCAGTCAGATCCAGTGTTGACATGTGGCAAGACGCTCCTCGGGGCGCGTCTTGCTTGGACCTCTCTCCCTGAGGCGCTCAGTCAGACCGAGTAGTGACATGTGGCAAGACGCTCCTCGGGGCGCGTCTTGCTTGGACCTCTCTCCCTGAGGCGCTCAGTCAGACCCAGTGTTGACATTTGGCAAGACACTCCTCGGGGCGCGTCTTGCTTGGGCCTCTCTCATGGAGGCCCTCTGTCAGACCCAGTGTTGACATGTGTCAAGACGCTCCTCGGGGGGCGTCTTGCTTTGGCCTCTCTCCTGGAGGTGCTCAGTCTGACCGAGTGCTGACATGTGGCAAGAAGCTCCTCGGGGCGCGTCTTGCTTGGGCTTCTCACCTGGAGGCTCTCAGTAAGAACCATTGTTGACATGTGGCAAGACGCTCCTCGGGGCGCGTCTTGCTTGGGCCTCTCTCCAGAAGGCCCTCAATCAGACCCAGTGTTGACACGTGGCAAGACGCTCCTCGGGGCGCGTCTTGCTTGGGCCTCTCTCCTGGAGGCGCTCAGTCAGACCAAGTGGTGACATGTGGCAAGACACTCCTCGGGGCGCGTCTTGCTTGGGCCTCTCTCCTGGAGGCCCTCTGTCAGACCCAGTGTTGACATGTGGCAAGACACTCCTCGGGGCGCGTCTTGCTTGGGCCTCTCTCATGGAGGCCCTCTGTCAGACCCAGTGTTGACATGTGTCAAGACGCTCCTCGGGGCGCGTCTTGCTTTGGCCTCTCTCCTGGAGGCGCTCAGTCAGACCGAGTGCTGACATGTGGCAAGAAGCTCCACGGGGCGCGTCTTGCTTGGGCTTCTCTCCTGGAGGCCCTCAGTCAGACCCATTGTTGACATGTGGCAAGACGCTCCTCGGGGCGCGTCTTGCTTGGGCCTCTCTCCTGGAGGCGCTCAGTCAGACCCAGTGTTGACATGTGGCAAGACGCTCCACGGGGCGCGTCTTGCTTGGGCTTCATGTCAACAATGGGTCTTACTGAGGGCCTCCAGGAGAGAAGCCCAAGCAAGACACGCCCCGAGGAGCTTCTTGCCACATGTCAGCACTCGGTCTGACTGAGCGCCTCCAGGAGAGAGGCCAAAGCAAGACGCGCCCCGAGGAGCGTCTTGACACATGTCAACACTGGGTCTGACAGAGGGCCTCCATGAGAGAGGCCCAAGCAAGACGCGCCCCGAGGAGAGTCTTGCCACATGTCAACACTGGGTCTGACAGAGGGCCTCCAGGAGAGAGGCCCAAGCAAGATGCGCCCCGAGGATTGTCTTGCCACATGTCACCACTTGGTCTGACTGAGCGCCTCCAGGAGAGAGGCCCAAGCAACACGCGCCCCGAGGAGCGTCAGGCCACATGTCACTACTCAGTCTGACTGAGCGCCTCCAGGAGAGAGGCCCAAGCAAGACGTGCCCCGAGGAGCGTCTTGCCACGTGTCAACACTGGGTCTGATTGAGGGCCTTCTGGAGAGAGGCCCAAGCAAGACGCGTCCCGAGGAGCGTCTTGCCACATGTCAACAATGGTTCTTACTGAGGGCCTCCGGGAGAGAAGTCCAAGCAAGACGCGCCCCGAGGAGCTTCTTGCCACATGTCAGCACTCGGTCTGACTGAGTGCCTCCAGGAGAGAGGCCAAAGCAAGACGCCCCCCGAGGAGCGTCTTGACACATGTCAACACTGGGTCTGACAGAGGGCCTCCATGAGAGAGGCCCAAGCAAGACGCGCCCCGAGGAGCGTCTTGCCACATGTCACTACTCGGTCTTACTGAGCGCCTCAGGCAGAGAGGTCCAAGCAAGACGCGCCCCGAGGAGCGTCTTGCCACATGTCAACACTGGGTCTGACTGAGTGCCTCCATGAGAGAAGCCCCAGCAAGACGCGCCCAGAGGAGCGTCTTGCCACATGTCACTACTCGGTCTGTTTGAGCGCCTCCAGGAGAGAGGCCCAAGCAAGACGTGCCCGGAGGAGCGTCTTGCCACATGTCAACAATGGGTCTGACTGAGGGCCTCCAGGAGAGAAGCCCAAGCAAGACACGCCCCGAGGAGCGTCTTGCCACATGTCAACACTGGGTCTGACTGAGCGCCTCCAGGAGAGAGGCCCAAGCAAGACACGCCCCGAGGAGCGTCTTGACACATGTCAACACTGGGTCTGACTGACGGCCTCCATGAGAGAAGCCCAAGCAAGACGCGCCCCGAGGAGAGTCTTGCCACATGTCAACACTCGGTCTGACAGAGGGCATCCAGGAGAGAGGCCCAAGCATTATGCGCCCCGAGGAGCGTCTTGCCACTTAAACCCACAACCTAGCACTGAGGACAGAGGGACTTTATTTAAATTAGTACTTAATGGAAACGATACATAATGATACATAAGAGCCATGTCACACATTCAGCCTAGGAATAGTAGCATTGTGCACTATTAAAAATATACACATCAATTGCTCGAATCCCATTGTTGCAAAGTAAAACTCTAATAAAACTCTAGTCTGACATCAACAGAGAAGACTTAGTGTATGTACTACAAATACAGCATTAGGATTTAGAGTGGACCGTGCACCTTGTGAACCATCAGAGGCTTATGACGCAACATATCTTCCAGTTGCTATTAGACAAGTTATAATTCTCGACCATTTTTCGGAACTGGTTTCTTGGGTCCGTGAGTAAATGCCATTAGTACTTAATGGAAACGATACATAATGATACATAAGAGCCATGTCGTACATTCAGCCTAGGAATAGTAGCATTGTGCACTATTAAAAATATACACATCAATTGCTCGAATCCCATTGTTGCAAAGTAAAACTCTAATAAAACTCTAGTCCGACATCAACAGAGAAGACTTAGTGTATGTACTACAAATACAGCATTAGGATTTCGAGTGGACCATGCACCTTGTGAACCATCAGAGGCTTATGACGCAACATATCTTCCAGTTGCTATTAGACAAGTTATAATTCTCGACCATTTTTCGGAACTGGTTTCTTGGGTCCGTGAGTAAATGCCAAATGAGATGATAGTCCTTAAGTAAGTTCCTGGCGATCCCATGTCACGCTCTTGCCCATCAGCCGGTGAACGCTGAGACGGAACTCGATGAGAGCGATGTATTTTTTAAGTGCTCCGAATGTACTTCTAACAAGCGTGCGATTCACTTTGTGAGTAAACAGCAGCTGCAGCTGATTCAAACAGTCGAGCCAACTTTCTACATCACAATATGCGTTTTGTAGTTAGTCGAGTTACCTTTTGTGTGGCGCATGCACGGGTCGTTATCGTCCAGCTCCCAGCTTAGAGAGTCCTGTATTGACACAGACGTCAATACATCTCGATGTCATGCAACACACAAAGTCTGTGGCATACAGGTGGGTTAACACATGTACGATACCTTTTGTGTGGCGCATGCACGGGTTGTTAGCGTCCAGCTCCCAGCTTAGAGAGTCCTGTATTGACACAGACGTCAATACATCTCGATGTCATGCAACACACAAAGTCTGTCACATACAGGTGGGTTAGCACATGTACGATACCTTTTGTGTGGCGCATGCACGGGTCGTTAGCGTCCAGCTCCTGGCTTATAGAGAGTCCTGTATTGACACAGACGTCAATACATCTCGATGTCATGCAACACACAAAGTCTGTCGCATACAGGTGGGTTAACACACATGTACGATGTGTGCGATGGCACGCCTTGCTCTCACTGCCATTAAAGCGGCTGTACCCACACGTACAACACCCAAGAAAAAAAATTGATCTCGCTGTCTGTACTGGGTGTACTCTCAGTAGTCGCAGTTGCTCAGGCCATGGTGGTACGCTCACATAACGCCTCTGAGATACGTCCCATCACACCACCTCCTACACTACTCGCGAAGGAGTATTCAACACCCCCTTTGTTCGAAGACAACCATTATAACGAGCACAGCACAACGCTTGCCGCACGCGAAGACAACATGCAGGAGACAACGCTACCACCTGTCGTGAGAACAACGGATTCGAGTGACAACGATCGCGACTATGACGAGCACATTACAGCACCCTCTGTGCACGAAGACCAGGTGCAGGAGACAACGCTACCACCTGTCGTGAGAAACAAGAGTTTGGTTAACAATGATCATCGTCGTGTCCCATTGTAAACTGGGCGTGCCATCGCACACATCGTACATGTGTGTTAACCCACCTGTATGCGACAGACTTTGTGTGTTGCATGACATCGAGATGTATTGACGTCTGTGTCAATACAGGACTCTCTATAAGCCGGGAGCTGGACGCTAACGACCCGTGCATGCGCCACACAAAAGGTATCGTACATGTGTTAACCCACCTGTATGCGACAGACTTTGTGTGTTGCATGACATCGAGATGTATTGACGTCTGTGTCAATACAGGACTCTCTAAGCTGGGAGCTGGATGCTAACAACCCGTGCATGCGCCACACAAAAGGTATCGTACATGTGTTAACCCACCTGTATGTGACAGACTTTGTGTGTTGCATGACATCGAGATGTATTGACGTCTGTGTCAATACAGGACTCTCTAAGCTGGGAGCTGGACGATAACGACCCGTGCATGCGCCACACAAAAGGTAACTCGACTAACTACAAAACGCATATTGTGATGTAGAAAGTTGGCTCGACTGTTTGAATCAGCTGCAGCTGCGGTTTACTCACAAAGTGAATCGCACGCTTGTTAGAAGTACATTCGGAGCACTTAAAAAATACATTGCTCTCATCGAGTTCCGTCTCAGCGTTCACCGGCTGATGGGCAAGAGCGTGACATGGGATCGCCAGGAACTTACTTAAGGACTATCATCTCATTTGGCATTTACTCACGGACCCAAGAAACCAGTTCCGAAAAATGGTCGAGAATTATAACTTGTCTAATAGCAACTGGAAGATATGTTGCGTCATAAGCCTCTGATGGTTCACAAGGTGCACGGTCCACTCGAAATCCTAATGCTGTATTTGTAGTACATACACTAAGTCTTCTCTGTTGATGTCAGACTAGAGTTTTATTAGAGTTTTACTTTGCAACAATGGGATTCGAGCAATTGATGTGTATATTTTTAATAGTGCACAATGCTACTATTCCTAGGCTGAATGTACGACATGGCTCTTATGTATCATTATGTATCGTTTCCATTAAGTACAAATTTAAATAAAGTCCCTCTGTCCTCAGTGCTAGGTTGTGGGTTTAATACACATTATTATGATCAACCTGTTGAACAGTATAATAACAATATTCCTGTAAAAGTCATTTAGTAATGAACAACCTCAGTTCTGTGAAAGAACATCATGTCTCTGATGTGTACACTGCAGGCCTGACCGGGGTTTGCACGCAAGGTCCTGTGTGTGTGTGTGTGTGTGTGTGTGTGTGTGTGTGTGTGTGTGAAACAAATAAAGATAAATATAGCTAGTGCGGCCACGAGCGGTCGTGCAGGGTAGAGGCTGCACAAAAACGCCTCTAAAAACAAGCGCGTGCCCACGCCCGATCCGTGGAAGCACGTAGACCTAGCAAACGTACTAGCAGAAATCAACGATCGCACACGGGTCATTGAGTGTGTACAGGGTTCGTCTGCGTGTGTGGCATTGGGCAATCTAGCGGCAACCGTGTGGCCTGAAGGCGGAACCGGCCAACCCGTCGCCCTCACCATCGTTGCGCTTCGAGATGAACTATTGCTAAAGATGATCGTCCTCATCAACCACGGCGCTACCAGAGTAGCTCGTAACGAAGACCCTCTCCGCGACCTCGCGGCCAGTGTGCGCAGTGTACAGCAAATGACAAACGATGTTGCGAGCGATATATTGGAAAAACTTTGCACTGATGCGACGATCGCCACTGCAGGTTGTGCGAGTCTCGCGCAAAGTGCCATATCAAACGTGCGCAAGCTAGTGACAAGCAACTTCACCAGATCCGTAGATTCTGCATACGCTCGGATACGAATGAAAGTATCGAGAGATAACACCGACACAAGTTGCGCGACGGCGCTGACAGGAGTCGCTACAACACTGGATTTATTAATCAACGTAATTGTGATCGTAATGGCGTTTCGAGTGTGCACCAGAAACTACAACCAGTACTACAGAAAACTGGCATGAGGGTCGCGGTTTAACGTTATGTTGGTGTCTCGCATCGACCGTCGACGGCCGTTTGCCAGCGGCTGAAAATGGCAGTTGACGAAATGGAAACGCCGACCGTCGATAGTGCACTCTCGCAAGTTCCAACCGCACCATCTCAGGAGACAGACCACAGAGTCATATTAGCGGAGGGTAGATAGAAAATGCGCAAACCGCCGCAACCGCCCATATACATACTATACGAGTTCAACATAGAGTGGAGTAAGAAGTTACTACCGATTGTATTTCCAACGTGCAAGCAGCTGGTGTTTGACGCTTTACTTGAGTATCACAGAGGTTGCGATGTCCTGTGTTCCACGAGCGCATGGAAACAAGTGAACGAACTTCTACGGACCGTACTGTTGGGGTATGAGCGAGCTGTAAAATCAATACACGCTAGACACGCGGACTTTGCCACGTTACTGGACACGCATATCGCCACAACAAAACCGGGTCAAGTGTTCGGGGCGTCACCGCGCTCGACTATACACGTCTTGGCCTACCACGAGTACATGAGCCCACAGATCCTAAGCGAGGTAGAAGCCGTTGTGTCTACCCAACGCAAATTCAGCACAGCCGTGCGCGCTAAGACAAGTCCCTCTAGACTGCTGGAAATTTTGGAAACGTGGAAGGCTGGCGTGTACGCGCTTTCTACACATCTCAACGGTATGATCGCGATACTCTCGGCCGCACAACAACTAATGGTCATGTGTTCGGAAGGTCTGATCAGGTCTGACATGACCGGTTGTCAATCGACGTCGAGCGTGCACTCACACACGGATATCCTGGCGTACAGTAAAGCGACGTCGACCTCTAAGCTCACGTTGATCGCCGATGTTTCGAAGGGCAATCGAGTGTGTTGGCTGATGAAAGCTATGGTGACCGACGGTCGCGTCGACTACAATGTGCCTCATTGCGACTGGAGAGGCGTATGTGATCCTTTGCAAATCGATAACACCACCGCGGTCGAGTGCGAAGTCACGGTCGGCGGCGTGTTGTCCTTACTGTGCCCCATACAATGTGACGGTCCGTTTCACGGACCGGTGTGTTACGACCCGACTAACGAAACGTACCAGGTGATAACATTGCATCCGCCCATTACAGCGGAGCGAGCGTTTTGCCACACTCCCAAACCAAGTTCTGACTGAGCGCCTCCAGGAGAGAGGCCCAAGCAAGACCCGCCCCGAGGAGCGTCTTGCCACATGTCACTACTCGGTCTAACTGAGCGCCTCCAGGAGAGAGGTCCAAGCAAGACACGCCCCGAGGAGCGTCTTGCCACATGTCACTACTCGGTCTGACTGAGCGCCTCCAGGAGGGAGGTCCAAGCAAGACGCGCCCCGAGGAGCGTCTTGCCACATGTCACTACTCGGTCTGACTGAGCACCTCCAGGAGAGAGGCCCAAGCAAGACGTGCCCCGAGGAACGTCTTCCCACATGTCAACAATGGGTCTGACTGAGGGCCTCCAGGAGAGAAGCCAGAGCAAGATGCGCCCCGAGGAGCGTCTTGCCACATGTCAACACTGGGTCTGACTGAGGGCCCCCAGGAGAGAGGCCCAAATAAGACGCGCCCCGAGGAGCGTCTTGCCACATGTCAACACTGGGTCTGACTGAGGGCCTCCAGGAGAGAAGCCCAAGCAAGATGCGCCCCGAGGATGTTCTTGCCACATGTCAGCACTCGGTCTGACTGAGCGCCTCCAGGAGAGAGGCCCAAGCACGACGCGCCCCGAGGAGCGTCTTGCCACATGTCAACACTGGGTCTGACTGAGCGCCTCCAGGAGAGAGGCCCAAGCAAGACGCGCCCGGAGGAGCGTCTTGCAACATGTCAGCACTCGGTCTGACTGAGCGCCTCCAGGCGAGAGGCCCAAGCAAGACGCGCCCCGAGGAACGTCTTGCCACATGTCAACACTGGGTCTGACTGAGCGCCTCCAGGAGAGAGGCCCGAGGAGCGTCTTGCCACATGTCGCCTCTGGGTCTGACTGAGCGCCTCCAGGAGAGAGGCGCAAGCAAGAAACCCCCGAGGAGCGTCTTGACACATGTCAACACTGGGTCTGACTGAGCGCCTCCAGGAGAGAGGCCCCAGCAAGACGCGCCCCGAGGAGCGTCTTGCCACATGTCACTACTCGGTCTGACTGAGCGCCTCCAGGAGAGAGGTCCAAGCAACACGCGCCCCGAGGAGCGTCTTGCCACATGTCAACACTGGGTCTGACTGAGTGCCTCCATGAGAGAAGCCCCAGCAAGACGCGCCCCGAGGAGCGTCTTGCCACATGTCAACAATGGGTCTGACTGAGGGCCTCCAGGAGAGAAGCCAAAGCAAGACGCGCCCCGAGGACCTTCTTTCCACATGTCAACAATGGGTCTTACTGTGGGCCTCCATGAGAGAAGCCCAGGCAAGACGCGCCCCGAGGAGTGTCTTGCCACATGTCAACACTGGGTCTGACTGAGCGCCTCCAGGAGAGAGGTCCAAGCAACACGCGCCCCGAGGAGCGTCTAGCCACATGTCAACACTGGGTCTGACTGAGTGCCTCCATGAGAGAAGCCCCAGCAAGACGCGCCCCGAGGAGCGTCTTGCCACATGTCACTACTCGGTCTGACTGAGCGCCTCCAGGAGAGAGGCCCAAGCAAGACGTGCCCCGAGGAGCGTCTTGCCACATGTCAACAATGGGTCTGACTGAGGGCCTCCAGGAGAGAAGCCCAAGCAAGAAGCGCCCCGAGGAGCGTCTTGCCACATGTCAACACTGGGTCTGACTGAGCGCTTCCAGGAGAGAGGCCCAAGCAAGACACGGCCCGAGGAGCGTCTTGACACATGTCAACACTGGGTCTGACTGAGGGCCTCCATGAGAGAAGCCCAAGCAAGACGCGCCCCGAGGAGAGTCTTGCCACATGTCAACACTGGGTCTGACAGAGGGCATCCAGGAGAGAGGCCCAGGCAAGACGCGCCCCGAGGAGTGTCTTGCCACATGTCAACACTGTGTCTGACTGAGCGCCTCCAGGAGAGAGGCCCAAGCAAGACGCGCCCCGAGGAGCGTCTTGCCACGTGTCACCACTGGGTCTGACTGAGCTCCTCCAGGAGAGAGGCCCAAGCAAGACGCGCCCAGAGGAGCGTCTTGCCACGTGTCACCACTGGGTCTGATTGAGCACCTCCAGGAGAGAGGCCCCAGCAAGACGCGCCCCGAGGAGCGTCTTGCCTTATGTCAGCACTCGGTCTGACTGAGCGCCTCCAGGAGAGAGGCCCAAGCAAGACGCGCCCCGAGAAGCGTCTTGCCACATGTCACTACTCGATCTAACTGAGCTCCTCCAGGAGAGAGGTCCAAGCAAGACGCGCCCCGAGGAGCGTCTTGCCAAATGTCACTACTCGGTCTGACTGAGCGCCTCCAGGAGGGAGGTCCAAGCAAGACGCGCCCCGAGGAGCGTCTTGCCACATGTCACTACTCGGTCTGACTGAGCGCCTCCAGGAGAGAGGCACAAGCAAGACATGCCCCGAGGAGCGTTTTGCCACATGTCAACAATGGGTCTGACTGAGGGCCTCCAGGAGAGAAGCCCAAGCAAGACGCGCCCAAAGGAGCGTCTTGCCACATGTCAACACTGGGTCTGACTGAGCGCCTCCAGGAGAGAGGCCCAAGCAAGACACGCCCCGAGGAGCGTCTTGACACATGTCAACACTGGGTCGGACTGAGGGCCTCCATGAGAGAAGCCCAAGCAAGACGCGCCCCGAGGAGAGTCTTGCCACATGTCAACACTCGGTCTGACAGAGGGCATTCAGGAGAGAGGCCAAAGCAATACGCGCCCCGAGGAGCGTCTTGCCACATGTCACCACTGGGTCTGAATGAGCGCCTCCAGGAGAGAGGCCCAACCAAGACGCGCCCCGAGGAGTGTCTTGCCACATGTCACTACTCAGTCTGACTGAGCGCCTCCAGGAGAGAGGCCCAAGCAAGATGCGCCCGGAGGAGCGTCTTGCCACATGTCAACACTGGGTCTGACAGAGGGCCTCCAGGAGAGAGGCCCAAGCAAGACGCGCCCCGAGGAGCGTCTTGCCACATGTCACCTCTCGTTCTGACTGAGCGCCTCCAGGAGAGAGGCGCAAGCAAGACGCGCCCCGAGGAGCGTCTTGTCACATGTCAACACTGGGTCTGTCTGAGCGCCTCCAGGAGAGAAGCCCAAGCAAGACGCGCCCCGAGGAGCGTCTTGCCACATGTCAACAATGGGTCTGACTGAGGGCCTCCAGGAGAGAAGCCCAAGCAAGACGCGCCCCGAGGAGCGTCTTGACACATGTCAACACTGGGTCTGACAGAGGGCCTCCACGAGAGAGGCCCAAGCAAGACGCGCCCCGAGGAGTGTCTTGCCACATGTCACCACTGGGTCTGACTGAGCGCCTCCAGGAGAGAGGCCCAAGCAAGACGTGCCCCGAGGATCGTCAGGCCACATGTCACTACTCAGTCTGACTGAGCGCCTCCAGGAGAGAGGCCCAAGCAAGACGCACCCCGAGAAGCGTCTTGCCACATGTCAACAATGGGTCTGACTGAGGGCCTCCAGGAGAGAGGCCCAAGCAAGATGCGCCCGGAGGAGCGTCTTGCCACATGTCAACACTGGGTCTTTCTGAGCGCCTCCAGGAGAGAAGCCCAAGCAAGACGCGCCCCGAGGAGCGTCTTGCCACATGTCAGCACTCGGTCTGACTGAGCGCCTCCAGGAGAGAGGCCCAAGCAAGACGCGCCCCGAGGAACGTCTTGCCACATGTCAACAATGGGTCTGACTGAGGGCCTCCAGGAGAGAAGCCCAAGCAACACGCGGCCCGAGGAGCGTCTTGCCACATGTCAGCACTCGGTCTGACTGAGCGCCTCCAGGAGAGAGGCCCAAGCAAGACGCGCCCCGAGGAGCGTCTCGCCACATGCCAACAATGGGTCTGACTGAGGGCCTCCAGGAGAGAAGCCCAAGCAAGACGCGCCCCGAGGAGCGTCTTGACACATGTCAACACTGGGTATGACAGAGGGCCTCCAGGAGAGAGGCCCAAGCAAGACGCGCCCCGAGGAGTGTCTTGCCACATGTCACCACTTGGTCAGACTGAGCGCCTCCAGGAGAGAGGCCCAAGCAACACGCGCCCCGAGGAGCGTCAGGCCACATGTCACTACTCAGTCTGACTGAGCGCCTCCAGGAGAGAGGCCCAAGCAAGACGCGCCCCGAGGAGCGTCTTGCAACATGTCACTACTCAGTCTGACTGAGCGCCTCCAGGAGAGAGGCCCAAGCAAGATGCGCTCGGAGGAGCGTCTTGCCACATGTCAACACTGGGTCTGACAGAGGGCCTCCAGGAGAGAGGCCCAAGCAAGACGCGCCCCGAGGAGCGTCTTGCCACATGTCACCTCTGGTTCTGACTGAGCGCCTCCAGGAGAGAGGCCCAAGCAAGACGCGCCCCGAGGAGCGTCTTGTCACATGTCAACACTGGGTCTGTCTGAGCGCCTCCAGGAGAGAAGCCCAAGCAAGACGCGCCCCGAGGAGCGTCTTGCAACATGTCAACAATGGGTCTCACTGAGGGCCTCCAGGAGAGAAGCCCAAGCAAGACGCGCCCTGAGGAGCGTCTTGACACATGTCAACACTGGGTCTGACAGAGGGCCTCCACGAGAGAGGCCCAAGCAAGACGCGCCCCGAGGAGTGTCTTGCCACATGTCACCACTGGGTCTGACTGAGCGCCTCCTGGAGAGAGGCCCAAGCAAGACGTGCCCCAAGGATCGTCAGGCCACATGTCACTACTCAGTCTGACTGAGCGCCTCCAGGAGAGAGGCCCAAGCAAGACGCGCCCCGAGGAGCGTCTTGCCACATGTCAGCACTGGGTCTGACTGAGCGCCTCCAGGAGAGAGGCCCCAGCAAGACGCGCCCCGAGGAGCGTCTTGCCTTAGGTCAGCACTCGGTCTGACTGAGGGCCTCCAGGAGAGAGGCCCAAGCAAGACGCGCCCCGAGGAGCGTCTTGCCACATGTCAACAATGGGTCTGACTGAGGGCCTCCAGGAGAGAGGCCCAAGCAAGATGCGCCCGGAGGAGCGTCTTGCCACATGTCAACACTGGGTCTGACAGAGGGCCTCCAGGAGAGAGGCCCAAGCAAGACGCGCCCCGAGGAGCGTCTTGCCACATGTCACCTCTGGTTCTGACTGAGCGCCTCCAGGAGAGAGGCCCAAGCAAGACGCGCCCCGAGGAGCGTCTTGTCACATGTCAACACTGGGTATTTCTGAGCGCCTCCAGGAGAGAAGCCCAAGCAAGACGCGCCCCGAGGAACGTCTTACCACATGTCAGCACTCGGTCTGACTGAGCGCCTCCAGGAGAGAGGCCCAAGCAAGACGCGCCCCGAGGAGCGTCTTGCCACATGCCAACAATGGGTCTGACTGAGGGCCTCCAGGAGAGAAGCCCAAGCAAGATGCGCCCCGAGGAGCGTCTTGACACATGTCAACACTGGGTATGACAGAGGGCCTGCAGGAGAGAGGCCCAAGCAAGACGCGCCCCGAGGAGTGTCTTGCCACGTGTCAACACTGGGTCTGATTGAGGGCCTTCTGGAGAGAGGCCCAAGCAAGACGCGCCCCGAGGAGCGTCTTGCCACATGTCAACAATGGTTCTTAATGAGGGCCTCCGGGAGAGAAGTCCAAGCAAGACGCGCCCCGAGGAGCTTCTTGCCACATGTCAGCACTCGGTCAGACTGAGTGCCTCCAGGAGAGAGGCCAAAGCAAGACGCCCCCCGAGGAGCGTCTTGACACATGTCAACACTGGGTCTGACAGAGGGCCTCCATGAGAGAGGCCCAAGCAAGATGCGCCCCGAGGAGCGTCTTGCCACATGTCACTACTCGGTCTTACTGAGCGCCTCAGGGAGAGAGGTCCAAGCAAGACGCGCCCCGAGGAGCGTCTTGCCACATGTCAACACTGGGTCTGACTGAGTGCCTCCATGAGAGAAGCCCCAGCAAGACGCGCCCCGAGGAGCGTCTTGCCACATGTCACTACTCGGTCTGTTTGAGCGCCTCCAGGAGAGAGGCCCAAGCAAGACGTGCTCCGAGGAGCGTCTTGCCACATGTCAACAATGGTTCTTACTGAGGGCCTCCGGGAGAGAAGTCCAAGCAAGACGCGCCCCGAGGAGCTTCTTGCCACATGTCAGCACTCGGTCTGACTGAGTGCCTCCAGGAGAGAGGCCAAAGCAAGACGCCCCCCGAGGAGCGTCTTGACACATGTCAACACTGGGTCTGACAGAGGGCCTCCATGAGAGAGGCCCAAGCAAGACGCGCCCCGAGGAGCGTCTTGCCACAAGTCACTACTCGGTCTTACTGAGCGCCTCAGGGAGAGAGGTCCAAGCAAGACGCGCCCCGAGGAGCGTCTTGCCACATGTCAACACTGGGTCTGACTGAGTGCCTCCATGAGAGAAGCCCCAGCAAGACGCGCCCAGAGGAGCGTCTTGCCACATGTCACTACTCGGTCTGTTTGAGCGCCTCCAGGAGAGAGGCCCAAGCAAGACGTGCCCCGAGGAGCGTCTTTCCACATGTCAACAATGGGTCTGACTGAGGGCCTCCAGGAGAGAAGCCCAAGCAAGACGCGCCCCGAGGAGCGTCTTGCCACGTGTCAACACTGGGTCTGATTGAGGGCCTTCTGGAGAGAGGCCCAAGCAAGACGCGTCCCGAGGAGCGTCTTGCCACATGTCAACAATGGTTCTTACTGAGGGCCTCCGGGAGAGAAGTCCAAGCAAGACGCGCCCCGAGGAGCTTCTTGCCACATGTCAGCACTCGGTCTGACTGAGTGCCTCCAGGAGAGAGGCCAAAGCAAGACGCCCCCCGAGGAGCGTCTTGACACATGTCAACACTGGGTCTGACAGAGGGCCTCCATGAGAGAGGCCCAAGCAAGACGCGCCCCGAGGAGCGTCTTGCCACATGTCACTACTCGGTCTTACTGAGCGCCTCAGGGAGAGAGGTCCAAGCAAGACGCGCCCCGAGGAGCGTCTTGCCACATGTCAACACTGGGTCTGACTGAGTGCCTCCATGAGAGAAGCCCCAGCAAGACGCGCCCAGAGGAGCGTCTTGCCACATGTCACTACTCGGTCTGTTTGAGCGCCTCCAGGAGAGAGGCCCAAGCAAGACGTGCCCCGAGGAGCGTCTTTCCACATGTCAACAATGGGTCTGACTGAGGGCCTCCAGGAGAGAAGCCCAAGCAAGACGCGCCCCGAGGAGCATCTTGCCACATGTCAACACTGGGTCTGACTGACGGCCTCCATGAGAGAAGCCCAAGCAAGACGCGCCCCGAGGAGAGTCTTGCCACATGTCAACACTCGGTCTGACAGAGGGCATCCAGGAGAGAGGCCCAAGCAATATGCGCCCCGAGGAGCGTCTTGCCACTTAAACCCACAACCTAGCACTGAGGACAGAGGGACTTTATTTAAATTAGTACTTAATGGAAACGATACATAATGATACATAAGAGCCATGTCACACATTCAGCCTAGGAATAGTAGCATTGTGCACTATTAAAAATATACACATCAATTGCTCGAATCCCATTGTTGCAAAGTAAAACTCTAATAAAACTCTAGTCTGACATCAACAGAGAAGACTTAGTGTATGTACTACAAATACAGCATTAGGATTTAGAGTGGACCGTGCACCTTGTGAACCATCAGAGGCTTATGACGCAACATATCTTCCAGTTGCTATTAGACAAGTTATAATTCTCGACCATTTTTCGGAACTGGTTTCTTGGGTCCGTGAGTAAATGCCAAATGAGATGATAGTCCTTAAGTAAGTTCCTGGCGATCCCATGTCACGCTCTTGCCCATCAGCCGGTGAATGCTGAGACGGAACTCGATGAGAGCGATGTATTTTTTAAGTGCTCCGAATAGACTTCTAACAAGCGTGCGATTCACTTCGTGAGTAAACCGCAGCTGCAGCTGATTCAAACAGTCGAGCCAACTTTCTACATCACAATATGCGTTTTGTAGTTAGTCGAGTTACCTTTTGTGTGGCGCATGCACGGGTCGTTAGCGTCCAGCTCCCAGCTTAGAGAGTCCTGTATTGACACAGACGTCAATACATCTCGATGTCATGCAACACACAAAGTCTGTCGCATACAGGTGGGTTAACACATGTACGATACCTTTTGTGTGGCGCATGCACGGGTGGTTAGCGTCCAGCTCCTGGCTTATAGAGAGTCCTGTATTGACACAGACGTCAATACATCTCGATGTCATGCAACACACAAAGTCTGTCGCATACAGGTGGGTTAACACACATGTACGATGTGTGCGATGGCGCGCCCGTTTACAATGGGACACGGCGATGATCATTGTTAACCAAACTCTTGTTTCTCACGACAGGTGGTAGCGTTGTCTCCTGCACCTGGTCTTCGTGCACAGAGGGTGTTGTAATGTGCTCGTCAAAGTCGCGATCGTTGTCACTCGAATCAGTCAGACCCATTGTTGACATGTGGCCTGACGCTCCTCGGGGCGCGTGTTGCTTGGGCCTCTCTCCTGGAGGCGTTCAGTCAGACCAAGTGGTGACATGTGGCAAGACACTCCTCGGGGCGCGTCTTGCTTGGGCCTCTCTCCTGGAGGCCCTCTGTCATACCCAGTGTTGACATGTGTCAAGACGCTCCTCGGGGCGCGTCTTGCTTGGGCTTCTCTCCTGGAGGCCCTCAGTCAGACCCATTGTTGGCATGTGGCAAGACGCTCCTCGGGGCGCGTCTTGCTTGGGCCTCTCTCCTGGAGGCGCTCAGTCAGACCGAGTGCTGACATGTGGCAAGACGCTCCTCGGGCCGCGTGTTGCTTGGGCTTCTCTCCTGGAGGCCCTCAGTCAGACCCATTGTTGACATGTGGCAAGACGCTCCTCGGGGTGCGTCTTGCTTGGGCCTCTCTCCTGGAGGCGCTCAGTCAGACCGAGTGCTGACATGTGGCAAGACGCTCCTCGGGGCGCGTCTTGCTTGGGCCTCTCTCCTGGAGGCGCTCAGTCAGACTGAGTAGTGACATGTGGCCTGACGATCCTCGGGGCACGTCTTGCTTGGGCCTCTCTCCTGGAGGCGCTCAGTCAGACCCAGTGGTGACATGTGGCAAGACACTCCTCGGGGCGCGTCTTGCTTGGGCCTCTCTCGTTGAGGCCCTCTGTCAGACCCAGTTTTGACATGTGTCAAGACGCTCCTCGGGGCGTGTCTTGCTTGGGCCTCTCTCCTGGAGGCGCTCAGTCAGACCCAGTGTTGGCATGTGGCAAGACACTCCTCGGGGCGCGTCTTGGTTGGGCCTCTCTCCTGGAGGCGCTCATTCAGACCCAGTGGTGACATGTGGCAAGACGCTCCCCGGGGCGCGTATTGCTTCGGCCTCTCTCCTGAATGCCCTCTGTCAGACCGAGTGTTGACATGTGGCAAGACTCTCCTCGGGGCGCGTCTTGCTTGGGCTTCTCTCATGGAGGCCCTCAGTCCGACCCAGTGTTGACATGTGTCAAGACGCTCCTCGGTGCGTGTCTTGCTTGGGCCTCTCTCCTGGAGGCGCTCAGTCAGACCGAGTAGTGACCTGTGGCAAGACGCTCCTCGGGGTGCGTCTTGCTTGGACCTCTCTCCTGGAGGCGCTCAGTTAGACCGAGTAGTGACATGTCGCAAGACGCTCCTCGGTGCGCGTCTTGCTTGGGCCTCTCTCCTGGAGCCGCTCAGTCAGACCCAGTGTTGACATATGGCAAGACACTCCTCGGGGCGCGTCTTGCTTGGGCCTCTCTCATGGAGGCCCGCTGTCAGACCCAGTGTTGACATGTGTCAAGACGCTCCTCGGGGCGCGTCTTGCTTTGGCCTCTCTCCTGGAGGCGCTCAGTCAGACCGAGTGCTGACATGTGGCAAGAAGCTCCTCGGGGCGCGTGTTGCTTGGGCTTCTCTCCTGGAGGCCCTCAGTAAGACCCATTGTTGACATGTGGCAAGACGCTCCTCGGGGCGCGTCTTGCTTGGGCCTCTCTCCAGAAGGCCCTCAATCAGACCCAGTGTTGACACGTGGCAAGACGCTCCTCGGGGCGCGTCTTGCTTGGGCCTCTCTCCTGGAGGCGCTCAGTCAGACTGAGTAGTGACATGTGGCCTGACGCTCCTCGGGGCGCGTGTTGCTTGGGCCTCTCTCCTGGAGGCGCTCAGTCAGACCCATTGTTGACATGTTGCAAGACGCTCCTTTGGGCGCGTCTTGCTTGGGCCTCTCTCCTGGAGGCGCTCAGTCAGACCGAGTGCTGACATGTGGAAAGACGCTCCTCGGGGCGCGTCTTGCTTGGGCCTCTCTCCTGGAGGCCCTCTGTCAGACCCAGTGTTGACATGTGGCAAGACGCTCCTCCGGGCGCATCTTGCTTGGGCCTCTCTCCTGGAGGCCCTCAGTCAGACCCATTGTTGACATGTGGCAAGACGCTCCTCAGGGCGCGTCTTGCTTGGGCCTTTCTCCTGGAGGCGCTCAGTCAGACCGAGTGCTGACATGTGGCAAGATGCTCTTCGGGGCGCGTCTTGCTTGGGCCTCTCCCCTGGAGGCGCTCAGTCAGACTGAGTAGTGACATGTGGCCTGACGCTCCCCGGGGCGCGTCTTGCTTGGGCCTCTCTCCTGGAGGCGCTCAGTCAGACCCAGTGGTGACATGTGGCAAGACACTCCTCGGGGCGCGTCTTGCTTGAGCCTCTCTCCTGGAGGCCCTCAGTCATACCCAGTGTTGACATGTGTCAAGACGCTCCTCGGGGCGCGTCTTGCTTGGGCCTCTCTCCTGGTGGCCCTCAGTCAGACCCATTGTTGACATGTGGCAAGACGCTCCTCGGGCCGCGTCTTGCTTGGGCTTCTCTCCTGGAGGCGCTGAGACAGACCCAGTGTTGACATGTGACAAGACGCTCCTCGGGGCGCGTCTTGCTTGGGCCTCTCTCCTGGAGGCGCTCAGTCAGAACCAGAGGTGACATGTGGCAAGACGCTCCTCGGGGCGCGTCTTGCTTGGGCCTCTCTCCTGGAGGCCCTCTGTCAGACCCAGTGTTGACATGTGGCAAGACGCTCCTCCGGGCGCATCTTGCTTGGGCCTCTCTCCTGGAGGCCCTCAGTCAGACACATTGTTGACATGTGGCAAGACGCTCCTCAGGGCGCGTCTTGCTTGGGCCTCTCTCCTGGAGGCGCTCAGTCAGACCCAGTGTTGACATGTGGCAAGACGCTCCTCGGGGCGCGTCTTGCTTGGGCCTCTCTCCTGGAGGCGCTCAGTCAGACCCAGTGTTGACATGTGGCAAGACGCTCCTCGGGGCGTGTCTTGCTTGGGCCTCTCTCCTGGAGGCGCTCAGTCAGACCCAGTGTTGGCATGTGGCAAGACACTCCTCGGGGCGCGTCTTGGTTGGGCCTCTCTCCTGGAGGCGCTCATTCAGACCCAGTGGTGACATGTGGCAAGACGCTCCCCGGGGCGCGTATTGCTTCGGCCTCTCTCCTGAATGCCCTCTGTCAGACCGAGTGTTGACATGTGGCAAGACTCTCCTCGGGGCGCGTCTTGCTTGGGCTTCTCTCATGGAGGCCCTCAGTCCGACCCAGTGTTGACATGTGTCAAGACGCTCCTCGGTGCGTGTCTTGCTTGGGCCTCTCTCCTGGAGGCGCTCAGTCAGACCGAGTAGTGACCTGTGGCAAGACGCTCCTCGGGGTATGTCTTGCTTGGGCCTCTCTCCTGGAGGCGCTCAATTAGACCCAGTGTTGACATGTGGCAAGACGCTCCTCGGGGCGCGTCTTGCTTGGGCTTCTCTCCTGGAGGCCCTCAGTGAGACCCATTGTTGACATGTGGCAAGAAGCTCCTCGGGGCGCTTCTTGCTTGGGCCTCTCTCCTGGAGGCGCTCAGTCAGACCGAGTGCTGACATGTGGCAAGACGCTCCTCGGGGTGCGTCTTGCTGGGGCCTCTCTCCTGGAGGCGCTCAGTCAGACCCAGTGTTGACATGTGGCCTGACGCTCCTCGGGGCGCGTCTTGCTTGGGCTTCTCTCCTGGAGGCCCTCAGTCAGACCCATTGTTGACATGTGGCAAGACGCTCCTCGGGGCACGTCTTGCTTGGGCCTCTCTCCTGGAGGCGCTCAGTCAGACCGAGTAGTGACATGTGGCAAGACGCTCCTCGGGGTGCGTCTTGCTTGGACCTCTCTCCTGGAGGCGCTCAGTTAGACCGAGTAGTGACATGTCGCAAGACGCTCCTCGGTGCGCGTCTTGCTTGGGCCTCTCTCCTGGAGGCGCTCAGTCAGACCGAGTGCTGACATACGGCAAGACGCTCCTCGGGGCGCGTCTTGCTTGGACCTCTCTCCTGGAGGCGCTCAGTTAGACCGAGTAGTGACATGTCGCAAGACGCTCCTCGGTGCGCATCTTGCTTGGGCCTCTCTCCTGGAGGCGTTCAGTCAGACCCAGTGTTGACCCGTGGCAAGACGCTCCTCGGGGCGCGTCTTGCTTGGGCCTCTCTCCTGGAGCCGCTCAGTCAGACCCAGTGTTGACATATGGCAAGACACTCCTCGGGGCACGTCTTGCTTGGGCCTCTCTCCTGGAGGCGCTCAGTCAGACCGAGTAGTGACATGTGGCAAGACGCTCCTCGGGGTGCGTCTTGCTTGGACCTCTCTCCTGGAGGCGCTCAGTTAGACCGAGTAGTGACATGTCGCAAGACGCTCCTCGGTGCGCGTCTTGCTTGGGCCTCTCTCCTGGAGGCGCTCAGTCAGACCGAGTGCTGACATAAGGCAAGACGCTCCTCGGGGCGCGTCTTGCTTGGACCTCTTTCCTGGAGGCGCTCAGTTAGACCGAGTAGTGACATGTGGCAAGACGCTCCTCGGGGTGCGTCTTGCTTGGACCTCTCTCCTGGAGGCGCTCAGTTAGACCGAGTAGTGACATGTCGCAAGACGCTCCTCGGTGCGCGTCTTGCTTGGGCCTCTCTCCTGGAGGCGCTCAGTCAGACCGAGTGCTGACATAAGGCAAGACGCTCCTCGGGGCGCGTCTTGCTTGGACCTCTCTCCTGGAGGCGCTCAGTTAGACCGAGTAGTGACATGTCGCAAGACGCTCCTCGGTGCGCGTCTTGCTTGGGCCTCTCTCCTGGAGGCGCTCAGTCAGACCCAGTGTTGACCCGTGGCAAGACGCTCCTCGGGGCGTGTCTTGCTTGGGCCTCTCTCCTGGAGCCGCTCAGTCAGACCCAGTGTTGACATATGGCAAGACACTCCTCGGGGCGCGTCTTGCTTGGGCCTCTCTCATGGAGGCCCGCTGTCAGACCCAGTGTTGACATGTGTCAAGACGCTCCTCGGGGCGCGTCTTGCTTGGGCCTCTCTCCAGAAGGCCCTCAATCAGACCCAGTGTTGACACGTGGCAAGACGCTCCTCGGGGCGCGTCTTGCTTGGGCCTCTCTCCTGGAGGCGCTCAGTCAGACTGAGTAGTGACATGTGGCCTGACGCTCCTCGGGGCGCGTGTTGCTTGGGCCTCTCTCCTGGAGGCGCTCAGTCAGACCCATTGTTGACATGTTGCAAGACGCTCCTTTGGGCGCGTCTTGCTTGGGCCTCTCTCCTGGAGGCGCTCAGTCAGACCGAGTGCTGACATGTGGAAAGACGCTCCTCGGGGCGCGTCTTGCTTGGGCCTCTCTCCTGGAGGCCCTCTGTCAGACCCAGTGTTGACATGTGGCAAGACGCTCCTCCGGGCGCATCTTGCTTGGGCCTCTCTCCTGGAGGCCCTCAGTCAGACCCATTGTTGACATGTGGCAAGACGCTCCTCAGGGCGCGTCTTGCTTGGGCCTTTCTCCTGGAGGCGCTCAGTCAGACCGAGTGCTGACATGTGGCAAGATGCTCCTCGGGGCGCGTCTTGCTTGGGCCTCTCTCCTGGAGGCGCTCAGTCAGACTGAGTAGTGACATGTGGCCTGACGCTCCCCGGGGCGCGTCTTGCTTGGGCCTCTCTCCTGGAGGCGCTCAGTCAGACCCAGTGGTGACATGTGGCAAGACACTCCTCGGGGCGCGTCTTGCTTGGGCCTCTCTCCTGGAGGCCCTCAGTCATACCCAGTGTTGACATGTGTCAAGACGCTCCTCGGGGCGCGTCTTGCTTGGGCCTCTCTCTTGGAGGCCCTCAGTCAGACCCATTGTTGACATGTGGCAAGACGCTCCTCGGGCCGCGTCTTGCTTGGGCTTCTCTCCTGGAGGCGCTGAGACAGACCCAGTGTTGACATGTGACAAGACGCTCCTCGGGGCGCGTCTTGCTTGGGCCTCTCTCATGGAGGCGCTCAGTCAGAACCAGAGGTGACATGTGGCAAGACGCTCCTCGGGGCGCGTCTTGCTTGGGCCTCTCTCCTGGAGGCCCTCTGTCAGACCCAGTGTTGACATGTGGCAAGACGCTCCTCCGGGCGCATCTTGCTTGGGCCTCTCTCCTGGAGGCCCTCAATCAGACACATTGTTGACATGTGGCAAGACGCTCCTCAGGGCGCGTCTTGCTTGGGCCTCTCTCCTGGAGGCGCTCAGTCAGACCCAGTGTTGACATGTGGCAAGACGCTCCTCGGGGCGCGTCTTGCTTGGGCCTCTCTCCTGGAGGCGCTCAGTCAGACCCAGTGTTGACATGTGGCAAGACGCTCCTCGGGGCGCGTCTTGCTTGGGCCTCTCTCCTGGAGGCGCTCAGTCAGACCCAGTGTTGGCATGTGGCAAGACACTCCTCGGGGCGCGTCTTGGTTGGGCCTCTCTCCTGGAGGCGCTCATTCAGACCCAGTGGTGACATGTGGCAAGACGCTCCTCGGGGCGCGTATTGCTTCGGCCTCTCTCCTGAATGCCCTCTGTCAGACCGAGTGTTGACATGTGGCAAGACTCTCCTCGGGGCGCGTCTTGCTTGGGCTTCTCTCATGGAGGCCCTCAGTCCGACCCAGTGTTGACATGTGTCAAGACGCTCCTCGGGGCGTGTCTTGCTTGGGCCTCTCTCCTGGAGGCGCTCAGTCAGACCCAGTGTTGACATGTGGCAAGACGCTCCTCTGGGCGCGTCTTGCTTGGGCCTCTCTCCTGGAGGCGCTCAGTCAGACCCAGTGTTGACACGTGGCAAGACGCTCCTCGGGGCGCGTCTTGCTTGGGCCTCTCTCCTGGAGGCGCTCAGTCAGACCCAGTGTTGGCATGTGGCAGCAAATGACAAACGATGTTGCGAGCGATATATCGGAAAAACTTTGCACTGACGCCACGGTCGCCACTGCAGGTTGTGCGAGTCTCGCGCAAAGTGCCATATCAAACGTGCGCAAGCTAGTGACAAGCAACTTCACCAGATCCGTAGATTCTGCATACGCTCGGATACGAATGAAAGTATCGAGAGATAACACCGACACAAGTTGCGCGACGGCGCTGGCTGCAGTCGCTACAACACTGGATTTAATAATCAACATAATTGTGATCGTAATGGCGTTTCGAGTGTGCACCAGAAACTACAACCAGTACTACAGAAAACTGGCATGAGGTTCGCAGTCTAACGTTATGTTGGTGTCTCGCATCGACCGTCGACGGCCGTTTGCCAGCGGCTGAAAATGGCAGTTGACGAAATGGAAACGCCGACCGTCGATAGTGCACTCTCGCAAGTTCCAACCGCACCATCTCAGGAGACAGACCACAGAGTCATATTAGCGGAGGGTAGATAGAAAATGCGCAAACCGCCGCAACCGCCCATATACATACTATACGAGTTCAACATAGAGTGGAGTAAGAAGTTACTACCGATTGTATTTCCAACGTGCAAGCAGCTGGTGTTTGACGCTTTACTTGAGTATCACAGAGGTTGCGATGTCCTGTGTTCCACGAGCGCATGGAAACAAGTGAACAAACTTCTACGGACCGTACTGTTGGGGTATGAGCGAGCTGTAAAATCAATACACGCTAGACACGCGGACTTTGCCGCGTTACTGGACACGCATATCGCCACAACAAAACCGGGTCAAGTGTTCGGGGCGTCACCGCGCTCGACTATACACGTCTTGGCCTACCACGAGTACATGAGCCCACAGATCCTAAGCGAGGTCGAAGCCGTTGTGTCTACCCAACGCAAATTCAGCACAGCCGTGCGCGCTAAGACAAGTCCCTCTAGACTGCTGGAAATTTTGGAAATGTGGAAGGCTGGCGTGTACGCGCTTTCTACACATCTCAACGGTATGATCGCGATACTCTCGGCCGCACAACAACTAATGGTCATGTGTTCGGAAGGTCTGATCAGGTCTGACATGACCGGTTGTCAATCGACGTCGAGCGTGCACTCACACACGGATATCCTGGCGTACAGTAAAGCGACGTCGACCTCTAAGCTCACTTTGATCGCCGATGTTTCGAAGGGCAATCGAGTGTGTTGGCTGACGAAAGCTATGGTGACCGACGGTCGCGTCGACTACAATGTGCCTCATTGCGACCGGAGAGGCGTATGTGATCCTTTGCAAATCGATAACACCACCGCGGTCGAGTGCGAAGTCACGGTCGCCGGCGTGTTGTCCTTACTGTGCCCCATACAATGTGACGGTCCGTGTGACGGACCGGTGTGTTACGACCCGACTAACGAAACGTACCAGGTGATAACATTGCATCCGCCCATTACAGCGGAGCGAGCGTTTCGCCACACTCCCAAACCAAGGTTAATAGTTGTAGCGCACGCCCTTTCGGACCTCGGTGCACGTGAAACACTGGCGTACACTCACAACATCACGCTCGAGACAGCTCAAGCGTTACGCGAAACAAAGGACGTGTTCAAATCCATAGAGAATATACGGTCTTTAGCGTATGCGTATATAAAGGAGGTCGATGACATTTACAGACCTGGCGGCGTGGGCACCACAGTAGAACAACAAGGTGCTCTCAAGCGCACACAGATACTGGCCGCATTATCACTCGCGATGTCTATCCTGACATGCCCGTTTCTGATTTCTATGTATATTAAATTATGACAAGAGCTACGGTGGTTACGATTACACTCTGACCACATGCCTTAGTTTCTGCTAGTGACCTATAAATACATTTGCCCACTTGCTCTCACTGCCATTAAAGCGGCTGTACCCACACGTACAACACCCAAGAAAAAAAAAGATCTCGCTGTCTGTACTGGGTGTACTCTCAGTAGTCGCAGTTGCTCAGGCCATGGTGGTACGCTCACATAACGCCTCTGAGATACGTCCCATCACACCACCTCCTACACTACTCGCGAAGGAGTATTCAACACCCCCTTTGTTCGAAGACAACCATTATAACGAGCACAGCACAACGCTTGCCGCACGCGAAGACAACATGCAGGAGACAACGCTACCACCTGTCGTGAGAACAACGGATTCGAGTGACAACGATCGCGACTATGACGAGCACATTACAGCACCCTCTGTGCACGAAGACCAGGTGCAGGAGACAACGCTACCACCTGTCGTGAGAAACAAGAGTTTGGTTAACAATGATCATCGTCGTGTCCCATTGTAAACTGGGCGTGCCATCGCACACATCGTACATGTGTGTTAACCCACCTGTATGCGACAGACTTTGTGTGTTGCATGACATCGAGATGTATTGACGTCTGTGTCAATACAGGACTCTCTATAAGCCGGGAGCTGGACGCTAACGACCCGTGCATGCGCCACACAAAAGGTATCGTACATGTGTTAACCCACCTGTATGCGACAGACTTTTTGTGTTGCATGACATCGAGATGTATTGACGTCTGTGTCAATACAGGACTCTCTAAGCTGGGAGCTGGACGCTAACAACCCGTGCATGCGCCACACAAAAGGTATCGTACATGTGTTAACCCACCTGTATGCGACAGACTTTGTGTGTTGCATGACATCGAGATGTATTGACGTCTGTGTCAATACAGGACTCTCTAAGCTGGGAGCTGGACGATAACGACCCGTGCATGCGCCACACAAACGGTAACTCGACTAACTACAAAACGCATATTGTGATGTAGAAAGTTGGCTCGACTGTTTGAATCAGCTGCAGCTGCGGTTTACTCACAAAGTGAATCGCACGCTTGTTAGAAGTACATTCGGAGCACTTAAAAAATACATCTCTCTCATCGAGTTCCGTCTCAGCGTTCACCGGCTGATGGGCAAGAGCGTGACATGGGATCGCCAGGAACTTACTTAAGGACTATCATCTCATTTGGCATTTACTCACGGACCCAAGAAACCAGTTCCGAAAAATGGTCGAGAATTATAACTTGTCTAATAGCAACTGGAAGATATGTTGCGTCATAAGCCTCTGATGGTTCACAAGGTGCACGGTCCACTCGAAATCCTAATGCTGTATTTGTAGTACATACACTAAGTCTTCTCTGTTGATGTCAGACTAGAGTTTTATTAGAGTTTTACTTTGCAACAATGGGATTCGAGCAATTGATGTGTATATTTTTAATAGTGCACAATGCTACTATTCCTAGGCTGAATGTACGACATGGCTCTTATGTATCATTATGTATCGTTTCCATTAACTACAAATTTAAATAAAGTCCCTCTGTCCTCAGTGCTAGGTTGTGGGTTTAATACACATTATTATGATCAACCTGTTGAACAGTATAATAACAATATTCCTGTAAAAGTCATTTAGTAATGAACAACCTCAGTTCTGTGAAAGAACATCATGTCTCTGATGTGTACACTGCAGGCCTGACCGGGGTTTGCATGCAAGGGCCTGTGTGTGTGTGTGTGTGTGTGTGTGTGTGTGTGTGTGTGTGTGTGTGTGTGTGTGTGTGTGTGTGTGTGTGTGTGTGTGTGTGTGTGAAACAAATAAAGATAAATATAGCTAGTGCGGCCACGAGCGGTCGTGCAGGGTAGAGGCTGCGCGAAAACGCCTCTAAAAACAAGCGCGTGCCCACGCCCGATCCGTGGAAGCACGTAGACCTAACAAACGTACTAGCAGAAATCAACGATCGCACACGGGTCATTGAGTGTGTACAGGGTTCGTGTGCGTGTGTGGCATTGGGCAATCTAGCGGCAAACGTGTGGCCTGAAGGCGGAACCGGCCAACCCGTCGCCCTCACCATCGTTGCGCTTCGAGATGAACTATTGCTAAAGATTATCGTCCTCATCAACCACGGCGCTACCAGAGTAGCTCGTAACAAAGACCCTCTCTGCGACCTCGCGGCCAGTGTGCGCAGTGTACAGCAAATGACAAACGATGTTGCGAGCGATATATTGGAAAAACTTTGCACTGACGCGACGGTCGCCACTGCAGGTTGTGCGAGTCTCGCGCAAAGTGCCATATCAAACGTGCGCAAGCTAGTGACAAGCAACTTCACCAGATCCGTAGATTCTGCATACGCTCGGATACGAATGAAAGTATCGAGAGATAACACCGACACAAGTTGAGCGACGGCGCTGGCTGCAGTCGCTACAACACTGTATTTATTAATCAACGTAATTGTGATCGTAATGGCGTTTCGAGTGTGCACCAGAAACTAAAACCAGTCCTACAGAAAACTGGCTGAGGTTCGCGGTCTAACGTTATGTTGGTGTCTCGCATCGACCGTCGACGGCCGTTTGCCAGCGGCTGAAAATGGCAGTTGACGAAATGGAAACGCCGACCGTCGATAGTGCACTCTCGCAAGTTCCAACCGCACCATCTCAGGAGACAGACCACAGAGTCATATTAGCGGAGGGTAGATAGAAAATGCGCAAACCGCCGCAACCGCCCATATACATACTATACGAGTTCAACATAGAGTGGAGTAAGAAGTTACTACCGATTGTATTTTCAACGTGCAAGCAGCTGGTGTTTGACGCTTTACTTGAGTATCACAGAGGTTGCGATGTCCTGTGTTCCACGAGCGCATGGAAACAAGTGAACGAACTTCTACGGACCGTACTGTTGGGTATGAGCGAGCTGTAAAATCAATACATGCTAGACACGTGAACTTTGCCGCGTTACTGGACACACATATCGCCACAACAAAACCGGGTCAAGTGTTCGGGGCGTCACCGCGCTCGACTATACACGTCTTGGCCTACCACGAGTACATGAGCCCACAGATCCTAAGCGAGGTAGAAGCCGTTGTGTCTACCCAACGCAAATTCAGCACAGCCGTGCGCGCTAAGACAAGTCCCTCTAGACTGCTGGAAATTTTGGAAACGTGGAAGGCTGGCGTGTACGCGCTTTCTACACATCTCAACGGTATGATCGCGATACTCTCGGCCGCACAACAACTAATGGTCATGTGTTCGGAAGGTCTGATCAGGTCTGACATGACCGGTTGTCAATCGACGTCGAGCGTGCACTCACACACGGATATCCTGGCGTACAGTAAAGCGACATCGACCTCTAAGCTCACGTTGATCGCCGATGTTTCGAAGGGCAATCGAGTGTGTTGGCTGACAAAAGCTATGGTGACCGACGGTCGCGTCGACTACAATGTGCCTCATTGCGACTGGAGAGGCGTATGTGATCCTTTGCAAATCGATAACACCACCGCGGTCGAGTGCGAAGTCACGGTCGGCGGCGTGTTGTCCTTACTGTGCCCCATACAATGTGACGGTCCGTTTCACGGACCGGTGTGTTACGACCCGACTAACGAAACGTACCAGGTGATAACATTGCATCCGCCCATTACAGCGGAGCGAGCGTTTCGCCACACTCCCAAACCAAGGTGAATAGTTGTAGCGCACGCCCTTTCGGACCTCGGTGCACGTGAAACACTGGCGTACACTCACAACATCACGCTCGAGACAGCTCAAGCGTTACGCGAAACAAAGGACGTGCTCAAATCCATAGAGAATATACGGTCTTTAGCGTATGCGTATATAAAGGAGGTCGATGACATTTACAGACCTGGCGGCGTGGGCACCACAGTAGAACAACAAGGTGCTCTCAAGCGCACACAGATACTGGCCGCATTATCACTCGCGATGTCTATCCTGACATGCCCGTTTCTGATTTCTATGTATATTAAATTATGACAAGAGCTACGGTGGTTACGATTACACTCTGACCACGTGCCTTAGTTTCTGCTAGTGACCTATAAATACATTTGCCCACTTGCTCTCACTGCCATTAAAGCGGCTGTACCCACACGTACAACACCCAAGAAAAAAAAAGATCTCGCTGTCTGTAGTGGGTGTACTCTCAGTAGTCGCAGTTGCTCAGGCCATGGTGGTACGCTCACATAACGCCTCTGAGATACGTCCCATCACACCACCTCCTACACTACTCGCGAAGGAGTATTCAACACCCCCTTTGTACGAAGACAACCATTATAACGAGCACAGCACAACGCTTGCCGCACGTGAAGACAACATGCAGGAGACAAAGCTACCACCTGTCGTGAGAACAACGGATTCGAGTGACAACGATCGCGACTATGACGAGCACATTACAGCACCCTCTGTGCACGAAGACCAGGTGCAGGAGATAACGCTACCACCTGTCGTGAGAAACAAGAGTTTGGTAAACAATGATCATCGTCATGTCCCATTGTAAACTGGGCGTGCCATCGCACACATCGTACATGTGTGTTAACCCACCTGTATGCGACAGACTTTGTGTGTTGCATGACATCGAGATGTATTGACGTCTGTGTCAATACAGGACTCTCTATAAGCCGGGAGCTGGACGCTAACGACCCGTGCATGCGCCACACAAAAGGTATCGTACATGTGCTAACCCACCTGTATGCGACAGACTTTGTGTGTTGCATGACATCGAGATGTATTGACGTCTGTGTCAATACAGGACTCTCTAAGCTGGGAGCTGGACGCTAACAACCCGTGCATGCGCCACACAAAAGGTATCGTACATGTGTTAACCCACCTGTATGCGACAGACTTTGTGTGTTGCATGACATCGAGATGTATTGACGTCTGTGTCAATACAGGACTCTCTAAGCTGGGAGCTGGACGCTAACGACCCGTGCATGCGCCACACAAAAGGTAACTCGACTAACTACAAAACGCATATTGTGATGTAGAAAGTTGGCTCGACTGTTTGAATCAGCTGCAGCTGCGGTTTACTCACGAAGTGAATCGCACGCTTGTTAGAAGTCTATTCGGAGCACTTAAAAAATACATCGCTCTCATCGAGTTCCGTCTCAGCATTCACCGGCTGATGGGCAAGAGCGTGACATGGGATCGCCAGGAACTTACTTAAGGACTATCATCTCATTTGGCATTTACTCACGGACCCAAGAAACCAGTTCCGAAAAATGGTCGAGAATTATAACTTGTCTAATAGCAACTGGAAGATATGTTGCGTCATAAGCCTCTGATGGTTCACAAGGTGCACGGTCCACTCTAAATCCTAATGCTGTATTTGTAGTACATACACTAAGTCTTCTCTGTTGATGTCAGACTAGAGTTTTATTAGAGTTTTACTTTGCAACAATGGGACTCATTTGGCATTTACTCACGGACCCAAGAAACCAGTTCCGAAAAATGGTCGAGAATTATAACTTGTCTAATAGCAACTGGAAGATATGTTGCGTCATAAGCCTCTGATGGTTCACAAGGTGCACGGTCCACTCGAAATCCTAATGCTGTATTTGTAGTACATACACTAAGTCTTCTCTGTTGATGTCAGACTAGAGTTTTATTAGAGTTTTACTTTGCAACAATGGGATTCGAGCAATTGATCTGTATATTTTTAATAATGCACAATGCTACTATTCCTAGGCTGAATGTATGACATGGCTCTTATGTATCATTATGTATCGTTTCCATTAAGTACTAATTTAAATAAAGTCCCTCTGTCCTCAGTGCTAGGTTGTGGGTTTAATACACATTATTATGATCAACCTGTTGAATAGTATAATAACAATATTCCTGTAAAAGTCATTTAGTAATGAACAACCTCAGTTCTGTGAAAGCACATCATGTCTCTGATGTGTACACTGCAGGCCTGACCGGGGTTTGCATGCAAGGTCCTGTGTGTGTGTGTGTGTGTGTGTGTGTGCGTGCGTGTGTGTGTGTGTGTGTGTGTGTGTGTGTGTGTGTGTGTGTGTGTGTGTGTGTGTGTGTGTGAAACAAATAAAGATAAATATAGCTAGTGCGGCCACGAGCGGTCGTGCAGGGTAGAGGCTGCGCGAAAACGCCTCTAAAAACAAGCGCGTGCCCACGCCCGATCCGTGGAAGCACGTAGACCTAGCAAACGTACTAGCGGAAATCAACGATCGCACACGGGTCATTGAGTGTGTACAGGGTTCGTCTGCGTGTGTGGCATTGGGCAATCTAGCGGCAACCGTGTGGCCTGAAGGCGGAACCGGCCAACCCGTCGCCCTCACCATCGTTGCGCTTCGAGATGAACTATTGCTAAAGATGATCGTCCTCATCAACCACGGCGCTACCAGAGTAGCTCGTAACGAAGACCCTCTCCGCGACCTCGCGGCCAGTGTGCGCAGTGTACAGCAAATGACAAACGATGTTGCGAGCGATATATCGAAAAAACTTTGCACTGACGCGACGGTCGCCACTGCAGGTTGTGTGAGTCTCGCGCAAAGTGCCATATCAAACGTGCGCAAGCTAGTGACAAGCAACTTCACCAGATCCGTAGATTCTGCATACGCTTGAATACCAACGAAAGTATCGAGAGATAACACCGACACGAGTTGCGCGACGGCGCTGGCTGCAGTCGCTACAACACTGGATTTATTAATCAACGTAATTGTGATCGTAATGGCGTATCGAGTGTGCACCAGAAACTACAACCATTACTACAGAAAACTGGCATGAGGGTCGCGGTCTAACGTTATGTTGGTGTCTCGCATCGACCGTCGACGGCCGTTTTCCAGCGGCTGAAAATGGCACAGTTGACGAAATGGAAACGCCGACCGTCCATAGTGCACTCTCGCAAGTTCCAACCGCACCATCTCAGGAGACAGACCACAGAGTCATATTAGCGGAGGGTAGATAGAAAATGCGCAAACCGCCGCAACCGCCCATATACATACTATACGAGTTCAACATAGAGTGGAGTAAGAAGTTACTACCGATTGTATTTACAACGTGCAAGCAGCTGGTGTGTGACGCTTTACTTGATTATCACAGAGGTTGCGATGTCCTGTGTTCCACGAGCGCATGGAAACAAGTGAACGAACTTCTACGGACCGTACTGTTGGGGTATGAGCGAGCTGTAAAATCAATACACGCTAGACACGCGGACTTTGCCGCATTACTGGACACGCATATCGCCACAACAAAACCGGGTCAAGTGTTCGGGGCGTCACCGCGCTCGACTATACACGTCTTGGCCTACCACGAGTACATGAGCCCACAAGATCCTAAGCGAGGTAGAAGCCGTTGTGTCTACCCAACGCAAATTCAGCACAGCCGTGCGCGCTAAGACAAGTCCCTCTAGATTGCTGGAAACTTTGGAAACGTGGAAGGCTGGCGTGTACGCGCTTTCTACACATCTCAACGGTATGATCGCGATACTCTCGGCCGCACAACAACTAATGGTCATGTGTTCGGAAGGTCTGATCAGGTCTGACATGACCGGTTGTCAATCGACGTCGAGCGTGCACTCACACACGGATATCCTGGCGTACAGTAAAGCGACAGCGACCTCTACGCTCACGTTGATCGCCGATGTTTCGAAGGGCAATCGAGTGTGTTGGCTGACGAAAGCTATGGTGACCGACGGTCGCGTCGACTACAATGTGCCTCATTGCGACTGGAGAGGCGTATGTGATCCTTTGCAAATCGACAACACCACCGCGGTCGAGTGCGAAGTCACGGTCGGTGGCGTGTTGTCCTTACTGTGCCCCATACAATGTGACGGTCCGTGTCACGGACCGGTGTGTTACGACCCGACTAACGAAACGTACCAGGTGATAACATTGCATCTGCCCATTACAGCGGAGCGAGCGTTTCGCCACACTCCCAAACCAAGGTTAATAGTTGTAGCGCACGCCCTTTCGGACCTCGGTGCACGCGAAACACTGGCGTACACTCACAAAATCACGCTCGAGACAGCTCAAGTGTTACGCAAAACAAAGGACGTGTTCAAATCCATAGAGAATATACGGTCTTTAGCGTATGCGTATATAAAGAAGGTCGATGACATTTACAGACCCGGCGGCGTGGGCACCACAGTAGAACAACAAGGAGCTCTCAAGCGCACACAGATACTGGCCGCATTATCACTCGCGATGTCTATCCTGACATGCCCGTTTCTGATTTCTATGTTAATTAAATTATGACAAGAGCTACGGTGGTTACGATTACACTCTGACCACGTGCCTTAGTTTCTGCTAGTGACCTATAAATACATTTGACCACTTGCTCTCACTGCCATTAAAGCGGCTGTACCCACACGTACAACACCCAAGTAAAAAAATGATCTCGCTGTCTGTACTGGGTGTACTCTCAGTAGTCGCAGTTGCTCAGGCCATGGTGGTACGCTCACATAACGCCTCTGAGATACGTCCCATCACACCACCTCCTACACTACTCGCGAAGGAGTATTCAACACCCCCTTTGTACGAAGACAACCATTATAACGAGCACAGCACAACGCTTGCCGCACGCGAAGACAACATGCAGGAGACAACGCTACCACCTGTCGTGAGAACAACGGATTCGAGTGACAACGATCGCGACTATGACGAGCACATTACAGCACCCTCTGTGCACGAAGACCAGGTGCAGGAGACAACGCTACCACCTGTCGTGAGAAACAAGAGTTTGGTTAACAATGATCATCGTCGTGTCCCATTGTAAACTGGGCGTGCCATCGCACACATCGTACATGTGTGTTAACCCACCTGTATGCGACAGACTTTGTGTGTTGCATGACATCGAGATGTATTGACGTCTGTGTCAATACAGGACTCTCTATAAGCCGGGAGCTGGACGCTAACGACCCGTGCATGCGCCACACAAAAGGTATCGTACATGTGTTAACCCACCTGTATGCGACAGACTTTGTGTGTTGCATGACATCGAGATGTATTGACATCTGTGTCAATACAGGACTCTCTAAGCTGGGAGCTGGACGCTAACGACCCGTGCATGCACCACACAAAAGGTAACTCGACTAACTACAAAACGAATATTGTGATGTAGAATGTTGGCTCGACTGTTTGAATCAGCTGCAGCTGCGGTTTACTCACGAAGTGAATCGCACGCTTGTTAGAAGTACATTCGGAGCACTTAAAAAATACATCGCTCTCATCGAGTTCCGTCTCAGCGTTCACCGGCTGATGGGCAAGAGCGTGACATGGGATCGCAAGGAACTTACTTAAGGACTATCATCTCATTTGGCATTTACTCACAGACCCAAGAAACCAGTTCCAAAAAATGGTCCAGAATTATAACTTGTCTAATAGCAACTGGAAGATATGTTGCGTCATAAGCCTCTGATGGTTCACAAGGTGCACGGTCCACTCGAAATCCTAATGCTGTATTTGTAGTGCATACACTAAGTCTTCTCTGTTGATGTCAGACTAGAGTTTTATTAGAGTTTTACTTTGCAACAATGGGATTCGAGCAATTGATGTGTATATTTTCAAGACGCGCCCCGAGGAGCGTCTTGCCACATGTCACTACTCGGTCTGACTGAGCGCCTCCAGGAGAGAGGCCCAAGCAAGACGTGCCCCGAGGAGCGTCTTGCCACATGTCAACAATGGGTCTGACTGAGGGCCTCCAGGAGAGAAGCCCAAGCAAGAAGCGCCCCGAGGAGCGTCTTGCCACATGTCAACACTGGGTCTGACTGAGCGCTTCCAGGAGAGAAGCCCAAGCAAGACACGGCCCGAGGAGCGTCTTGACACATGTCAACACTGGGTCTGACTGAGGGCCTCCATGAGAGAAGCCCAAGCAAGACGCGCCCCGAGGAGAGTCTTGCCACATGTCAACACTGGGTCTGACAGAGGGCATCCAGGAGAGAGGCCCAAGCAATACGCGCCCCGAGGAGCGTCTTGCCACATGTCAACAATGGGTCTGACTGAGGGCCTCCAGCAGAGAAGCCAAAGCAAGACGCGCCCCGAGGACCTTCTTTCCACATGTCAACAATGGGTCTGACTGAGGGCCTCCAGCAGAGAAGCCCAGGCAAGACGCGCCCCGAGGAGTGTCTTGCCACATGTCACCACTGGGTCTGACTGAGCTCCTCCAGGAGAGAGGCCCAAGCAAGACGCGCCCAGAGGAGCGTCTTGCCACGTGTCACCACTGGGTCTGATTGAGCACCTCCAGGAGAGAGGCCCCAGCAAGACGCGCCCCGAGGAGCGTCTTGCCTTATGTCAGCACTCGGTCTGACTGAGCGCCTCCAGGAGAGAGGCCCGAGGAGCGTCTTGCCACATGTCACCTCTGGGTCTGACTGAGCGCCTCCAGGAGAGCCTCTCTCCTGGAGGCGCTCAGTCAGACCGAGTAGTGACATGTGGCAAGACGCTCCTCGGGGCGCGTCTTGCTGGGGCTTCTCTCATGGAGGCACTCAGTCAGACCCAGTGTTGACATGTGGCAAGACGCTCCTCGGGGCGCGTGTTGCTTGGACCTCTCTCCTGGAGGCGCTCAGTCAGACCGAGTAGTGACATGTGGCAAGACGCTCCTCGGGGCGCGTCTTGCTTGGGCCTCTCTCCTGGAGGCGCTCAATCAGACCCAGTGTTGACATGTGTCAAGACGCTCCTCGGGCGTTTCTTGCTTGCGCCTACATGCAGGAGACAACGCTACCACCTGTCGTGAGAACAATGGATTCGAGTGACAACGATCGCGACTATGACGAGCACATTACAACACCCTCTGTGCACGAAGACCAGGTGCAGGAGACAACGCTACCACCTGTCGTGAGAAACAAGAGTTTGGTTAACAATGATCATCGTCGTGTCCCATTGTAAACGGGCGCGCCATCGCACACATCGTACATCTGTGTTAACCCACCTGTATGCGACAGACTTTGTGTGTTGCATGACATCGAGATGTATTGACGTCTGTGTCAATACAGGACTCTCTATAAGCCAGGAGCTGGACGCTAACGACCCGTGCATGCGCCACACAAAAGGTATCGTACATGTGTTAACCCACCTGTATGCGACAGACTTTGTGTGTTGCATGACATCGAGATGTATTGACGTCTGTGTCAATACAGGACTCTCTAAGTTGGGAGCTGGACGCTAACGACCCGTGCATGCGCCACACAAAAGGTAACTTGACTAACTACAAAACGCATATTGTGATGTAGAAAGTTGGCTCGACTGTTTGAATCAGCTGCAGCTGCGGTTTACTCACGAAGTGAATCGCACGCTTGTTAGAAGTACATTCGGAGCACTTAAAAAATACATCGCTCTCATCGAGTTCCGTCTCAGCATTCACCGGCTGATGGGCAAGAGCGTGACATGGGATCGCCAGGAACTTACTTAAGGACTATCATCTCATTTGGCATTTACTCACGGACCCAAGAAACCAGTTCCGAAAAATGGTCGAGAATTATAAATTGTCTAATAGCAACTGGAAGATATGTTGCGTCATAAGCCTCTGATGGTTCACAAGGTGCACGGTCCACTCGAAATCCTAATGCTGTATTTGTAGTACATACACTAAGTCTTCTCTGTTGATGTCAGACTAGAGTTTTATTAGAGTTTTACTTTGCAACAATGGGATTCGAACAATTGATCTGTATATTTTTAATAATGCACAATGCTACTATTCCTAGGCTGAATGGATGACATGGCTCTTATGTATCATTATGTATCGTTTCCATTAAGTACTAATTTAAATAAAGTCCCTCTGTCCTCAGTGCTAGGTTGTGGGTTTAATACACATTATTATGATCAACCTGTTGAATAGTATAATAACAATATTCCTGTAAAAGTCATTTAGTAATGAACAACCTCAGTTCTGTGAAAGCACATCATGTCTCTGATGTGTACACTGCAGACCTGACCGGGGTTTGCACGCAAGGGCCTGTATGTGTGTGTGTGTGTGTGTGTGTGTGTGTGTGTGTGTGTGTGTGTGTGTGTGTGTGTGTGTGTGTGTGTGTGTGTGTGTGTATGTATGTGTGTGTGTGTGTGTGTGTGTGTGTGTGTGTGTGTGTGTGTGTGTGTGTGTGTGTGTGTGTGTGTGTGTGTGTGAAACAAATAAAGATAAATATAGCTAGTGTGGCCACGAGCGGTCGTGCAGGGTAGAGGCTGCGCGAAAACGCCTCTAAAACAAGCGCGTGCCCACGCCCGATCCGTGGAAGCACTTAGAACTAGCAAACGTACTAGCAGAAATCAACGATCGCACACGGGTCATTGAGTGTGTACAGGGTTCGTCTGCGTGTGTGGCATTGGGCAATCTACCGGCAACCGAGTGGCCTGAAGGCGGAACCGGCCAACCCGTCGCCCTCACCATCGTTGTGCTTCGAGATGAACTATTGCTAAAGATGATCGTCCTCGTCAACCACGGCGCTACCAGAGTTACCACGACATGCGCCTTAAAAGCGTTCTCGTTTGGGTCAGCGCCACCAGAATTGAATCGGCAAGTCAGCGGATATTACACAACTCGTAACGAAGACCCTCTCCGCGACCTCGCGGCCAGTGTGCGCAGTGTACAGCAAATGACAAACGATGTTGCGAGCGATATATCGGAAAAACTTTGCACTGACGCGACGGTCGCCACTGCAGGTTGTGCGAGTCTCGCGCAAAGTGCCATATCAAACGTGCGCAAGCTAGTGACAAGCAACTTCACCAGATCCGTAGATTCTGCATACGCTCGGATACGAATGAAAGTATCGAGAGATAACACCGACACAAGTTGCGCGACGGCGCTGGCTGCAGTCGCTACAACACTGGATTTATTAATCAACGTAATTGTGATCGTAATGGCGTTTCGAGTGTGCACCAGAAACTACAACCAGTACTACAGAAAACTGGCATGAGGGTCGCGGTCTAACGTTATGTTGGTGTCTCGCATCGACCGTCGACGGCCGTTTGCCAGCGGCTGAAAATGACAGTTGACGAAATGGAAACGCCGACCGTCGATAGTGCACTCTCGCAAGTTCCAACCGCACCATCTCAGGAGACAGACCACAGAGTGATATTAGCGGAGGGTAGATAGAAAATGCGCAAACCGCCGCAACCGCCCATATACATACTATACGAGTTCAACATAGAGTGGAGTAAGAAGTTACTACCGATTGTATTTCCAACGTGCAAGCAGCTGGTGTTTGACGCTTTACTTGAGTATCACAGAGGTTGCGATGTCCTGTGTTCCACGAGCGCATGGAAACAAGTGAACAAACTTCTACGGACCGTACTGTTGGGGTATGAGCGAGCTGTAAAATCAATACACGCTAGACACGCGGACTTTGCCACGTTACTGGACACGCATATCGCCACAAAAAAACCGGGTCAAGTGTTCGGGGCGTCACCGCGCTCGACTATACACGTCTTGGCCTACCACGAGTACATGAGCCCACAGATCCTAAGCGAGGTCGAAGCCGTTGTGTCTACCCAACGCAAATTCAGCACAGCCGTGCGCGCTAAGACAAGTCCCTCTAGACTGCTGGAAATTTTGGAAACGTGGAAGGCTGGCGTGTACGCGCTTTCTACACATCTCAACGGTATGATCGCGATACTCTCGGCCGCACAACAACTAATGGTCATGTGTTCGGAAGGTCTGATCAGGTCTGACATGACCGGTTGTCAATCGACGTCGAGCGTGCACTCACACACGGATATCCTGGCGTACAGTAAAGCGACGTCGACCTCTAAGCTCACGTTGATCGCCGATGTTTCGAAGGGCAATCGAGTGTGTTGGCTGACGAAAGCTATGGTGACCGACGGTCGCGTCGACTACAATGTGCCTCATTGCGACTGGAGAGGCGTATGTGATCCTTTGCAAATCGATAACACCACCGCGGTCGAGTGCGAAGTCACGGTCGGCGGCGTGTTGTCCTTACTGTGCCCCATACAATGTGACGGTCCGTGTGACGGACCGGTGTGTTACGACCCGACTAACGAAACGTACCAGGTGATAACATTGCATCCGCCCATTACAGCGGAGCGAGCGTTTCGCCACACTCCCAAACCAAGGTTAATAGTTGTAACGCACGCCCTTTCGGACCTCGGTGCACGTGAAACACTGGCGTACACTCACAACATCACGCTCGAGACAGCTCAAGCGTTACGCGAAACAAAGGACGTGTTCAAATCCATAGAGAATATACGGTCTTTAGCGTATGCGTATATAAAGGAGGTCGATGACATTTACAGACCTGGCGGTGTGGGCACCACAGTAGAACAACAAGGTGCTCTCAAGCGCACACAGATACTGGCCGCATTATCACTCGCGATGTCTATCCTGACATGCCCGTTTCTGATTTCTATGTATATTAAATTATGACAAGAGCTACGGTGGTTACGATTACACTCTGACCACGTGCCTTAGTTTCTGCTAGTGACCTATAAATACATTTGCCCACTTGCTCTCACTGCCATTAAAGCGGCTGTACCCACACGTACAACACCCAAGAAAAAAAAAGATCTCGCTGTCTGTACTGGGTGTACTCTCAGTAGTCGCAGTTGCTCAGGCCATGGTGGTACGCTCACATAACGCCTCTGAGATACGTCCCATCACACCACCTCCTACACTACTCGCGAAGGAGTATTCAACACCCCCTTTGTTCGAAGACAACCATTATAACGAGCACAGCACAACGCTTGCCGCACGCGAAGACAACATGCAGGAGACAACGCTACCACCTGTCGTGAGAACAACGGATTCGAGTGACAACGATCGCGACTATGACGAGCACATTACAGCACCCTCTGTGCACGAAGACCAGGTGCAGGAGACAACGCTACCACCTGTCGTGAGAAACAAGAGTTTGGTTAACAATGATCATCGTCGTGTCCCATTGTAAACTGGGCGTGCCATCGCACACATCGTACATGTGTGTTAACCCACCTGTATGCGACAGACTTTGTGTGTTGCATGACATCGAGATGTATTGACGTCTGTGTCAATACAGGACTCTCTATAAGCCGGGAGCTGGACGCTAACGACCCGTGCATGCGCCACACAAAAGGTATCGTACATGTGTTAACCCACCTGTATGCGACAGACTTTGTGTGTTGCATGACATCGAGATGTATTGACGTCTGTGTCAATACAGGACTCTCTAAGCTGGGAGCTGGATGCTAACAACCCGTGCATGCGCCACACAAAAGGTATCGTACATGTGTTAACCCACCTGTATGTGACAGACTTTGTGTGTTGCATGACATCGAGATGTATTGACGTCTGTGTCAATACAGGACTCTCTAAGCTGGGAGCTGGACGATAACGACCCGTGCATGCGCCACACAAAAGGTAACTCGACTAACTACAAAACGCATATTGTGATGTAGAAAGTTGGCTCGACTGTTTGAATCAGCTGCAGCTGCGGTTTACTCACGAAGTGAATCGCACGCTTGTTAGAAGTCTATTCGGAGCACTTAAAAAATACATCGCTCTCATCGAGTTCCGTCTCAGCATTCACCGGCTGATGGGCAAGAGCGTGACATGGGATCGCCAGGAACTTACTTAAGGACTATCATCTCATTTGGCATTTACTCACGGACCCAAGAAACCAGTTCCGAAAAATGGTCGAGAATTATAACTTGTCTAATAGCAACTGGAAGATATGTTGCGTCATAAGCCTCTGATGGTTCACAAGGTGCACGGTCCACTCTAAATCCTAATGCTGTATTTGTAGTACATACACTAAGTCTTCTCTGTTGATGTCAGACTAGAGTTTTATTAGAGTTTTACTTTGCAACAATGGGACTCATTTGGCATTTACTCACGGACCCAAGAAACCAGTTCCGAAAAATGGTCGAGAATTATAACTTGTCTAATAGCAACTGGAAGATATGTTGCGTCATAAGCCTCTGATGGTTCACAAGGTGCACGGTCCACTCGAAATCCTAATGCTGTATTTGTAGTACATACACTAAGTCTTCTCTGTTGATGTCAGACTAGAGTTTTATTAGAGTTTTACTTTGCAACAATGGGATTCGAGCAATTGATCTGTATATTTTTAATAATGCACAATGCTACTATTCCTAGGCTGAATGTATGACATGGCTCTTATGTATCATTATGTATCGTTTCCATTAAGTACTAATTTAAATAAAGTCCCTCTGTCCTCAGTGCTAGGTTGTGGGTTTAATACACATTATTATGATCAACCTGTTGAATAGTATAATAACAATATTCCTGTAAAAGTCATTTAGTAATGAACAACCTCAGTTCTGTGAAAGCACATCATGTCTCTGATGTGTACACTGCAGGCCTGACCGGGGTTTGCATGCAAGGTCCTGTGTGTGTGTGTGTGTGTGTGTGTGTGCGTGCGTGTGTGTGTGTGTGTGTGTGTGTGTGTGTGTGTGTGTGTGTGTGTGTGTGTGTGTGTGTGTGAAACAAATAAAGATAAATATAGCTAGTGCGGCCACGAGCGGTCGTGCAGGGTAGAGGCTGCGCGAAAACGCCTCTAAAAACAAGCGCGTGCCCACGCCCGATCCGTGGAAGCACGTAGACCTAGCAAACGTACTAGCGGAAATCAACGATCGCACACGGGTCATTGAGTGTGTACAGGGTTCGTCTGCGTGTGTGGCATTGGGCAATCTAGCGGCAACCGTGTGGCCTGAAGGCGGAACCGGCCAACCCGTCGCCCTCACCATCGTTGCGCTTCGAGATGAACTATTGCTAAAGATGATCGTCCTCATCAACCACGGCGCTACCAGAGTAGCTCGTAACGAAGACCCTCTCCGCGACCTCGCGGCCAGTGTGCGCAGTGTACAGCAAATGACAAACGATGTTGCGAGCGATATATCGAAAAAACTTTGCACTGACGCGACGGTCGCCACTGCAGGTTGTGTGAGTCTCGCGCAAAGTGCCATATCAAACGTGCGCAAGCTAGTGACAAGCAACTTCACCAGATCCGTAGATTCTGCATACGCTTGAATACCAACGAAAGTATCGAGAGATAACACCGACACGAGTTGCGCGACGGCGCTGGCTGCAGTCGCTACAACACTGGATTTATTAATCAACGTAATTGTGATCGTAATGGCGTATCGAGTGTGCACCAGAAACTACAACCATTACTACAGAAAACTGGCATGAGGGTCGCGGTCTAACGTTATGTTGGTGTCTCGCATCGACCGTCGACGGCCGTTTTCCAGCGGCTGAAAATGGCACAGTTGACGAAATGGAAACGCCGACCGTCCATAGTGCACTCTCGCAAGTTCCAACCGCACCATCTCAGGAGACAGACCACAGAGTCATATTAGCGGAGGGTAGATAGAAAATGCGCAAACCGCCGCAACCGCCCATATACATACTATACGAGTTCAACATAGAGTGGAGTAAGAAGTTACTACCGATTGTATTTACAACGTGCAAGCAGCTGGTGTGTGACGCTTTACTTGATTATCACAGAGGTTGCGATGTCCTGTGTTCCACGAGCGCATGGAAACAAGTGAACGAACTTCTACGGACCGTACTGTTGGGGTATGAGCGAGCTGTAAAATCAATACACGCTAGACACGCGGACTTTGCCGCATTACTGGACACGCATATCGCCACAACAAAACCGGGTCAAGTGTTCGGGGCGTCACCGCGCTCGACTATACACGTCTTGGCCTACCACGAGTACATGAGCCCACAAGATCCTAAGCGAGGTAGAAGCCGTTGTGTCTACCCAACGCAAATTCAGCACAGCCGTGCGCGCTAAGACAAGTCCCTCTAGATTGCTGGAAACTTTGGAAACGTGGAAGGCTGGCGTGTACGCGCTTTCTACACATCTCAACGGTATGATCGCGATACTCTCGGCCGCACAACAACTAATGGTCATGTGTTCGGAAGGTCTGATCAGGTCTGACATGACCGGTTGTCAATCGACGTCGAGCGTGCACTCACACACGGATATCCTGGCGTACAGTAAAGCGACAGCGACCTCTACGCTCACGTTGATCGCCGATGTTTCGAAGGGCAATCGAGTGTGTTGGCTGACGAAAGCTATGGTGACCGACGGTCGCGTCGACTACAATGTGCCTCATTGCGACTGGAGAGGCGTATGTGATCCTTTGCAAATCGACAACACCACCGCGGTCGAGTGCGAAGTCACGGTCGGTGGCGTGTTGTCCTTACTGTGCCCCATACAATGTGACGGTCCGTGTCACGGACCGGTGTGTTACGACCCGACTAACGAAACGTACCAGGTGATAACATTGCATCTGCCCATTACAGCGGAGCGAGCGTTTCGCCACACTCCCAAACCAAGGTTAATAGTTGTAGCGCACGCCCTTTCGGACCTCGGTGCACGCGAAACACTGGCGTACACTCACAAAATCACGCTCGAGACAGCTCAAGTGTTACGCAAAACAAAGGACGTGTTCAAATCCATAGAGAATATACGGTCTTTAGCGTATGCGTATATAAAGAAGGTCGATGACATTTACAGACCCGGCGGCGTGGGCACCACAGTAGAACAACAAGGAGCTCTCAAGCGCACACAGATACTGGCCGCATTATCACTCGCGATGTCTATCCTGACATGCCCGTTTCTGATTTCTATGTTAATTAAATTATGACAAGAGCTACGGTGGTTACGATTACACTCTGACCACGTGCCTTAGTTTCTGCTAGTGACCTATAAATACATTTGACCACTTGCTCTCACTGCCATTAAAGCGGCTGTACCCACACGTACAACACCCAAGTAAAAAAATGATCTCGCTGTCTGTACTGGGTGTACTCTCAGTAGTCGCAGTTGCTCAGGCCATGGTGGTACGCTCACATAACGCCTCTGAGATACGTCCCATCACACCACCTCCTACACTACTCGCGAAGGAGTATTCAACACCCCCTTTGTACGAAGACAACCATTATAACGAGCACAGCACAACGCTTGCCGCACGCGAAGACAACATGCAGGAGACAACGCTACCACCTGTCGTGAGAACAACGGATTCGAGTGACAACGATCGCGACTATGACGAGCACATTACAGCACCCTCTGTGCACGAAGACCAGGTGCAGGAGACAACGCTACCACCTGTCGTGAGAAACAAGAGTTTGGTTAACAATGATCATCGTCGTGTCCCATTGTAAACTGGGCGTGCCATCGCACACATCGTACATGTGTGTTAACCCACCTGTATGCGACAGACTTTGTGTGTTGCATGACATCGAGATGTATTGACGTCTGTGTCAATACAGGACTCTCTATAAGCCGGGAGCTGGACGCTAACGACCCGTGCATGCGCCACACAAAAGGTATCGTACATGTGTTAACCCACCTGTATGCGACAGACTTTGTGTGTTGCATGACATCGAGATGTATTGACATCTGTGTCAATACAGGACTCTCTAAGCTGGGAGCTGGACGCTAACGACCCGTGCATGCACCACACAAAAGGTAACTCGACTAACTACAAAACGAATATTGTGATGTAGAATGTTGGCTCGACTGTTTGAATCAGCTGCAGCTGCGGTTTACTCACGAAGTGAATCGCACGCTTGTTAGAAGTACATTCGGAGCACTTAAAAAATACATCGCTCTCATCGAGTTCCGTCTCAGCGTTCACCGGCTGATGGGCAAGAGCGTGACATGGGATCGCAAGGAACTTACTTAAGGACTATCATCTCATTTGGCATTTACTCACAGACCCAAGAAACCAGTTCCAAAAAATGGTCCAGAATTATAACTTGTCTAATAGCAACTGGAAGATATGTTGCGTCATAAGCCTCTGATGGTTCACAAGGTGCACGGTCCACTCGAAATCCTAATGCTGTATTTGTAGTGCATACACTAAGTCTTCTCTGTTGATGTCAGACTAGAGTTTTATTAGAGTTTTACTTTGCAACAATGGGATTCGAGCAATTGATGTGTATATTTTCAAGACGCGCCCCGAGGAGCGTCTTGCCACATGTCACTACTCGGTCTGACTGAGCGCCTCCAGGAGAGAGGCCCAAGCAAGACGTGCCCCGAGGAGCGTCTTGCCACATGTCAACAATGGGTCTGACTGAGGGCCTCCAGGAGAGAAGCCCAAGCAAGAAGCGCCCCGAGGAGCGTCTTGCCACATGTCAACACTGGGTCTGACTGAGCGCTTCCAGGAGAGAAGCCCAAGCAAGACACGGCCCGAGGAGCGTCTTGACACATGTCAACACTGGGTCTGACTGAGGGCCTCCATGAGAGAAGCCCAAGCAAGACGCGCCCCGAGGAGAGTCTTGCCACATGTCAACACTGGGTCTGACAGAGGGCATCCAGGAGAGAGGCCCAAGCAATACGCGCCCCGAGGAGCGTCTTGCCACATGTCAACAATGGGTCTGACTGAGGGCCTCCAGCAGAGAAGCCAAAGCAAGACGCGCCCCGAGGACCTTCTTTCCACATGTCAACAATGGGTCTGACTGAGGGCCTCCAGCAGAGAAGCCCAGGCAAGACGCGCCCCGAGGAGTGTCTTGCCACATGTCACCACTGGGTCTGACTGAGCTCCTCCAGGAGAGAGGCCCAAGCAAGACGCGCCCAGAGGAGCGTCTTGCCACGTGTCACCACTGGGTCTGATTGAGCACCTCCAGGAGAGAGGCCCCAGCAAGACGCGCCCCGAGGAGCGTCTTGCCTTATGTCAGCACTCGGTCTGACTGAGCGCCTCCAGGAGAGAGGCCCGAGGAGCGTCTTGCCACATGTCACCTCTGGGTCTGACTGAGCGCCTCCAGGAGAGCCTCTCTCCTGGAGGCGCTCAGTCAGACCGAGTAGTGACATGTGGCAAGACGCTCCTCGGGGCGCGTCTTGCTGGGGCTTCTCTCATGGAGGCACTCAGTCAGACCCAGTGTTGACATGTGGCAAGACGCTCCTCGGGGCGCGTGTTGCTTGGACCTCTCTCCTGGAGGCGCTCAGTCAGACCGAGTAGTGACATGTGGCAAGACGCTCCTCGGGGCGCGTCTTGCTTGGGCCTCTCTCCTGGAGGCGCTCAATCAGACCCAGTGTTGACATGTGTCAAGACGCTCCTCGGGCGTTTCTTGCTTGCGCCTACATGCAGGAGACAACGCTACCACCTGTCGTGAGAACAATGGATTCGAGTGACAACGATCGCGACTATGACGAGCACATTACAACACCCTCTGTGCACGAAGACCAGGTGCAGGAGACAACGCTACCACCTGTCGTGAGAAACAAGAGTTTGGTTAACAATGATCATCGTCGTGTCCCATTGTAAACGGGCGCGCCATCGCACACATCGTACATCTGTGTTAACCCACCTGTATGCGACAGACTTTGTGTGTTGCATGACATCGAGATGTATTGACGTCTGTGTCAATACAGGACTCTCTATAAGCCAGGAGCTGGACGCTAACGACCCGTGCATGCGCCACACAAAAGGTATCGTACATGTGTTAACCCACCTGTATGCGACAGACTTTGTGTGTTGCATGACATCGAGATGTATTGACGTCTGTGTCAATACAGGACTCTCTAAGTTGGGAGCTGGACGCTAACGACCCGTGCATGCGCCACACAAAAGGTAACTTGACTAACTACAAAACGCATATTGTGATGTAGAAAGTTGGCTCGACTGTTTGAATCAGCTGCAGCTGCGGTTTACTCACGAAGTGAATCGCACGCTTGTTAGAAGTACATTCGGAGCACTTAAAAAATACATCGCTCTCATCGAGTTCCGTCTCAGCATTCACCGGCTGATGGGCAAGAGCGTGACATGGGATCGCCAGGAACTTACTTAAGGACTATCATCTCATTTGGCATTTACTCACGGACCCAAGAAACCAGTTCCGAAAAATGGTCGAGAATTATAAATTGTCTAATAGCAACTGGAAGATATGTTGCGTCATAAGCCTCTGATGGTTCACAAGGTGCACGGTCCACTCGAAATCCTAATGCTGTATTTGTAGTACATACACTAAGTCTTCTCTGTTGATGTCAGACTAGAGTTTTATTAGAGTTTTACTTTGCAACAATGGGATTCGAACAATTGATCTGTATATTTTTAATAATGCACAATGCTACTATTCCTAGGCTGAATGGATGACATGGCTCTTATGTATCATTATGTATCGTTTCCATTAAGTACTAATTTAAATAAAGTCCCTCTGTCCTCAGTGCTAGGTTGTGGGTTTAATACACATTATTATGATCAACCTGTTGAATAGTATAATAACAATATTCCTGTAAAAGTCATTTAGTAATGAACAACCTCAGTTCTGTGAAAGCACATCATGTCTCTGATGTGTACACTGCAGACCTGACCGGGGTTTGCACGCAAGGGCCTGTATGTGTGTGTGTGTGTGTGTGTGTGTGTGTGTGTGTGTGTGTGTGTGTGTGTGTGTGTGTGTGTGTGTGTGTGTGTGTGTGTATGTATGTGTGTGTGTGTGTGTGTGTGTGTGTGTGTGTGTGTGTGTGTGTGTGTGTGTGTGTGTGTGTGTGTGTGTGTGTGAAACAAATAAAGATAAATATAGCTAGTGTGGCCACGAGCGGTCGTGCAGGGTAGAGGCTGCGCGAAAACGCCTCTAAAACAAGCGCGTGCCCACGCCCGATCCGTGGAAGCACTTAGAACTAGCAAACGTACTAGCAGAAATCAACGATCGCACACGGGTCATTGAGTGTGTACAGGGTTCGTCTGCGTGTGTGGCATTGGGCAATCTACCGGCAACCGAGTGGCCTGAAGGCGGAACCGGCCAACCCGTCGCCCTCACCATCGTTGTGCTTCGAGATGAACTATTGCTAAAGATGATCGTCCTCGTCAACCACGGCGCTACCAGAGTTACCACGACATGCGCCTTAAAAGCGTTCTCGTTTGGGTCAGCGCCACCAGAATTGAATCGGCAAGTCAGCGGATATTACACAACTCGTAACGAAGACCCTCTCCGCGACCTCGCGGCCAGTGTGCGCAGTGTACAGCAAATGACAAACGATGTTGCGAGCGATATATCGGAAAAACTTTGCACTGACGTGACGGTCGCCACTGCAGGTTGTGCGAGTCTCGCGCAAAGTGCCATATCAAACGTGCGCAAGCTAGTGACAAGCAACTTCACCAGATCCGTAGATTCTGCATACGCTCGGATACGAATGAAAGTATCGAGAGATAACACCGACACAAGTTGCGCGACGGCGCTGGCTGCAGTCGCTACAACACTGGATTTATTAATCAACGTAATTGTGATCGTAATGGCGTTTCGAGTGTGCACCAGAAACTACAACCAGTACTACAGAAAACTGGCATGAGGGTCGCGGTCTAACGTTATGTTGGTGTCTCGCATCGACCGTCGACGGCCGTTTGCCAGCGGCTGAAAATGACAGTTGACGAAATGGAAACGCCGACCGTCGATAGTGCACTCTCGCAAGTTCCAACCGCACCATCTCAGGAGACAGACCACAGAGTGATATTAGCGGAGGGTAGATAGAAAATGCGCAAACCGCCGCAACCGCCCATATACATACTATACGAGTTCAACATAGAGTGGAGTAAGAAGTTACTACCGATTGTATTTCCAACGTGCAAGCAGCTGGTGTTTGACGCTTTACTTGAGTATCACAGAGGTTGCGATGTCCTGTGTTCCACGAGCGCATGGAAACAAGTGAACAAACTTCTACGGACCGTACTGTTGGGGTATGAGCGAGCTGTAAAATCAATACACGCTAGACACGCGGACTTTGCCACGTTACTGGACACGCATATCGCCACAAAAAAACCGGGTCAAGTGTTCGGGGCGTCACCGCGCTCGACTATACACGTCTTGGCCTACCACGAGTACATGAGCCCACAGATCCTAAGCGAGGTCGAAGCCGTTGTGTCTACCCAACGCAAATTCAGCACAGCCGTGCGCGCTAAGACAAGTCCCTCTAGACTGCTGGAAATTTTGGAAACGTGGAAGGCTGGCGTGTACGCGCTTTCTACACATCTCAACGGTATGATCGCGATACTCTCGGCCGCACAACAACTAATGGTCATGTGTTCGGAAGGTCTGATCAGGTCTGACATGACCGGTTGTCAATCGACGTCGAGCGTGCACTCACACACGGATATCCTGGCGTACAGTAAAGCGACGTCGACCTCTAAGCTCACGTTGATCGCCGATGTTTCGAAGGGCAATCGAGTGTGTTGGCTGACGAAAGCTATGGTGACCGACGGTCGCGTCGACTACAATGTGCCTCATTGCGACTGGAGAGGCGTATGTGATCCTTTGCAAATCGATAACACCACCGCGGTCGAGTGCGAAGTCACGGTCGGCGGCGTGTTGTCCTTACTGTGCCCCATACAATGTGACGGTCCGTGTGACGGACCGGTGTGTTACGACCCGACTAACGAAACGTACCAGGTGATAACATTGCATCCGCCCATTACAGCGGAGCGAGCGTTTCGCCACACTCCCAAACCAAGGTTAATAGTTGTAACGCACGCCCTTTCGGACCTCGGTGCACGTGAAACACTGGCGTACACTCACAACATCACGCTCGAGACAGCTCAAGCGTTACGCGAAACAAAGGACGTGTTCAAATCCATAGAGAATATACGGTCTTTAGCGTATGCGTATATAAAGGAGGTCGATGACATTTACAGACCTGGCGGTGTGGGCACCACAGTAGAACAACAAGGTGCTCTCAAGCGCACACAGATACTGGCCGCATTATCACTCGCGATGTCTATCCTGACATGCCCGTTTCTGATTTCTATGTATATTAAATTATGACAAGAGCTACGGTGGTTACGATTACACTCTGACCACGTGCCTTAGTTTCTGCTAGTGACCTATAAATACATTTGCCCACTTGCTCTCACTGCCATTAAAGCGGCTGTACCCACACGTACAACACCCAAGAAAAAAAAAGATCTCGCTGTCTGTACTGGGTGTACTCTCAGTAGTCGCAGTTGCTCAGGCCATGGTGGTACGCTCACATAACGCCTCTGAGATACGTCCCATCACACCACCTCCTACACTACTCGCGAAGGAGTATTCAACACCCCCTTTGTTCGAAGACAACCATTATAACGAGCACAGCACAACGCTTGCCGCACGCGAAGACAACATGCAGGAGACAACGCTACCACCTGTCGTGAGAACAACGGATTCGAGTGACAACGATCGCGACTATGACGAGCACATTACAGCACCCTCTGTGCACGAAGACCAGGTGCAGGAGACAACGCTACCACCTGTCGTGAGAAACAAGAGTTTGGTTAACAATGATCATCGTCGTGTCCCATTGTAAACTGGGCGTGCCATCGCACACATCGTACATGTGTGTTAACCCACCTGTATGCGACAGACTTTGTGTGTTGCATGACATCGAGATGTATTGACGTCTGTGTCAATACAGGACTCTCTATAAGCCGGGAGCTGGACGCTAACGACCCGTGCATGCGCCACACAAAAGGTATCGTACATGTGTTAACCCACCTGTATGCGACAGACTTTGTGTGTTGCATGACATCGAGATGTATTGACGTCTGTGTCAATACAGGACTCTCTAAGCTGGGAGCTGGATGCTAACAACCCGTGCATGCGCCACACAAAAGGTATCGTACATGTGTTAACCCACCTGTATGTGACAGACTTTGTGTGTTGCATGACATCGAGATGTATTGACGTCTGTGTCAATACAGGACTCTCTAAGCTGGGAGCTGGACGATAACGACCCGTGCATGCGCCACACAAAAGGTAACTCGACTAACTACAAAACGCATATTGTGATGTAGAAAGTTGGCTCGACTGTTTGAATCAGCTGCAGCTGCGGTTTACTCACAAAGTGAATCGCACGCTTGTTAGAAGTACATTCGGAGCACTTAAAAAATACATTGCTCTCATCGAGTTCCGTCTCAGCGTTCACCGGCTGATGGGCAAGAGCGTGACATGGGATCGCCAGGAACTTACTTAAGGACTATCATCTCATTTGGCATTTACTCACGGACCCAAGAAACCAGTTCCGAAAAATGGTCGAGAATTATAACTTGTCTAATAGCAACTGGAAGATATGTTGCGTCATAAGCCTCTGATGGTTCACAAGGTGCACGGTCCACTCGAAATCCTAATGCTGTATTTGTAGTACATACACTAAGTCTTCTCTGTTGATGTCAGACTAGAGTTTTATTAGAGTTTTACTTTGCAACAATGGGATTCGAGCAATTGATGTGTATATTTTTAATAGTGCACAATGCTACTATTCCTAGGCTGAATGTACGACATGGCTCTTATGTATCATTATGTATCGTTTCCATTAAGTACAAATTTAAATAAAGTCCCTCTGTCCTCAGTGCTAGGTTGTGGGTTTAATACACATTATTATGATCAACCTGTTGAACAGTATAATAACAATATTCCTGTAAAAGTCATTTAGAAATGAACAACCTCAGTTCTGTGAAAGAACATCATGTCTCTGATGTGTACACTGCAGGCCTGACCGGGGTTTGCACGCAAGGGCCTGTGTGTGTGTGTGTGTGTGTGTGTGTGTGTGTGTGTGTGTGTGTGTGTGTGTGTGTGTGTGTGTGTGTGTGTGAAACAAATAAAGATAAATATAGCTAGTGCGGCCACGAGCGGTCGTGCAGGGTAGAGGCTGCACAAAAACGCCTCTAAAAACAAGCGCGTGCCCACGCCCGATCCGTGGAAGCACGTAGACCTAGCAAACGTACTAGCAGAAATCAACGATCGCACACGGGTCATTGAGTGTGTACAGGGTTCGTCTGCGTGTGTGGCATTGGGCAATCTAGCGGCAACCGTGTGGCCTGAAGGCGGAACCGGCCAACCCGTCGCCCTCACCATCGTTGCGCTTCGAGATGAACTATTGCTAAAGATGATCGTCCTCATCAACCACGGCGCTACCAGAGTAGCTCGTAACGAAGACCCTCTCCGCGACCTCGCGGCCAGTGTGCGCAGTGTACAGCAAATGACAAACGATGTTGCGAGCGATATATTGGAAAAACTTTGCACTGATGCGACGATCGCCACTGCAGGTTGTGCGAGTCTCGCGCAAAGTGCCATATCAAACGTGCGCAAGCTAGTGACAAGCAACTTCACCAGATCCGTAGATTCTGCATACGCTCGGATACGAATGAAAGTATCGAGAGATAACACCGACACAAGTTGCGCGACGGCGCTGACAGGAGTCGCTACAACACTGGATTTATTAATCAACGTAATTGTGATCGTAATGGCGTTTCGAGTGTGCAGCAGAAACTACAACCAGTACTACAGAAAACTGGCATGAGGGTCACGGTTTAACGTTATGTTGGTGTCTCGCATCGACCGTCGACGGCCGTTTGCCAGCGGCTGAAAATGGCAGTTGACGAAATGGAAACGCCGACCGTCGATAGTGCACTCTCGCAAGTTCCAACCGCACCATCTCAGGAGACAGACCACAGAGTCATATTAGCGGAGGGTAGATAGAAAATGCGCAAACCGCCGCAACCGCCCATATACATACTATACGAGTTCAACATAGAGTGGAGTAAGAAGTTACTACCGATTGTATTTCCAACGTGCAAGCAGCTGGTGTTTGACGCTTTACTTGAGTATCACAGAGGTTGCGATGTCCTGTGTTCCACGAGCGCATGGAAACAAGTGAACGAACTTCTACGGACCGTACTGTTGGGGTATGAGCGAGCTGTAAAATCAATACACGCTAGACACGCGGACTTTGCCACGTTACTGGACACGCATATCGCCACAACAAAACCGGGTCAAGTGTTCGGGGCGTCACCGCGCTCGACTATACACGTCTTGGCCTACCACGAGTACATGAGCCCACAGATCCTAAGCGAGGTAGAAGCCGTTGTGTCTACCCAACACAAATTCAGCACAGCCGTGCGCGCTAAGACAAGTCCCTCTAGACTGCTGGAAATTTTGGAAACGTGGAAGGCTGGCGTGTACGCGCTTTCTACACATCTCAACGGTATGATCGCGATACTCTCGGCCGCACAACAACTAATGGTCATGTGTTCGGAAGGTCTGATCAGGTCTGACATGACCGGTTGTCAATCGACGTCGAGCGTGCACTCACACACGGATATCCTGGCGTACAGTAAAGCGACGTCGACCTCTAAGCTCACGTTGATCGCCGATGTTTCGAAGGGCAATCGAGTGTGTTGGCTGATGAAAGCTATGGTGACCGACGGTCGCGTCGACTACAATGTGCCTCATTGCGACTGGAGAGGCGTATGTGATCCTTTGCAAATCGATAACACCACCGCGGTCGAGTGCGAAGTCACGGTCGGCGGCGTGTTGTCCTTACTGTGCCCCATACAATGTGACGGTCCGTTTCACGGACCGGTGTGTTACGACCCGACTAACGAAACGTACCAGGTGATAACATTGCATCCGCCCATTACAGCGGAGCGAGCGTTTTGCCACACTCCCAAACCAAGGTTAATAGTTGTAGCGCACGCCCTTTCGGACCTCGGTGCACGTGAAAAACTGGCGTACACTCACAACATCACGATCGAGACAGCTCAAGCGTTACGCGAAACAAAGGACGTGTTCAAATCCATAGAGAATATACGGTCTTTAGCGTATGCGTATATAAAGGAGGTCGATGACATTTACAGACCTGGCGGCGTGGGCACCACAGTAGAACAACAAGGTGCTCTCAAGCGCACACAGATACTGGCTGCATTATCACTCGCGATGTCTATCCTGACATGCCCGTTTCTGATTTCTATGTATATTAAATTATGACAAGAGCTACGGTGGTTACGATTACACTCTGACCACGTGCCTTAGTTTCTGCTAGTGACCTATAAATACATTTGCCCACTTGCTCTCACTGCCATTAAAGCGGCTGTACCCACACGTACAACACCCAAGAAAAAAAAAGATCTCGCTGTCTGTACTGGGTGTACTCTCAGTAGTCGCAGTTGCTCAGGCCATGGTGGTACGCTCACATAACGCCTCTGAGATACGTCCCATCACACCACCTCCTAAACTACTCGCGAAGGAGTATTCAACACCCCCTTTGTACGAAGACAACCATTATAACGAGCACAGCACAACGCTTGCCGCACGTGAAGACAACATGCAGGAGACAACGCTACCACCTGTCGTGAGAACAACGGATTCGAGTGACAACGATCGCGACTATGAAGAGCACATTACAGCACCCTCTGTGCACGAAGACCAGGTGCAGGAGACAACGCTACCACCTGTCGTGAGAAACAAGAGTTTGGTTAACAATGATCATCGTCGTGTCCCATTGTAAACTGGGCGTGCCATCGCACACATCGTACATGTGTGTTAACCCACCTGTATGCGACAGACTTTGTGTGTTGCATGACATCGAGATGTATTGACGTCTGTGTCAATACAGGACTCTCTATAAGCCGGGAGCTGGACGCTAACGACCCGTGCATGCGCCACACAAAAGGTATCGTACATGTGCTAACCCACCTGTATGCGACAGACTTTGTGTGTTGCATGACATTGAGATGTATTGACGTCTGTGTCAATACAGGACTCTCTAAGCTGGGAGCTGGACACTAACAACCCGTGCATGCGCCACACAAAAGGTATCGTACATGTGTTAACCCACCTGTATGCGACAGACTTTGTGTGTTGCATGACATCGAGATGTATTGACGTCTGTGTCAATACAGGACTCTCTAAGCTGGGAGCTGGACGATAACGACCCGTGCATGCGCCACACAAAAGGTAACTCGACTAACTACAAAACGCATATTGTGATGTAGAAAGTTGGCTCGACTGTTTGAATCAAATGCAGCTGCGGTTTACTCACAAAGTGAATCGCACGCTTGTTAGAAGTACATTCGGAGCACTTAAAAAATACATCGCTCTCATCGAGTTCCGTCTCAGCGTTCACCGGCTGATGGGCAAGAGCGTGACATGGGATCGCCAGGAACTTACTTAAGGACTATCATCTCATTTGGCATTTACTCACGGACCCAAGAAACCAGTTCCGAAAAATGGTCGAGAATTATAACTTGTCTAATAGCAACTGGAAGATATGTTGCGTCATAAGCCTCTGATGGTTCACAAGGTGCACGGTCCACTCGAAATCCTAATGCTGTATTTGTAGTACATACACTAAGTCTTCTCTGTTGATGTCGGACTAGAGTTTTATTAGAGTTTTACTTTGCAACAATGGGATTCGAGCAATTGATGTGTATATTTTTAATAGTGCACAATGCTACTATTCCTAGGCTGAATGTACGACATGGCTCTTATGTATCATTATGTATCGTTTCCATTAAGTACTAATGGCATTTACTCACGGACCCAAGAAACCAGTTCCGAAAAATGGTCGAGAATTATAACTTGTCTAATAGCAACTGGAAGATATGTTGCGTCATAAGCCTCTGATGGTTCACAAGGTGCACGGTCCACTCTAAATCCTAATGCTGTATTTGTAGTACATACACTAAGTCTTCTCTGTTGATGTCAGACTAGAGTTTTATTAGAGTTTTACTTTGCAACAATGGGATTCGAGCAATTGATGTGTATATTTTTAATAGTGCACAATGCTACTATTCCTAGGCTGAATGTGTGACATGGCTCTTATGTATCATTATGTATCGTTTCCATTAAGTACTAATTTAAATAAAGTCCCTCTGTCCTCAGTGCTAGGTTGTGGGTTTAAGTGGCAAGACGCTCCTCGGGGCGCATATTGCTTGGGCCTCTCTCCTGGATGCCCTCTGTCAGACCGAGTGTTGACATGTGGCAAGACTCTCCTCGGGGAGCGTCTTGCTTGGGCTTCTCTCATGGAGGCCGTCAGTCAGACCCAGTGTTGACATGTGTCAAGACGCTCCTCGGGGCGTGTCTTGCTTGGGCCTCTCTCCTGGAGGCGCTCAGTCAGACCCAGTGTTGACATGTGGCAAGACGCTCCTCGGGGCGCGTCTTGCTTGGGCTTCTATCCTGGAGGCCCTCAGTCAGACCCATTGTTGACATGTGGCAAGACGCTCCTCGGGGCACGTCTTGCTTGGGCCTCTCTCCTGGAGGCGCTCAAACAGACCGAGTAGTGACATGTGGCAAGACGCTCCTCTGGGCGCGTCTTGCTGGGGCTTCTCTCATGGAGGCACTCAGTCAGACCCAGTGTTGACATGTGTCAAGACGCTCCTCGGGGGGCGTCTTGCTTTGGCCTCTCTCCTGGAGGCACTCAGTCAGACCGAGTGCTGACATGTGGCAAGAAGCTCCTCGGGGCGCGTCTTGCTTGGACTTCTCTCCCGGAGGCCCTCAGTAAGAACCATTGTTGACATGTGGCAAGACGCTCCTCGGGACGCGTCTTTCTTGGGCCTCTCTCCAGAAGGCCCTCAATCAGACCCAGTGTTGACACGTGGCAAGACGCTCCTCAGGGCGCGTCTTGCTTGGGCCTCTCTCCTGGAGGCGCTCAGTCAGACTGAGTAGTGACATGTGGCCTGACGCTCCTCGGGGCGCGTGTTGCTTGGGCCTCTCTCCTGGAGGCGCTCAGTCAGACCAAGTGGTGACATGTGGCAAGACAATCCTCGGGGCGCATCTTGCTTGGGCCTCTCTCCTGGAGGCTCTCTGTCAGACCCAGTGTTGACATGTGGCAAGACACTCCTCGGGGCGCGTCTTGCTTGGGCCTCTCTCATGGAGGCCCTCTGTCAGACCCAGTGTTGACATGTGTCAAGACGCTCCTCGGGGCGCGTCTTGCTTTGGCCTCTCTCCTGGAGGCGCTCAGTCAGACCGAGTGCTGACATGTGGCAAGAAGCTCCTCGGGGCGCGTCTTGCTTGGGCTTCTCTCCTGGAGGCCCTCAGTAAGACCCATTGTTGACATGTGGCAAGACGCTCCTCGGGGCGCGTCCTGCTTGGGCCTCTCTCCTGGAGGCGCTCAGTCAGACTGAGTAGTGACATGTGTTCTGACGCTCCTCGGGGCGCGTGTTGCTTGGGCCTCTCTCCTGCAGGCGCTCAGTCAAACCAAGTGGTGACATGTGGCAAGACACTCCTCGGGGCGCTTCTTGCTTGGGCCTCTCTCCTGGAGGCCCTCTGTCATACCCAGTGTTGACATGTGTCAAGACGCTCCTCGGGGCGCGTCTTGCTTGGGCTTCTCTCCTGGAGGCCCTCAGTCAGACCCATTGTTGGCATGTGGCAAGACGCTCCTCGGGGCGCGTCTTGCTTGGGCCTCTCTCCTGGAGGCGCTCAGTCAGACCGAGTGCCTACATGTGGCAAGACGCTCCTCGGGCCGCGTGTTGCTTGGGCTTCTCTCCTGGAGGCCCTCAGTCAGACCCATTGTTGACATGTGGCCTGACGCTCCTCGGGGCGCGTGTTGCTTGGGCCTCTCTCCTGGAGGCGCTCAGTCAGACCAAGTGGTGACATGTGGCAAGACACTCCTCGGGGCGCGTCTTGCTTGGGCCTCTCTCCTGGAGGCCCTCTGTCATACCCAGTGTTGACATGTGTCAAGACGCTCCTCGGGGCGCGTCTTGCTTGGGCTTCTCTCCTGGAGGCCCTCAGTCAGACCCATTGTTGGCATGTGGCAAGACGCTCCTCGGGGCGCGTCTTGCTTGGGCCTCTCTCCTGCAGGCGCTCAGTCAGACCGAGTGCTGACATGTGGCAAGACGCTCCTCGGGCCGCGTGTTGCTTGGGCTTCTCTCCTGGAGGCCCTCAGTCAGACCCATTGTTGACATGTGGCAAGACGCTTCTCGGGGCGCGTCTTGCTTGGGCCTCTCTCCTGGAGGCGCTCAGTCAGACCGAGTGCTGACATGTGGCAAGACGCTCCTCGGGGCGCGTCTTGATTGGGCCTCTCTCCTGGAGGCGCTCAGTCAGACTGAGTAGTGACATGTGGCCTGACGATCCTCGGGGCACGTCTTGCTTGGGCCTCTCTCCTGGAGGCGCTCAGTCAGACCCAGTGGTGACATGTGGCAAGACACTCCTCGGGGCGCGTCTTGCTTGGGCTTCTCTCCTGGAGGCGCTCAGACAGACCCAGTGTTGACATGTGGCAAGACGCTCCTCGGGGCGCGTCTTGCTTGGACCTCCCTCCTGGAGGCGCTCAGTCAGACCGAGTAGTGACATTTGGCAAGACGCTCCTCGGGGCGCGTCTTGCTTGGACCTCTCTCCTGGAGGCGCTCAGTTAGACCGAGTAGTGACATGTGGCAAGACGCTCCTCGGGGCGCGTCTTGCTTGGGCCTCTCTCCTGGAGGCGCTCAGTCAGACCGAGTGCTGACATAAGGCAAGACGCTCCTCGGGGCGCATCTTGCTTGGGCTCTCTCCTGGAGGCGCTAAGTCAGACCCAGTGTTGACACGTGGCAAGACGCTCCTCGGGGCGCGTCTTGCTTGGGCCTCTCTCCTGGAGGCGCTCAGTCAGACACAGTGTTGACATGTGGCAAGACACTCCTCGGGGCGCGTCTTGCTTGGGCTTCTCTAATGGAGGCCCACAGTAAGACCCATTGTTGACATCTGGAAAGAAGCTCCTCGGGGCGCGTCTTGCTTTGGCTTCTCTCCTGGAGGCCCTCAGTCAGACCCATTGTTGACATGTGGCAAGACGCTCCTCGGGGCGCGTATTGCTTGGGCCTCTCTCATGGAGGCCCTCAGTCAGACCCAGTGTTGACATGTGTCAAGACGCTCCTCGGGGCGTGTCTTGCTTGGGCCTCTCTCCTGGAGGCGCTCAGTCAGACCCAGTGTTGACATGTGGCAAGACGCTCCTCGGGGCGCTTCTTGCTTGGGCTTCTCTCCTGGAGGCCCTCAGTAAGACCCATTGTTGACATGTGGCAAGACGCTCCTCGGGGCACGTCTTGCTTGGGCCTCTCTCCTGGAGGCGCTCAGTCAGACCGAGTAGTGACATGTGGCAAGACGCTCCTCGGGGCGCGTCTTGCTGGGGCTTCTCTCATGGAGGCACTCAGTCAGACCCAGTGTTGACATGTGGCAAGACGCTCCTCGGGGCGCGTGTTGCTTGGACCTCTCTCCTGGAGGCGCTCAGTCAGACCGAGTAGTGACATGTGGCAAGACGCTCCTCGGGGCGCGTCTTGCTGGGGCCTCTCTCCTGGAGGCGCTCAGTCAGACCCAGTGTTGACATGTGTCAAGACGCTCCTCGGGCGTTTCTTGCTTGCGCCTCTCTCCTGGAGGCGCTCAGTCAGACCCAGAGGTGACATGTGGCAAGACGCTCCTCGGGCCTCTCTCCTGGAGGCGCTCAGTCAGACCCAGTGTTGACATGTGGCAAGACGCTCCTCGGGGCGCGTCTTGCTTGGGCCTCTCTCCTGGAGGTGCTCAGTCAGACCCAGTGTTAACATGTGGCAAGACGCTCCTCGGGGCGCGTCTTGCTGGGGCTTCTCTCATGGAGGCACTCAGTCAGACCCAGTGTTGACATGTGGCAAGATGCTCCTCGGGGCACGTCTTGCTTGGGCCTCTCTCCTGGAGGCGCTCAGTCAGACCCAGAGGAGACATGGGTCAAGACGCTCCTCGGGGAGCGTCTTGCTTGGGCCTCTCTCCTGAAGGCGCTCAGTCAGACCGAGTGCTGACATGTTGCAAGACGCTCCTCCGGGCGCGTCTTGCTTGGGCCTCTCTCCTGGAGGCGCTCAGTCAGACCCAGTGTTCACATTTGGCAAGACGCTCCTCGGGGCGCGTCTTGCTTGGGCCTCCTTCCTGGAGGCGCTCAGTCAGACCGAGTGCTGACATGTGGCAAGACGCTCCTCGGGGCGCATCTTGCTTGGGCTTCTCTCCTGGAGAACCTCAGTCAGACCCAGTGTTGACATGTGGCAAAACGCTCCTCGGGGCGCGTCTTATTTGGGCCTCTCTCCTGGGGGCCCTCAGTCAGACCCAGTGTTGACATGTGGCAAGACGCTCCTCGGGGCGCGTCTTGCTCGGGCATCTCTCCTGGAGGCCCTCAGTCAGACCCATTGTTGACATGTGGCAAGACGCTCCTCGGGGCACGTCTTGCTTGGGCCTCTCTCCTGGAGGCGCTCAGTCAGACCGAGTATTGACATGTGGCAAGACGCTCCTCGGGGCGCGTCTTGCTTGGACCTCCCTCCTGGAGGCGCTCAGTCAGACCGAGTAGTGACATGTGGCAAGACGCTCCTCGGGGCGTGTCTTGCTTGGACCTCTCTCCTGCAGGCGCTCAGTTAGACCGAGTAGTGACATGTGGCAAGACGCTCGTCGGGGCGGGTCTTGCTTGGGCCTCTCTCCTGGAGGCGCTCATTCAGAACTGGAAGATATGTTGCGTCATAAGCCTCTGATGGTTCACCAGGTGCACGGTCCACTCGAAATCCTAATGCTGTATTTGTAGTACATACACTAAGTCTTCTCTGTTGATGTCAGACTAGAGTTTTATTAGAGTTTTACTTTGCAACAATGGGATTCGAGCAAATGATCTGTATATTTTTAATAGTGCACAATGCTACTATTCCTAGGCTGAATGTATGACATGGCTCTTATGTATCATTATGTATCGTTTCCATTAAGTACTAATTTAAATAAAGTCCCTCTGTCCTCAGTGCTAGGTTGTGGGTTTAATACACATTATTATGATCAACCTGTTGAATAGTATAAGCCCCATACAATGTGACGGTCCGTGTGACGGACCGGTGTGTTACGACCCGACTAACGAAACGTACCAGGTGATAACATTGCATCTGCCCATTACAGCGGAGCGAGCGTTTCGCCACACTCCCAAACCAAGGTTAATAGTTGTAGCGCACGCCTTTTCGGACCTCGGTGCACGCGAAACACTGGTGTACACTCACAACATCACGCTCGAGACAGCTCAAGCGTTACGCGAAACAAAGGACGTGTTCAAATCCATAGAGAATATACGGTCTTTAGCGTATGCGTATATAAAGAAGGTCGATGACATTTACAGACCCGGCGGCGTGGGCACCACAGTAGAACAACAAGGTGCTCTCAAGCGCACACAGAAACTGGCCGCATTATCACTCGCGATGTCTATCCTGACATACCCGTTTCTGATTTCTATGTATATTAAATTATGACAAGAGCTACTTTAGGTGGTTACGATTACACTCTGACCACGTGCCTTAGTTTCTGCTAGTGACCTATAAATACAATTGCCCACTTGCTCTCACTGCCATTAAAGCGGCTGTACCCACACGTACAACACCCAAGAAAAAAAATTGATCTCGCTGTCTGTACTGGGTGTACTCTCAGTAGTCGCAGTTGCTCAGGCCATGGTGGTACGCTCACATAACGCCTCTGAGATACGTTCCATCACACCACCTCCTAGACTACTCGCGAAGGAGTATTCAACACCCCCTTTGTACGAAGACAACCATTATAACGAGCACAGCACAACGCTTGCCGCACGCGAAGACAACATGCAGAAGACAACGCTACCACCTGTCGTGAGAACAACGGATTCGAGTGACAACGATCGCGACTATGACGAGCACATTACAACACACTCTGTGCACGAAGACCAGGTGCAGGAGACAACGCTACCACCTGTCGTGAGAAACAAGAGTTTGGTTAACAATGATCATCGCCGTGTCCCATTGTAAACGGGCGCGCCATCGCACACATCGTACATGTGTGTTAACCCACCTGTATGCGACAGACTTTGTGTGTTGCATGACATCGAGATGTATTGACGTCTGTGTCAATACAGGACTCTCTATAAGCCAGGAGCTGGACGCTAACGACCCGTGCATGCGCCACACAAAAGGTATCGTACATGTGTTAACCCACCTGTATGCGACAGACTTTGTGTGTTGCATGACATCGAGATGTATTGACGTCTGTGTCAATACAGGACTCTCTAAGCTGGGAGCTGGACGCTAACGACCCGTGCATGCGCCACACAAAAGGTAACTCGACTAACTACAAAACGCATATTGTGATGTAGAAAGTTGGCTCGACTGTTTGAATCAGCTGCAGCTGCGGTTTACTCACGAAGTGAATCGCACGCTTGTTAGAAGTCTATTCGGAGCACTTAAAAAATACATCGCTCTCATCGAGTTCCGTCTCAGCATTCACCGGCTGATGGGCAAGAGCGTGACATGGGATCGCCAGGAACTTACTTAAGGACTATCATCTCATTTGGCATTTACTCACGGACCCAAGAAACCAGTTCCGAAAAATGGTCGAGAATTATAACTTGTCTAATAGCAACTGGAAGATATGTTGCGTCATAAGCCTCTGATGGTTCACAAGGTGCACGGTCCACTCGAAATCCTAATGCTGTATTTGTAGTACATACACTAAGTCTTCTCTGTTGATGTCAGACTAGAGTTTTATTAGAGTTTTACTTTGCAACAATGGGATTCGAGCAATTGATCTGTATATTTTTAATAATGCACAATGCTACTATTCCTAGGCTGAATGTATGACATGGCTCTTATGTATCATTATGTATCGTTTCCATTAAGTACTAATTTAAATAAAGTCCCTCTGTCCTCAGTGCTAGGTTGTGGGTTTAATACACATTATTATGATCAACCTGTTGAATAGTATAATAACAATATTCCTGTAAAAGTCATTTAGTAATGAACAACCTCAGTTCTGTGAAAGCACATCATGTCTCTGATGTGTACACTGCAGGCCTGACCGGGGTTTGCATGCAAGGTCCTGTGTGTGTGTGTGTGTGTGTGTGTGCGTGCGTGTGTGTGTGTGTGTGTGTGTGTGTGTGTGTGTGTGTGTGTGTGTGTGTGTGAAACAAATAAAGATAAATATAGCTAGTGCGGCCACGAGCGGTCGTGCAGGGTAGAGGCTGCGCGAAAACGCCTCTAAAAACAAGCGCGTGCCCACGCCCGATCCGTGGAAGCACGTAGACCTAGCAAACGTACTAGCAGAAATCAACGATCGCACACGGGTCATTGAGTGTGTACAGGGTTCGTCTGCGTGTGTGGCATTGGGCAATCTAGCGGCAACCGTGTGGCCTGAAGGCGGAACCGGCCAACCCGTCGCCCTCACCATCGTTGCGCTTCGAGATGAACTATTGCTAAAGATGATCGTCCTCATCAACCACGGCGCTACCAGAGTAGCTCGTAACGAAGACCCTCTCCGCGACCTCGCGGCCAGTGTGCGCAGTGTACAGCAAATGACAAACGATGTTGCGAGCGATATATCGAAAAAACTTTGCACTGACGCGACGGTCGCCACTGCAGGTTGTGTGAGTCTCGCGCAAAGTGCCATATCAAACGTGCGCAAGCTAGTGACAAGCAACTTCACCAGATCCGTAGATTCTGCATACGCTTGAATACCAACGAAAGTATCGAGAGATAACACCGACACGAGTTGCGCGACGGCGCTGGCTGCAGTCGCTACAACACTGGATTTATTAATCAACGTAATTGTGATCGTAATGGCGTATCGAGTGTGCACCAGAAACTACAACCATTACTACAGAAAACTGGCATGAGGGTCGCGGTCTAACGTTATGTTGGTGTCTCGCATCGACCGTCGACGGCCGTTTTCCAGCGGCTGAAAATGGCACAGTTGACGAAATGGAAACGCCGACCGTCCATAGTGCACTCTCGCAAGTTCCAACCGCACCATCTCAGGAGACAGACCACAGAGTCATATTAGCGGAGGGTAGATAGAAAATGCGCAAACCGCCGCAACCGCCCATATACATACTATACGAGTTCAACATAGAGTGGAGTAAGAAGTTACTACCGATTGTATTTACAACGTGCAAGCAGCTGGTGTGTGACGCTTTACTTGATTATCACAGAGGTTGCGATGTCCTGTGTTCCACGAGCGCATGGAAACAAGTGAACGAACTTCTACGGACCGTACTGTTGGGGTATGAGCGAGCTGTAAAATCAATACACGCTAGACACGCGGACTTTGCCGCATTACTGGACACGCATATCGCCACAACAAAACCGGGTCAAGTGTTCGGGGCGTCACCGCGCTCGACTATACACGTCTTGGCCTACCACGAGTACATGAGCCCACAAGATCCTAAGCGAGGTAGAAGCCGTTGTGTCTACCCAACGCAAATTCAGCACAGCCGTGCGCGCTAAGACAAGTCCCTCTAGATTGCTGGAAACTTTGGAAACGTGGAAGGCTGGCGTGTACGCGCTTTCTACACATCTCAACGGTATGATCGCGATACTCTCGGCCGCACAACAACTAATGGTCATGTGTTCGGAAGGTCTGATCAGGTCTGACATGACCGGTTGTCAATCGACGTCGAGCGTGCACTCACACACGGATATCCTGGCGTACAGTAAAGCGACAGCGACCTCTACGCTCACGTTGATCGCCGATGTTTCGAAGGGCAATCGAGTGTGTTGGCTGACGAAAGCTATGGTGACCGACGGTCGCGTCGACTACAATGTGCCTCATTGCGACTGGAGAGGCGTATGTGATCCTTTGCAAATCGACAACACCACCGCGGTCGAGTGCGAAGTCACGGTCGGTGGCGTGTTGTCCTTACTGTGCCCCATACAATGTGACGGTCCGTGTCACGGACCGGTGTGTTACGACCCGACTAACGAAACGTACCAGGTGATAACATTGCATCTGCCCATTACAGCGGAGCGAGCGTTTCGCCACACTCCCAAACCAAGGTTAATAGTTGTAGCGCACGCCCTTTCGGACCTCGGTGCACGCGAAACACTGGCGTACACTCACAAAATCACGCTCGAGACAGCTCAAGTGTTACGCAAAACAAAGGACGTGTTCAAATCCATAGAGAATATACGGTCTTTAGCGTATGCGTATATAAAGAAGGTCGATGACATTTACAGACCCGGCGGCGTGGGCACCACAGTAGAACAACAAGGAGCTCTCAAGCGCACACAGATACTGGCCGCATTATCACTCGCGATGTCTATCCTGACATGCCCGTTTCTGATTTCTATGTTAATTAAATTATGACAAGAGCTACGGTGGTTACGATTACACTCTGACCACGTGCCTTAGTTTCTGCTAGTGACCTATAAATACATTTGACCACTTGCTCTCACTGCCATTAAAGCGGCTGTACCCACACGTACAACACCCAAGTAAAAAAATGATCTCGCTGTCTGTACTGGGTGTACTCTCAGTAGTCGCAGTTGCTCAGGCCATGGTGGTACGCTCACATAACGCCTCTGAGATACGTCCCATCACACCACCTCCTACACTACTCGCGAAGGAGTATTCAACACCCCCTTTGTACGAAGACAACCATTATAACGAGCACAGCACAACGCTTGCCGCACGCGAAGACAACATGCAGGAGACAACGCTACCACCTGTCGTGAGAACAACGGATTCGAGTGACAACGATCGCGACTATGACGAGCACATTACAGCACCCTCTGTGCACGAAGACCAGGTGCAGGAGACAACGCTACCACCTGTCGTGAGAAACAAGAGTTTGGTTAACAATGATCATCGTCGTGTCCCATTGTAAACTGGGCGTGCCATCGCACACATCGTACATGTGTGTTAACCCACCTGTATGCGACAGACTTTGTGTGTTGCATGACATCGAGATGTATTGACGTCTGTGTCAATACAGGACTCTCTATAAGCCGGGAGCTGGACGCTAACGACCCGTGCATGCGCCACACAAAAGGTATCGTACATGTGTTAACCCACCTGTATGCGACAGACTTTGTGTGTTGCATGACATCGAGATGTATTGACGTCTGTGTCAATACAGGACTCTCTAAGCTGGGAGCTGGACGCTAACGACCCGTGCATGCACCACACAAAAGGTAACTCGACTAACTACAAAACGAATATTGTGATGTAGAATGTTGGCTCGACTGTTTGAATCAGCTGCAGCTGCGGTTTACTCACGAAGTGAATCGCACGCTTGTTAGAAGTACATTCGGAGCACTTAAAAAATACATCGCTCTCATCGAGTTCCGTCTCAGCGTTCACCGGCTGATGGGCAAGAGCGTGACATGGGATCGCAAGGAACTTACTTAAGGACTATCATCTCATTTGGCATTTACTCACAGACCCAAGAAACCAGTTCCAAAAAATGGTCCAGAATTATAACTTGTCTAATAGCAACTGGAAGATATGTTGCGTCATAAGCCTCTGATGGTTCACAAGGTGCACGGTCCACTCGAAATCCTAATGCTGTATTTGTAGTGCATACACTAAGTCTTCTCTGTTGATGTCAGACTAGAGTTTTATTAGAGTTTTACTTTGCAACAATGGGATTCGAACAATTGATGTGTATATTTTCAAGACGCGCCCCGAGGAGCGTCTTGCCACATGTCACTACTCGGTCTGACTGAGCGCCTCCAGGAGAGAGGCCCAAGCAAGACGTGCCCCGAGGAGCGTCTTGCCACATGTCAACAATGGGTCTGACTGAGGGCCTCCAGGAGAGAAGCCCAAGCAAGAAGCGCCCCGAGGAGCGTCTTGCCACATGTCAACACTGGGTCTGACTGAGCGCTTCCAGGAGAGAAGCCCAAGCAAGACACGGCCCGAGGAGCGTCTTGACACATGTCAACACTGGGTCTGACTGAGGGCCTCCATGAGAGAAGCCCAAGCAAGACGCGCCCCGAGGAGAGTCTTGCCACATGTCAACACTGGGTCTGACAGAGGGCATCCAGGAGAGAGGCCCAAGCAATACGCGCCCCGAGGAGCGTCTTGCCACATGTCAACAATGGGTCTGACTGAGGGCCTCCAGCAGAGAAGCCAAAGCAAGACGCGCCCCGAGGACCTTCTTTCCACATGTCAACAATGGGTCTTACTGTGGGCCTCCATGAGAGAAGCCCAGGCAAGACGCGCCCCGAGGAGTGTCTTGCCACATGTCACCACTGGGTCTGACTGAGCTCCTCCAGGAGAGAGGCCCAAGCAAGACGCGCCCAGAGGAGCGTCTTGCCACGTGTCACCACTGGGTCTGATTGAGCACCTCCAGGAGAGAGGCCCCAGCAAGACGCGCCCCGAGGAGCGTCTTGCCTTATGTCAGCACTCGGTCTGACTGAGCGCCTCCAGGAGAGAGGCCCGAGGAGTGTCTTGCCACATGTCACCTCTGGGTCTGACTGAGCGCCTCCAGGAGAGAGGCGCAAGCAAGAAACGCCCGAGGAGCGTCTTGACACATGTCAACACTGGGTCTGATTGAGCGCCTCCAGGAGAGAGGCCCAAGCAAGACGCGCCCCGAGGAGCGTCTTGCCACATGTCACTACTCGGTCTGACTGAGCGCCTCCAGGAGAGAGGTCCAAGCAACACGCGCCCCGAGGAGCGTCTTGCCACATGTCAACACTGGGTCTGACTGAGTGCCTCCATGAGAGAAGCCCCAGCAAGACGCGCCCCGAGGAGCGTCTTGCCACATGTCACTACTCGGTCTGACTGAGCGCCTCCAGGAGAGAGGCCCAAGCAAGACGTGCCCCGAGGAGCGTCTTGCCACATGTCAACAATGGGTCTGACTGAGGTCCTCCAGGAGAGAAGCCCAAGCAAGAAGCGCCCCGAGGAGCGTCTTGCCACATGTCAACACTGGGTCTGACTGAGCGCTTCCAGGAGAGAAGCCCAAGCAAGACACGGCCCGAGGAGCGTCTTGACACATGTCAACACTGGGTCTGACTGAGGGCCTCCATGAGAGAAGCCCAAGCAAGACGCGCCCCGAGGAGAGTCTTGCCACATGTCAACACTGGGTCTGACAGAGGGCATCCAGGAGAGAGGCCCAAGCAATACGCGCCCCGAGGAGCGTCTTGCCACATGTCAACAATGGGTCTGACTGAGGGCCTCCAGCAGAGAAGCCAAAGCAAGACGCGCCCCGAGGACCTTCTTTCCACATGTCAACAATGGGTCTTACTGTGGGCCTCCATGAGAGAAGCCCAGGCAAGACGCGCCCCGAGGAGTGTCTTGCCACATGTCACCACTGGGTCTGACTGAGCTCCTCCAGGAGAGAGGCCCAAGCAAGACGCGCCCAGAGGAGCGTCTTGCCACGTGTCACCACTGGGTCTGATTGAGCACCTCCAGGAGAGAGGCCCCAGCAAGACGCGTCCCGAGGAGCGTCTTGCCTTATGTCAGCACTCGGTCTGACTGAGCGCCTCCAGGAGAGAGGCCCAAGCAAGACGCGCCCCGAGGAGCGTCTTGCCACATGTCACTACTCGATCTAACTGAGCTCCTCCAGGAGAGAGGTCCAAGTAAGACGCGCCCCGAGGAGCGTCTTGCCCAATGTCACTACTCGGTCTGACTGAGCGCCTCCAGGAGGGAGGTCCAAGCAAGACGCGCCCCGAGGAGCGTCTTGCCACATGTCACTACTCGGTCTGACTGAGCGCCTCCAGGAGAGAGGCACAAGCAAGACGTGCCCCGAGGAGCGTTTTGCCACATGTCAACACTGGGTCGGACTGAGGGCCTCCATGAGAGAAGCCCAAGCAAGACGCGCCCCGAGGAGAGTCTTGCCACATGTCAACACTCGGTCTGACAGAGGGCATTCAGGAGAGAGGCCGAAGCAATACGCGCCCCGAGGAGCGTCTTGCCACATGTCACCACTGGGTCTGAATGAGCGCCTCCAGGAGAGAGGCCCAACCAAGACGCGCCCCGAGGAGTGTTTTGCCACATGCCAACACTGGGTCTGACTGAGCGCCTCCAGGAGAGAGGCCCAAGCAAGACGCGCCCCGAGGAGCGTCTTGCCACGTGTCAACACTGGGTCTGACTGAGCGCCTCCAGGAGAGAGGCCCAAGCAAGACGCGCCCCGAGGAGCGTCTTGCCACATGTCAGCACTGGGTCTGACTGAGCGCCTCCAGGAGAGAGGCCCCAGCAAGACGCGCCCCGAGGAGCGTCTTGCCTTATGTCAGCACTCGGTCTGACTGAGCGCCTCCAGGAGAGAGGCCCAAGCAAGACGCGCCCCGAGGAGCGTCTTGCCACATGTCAACAATGGGTCTGACTGAGGGCCTAAAGGAGAGAGGCCCAAGCAAGATGCGCCCAGAGGAGCGTCTTGCCACATGTCAACACTGGGTCTGACAGAGGGCCTCCAGGAGAGAGGCCCAAGCAAGACGAGCCCCGAGGAGCGTCTTGCCACATGTCACCTCTGGTTCTGACTGAGCGCCTCCAGGAGAGAGGCCCAAGCAAGACGCGCCCCGAGGAGCGTCTTGTCACATGTCAACACTGGGTCTGTCTGAGCGCCTCCAGGAGAGAAGCCCAAGCAAGACGCGCCCCGAGCAGCGTCTTGCCACATGTCAACAATGGGTCTGACTGAGGGCCTCCAGGAGAGAAGCCCAAGCAAGACGCGCCCCGAGGAGCGTCTTGACACATGTCAACACTGGGTCTGACAGAGGGCCTCCAGGAGAGAGGCCCAAGCAAGACGCGCCCCGAGGAGTGTCTTGCCACATGTCACCACTGGGTCTGACTGAGCGCCTCCAGGAGAGAGGCCCAAGCAAGACGCGCCCCGAGGAGTGTCTTGCCACATGTCACCACTGGGTCTGACTGAGCGCCTCCAGGAGAGAGGCCCCAGCAAGACGCGCCCCGAGGAGAGTCTTGCCACATGTCAACACTCGGTCTGACAGAGGGCATTCAGGAGAGAGGTCCAAGCAATACGCTCCCCGAGGAGCGTCTTGCCACATGTCACCACTGGGTCTGAATGAGCGCCTCCAGGAGAGAGGCCCAACCAAGACGCGCCCCGAGGAGCGTCTTGCCACATGTGAACACTGGGTCTGACTGAGCGCCTCCAGGAGAGAGGCCCAAGCAAGACGCGCCCCGAGGAGCATCTTGACACATGTCTCCTTTGGGTCTGACTGAGCGCCTCCAGGAGAGAGGCCCAAGCAAGACGTGCCCCGACGAGCATCTTGCCACATGTCAACACTGGGTCTGACTGAGTGCCTCCATGAGAGAAGCCCCAGCAAGACGCGCCCCGAGGAGCATCTTGCCACATGTCAACACTGGGTCTGACTGAGCACCTCCAGGAGAGAGGCCCAAGCAAGAAGCGCCCCAAGGAGCGTCTTGCCACATGTCAACACTGGGTCTGACCGAGCGCCTCCAGGAGAGAGGCCCGAGGAGCGTCTTGCCACATGTCACCTCTGGGTCTGACTGAGCGCCTCCAGGAGAGAGGCGCAAGCAAGAAACGCCCGAGGAGCGTCTTGACACATGTCAACACTGGGTCTGACTGAGCGCCTCCAGGAGAGAGGCCCCAGCAAGACGCGCCCCGAGGAGCGTCTTGCCACATGTCAACAATGGGTCTGACTGAGGGCCTCCAGGAGAGAAGCCCAAGCAAGACGTGCCCCGAGGAGCGTCTTGCCACATTTCAACACTGGGTCTAATTGAGCGCCTCCAGGAGAGAGGCCCAAGCAAGACGCGCCCCGAGGAGCGTCTTGCCACATGTCACTACTCGGTCTGACTGAGCGCCTCCAGGAGAGAGGTCCAAGCAAGACGCGCCCCGAGGAGAGTCTTGCCACATGTCAACACTGGGTCTGACAGAGGGCATCCAGGAGAGAGTCCCAAGCAATACGCGCCCCGAGGAGCGTCTTGCCACATGTCAACAATGGGTCTGACTGAGGGGCTTCAGGAGAGAAGCCAAAGCAAGACGCGCCCCGAGGAGCTTCTTTCCACATGTCAACAATGGGTCTTACTGAGGGCCTCCATGAGAGAAGCCCAAGCAAGACGCGCCCCGAGGAGTGTCTTGCCACATGTCAACACTGTGTCTGACTGAGCGCCTCCAGGAGAGAGGCCCAAGCAAGACGCGCCCCGAGGAGCGTCTTGCCACGTGTCAACACTGGGTCTGACTTAGTGCCTCCAGGAGAGAGGCCCAAGCAAGATGCGCCCCGAGGAGCGTCTTGCCACGTGTCACCACTGGGTCTGACTGAGCTCCTCCAGGAGAGAGGCCCAAGCAAGACGCGCCCAGAGGAGCGTCTTGCCACGTGTCACCACTGGGTCTGATTGAGCACCTCCAGGAGAGAGGCCCCAGCAAGACGCGCCCCGAGGAGCGTCTTGCCTTATGTCAGCACTCAGTCTGACTGAGCGCCTCCAGGAGAGAGGCCGAAGCAAGACGCGCCCCGAGGAGCGTCTTGCCACATGTCACTACTCGGTCTAACTGAGCGCCTCCAGGAGAGAGGTCCAAGCAAGGCGCGCCCCGAGGAGCGTCTTGCCAAATGTTACTACTCAGTCTGACTGAGCGCCTCCAGGAGGGAGGTCCAAGCAAGACGCGCCCCGAGGAGCGTCTTGCCACATGTCACTACTCGGTCTGACTGAGCGCCTCCAGGAGAGAGGCCCAAGCAAGACTTGCCCAGAGGAGCGTCTTGCCACATGTCAACACTGGGTCTGACCGAGCGCCTCCAGTAGAGAGGCCCAAGCAAGACACGCCCCGAGGAGCGTCTTGACATATGTCAACACTGGGTCCGACTGAGGGCCTCCATGAGAGAAGCCCAAGCAAGACGCGCCCCGAGGAGAGTCTTGCCACATGTCAACACTCGGTCTGACAGAGGGCATTCAGGAGAGAGGCCGAAGCAATACGCGCCCCGAGGAGCGTCTTGCCACATGTCACCACTGGGTCTGAATGAGCGCCTCCAGGAGAGAGGCCCAACCAAGACGCGCCCCGAGGAGTGTCTTGCCACATGCCAACACTGGGTCTGACTGAGCGCCTCCAGGAGAGAGGCCCAAGCAAGATGTGCCCCGAGGAGCGTCTTTCCACGTGTCACCACTGGGTCTGACTGAGTGCCTCCAGGAGAGAGGCCCAAGCAAGACGCGCCCCGAGGAGCGTCTTGCCACATGTCAGCACTGGGTCTGACTGAGCGCCTCCAGGAGAGAGGCCCCTGCAAGACGCGCCTCGAGGAGCGTCTTGCCTTATGTCAGCACTCGGTCTGACTGAGCGCCTCCAGGAGAGAGGCCCAAGCAAGACGCGCCCCGAGGAGCGTCTTGCCACATGTCAACAATGGGTCTGACTGAGGGCCTCCAGGAGAGAGGCCCAAGCAAGATGCGCCCGGAGGAGCGTCTTGCCACATGTCAACACTGGGTCTGACAGAGGGCCTCCAGGAGAGAGGCCCAAGCAAGACGCGCCCCGAGGAGCATCTTGCCACATGTCACCTCTGGTTCTGACTGAGCGCCTCCAGGAGAGAGGCCCAAGCAAGACGTGCCCCGAGGAGCCTCTTGTCACATGTCAACACTGGGTCTGTCTGAGCGCCTCCAGGAGAGAAGCCCAAGCAAGACGCGCCCCGAGGAGCGTCTTGCCACATGTCAACAATGGGTCTGACTGAGGGCCTCCAGGAGAGAAGCCCAAGCAAGACGCGCCCCGAGGAGCGTCTTGACACATGTCAACACTGGGTCTGACAGAGGGCCTCCAGGAGAGAGGCCCAAGCAAGACGCGCCCAGAGGAGTGTCTTGCCACATGTCACCACTGGTAGACCCGTTGCCCTCACCATCGTTGCGCTTCGAGATGAACTATTGCTAAAGATGATCGTCCTCATCAACCACGGCGCTACCAGAGTAGCTCGTAACGAAGACCCTCTCCGCGACCTCGCGGCCAGTGTGCGCAGTGTACAGCAAATGACTAACGATGTTGTGAGCGATATATCGGAAAAACTTTGCACTGACGCGACGGTCGCCACTGCAGGTTGTGTGAGTCTCGCGCAAAGTGCCATATCAAACGTGCGCAAGCTAGTGACAAGCAACTTCACCAGATCCGTAGATTCTGCATACGCTTGAATACCAACGAAAGTATCGAGAGATAACACCAACACGAGTTGCGCGACGGCGCTGGCTGCAGTCGCTACAACACTGGATTTATTAATCAACGTAATTGTGATCGTAATGGCGTATCGAGTGTGCACCAGAAACTACAACCAGTACTACAGAAAACTGGCATGAGGGTCGCGGTCTAACGTTATGTTGGTGTCTCGCATCGACCGTCGACGGCCGTTTGCCAGCGGCTGAAAATGGCACAGTTGACGAAATGGAAACGCCGACCGTCCATAGTGCACTCTCGCAAGTTCCAACCGCACCATCTCAGGAGACAGACCACAGAGTCATATTAGCGGAGGGTAGATAGAAAATGCGCAAACCGCCGCAACCGCCCATATACATACTATACGAGTTCAACATAGAGTGGAGTAAGAAGTTACTACCGATTGTATTTACAACGTGCAAGCAGCTGGTGTGTGACGCTTTACTTGATTATCACAGAGGTTGCGATGTCCTGTGTTCCACGAGCGCATGGAAACAAGTGAACGAACTTCTACGGACCGTACTGTTGGGGTATGAGTGAGCTGTAAAATCAATACACGCTAGACACGCGGACTTTGCCGCATTACTGGACACGCATATCGCCACAACAAAACCGGGTCAAGTGTTCGGGGCGTCACCGCGCTCGACTATACACGTCTTGGCCTACCACGAGTACATGAGCCCACAAGATCCTAAGCAAGGTAGAAGCCGTTGTGTCTACCCAACGCAAATTCAGCACAGCCGTGCGCGCTAAGACAAGTCCCTCTAGATTGCTGGAAACTTTGGAAACGTTGAAGGCTGGCGTGTACGCGCTTTCTACACATCTCAACGGTATGATCGCGATACTCTCGGCCGCACAACAACTAATGGTCATGTGTTCGGAAGGTCTGATCAGGTCTGACATGACCGGTTGTCAATCGACGTCGAGCGTGCACTCACACACGGATATCCTGGCGTACAGTAAAGCGACAGCGACCTCTACGCTCACGTTGATCGCCGATGTTTCGAAGGGCAATCGAGTGTGTTGGCTGACGAAAGCTATGGTGACCGACGGTCGCGTCGACTACAATGTGCCTCATTGCGACTTTAGAGGCGTATGTGATCCTTTGCAAATCGACAACACCACCGCGGTCGAGTGCGAAGTCACGGTCGGTGGCGTGTTGTCCTTACTGTGCCCCATACAATGTGACGGTCAGTGTCACGGACCGGTGTGTTACGACCCGACTAACGAAACGTACCAGGTGATAACATTGCATCCGCCCATTACAGCGGAGCGAGCGTTTCGCCACACTCCCAAACCAAGGTTAATAGTTGTAGCGCACACTCTTTCGGACCTCGGTGCACGTGAAACACTGGCTTACACTCACAACATCACGCTCGAGACAGCTCAAGCGTTACGCGAAACAAAGGACGTGTTCAAATCCATAGAGAATATACGGTCTTTTGCGTATGCGTATATAAAGGAGGTCGATGACATTTACAGACCTGGCGGCGTGGGCACCACAGTAGAACAACAAGGTGCTCTCAAGCGCACACAGATACTGGCCGCATTATCACTCGCCATGTCTATCCTGACATGCCCGTTTCTGATTTCTATGTATATTAAATTATGACAAGAGCTACGGTGGTTACGATTACACTCTGACCACGTGCCTTAGTTTCTGCTAGTGACCTATAAATACATTTGCCCACTTGCTCTCACTGCCATTAAAGGGGCTGTACCCACACGTACAACACCCAAGAAAAAAAAAGATCTCGCTGTCTGTACTGGGTGTACTCTCAGTAGTCGCAGTTGCTCAGGCCATGGTGGTACGCTCACATAACGCCTCTGAGATACGTCCCATAACACCACCTCCTACACTACTCGCGAAGGAGTATTCAACACCCCCTTTGTACGAAGACAACCATTATAACGAGCACAGCACAACGCTTGCCGCACGCGAAGACAACATGCAGGAGACAACGCTACCACCTGTCGTGAGAACAACGGATTCGAGTGACAACGATCGCGACTATGACGAGCACATTACAGCACCCTCTGTGCACGAAGACCAGGTGCAGGAGACAACGCTACCACCTGTCGTGAGAAACAAGAGTTTGGTTAACAATGATCATCGTCGTGTCCCATTGTAAACTGGGCGTGCCATCGCACACATCGTACATGTGTGTTAACCCACCTGTATGCGACAGACTTTGTGTGTTGCATGACATCGAGATGTATTGACGTCTGTGTCAATACAGGACTCTCTATAAGCCGGGAGCTGGACGCTAACGACCCGTGCATGCGCCACACAAAAGGTATCGTACATGTGTTAACCCACCTGTATGCGACAGACTTTGTGTGTTGCATGACATCGAGATGTATTGACGTCTGTGTCAATACAGGACTCTCTAAGCTGGGAGCTGGACGCTAACAACCCGTGCATGCGCCACACAAAAGGTATCGTACATGTGTTAACCCACCTGTATGCGACAGACTTTGTGTGTTGCATGACATCGAGATGTATTGACGTCTGTGTCAATACAGGACTCTCTAAGCTGGGAGCTGGACGATAACGACCCGTGCATGCGCTACACAAAAGGTAACTCGACTAACTACAAAACGCATATTGTGATGTAGAAAGTTGGCTCGACTGTTTGAATCAGCTGAAGCTGCGGTTTACTCACAAAGTGAATCGCACGCTTGTTAGAAGTACATTCGGAGCACTTAAAAAATACATCGCTCTCATCGAGTTCCGTCTCAGCGTTCACCGGCTGATGGGCAAGAGCGTGACATGGGATCGCCAGGAACTTACTTAAGGACTATCATCTCATTTGGCATTTACTCACGGACCCAAGAAACCAGTTCCGAAAAATGGTAGAGAATTATAACTTGTCTAATAGCAACTGGAAGATATGTTGCGTCATAAGCCTCTGATGGTTCACAAGGTGCACGGTCCACTCGAAATCCTAATGCTGTATTTGTAGTACATACACTAAGTCTTCTCTGTTGATGTCAGACTAGAGTTTTATTAGAGTTTTACTTTGCAACAATGGGATTCGAGCAATTGATGTGTATATTTTTAATAGTGCACAATGCTACTATTCCTAGGCTGAATGTACGACATGGCTCTTATGTATCATTATGTATCGTTTCCATTAAGTACAAATTTAAATAAAGTCCCTCTGTCCTCAGTGCTAGGTTGTGGGTTTAATACACATTATTATGATCAACCTGTTGAACAGTATAATAACAATACTCCTGTAAAAGTCATTTAGTAATGAACAACCTCAGTTCTGTGAAAGAACATCATGTCTCTGATGTGTACACTGCAGGCCTGACCGGGGTTTGCACGCAAGGGCCTGTGTGTGTGTGTGTGTGTGTGTGTGTGTGTGTGTGTGTGTGTGTGTGTGTGTGTGTGTGTGTGTGTGTGTGTGTGTGTGTGTGTGTGTGTGTGTGTGTGTGTGTGTGTGTGTGTGTGTGTGTGTGTGTGTGTGTGAATCAAATAAAGATAAATATAGCTAGTGCGGCCACGAGCGGTCGTGCAGTGTAGAGGATGCGCGAAAACGCCTCTAAAAACAAGCGCGTGCCCACGCCCGATCCGTGGAAGCACGTAGACCTAGCAAACGTACTAGCAGAAATCAACGATCGCACACGGGTCATTGAGTGTGTACAGGGTTCGTCTGCGTGTGTGGCATTGGGCAATCTAGCGGCAACCGTGTGGCCTGAAGGCGGAACCGGCCAACCGGTCGCCCTCACCATCGTTGCGCTTCGAGATGAACTATTGCAAAAGATGATCGTCCTCATCAACCACGGCGCTACCAGAGTAGCTCGTAACGAAGACCCTCTCCGCGACCTCGCGGCCAGTGTGCGCAGTGTACAGCAAATGACAAACGATGTTGCGAGCGATATATTGGAAAAACTTTGCACTGACGCGACGGTCGCCACTGCAGGTTGTGCGAGTCTCGCGCAAAGTGCCATATCAAACGTGCGCAAGCTAGTGACAAGCAACTTCACCAGATCCGTAGATTCTGCATACGCTCGGATACGAATGAAAGTATCGAGAGATAACACCGACACAAGTTGCGCGACGGCGCTGGCTGCAGTCGCTACAACACTGGATTTATTAATCAAAGTAATTGTGATCGTAATGGCGTTTCGAGTGTGCACCAGAAACTACAACCAGTACTACAGAAAACTGGCATGAGGGTCGCGGTCTAACGTTATGTTGGTGTCTCGCATCGACCGTCGACGGCCGTTTGCCAGCGGCTGAAAATGGCAGTTGACGAAATGAAAACGCCGACCGTCGATAGTGCACTCTCGCAAGTTCCAACCGCACCATCTCAGGAGACAGACCACAGAGTCATATTAGCGGAGGGTAGATAGAAAATGCGCAAACCGCCGCAACCGCCCATATACATACTATAAGAGTTCAACATAGAGTGGAGTAAGAAGTTACTACCGATTGTATTTCCAACGTGCAAGCAGCTGGTGTTTGACGCTTTACTTGAGTATCACGGAGGTTGCGATGTCCTGTGTTCCACGAGCGCATGGAAACAAGTGAACGAACTTCTACGGACCGTACTGTTGGGGTATGAGCGAGCTGTAAAATCAATACACGCTAGACACGCGGACTTTGCCGCGTTACTGGACACGCATATCGCCACAACAAAACTGGGTCAAGTGTTCGGGGCATCACCGCGCTCGACTATACACGTCTTGGCCTACCACGAGTACATGAGCCCACAGATCCTAAGCGAGGTAGAAGCCGTTGTGTCTACCCAACGCAAATTCAGCACAGCCGTGCGCGCTAAGACAAGTCCCTCTAGACTGCTGGAAATTTTGGAAACGTGGAAGGCTGGCGTGTACGCGCTTTCTACACATCTCAACGGTATGATCGCGATACTCTCGGCCGCACAACAACTAATGGTCATGTGTTCGGAAGGTCTGATCAGGTCTGACATGACCGGTTGTCAATCGACGTCGAGCGTGCACTCACACACGGATATCCTGGCGTACAGTAAAGCGACGTCGACCTCTAAGCTCAAGTTGATCGCCGATGTTTCGAAGGGCAATCGAGTGTGTTGGCTGACGAAAGCTATGGTGACCGACGGTCGCGTCGACTACAATGTGCCTCATTGCGACTGGAGAGGCGTATGTGATCCTTTGCAAATCGATAACACCACCGCGGTCGAGTGCGAAGTCACGGTCGGCGGCGTGTTGTCCTTACTGTGCCCCATACAATGTGACGGTCCGTTTCACGGACCGGTGTGTTACGACCCGACTAACGAAACGTACCAGGTGATAACATTGCATCCGCCCATTACAGCGGAGCGAGCGTTTTGCCACACTCCCAAACCAAGGTTAATAGTTGTAGAGCACGCCCTTTCGGACCTCGGTGCATGTGAAACACTGGCGTACACTCACAACATCACGCTCGAGACAGCTCAAGCATTACGCGAAACATAGGACGTGTTCAAATCCATAGAGAATATACGGTCTTTAGCGTATGCGTATATAAAGGAGGTCGATGACATTTACAGACCTGGCGGCGTGGGCACCACAGTAGAACAACAAGGTGCTCTCAAGCGCACACAGATACTGGCCGCATTATCACTCGCGATGTCTATCCTGACATGCCCGTTTCTGATTTCTATGTATATTAAATTATGACAAGAGCTACGGTGGTTACGATTACACTCTGACCATGTGCCTTAGTTTCTGCTAGTGACCTATAAATACATTTGCCCACTTGCTCTCACTGCCATTAAAGCGGCTGTACCCACACGTACAACACCCAAGAAAAAAAAAGATCTCGCTGTCTGTACTGGGTGTACTCTCAGTAGTCGCAGTTGCTCAGGCCATGGTGGTACGCTCACATAACGCCTCTGAGATACGTCCCATCACACCACCTCCTACACTACTCGCGAAGGAGTATTCAACACCCCCTTTGTACGAAGACAACCATTATAACGAGCACAGCACAACGCTTGCCGCACGTGAAGACAACATGCAGGAGACAACGCTACCACCTGTCGTGAGAACAACGGATTCGAGTGACAACGATCGCGACTATGACGAGCACATTACAGCACCCTCTGTGCACGAAGACCAGGTGCAGGAGACAACGCTACCACCTGTCGTGAGAAACAAGAGTTTGGTTAACAATGATCATCGTCGTGTCCCATTGTAAACTAGGCGTGCCATCGCACACATCGTACATGTGTGTTAACCCACCTGTATGCGACAGACTTTGTGTGTTGCATGACATCGAGATGTATTGACGTCTGTGTCAATACAGGACTCTCTATAAGCCGGGAGCTGGACGCTAACGACCCATGCATGCGCCACACAAAAGGTATCGTACATGTGCTAACCCACCTGTATGTGACAGACTTTGTGTGTTGCATGACATCGAGATGTATTGACGTCTGTGTCAATACAGGACTCTCTAAGCTGAGAGCTGGACGCTAACAACCCGTGCATGCGCCACACAAAAGGTATCGTACATGTGTTAACCCACCTGTATGCGACAGACTTTGTGTGTTGCATGACATCGAGATGTATTGACGTCTGTGTCAATACAGGACTCTCTAAGCTGGGAGCTGGACGATAACGACCTGTGCATGCGCCACACAAAAGGTAACTCGACTAACTACAAAACGCATATTGTGATGTAGAAAGTTGGCTCGACTGTTTGAATCAGCTGCAGCTGCTGTTTACTCACAAAGTGAATCGCACGCTTGTTAGAAGTACATTCGGAGCACTTAAAAAATACATCGCTCTCATCGAGTTCCGTCTCAGCGTTCACCGGCTGATGGGCAAGAGCGTGACATGGGATCGCCAGGAACTTACTTAAGGACTATCATCTCATTTGGCATTTACTCACGGACCCAAGAAACCAGTTCCGAAAAATGGTCGAGAATTATAACTTGTCTAATAGCAACTGGAAGATATGTTGCGTCATAAGCCTCTGATGGTTCACAAGGTGCATGGTCTACTCGAAATCCTAATGCTGTATTTGTAGTACATACACTAAGTCTTCTCTGTTGATGTCGGACTAGAGTTTTATTAGAGTTTTACTTTGCAACAATGGGATTCGAGCAATTGATGTGTATATTTTTAATAGTGCACAATGCTACTATTCCTAGGCTGAATGTACGACATGGCTCTTATGTATCATTATGTATCGTTTCCATTAAGTACTAATGGCATTTACTCACGGACCCAAGAAACCAGTTCCGAAAAATGGTCGAGAATTATAACTTGTCTAATAGCAACTGGAAGATATGTTGCGTCATAAGCCTCTGATGGTTCACAAGGTGCACGGTCCACTCTAAATCCTAATGCTGTATTTGTAGTACATACACTAAGTCTTCTCTGTTGATGTCAGACTAGAGTTTTATTAGAGTTTTACTTTGCAACAATGGGATTCGAGCAATTGATGTGTATATTTTTAATAGTGCACAATGCTACTATTCCTAGGCTGAATGTGTGACATGGCTCTTATGTATCATTATGTATCGTTTCCATTAAGTACTAATTTAAATAAAGTCCCTCTGTCCTCAGTGCTAGGTTGTGGGTTTAAGTGGCAAGACGCTCCTCGGGGCGCATAATGCTTGGGCCTCTCTCCTGGATGCCCTCTGTCAGACCGAGTGTTGACATGTGGCAAGACTCTCCTCGGGGCGCGTCTTGCTTGGGCTTCTCTCATGGAGGCCGTCAGTCAGACCCAGTGTTGACATGTGTCAAGACGCTCCTCGGGGCGTGTCTTGCTTGGGCCTCTCTCCTGGAGGCGCTCAGTCAGACCCAGTGTTGACATGTGGCAAGACGCTCCTCGGGGCGTGTCTTGCTTGGGCTTCTCTCCTGGAGGCCCTCAGTCAGACCCATTGTTGACATGTGGCAAGACGCTCCTCGGGGCACGTCTTGCTTGGGCCTCTCTCCTGGAGGCGCTCAAACAGACCGAGTAGTGACATGTGGCAAGACGCTCCTCTGGGCGCGTCTTGCTGGGGCTTCTCTCATGGAGGCACTCAGTCAGACCCAGTGTTGACATGTGGCAAGACGCTCCTCGGGGCGCGTCTTGCTTGGACCTCTCTGCCTGAGGCGCTCAGTAAGACCGAGTAGTGACATGTGGCAAGACGCTCCTCGGGGCGCGTCTTGCTTGGGCCTCTCTCATGGAGGCCCTCTGTCAGACCCAGTGTTGACATGTGTCAAGACGCTCCTCGGGGGGCGTCTTGCTTTGGGTTCTCTCCTGGAGGCACTCAGTCAGACCGAGTGCTGACATGTGGCAAGAAGCTCCTCGGGGCGCGTCTTGCTTGGACTTCTCTCCCGGAGGCCCTCAGTAAGAACCATTGTTGACATGTGGCAAGACGCTCCTCGGGACGCGTCTTGCTTGGGCCTGTCTCCAGAAGGCCCTCAATCAGACCCAGTGTTGACACGTGGCAAGACGCTCCTCGGGGCACGTCTTGCTTGGGCCTCTCTCCTGGAGGCGCTCAGTCAGACTGAGTAGTGACATGTGGCCTGACGCTCCTCGGGGCGCGTGTTGCTTGGGCCTCTCTCCTGGAGGCGCTCAGTCAGACCAAGTGGTGACATGTGGCAAGACAATCCTCGGGGCGCATCTTGCTTGGGCCTCTCTCCTGGAGGCCCTCTGTCAGACCCAGTGTTGACATGTGGCAAGACTCTCCTCGGGGCGCGTCTTGCTTGGGCCTCTCTCATGGAGGCCCTCTGTCAGACCCAGTGTTGACATGTGTCAATACGCTCCTCGGGGCGCGTCTTGCTTTGGCCTCTCTCCTGGAGGCGCTCAGTCAGACCGAGTGCTGACATGTGGCAAGAAGCTCCTCGGGGCGTGTCTTGCTTGGGCTTCTCTCCTGGAGGCCCTCAGTAAGACCCATTGTTGACATGAAGCCCAAGCAAGACGCGCCCCGTGGAGCGTCTTGCCACATGTCAACACTGGGTCTGACTGAGCGCCTCCAGGAGAGAGGCCCAAGCAAGACGCGCCCCGAGGAGCGTCTTGCCACATGTCAACAATGGGTCTGACTGAGGGCCTCCAGGAGAGAAGCCCAAGCAAGACGCGCCCCGTGGAGCTTCTTGCCACATGTCAGCACTCGGTCTGACTGAGCGCCTCCAGGAGAGAGGCCAAAGCAAGACGCGCCCCGAGGAGCGTCTTGACACATGTCAACACTGGGTCTGACAGAGGGCCTCCATGAGAGAGGCCCAAGCAAGACGCGCCCCGAGGAGTGTCTTGCCACATGTCAACACTGGGTCTGACAGAGGGCCTCCAGGAGAGAGGCCCAAGCAAGACGCGCCCCGAGGAGTGTCTTGCCACATGTCACCACTTGGTCTGACTGAGCGCCTCCAGGAGAGAGGCCCAAGCAAGACGCGCCCCGAGGAGCGTCTTGCCACGTGTCAACACTGGGTCTGATTGAGGGCCTTCTGGAGAGAGGCCCAAGCAAGACGCGCCCCGAGGAGCGTCTTGCCACATGTCAACAATGGTTCTTACTGAGAGCCTCCAGGTGAGAAGCCCAAGCAAGACGCGCCCCGAGGAGCTTCTTGCCACATGTCAGCACTCGGTCAGACTGAGCACCTCCAGGAGAGAGGCCAAAGCAAGACGCCCCCCGAGGAGCGTCTTGACACATGTCAACACTGGGTCTGACAGAGGGCCTCCATGAGAGAGGCCCAAGCAAGACGCGCCCCGAGGAGTGTCTTGCCAAATGTCAACACTGGGTCTGACTGAGCGCCTCAGGGAGAGAGGTCCAAGCAAGACGCGCCCCGAGGAGCGTCTTGCCACATGTCACTACTCGGTCTGACTGAGCGCCTCAGGGAGAGAGGTCCAAGCAAGACGCGCCCCGAGGAGCGTCTTGCCACATGTCAACACTGGATCTGACTGAGTGCCTCCATGAGAGAAGCCCCAGCAAGACGCGCCCCGAGGAGCGTCTTGCCACATGTCACTACTCGGTCTGTTTGAGCGCCTCCAGGAGAGAGGCCCAAGCAAGACACGCCCCGAGGAGCGTCTTGACACATGTCAACACTGGGTCTGACTGAGGGCCTCCATGAGAGAAGCCCAAGCAAGACGCGCCCCGAGGAGCGTCTTGCCACATGTCAACACTGGGTCTGATTGAGGGCCTTCTGGAGAGAGGCCCAAGCAAGACGCGCCCCGAGGAGCGTCTTGCCACATGTATACAATGGGTCTTACTGAGGGCCTCCAGGAGAGAGGCCCAAGCAAGATGCGCCCGGAGGAGCGTTTTGCCACATGTCAACACTGGGTCTGACAGAGGGCCTCCAGGAGAGAGGCCCAAGCAAGACGCACCCCGAGGAGCGTCTTGCCACATGTCACCTCTGGTTCTGACTGAGCGCCTCCAGGAGAGAGGCCCAAGCAAGACGCGCCCCGAGGAGCGTCTTGCCACTTGTCAACACTGGGTCTGACAGAGGGCCTCCATGAGAGAGGCCCAAGCAAGACGCGCCCCGAGGAGCGTCTTGCGACATGTCACTACTCGGTCTAACTGAGCGCCTCCAGGAGAGAGGTCCAAGCAAGACGCGCCCCGGGGAGCGTCTTGCCACATGTCACAACTCGGTCTGACTGAGCGCCTCCAGGAGAGAGGCCCAAGCAAGACGTGCCCCGAGGAGCGTCTTGCCACATGTCAACAATGGGTCTGACTGAGGGCCTCCAGGAGAGAAGCCCAAGCAAGACGCGCCCCGTGGAGCGTCTTGCCACATGTCAACACTGGGTCTGACTGAGCGCCTCCAGGAGAGAGGCCCAAGCAAGACGCGCCCCGAGGAGCGTCTTGCCACATGTCAACAATGGGTCTGACTGAGGGCCTCCAGGAGAGAAGCCCAAGCAAGACGCGCCCCGTGGAGCGTCTTGCCACATGTCACCTCTGGTTCTGACTGAGCGCCTCCAGGAGAGAGGCCCAAGCAAGACGCGCCCCGAGGAGCGTCTTGCCACTTGTCAACACTGGGTCTGACAGAGGGCCTCCATGAGAGAGGCCCAAGCAAGACGCGCCCCGAGGAGCGTCTTGCGACATGTCACTACTCGGTCTAACTGAGCGCCTCCAGGAGAGAGGTCCAAGCAAGACGCGCCCCGGGGAGCGTCTTGCCACATGTCACAACTCGGTCTGACTGAGCGCCTCCAGGAGAGAGGCCCAAGCAAGACGTGCCCCGAGGAGCGTCTTGCCACATGTCAACAATGGGTCTGACTGAGGGCCTCCAGGAGAGAAGCCCAAGCAAGACGCGCCCCGTGGAGCGTCTTGCCACATGTCAACACTGGGTCTGACTGAGCGCCTCCAGGAGAGAGGCCCAAGCAAGACGCGCCCCGAGGAGCGTCTTGCCACATGTCAACAATGGGTCTGACTGAGGGCCTCCAGGAGAGAAGCCCAAGCAAGACGCGCCCCGAGGAGCGTCTTGCCACATGTCAACAATGGGTCTGACTGAGGGCCTCCAGGAGAGAAGCCCAAGCAAGACGCGCCCCGTGGAGCGTCTTGACACATGTCAACACTGGGTCTGACAGAGGGCCTCCATGAGAGAAGCTCAAGCAAGACGCGCCCCGAGGAGCGTCTTGCCTCATGTCAACACTGGGTCTGATTGAGGGCCTTCTGGAGAGAGGCCCAAGCAAGACGCGCCCCGAGGAGCGTCTTGCCACATGTCAACACTGGGTCTGACAGAGGGCCTCCATGAGAGAGGCCCAAGCAAGACGCGCCCCGAGGAGCGTCTTGCCACATGTCACTACTCGGTCTGACTGAGCGCCTCCAGGAGAGAGGCCCAAGCAAGACGTGCCCCGAGGAGCGTCTTGCCACATGTCAACAATGGGTCTGACTGAGGGCCTCCAGGAGAGAAGCCCAAGCAAGACGCGCCCCGTGGAGCGTCTTGCCAAATGTCAACACTGGGTCTGACTGAGCGCCTCCAGGAGAGAGGCCCAAGCAAGACGCGCCCCGAGGAGCGTCTTGCCACATGTCAACAATGGGTCTGACTGAGGGCCTCCAGGAGAGAAGCCCAAGCAAGACGCGCCCCGTGGAGCGTCTTGCCACATGTCAACACTGGGTCTTATTGAGGGCCTTCTGGAGAGAGGCCCAAGCAATACGCGCCCCGAGGAGCGTCTTGCCACATGTCAACAATGGGTCTTACTGAGGGCCTCCAGGAGAGAGGCCCAAGCAAGATGCGCCCGGAGGAGCGTCTTGCCACATGTCAACACTGGGTCTGAAAGAGGGCCTCCAGGAGAGAGGCCCAAGCAAGACGCGCCCCGAGGAGCGTCTTGCCACATGTCACCTCTGGTTCTGACTGAGCGCCTCCAGGAGAGAGGCCCAAGCAAGACGCGCCCCGAGGAGCGTCTTGCCACATGTCAACAATGGGTCTGACTGAGGGCCTCCAGGAGAGAAGCCCAAGCAAGACGCGCCCCGTGGAGCGTCTTGACACATGTCAACACTGGGTCTGACAGAGGGCCTCCAGGAGAGGGGCCCAAGAAAGACGCGCCCCGAGGAGTGTCTTGCCACATGTCACCACTGGGTCTGACTGAGCGCCTCCAGGAGAGAGGCCCAGGCAAGACGCGCCCCGAGGAGCGTCAGGCCACATGTCACTACTCAGTCTGACTGAGCCCCTCCAGGAGAGAGGCCCAAGCAAGACGCGCCCCGAGAAGCGTCTTGCCACGTGTCAACACTGGGTCTGATTGAGGGCCTTCTGGAGAGAGGCCCAAGCAAGACGCACCACGAGGAGCGTCTTGCCACATGTCAACAATGGGTCTTACTGAGGGCCTCCAGGAGAGAAGCCCAAGCAAGACGCGCCCCGAGGAGCTTCTTGCCACATGTCAGCACTCGGTCTGACTGAGCGCCTCCACGAGAGAAGCCAAAGCAAGACGCGCCCCGAGGAGCGTCTTGACACATGTCAACACTGGGTCTGACAGAGGGCCTCCATGAGAGAGGCCCAAGCAAGACGCGCCCCGAGGAGTGTCTTTCCACATGTCAACACTGGGTCTGACTGAGCGCCTCCAGGAGAGAGGCCCAAGCAAGACGCGCCCCGAGGAGCTTCTTGCCACGTGTCACCACTTGGTCTGACTGAGCGCCTCCAGGAGAGAGGCCCAAGCAAGACGCGCCCCGAGGAGCGTCTTGCCACGTGTCACCACTGGGTCTGATTGAGCGCCTCCAGGAGAGAGGCCCCAGCAAGACCGGTCAGGCCTGCAGTGTACACATCAGAGACATGATGTTCTTTCACAGAACTGAGGTTGTTCATTACTAAATGACTTTTACAGGAATATTGTTATTATACTATTCAACAGGTTGATCATAATAATGTGTATTAAACCCACAACCTAGCACTGAGGACAGAGGGACTTTATTTAAATTAGTACTTAATGGAAACGATACATAATGATACACAAGAGCCATGTCATACATTCAGCCTAGGAATAGTAGCATTGTGCACTATTAAAAATATACACATCAATTGCTCGAATCCCATTGTTGCAAAGTAAAACTCTAATAAAACTCTAGTCTGACATCAACAGAGAAGACTTAGTGTATGTACTACAAATACAGCATTAGGATTTCGAGTGGACCGTGCACCTGGTGAACCATCAGAGGCTTATGACGCAACATATCTTCCAGTTCTGACTGAGCGCCTCCAGGAGAGAGGCCCAAGCAAGACCCGCCCCGGGGAGCGTCTTGCCACATGTCACTACTCGGTCTAACTGAGCGCCTCCAGGAGAGAGGTCCAAGCAAGACACGCCCCGAGGAGCGTCTTGCCACATGTCACTACTCGGTCTGACTGAGCGCCTCCAGGAGGGAGGTCCAAGCAAGACGCGCCCCGAGGAGCGTCTTGCCACATGTCACTACTCGGTCTGACTGAGCACCTCCAGGAGAGAGGCCCAAGCAAGACGTGCCCCGAGGAACGTCTTCCCACATGTCAACAATGGGTCTGACTGAGGGCCTCCAGGAGAGAAGCCCAAGCAAGACGCGCCCCGAGGAGCGTCTTGCCACATGTCAACACTGGGTCTGACTGAGGGCCCCCAGGAGAGAGGCCCAAATAAGACGCGCCCCGAGGAGCGTCTTGCCACATGTCAACACTGGGTCTGACTGAGGGCCTCCAGGAGAGAAGCCCAAGCAAGATGCGCCCCGAGGATGTTCTTGCCACATGTCAGCACTCGGTCTGACTGAGCGCCTCCAGGAGAGAGGCCCAAGCACGACGCGCCCCGAGGAGCGTCTTGCCACATGTCAACACTGGGTCTGACTGAGCGCCTCCAGGAGAGAGGCCCAAGCAAGACGCGCCCGGAGGAGCGTCTTGCAACATGTCAGCACTCGGTCTGACTGAGCGCCTCCAGGCGAGAGGCCCAAGCAAGACGCGCCCCGAGGAACGTCTTGCCACATGTCAACACTGGGTCTGACTGAGCGCCTCCAGGAGAGAGGCCCGAGGAGCGTCTTGCCACATGTCGCCTCTGGGTCTGACTGAGCGCCTCCAGGAGAGAGGCGCTAGCAAGAAACCCCCGAGGAGCGTCTTGACACATGTCAACACTGGGTCTGACTGAGCGCCTCCAGGAGAGAGGCCCCGGCAAGACGCGCCCCGAGGAGCGTCTTGCCACATGTCACTACTCGGTCTGACTGAGCGCCTCCAGGAGAGAGGTCCAAGCAACACGCGCCCCGAGGAGCGTCTTGCCACATGTCAACACTGGGTCTGACTGAGTGCCTCCATGAGAAAAGCCCCAGCAAGACGCGCCCCGAGGAGCGTCTTGCCACATGTCAACAATGGGTCTGACTGAGGGCCTCCAGGAGAGAAGCCAAAGCAAGACGCGCCCCGAGGACCTTCTTTCCACATGTCAACAATGGGTCTTACTGTGGGCCTCCATGAGAGAAGCCCAGGCAAGACGCGCCCCGAGGAGTGTCTTGCCACATGTCAACACTGGGTCTGACTGAGCGCCTCCAGGAGAGAGGTCCAAGCAACACGCGCCCCGAGGAGCGTCTTGCCACATGTCAACACTGGGTCTGACTGAGTGCCTCCATGAGAGAAGCCCCAGCAAGACGCGCCCCGAGGAGCGTCTTGCCACATGTCACTACTCGGTCTGACTGAGCGCCTCCAGGAGAGAGGCCCAAGCAAGACGTGCCCCGCGGAGCGTCTTGCCACATGTCAACAATGGGTCTGACTGAGGGCCTCCAGGAGAGAAGCCCAAGCAAGAAGCGCCCCGAGGAGCGTCTTGCCACATGTCAACACTGGGTCTGACTGAGCGCTTCCAGGAGAGAGGCCCAAGCAAGACACGGCCCGAGGAGCGTCTTGACACATGTCAACACTGGGTCTGACTGAGGGCCTCCATGAGAGAAGCCCAAGCAAGACGCGCCCCGAGGAGAGTCTTGCCACATGTCAACACTGGGTCTGACAGAGGGCATCCAGGAGAGAGGCCCAGGCAAGACGCGCCCCGAGGAGTGTCTTGCCACATGTCAACACTGTGTCTGACTGAGCGCCTCCAGGAGAGAGGCCCAAGCAAGACGCGCCCCGAGGAGCGTCTTGCCACGTGTCACCACTGGGTCTGACTGAGCTCCTCCAGGAGAGAGGCCCAAGCAAAACGCGCCCAGAGGAGCGTCTTGCCACGTGTCACCACTGGGTCTGATTGACCACCTCCTGGAGAGAGGCCCCAGCAAGACGCGCCCCGAGGAGCGTCTTGCCTTATGTCAGCACTCGGTCTGACTGAGCGCCTCCAGGAGAGAGGCCCAAGCAAGACGCGCCCCGAGGAGCGTCTTGCCACATGTCACTACTCGGTCTGACTGAGCGCCTCCAGGAGGGAGGTCCAAGCAAGACGCGCCCCGAGGAGCGTCTTGCCACATGTCACTACTCGGTCTGACTGAGCGCCTCCAGGAGAGAGGCACAAGCAAGACGTGCCCCGAGGAGCGTTTTGCCACATGTCAACAATGGGTCTGACTGAGGGCCTCCAGGAGAGAAGCCCAAGCAAGACGCGCCCAAAGGAGCGTCTTGCCACATGTCAACACTGGGTCTGACTGAGCGCCTCCAGGAGAGAGGCCCAAGCAAGACACGCCCCGAGGAGCGTCTTGACACATGTCAACACTGGGTCGGACTGAGGGCCTCCATGAGAGAAGCCCAAGCAAGACGCGCCCCGAGGAGAGTCTTGCCACATGTCAACACTCGGTCTGACAGAGGGCATTCAGGAGAGAGGCCAAAGCAATACGCGCCCCGAGGAGCGTCTTGCCACATGTCACCACTGGGTCTGAATGAGCGCCTCCAGGAGAGAGGCCCAACCAAGACGCGCCCCGAGGAGTGTCTTGCCACATGTCACTACTCAGTCTGACTGAGCGCCTCCAGGAGAGAGGCCCAAGCAAGATGCGCCCGGAGGAGCGTCTTGCCACATGTCAACACTGGGTCTGACAGAGGGCCTCCAGGAGAGAGGCCCAAGCAAGACGCGCCCCGAGGAGCGTCTTGCCACATGTCACCTCTCGTTCTGACTGAGCGCCTCCAGGAGAGAGGCGCAAGCAAGACGCGCCCCGAGGAGCGTCTTGTCACATGTCAACACTGGGTCTGTCTGAGTGCCTCCAGGAGAGAAGCCCAAGCAAGACGCGCCCCGAGGAGCGTCTTGCCACATGTCAACAATGGGTCTGACTCAGGGCCTCCAGGAGAGAAGCCCAAGCAAGACGCGCCCCGAGGAGCGTCTTGACACATGTCAACACTGGGTCTGACAGAGGGCCTCCACGAGAGAGGCCCAAGCAAGACGCGCCCCGAGGAGTGTCTTGCCACATGTCACCACTGGGTCTGACTGAGCGCCTCCAGGAGAGAGGCCCAAGCAAGACGTGCCCCGAGGATCGTCAGGCCACATGTCACTACTCAGTCTGACTGAGCGCCTCCAGGAGAGAGGCCCAAGCAAGACGCGCCCCGACGCTCGCTCCGCTGTAATGGGCGGATGCAATGTTATCACCTGGTACGTTTCGTTAGTCGGGTCGTAACACACCGGTCCGTCACACGGACCGTCACATTGTATGGGGCACAGTAAGGACAACACGCCGCCGACCGTGACTTCGCACTCGACCGCGGTGGTGTTATCGATTTGCAAAGGATCACATACGCCTCTCCAGTCGCAATGAGGCACATTGTAGTCGACGCGACCGTCGGTCACCATAGCTTTCGTCAGCCAACACACTCGATTGCCCTTCGAAACATCGGCGATCAACGTGAGCTTAGAGGTCGACGCCGCTTTACTGTACGCCAGGATATCCGTGTGTGAGTGCACGCTCGACGTCGATTGACAACCGGTCATGTCAGACCTGATCAGACCTTCCGAACACATGACCATTAGTTGTTGTGCGGCCGAGAGTATCGCGATCATACCGTTGAGATGTGTAGAAAGCGCGTACACGCCAGCCTTCCACGTTTCCAAAATTTCCAGCAGTCTAGAGGGACTTGTCTTAGCGCGCACGGCTGTGCTGAATTTGCGTTGGGTAGACACAACGGCTTCGACCTCGCTTAGGATCTGTGGGCTCATGTACTCGTGGTAGGCCAAGACGTGTATAGTCGAGCGCGGTGACGCCCCGAACACTTGACCCGGTTTTTTTGTGGCGATATGCGTGTCCAGTAACGCGGCAAAGTCCGCGTGTCTAGAGTGTATTGATTTTACAGCTCGCTCATACCCCAACAGTACGGTCCGTAGAAGTTTGTTCACTTGTTTCCATGCGCTCGTGGAACACAGGACATCGCAACCTCTGTGATACTCAAGTAAAGCGTCAAACACCAGCTGCTTGCACGTTGGAAATACAATCGGTAGTAACTTCTTACTCCACTCTATGTTGAACTCGTATAGTATGTATATGGGCGGTTGCGGCGGTTTGCGCATTTTCTATCTACCCTCCGCTAATATCACTCTGTGGTCTGTCTCCTGAGATGGTGCGGTTGGAACTTGCGAGAGTGCACTATCGACTATCCATTTCATCAACTGTCATTTTCAGCCGCTGGCAAACGGCCGTCGACGGTCGATGCGAGACACCAACATAACGTTAGACCGCGACCCTCATGCCAGTTTTCTGTAGTACTGGTTGTAGTTTCTGGTGCACACTCGAAACGCCATTACGATCACAATTACGTTGATTAATAAATCCAGTGTTGTAGCGACTGCAGCCAGCGCCGTCGCGCAACTTGTGTCGGTGTTATCTCTCGATACTTTCATTCGTATCCGAGCGTATGCAGAATCTACGGATCTGGTGAAGTTGCTTGTCACTAGCTTGCGCACGTTTGATATGGCACTTTGCGCGAGACTCGCACAACCTGCAGTGGCGACCGTCGCGTCAGTGCAAAGTTTTTCCGATATATCGCTCGCAACATCGTTTGTCATTTGCTGTACACTGCGCACACTGGCCGCGAGGTCGCGGAGAGGGTCTTCGTTACGAGTTGTGTAATATCCGCTGACTTGCCGATTCAATTCTGGTGGCGCTGACCCAAACGAGAACGCTTTTAAGGCGCATGTCCTGGTAACTCTGGTAGCGCCGTGGTTGACGAGGACGATCATCTTTAGCAATAGTTCATCTCGAAGCACAACGATGGTGAGGGCGACGGGTTGGCCGGTTCCGCCTTCAGGCCACTCGGTTGCCGCTAGATTGCCCAATGCCACACACGCAGACGAACCCTGTACACACTCAATGACCCGTGTGCGATCGTTGATTTCTGCTAGTACGTTTGCTAGTTCTAAGTGCTTCCACGGATCGGGCGTGGGCACGCGCTTGTTTTAGAGGCGTTTTCGCGCAGCCTCTACCCTGCACGACCGCTCGTGGCCACACTAGCTATATTTATCTTTATTTGTTTCACACACACACACACACACACACACACACACACACACACACACACACACACACACACACACACACACACACATACATACACACACACACACACACACACACACACACACACACACACACACACACACACACACACACACACACACACACACACACATACAGGCCCTTGCGTGCAAACCCCGGTCAGGTCTGCAGTGTACACATCAGAGACATGATGTGCTTTCACAGAACTGAGGTTGTTCATTACTAAATGACTTTTACAGGAATATTGTTATTATACTATTCAACAGGTTGATCATAATAATGTGTATTAAACCCACAACCTAGCACTGAGGACAGAGGGACTTTATTTAAATTAGTACTTAATGGAAACGATACATAATGATACATAAGAGCCATGTCATACATTCAGCCTAGGAATAGTAGCATTGTGCATTATTAAAAATATACAGATCAATTGTTCGAATCCCATTGTTGCAAAGTAAAACTCTAATAAAACTCTAGTCCGACATCAACAGAGAAGACTTAGTGTATGTACTACAAATACAGCATTAGGATTTCGAGTGGACCGTGCACCTTGTGAACCATCAGAGGCTTATGACGCAACATATCTTCCAGTTGCTATTAGACAATTTATAATTCTCGACCATTTTTCGGAACTGGTTTCTTGGGTCCGTGAGTAAATGCCAAATGAGATGATAGTCCTTAAGTAAGTTCCTGGCGATCCCATGTCACGCTCTTGCCCATCAGCCGGTGAATGCTGAGACGGAACTCGATGAGAGCGATGTATTTTTTAAGTGCTCCGAATGTACTTCTAACAAGCGTGCGATTCACTTCGTGAGTAAACCGCAGCTGCAGCTGATTCAAACAGTCGAGCCAACTTTCTACATCACAATATGCGTTTTGTAGTTAGTCAAGTTACCTTTTGTGTGGCGCATGCACGGGTCGTTAGCGTCCAGCTCCCAGCTTAGAGAGTCCTGTATTGACACAGACGTCAATACATCTCGATGTCATGCAACACACAAAGTCTGTCGCATACAGGTGGGTTAACACATGTACGATACCTTTTGTGTGGCGCATGCACGGGTCGTTAGCGTCCAGCTCCTGGCTTATAGAGAGTCCTGTATTGACACAGACGTCAATACATCTCGATGTCATGCAACACACAAAGTCTGTCGCATACAGGTGGGTTAACACAGATGTACGATGTGTGCGATGGCGCGCCCGTTTACAATGGGACACGACGATGATCATTGTTAACCAAACTCTTGTTTCTCACGACAGGTGGTAGCGTTGTCTCCTGCACCTGGTCTTCGTGCACAGAGGGTGTTGTAATGTGCTCGTCATAGTCGCGATCGTTGTCACTCGAATCCGTTGTTCTCACGACAGGTGGTAGCGTTGTCTCCTGCATGTTGTCTTCGCGTGCGGCAAGCGTTGTGCTGTGCTCGTTATAATGGTTGTCTTCGTACAAAGGGGGTGTTGAATACTCCTTCGCGAGTAGTCTAGGAGGTGGTGTGATGGAACGTATCTCAGAGGCGTTATTAGAGCGTACCACCATGGCCTGAGCAACTGCGACTACTGAGAGTACACCCAGTACAGACAGCGAGATCAATTTTTTTTCTTGGGTGTTGTACGTGTGGGTACAGCCGCTTTAATGGTAGTGAGAGCAAGTGGGCAAATGTATTTATAGGTCACTAGCAGAAACTAAGGCACGTGGTCAGAGTGTAATCGTAACCACCTAAAGTAGCTCTTGTCATAATTTAATATACATAGAAATCAGAAACGGGTATGTCAGGATAGACATCGCGAGTGATAATGCGGCCAGTATCTGTGTGCGCTTGAGAGCACCTTGTTGTTCTACTGTGGTGCCCACGCCGCCGGGTCTGTAAATGTCATCGACCTACTTTATATACGCATATGCTAAAGACCGTATATTCTCTATGGATTTGAACACGTCCTTTGTTTCGCGTAACGCTTGAGCTGTCTCGAGCGTGATGTTGTGAGTGTACACCAGTGTTTCGCGTGCACCGAGGTCCGAAAGGGCGTGCGCTACAACTATTAACCTTGGTTTGGGAGTGTGGCGAAACGCTCACTCCGCTGTAATGGGCAGATGCAATGTTATCACCTGGTACGTTTCGTTAGTCGGGTCGTAACACACCGGTCCGTCACACGGACCGTCACATTGTATGGGGCTTATACTATTCAACAGGTTGATCATAATAATGTGTATTAAACCCACAACCTAGCACTGAGGACAGAGGGACTTTATTTAAATTAGTACTTAATGGAAACAATACATAATGATACATAAGAGCCATGTCATACATTCAGCCTAGGAATAGTAGCATTGTGCACTATTAAAAATATACACATCAATTGCTCGAATCCCATTGTTGCAAAGTAAAACTCTAATAAAACTCTAGTCTGACATCAACAGAGAAGACTTAGTGTATGTACTACAAATACAGCATTAGGATTTCGAGTGGACCGTGCACCTGGTGAACCATCAGAGGCTTATGACGCAACATATCTTCCAGTTCTGACTGAGCGCCTCCAGGAGAGAGGCCCAAGCAAGACACGCCCCGAGGAGCGTCTTGCCACATGTCACTACTCGGTCTGACTGAGCGCCTCCAGGAGAGAGGTCCATGCAAGACACGCCCCGAGGAGCGTCTTGCCACATGTCACTACTCGGTCTGACTGAGCGCCTCCAGGAGGGAGGTCAAGACGCTCCTCGGGGCGCGTCTTGCTTGGGCCTCTCTCGTGGAGGCCCTCTGTCAGACCCAGTGTTGACATGTGTCAAGACGCTCCTCGGGGCGCGTCTTGCTTGGGCATCTCTCCTGGAGGCCCTCAGTCAGACCCATTGTTGACATGTGGCAAGACGCTCCTCGGAGCACGTCTTGCTGGGGCTTCTCTCATGGAGGCACTCAGTCAGACCCAGTGTTGACATGTGGCAAGACGCTCCTCGGGGCGCGTCTTGCTTGGACCTCTCTCCCTGAGGCGCTCAGTAAGACCGAGTAGTGACATGTGGCAAGACGCTCCTCGGGGCGCGTCTTGCTTGGACCTCTCTCCCTGAGGTGCTCAGTAAGACCGAGTAGTGACATGTGGCAAGACGCTCCTCGGGGCGCATCTTGCTTGGGCCTCTCTCATGGAGGCCCTCTGTCAGACCCAGTGTTGACATGTGTCAAGACGCTCCTCGGGGGGCGTCTTGCTTTGGCCTCTCTCCTGGAGGCACTCAGTCTGACCGAGTGCTGACATGTGGCAAGACGCTCCTCGGGGCGCGTCTTGCTTGGACTTCTCTCCCGGAGGCCCTCATTAAGAACCATTGTTGACATGTGGCAAGACGCTCCTCGGGGCGCGTCTTGCTTGGGCCTCTCTCCAGAAGGCCCTCAATCAGACCCAGTGTTGACACGTGGCAAGACACTCCTCGGGGCGCGTCTTGCTTGGGCCTCTCTCCTGCAGGCCCTCTGTCATACCCAGTGTTGACATGTGTCAAGACGCTCCTCGGGGCGCATCTTGCTTGGGCTTCTCTCCTGGAGGCCCTCAGTCAGACCCATTGTTGGCATGTGGCAAGACGCTCCTCGGGGCGCGTCTTGCTTGGGCCTCTCTCCTGGAGGCGCTCAGTCAGACCGAGTGCTGACATGTGGTAAGACGTTCCTCGGGGCGCGTCTTGCTTGGGCTTCTCTCCTGGAGGCGCTCAGAAAGACCCAGTGTTGACATGTGATAAGACGCTCCTCGGGGCGCGTCTTGCTTGGGCCTCTCTCCTGGAGGCGCTCAGTCAGAACCAGAGGTGACATGTGGCAAGACGCTCCTCGGGGCGCGTCTTGCTTGGGCCTCTCTCCTGGAGGCCCTCTGTCAGACCCAGTGTTGACATGTGGCAAGACGCTCCTCCGGGCGCATCTTGCTTGGGCCTCTCTCCTGGAGGCCCTCAGTCAGACCCATTGTTGACATGTGGCAAGACGCTCCTCGGGGCGCGTCTTGCTTGGGCCTCTCTCCTGGAGGCGCTCAGTCAGACCGAGTGCTGACCTAAGGCAAGACGCTCCTCGGGGCGCGTCTTGCTGGGGCCTCTCTCCTGGAGGCGCTCAGTCAGACCCAGTGCTGACATGTGGCAAGACGCTCCTCGGGGCTCGTCTTGCTTGGGCCTCTCTCCTGGAGGCGCTCAGTCAGACTGAGTAGTGACATGTGGCCTGACGATCCTTGGGGCACGTCTTGCTTGGGCCTCTCTCCAGGAGGCGCTCAGTCAGACCCAGTGGTGACATGTGGCAAGACACTCCTCGGGGCGCGTCTTGCTTGGGCCTCTCTCGTGGAGGCCCTCTGTCAGACCCAGTGTTGACATGTGTCAAGACGCTCCTCGGGGCGCGTCTTGCTTGGGCTTCTCTCCTGGAGGCCCTCAGTGAGACCCATTGTTGACATGTGGCAAGACGCTCCTCGGGGCGCGTCTTGCTTGGGCTTCTCTCCTGGAGGCGCTCAGACAGACCCAGTGTTGACATGTGACAAGACGCTCCTCGGGGCGCGTCTTGCTTGGGCCTCTCTCCTGGAGGCGCTCAGTCAGAACCAGAGGTGACATGTGGCAAGACGCTCCTCGGGGCGCGTCTTGCTTGGGCCTCTCTCCTGGAGGCCCTCTGTCAGACCCAATGTTGACATGTGGCAAGACGCTCCTCCGAGCGCATCTTGCTTGGGCCTCTCTCCTGGAGGCGCTCAGTCAGACTGAGTAGTGACATGTTGCAAGACGCTCCTCGGGGCGCGTCTTGCTTGGGCCTCTCTCCTGGAGGCGCTCAGTCAGACTGAGTAGTGACATGTGGCCTGACGCTCCTCGGGGCGCGTGTTGCTTGGGCCTCTCTCCTGGAGGCGCTCAGTCAGACCGAGTGCTGACATGTGGCAAGACGCTCCTCGGGCCGCGTGTTGCTTGGGCTTCTCTCCTGGAGGCCCTCAGTCAGACCCATTGTTGACATGTGGCAAGACGTTCTTCGGGGCGCGTCTTGCTTGGGCCTCTCTCCTGGAGGCGCTCAGTCAGACCGAGTGCTGACATGTGGCAAGACGCTCCTCGGGGCGCGTCTTGCTTGGGCTTCTCTCCTGGAGGCGCTCAGAAAGACCCAGTGTTGACATGTGGCAAGACGCTCCTCCGGGCGCATCTTGCTTGGGCCTCTCTCCTGGAGGCCCTCAGTCAGACCCATTGTTGACATGTGGCAAGACGCTCCTCGGGGCGCGTCTTGCTTGGGCCTCTCTCCTGGAGGCGCTCAGTCAGACTGAGTAGTGACATGTGGCCTGACGATCCTCGGGGCACGTCTTGCTTGGGCCTCTCTCCTGGAGGCGCTCAGTCAGACCCAGTGGTGACATGTGGCAAGACACTCCTCGGGGCGCGTCTTGCTTGGGCCTCTCTCGTGGAGGCCCTCTGTCAGACCCAGTGTTGACATGTGTCAAGACGCTCCTCGGGGCGCGTCTTGCTTGGGCTTCTCTCCTGGAGGCCCTGAGTCAGACCCATTGTTGACATGTGGCAAGACGCTCCTCGGGGCGCGTCTTGCTTGGGCTTCTCTCCTGGAGGCACTCAGACAGACCCAGTGTTGACATGTGACAAGACGCTCCTCGGGGCGCGTCTTGCTTGCGCCTCTCTCCTGGAGGCGCTCAGTCAGAACGAGAGGTGACATGTGGCAAGACGCTCCTCGGGGCGCGTCTTGCTTGGGCCTCTCTCCTGGAGGCCCTCTGTCAGACCCAGTGTTGACATGTGGCAAGACGCTCCTCCGGGCGCATCTTGCTTGGGCCTCTCTCCTGGAGGCGCTCAGTCAGACTGAGTAGTGACATGTGGCAAGACACTCCTCGGGGCGCGTCTTGGTTGGGCCTCTCTCCTGGAGGCGCTCATTCAGACCCAGTGGTGACATGTGGCAAGACGCTCCTCGGGGCGCGTATTGCTTTGGCCTCTCTCCTGAATGCCCTCTGTCAGACCGAGTGTTGACATGTGGCAAGACTCTCCTCGGGGCGCGTCTTGCTTGGGCTTCTCTCATGGAGGCCCTCAGTCCGACCCAGTGTTGACATGTGTCAAGACGCTCCTCGGGGCGTGTCTTGCTTGGGCCTCTCTCCTGGAGGCGCTCAGTCAGACCCAGTGTTGACATGTGGCAAGACGCTCCTTTGGGCGCGTCTTGCTTGGGCTTCTCTCCTGGAGGCCCTCAGTCAGACCCATTGTTGACATGTGGCAAAACGCTCCTCGGGGCACGTCTTGCTTGTGCCTCTCTCCTGGAGGCGCTCAGTCAGACCGAGTAGTGACATGTGGCAAGACGCTCCTCGGGGCGCGTCTTGCTTGGACCTCCCTCCTGGAGGCGCTCAGTCAGACCGAGTAGTGACATGTGGCAAGACGCTCCTCGGGGCGCGTCTTGCTTGGGCCTCTCTCCTGGAGGCGCTCAGTCAGACCGAGTGCTGACATAAGGCAAGACGCTCCTCGGGGCGCGTCTTGCTGGGGCCTCTCTCCAGGAGGTGGTCAATCAGACCCAGTGGTGACACGTGGCAAGACGCTCCTCTGGGCGCGTCTTGCTTGGGCCTCTCTCCTGGAGGAGCTCAGTCAGACCCAGTGGTGACACGTGGCAAGACGCTCCTCGGGGCGCGTCTTGCTTGGGCCTCTCTCCTGGAGGCGCTCAGTCAGACACAGTGTTGACATGTGGCAAGACACTCCTCGGGGCGCGTCTTGCCTGGGCCTCTCTCCTGGATGCCCTCTGTCAGACCCAGTGTTGACATGTGGCAAGACTCTCCTCGGGGCGCGTCTTGCTTGGGCTTCTCTCATGGAGGCCCTCAGTCAGACCCAGTGTTGACATGTGTCAAGACGCTCCTCGGGCCGTGTCTTGCTTGGGCCTCTCTCCTGGAAGCGCTCAGTCAGACCCAGTGTTGACATGTGGCAAGACGCTCCTCGGGGCGCTTCTTGCTTGGGCTTCTCTCCTGGAGGCCCTCAGTCAGACCCATTGTTGACATGTGGCAAGACGCTCCGCGGGGCACGTCTTGCTTGGGCCTCTCTCCTGGAGGCGCTCAGTCAGACCGAGTAGTGACATGTGGCAAGACGCTCCTCGGGGCGCGTCTTGCTGGGGCTTCTCTCATGGAGGCACTCAGTCAGACCCAGTGTTGACATGTGGCAAGACGCTCCTCGGGGCGCGTGTTGCTTGGACCTCTCTCCTGGAGGCGCTCAGTCAGACCCAGTGTTGACATGTGGCAAGACACTCCTCGGGGCGCGTCTTGCCTGGGCTTCTCTCATGGAGGCCCACAGTAAGACCCATTGTTGACATGTGGAAAGAAGGTCCTCGGGGCGCGTCTTGCTTTGGCTTCTCTCCTGGAGGCCCTCAGTCAGACCCATTGTTGACATGTGGCAAGACGCTCCTCGGGGCGCGTCTTGCTGGGGCTTCTCTCATGGAGGCACTCAGTCAGACCCAGTGTTGACATGTGGCAAGACGCTCCTCGGGGCGCGTGTTGCTTGGACCTCTCTCCTGGAGGCGCTCAGTCAGACCGAGTAGTGACATGTGGCAAGACGCTCCTCGGGGCGCGTCTTGCCGGGGCCTCTCTCCTGGAGGCGCTCAGTCAGACCCAGTGTTGACATGTGTCAAGACGCTCCTCGGGGGTTTCTTGCTAGCGCCTCTCTCCTGGAGGCGCTCAGTCAGACCCAGAGGCGACATGTGGCAAGACGCTCCTCGGGCCTCTCTCCTGGAGGCGCTCAGTCAGACCCAGTGTTGACATGTGGCAAGACGTTCCTCGGGGCGCGTCTTGCTTGGGCCTCTCGCCTGGAGGCGCTCAGTCAGACCGAGTGCTGACATGTTGCAAGACGCTCCTCCGGGCGCGTCTTGCTTGGGCCTCTCTCCTGGAGGCGCTCAGTCAGACCCAGTGTTGACATGTGGCAAGACGCTCCTCGGGGCGCGTCGTGCTTGGGCCTCTCTCCTGGAGGCGCTCAGTCAGACCGAGTGCTGACATGTGGCAAGAACATCCTCGGGGCGCATCTTGCTTGGGCTTCTCTCCTGGAGGCCCTCAGTCAGACCCAGTGTTGACATGTGGCAAGACGCTCCTCGGGGCGCGTCTTATTTGGGCCTCTCTCCTGGGGGCCCTCAGTCAGACCCAGTGTTGACATGTGGCAAGACGCTCCTCGGGGCGCGTCTTCCTTGGGCTTCTCTCCTGGAGGCCCTCAGTCAGACCCATTGTTGACATGTGGGAAGACGTTCCTCGGGGCACGTCTTGCTTGGGCCTCTCTCCTGGAGGTGCTCAGTCAGACCGAGTAGTGACATGTGGCAAGACGCTCCTCGGGGCGCGTCTTGCTTGGACCTCCCTCCTGGAGGCGCTCAGTCAGACCGAGTAGTGACATGTGGCAAGACGCTCCTCGGGGCGTGTCTTGCTTGGACCTCTCTCCTGGAGGCGCTCAGTTAGACCGAGTAGTGACATGTGGCAAGACGCTCCTCGGGGCGGGTCTTGCTTGGGCCTCTCTCCTGGAGGCGCTCAGTCAGAACTGGAAGATATGTTGCGTCATAAGCCTCTGATGGTTCACCAGGTGCACGGTCCACTCGAAATCCTAATGCTGTATTTGTAGTACATACACTAAGTCTTCTCTGTTGATGTCAGACTAGAGTTTTATTAGAGTTTTACTTTGCAACAATGGGATTCGAGCAATTGATGTGTATATTTTTAATAGTGCACAATGCTACTATTCCTAGGCTGAATGTATGACATGGCTCTTGTGTATCATTATGTATCGTTTCCATTAAGTACTAATTTAAATAAAGTCCCTCTGTCCTCAGTGCTAGGTTGTGGGTTTAATACACATTATTATGATCAACCTGTTGAATAGTATAATAACAATATTCCTGTAAAAGTCATTTAGTAATGAACAACCTCAGTTCTGTGAAAGAACATCATGTCTCTGATGTGTACACTGCAGGCCTGACCGGTCTTGCTGGGGCCTCTCTCCTGGAGGCGCTCAATCAGACCCAGTGGTGACACGTGGCAAGACGCTCCTCGGGGCGCGTCTTGCTTGGGCCTCTCTCCTGGAGGCGCTCAGTCAGACCAAGTGGTGACACGTGGCAAGAAGCTCCTCGGGGCGCGTCTTGCTTGGGCCTCTCTCCTGGAGGCGCTCAGTCAGACCCAGTGTTGACATGTGGAAAGACACTCCTCGGGGCGCGTCTTGCTTGGGCCTCTCTCATGGAGGCCCTCTGTCAGACCCAGTGTTGACATGTGTCAAGACGCTCCTCGGGGCGCGTCTTGCTTTGGCTTCTCTCGTGGAGGCGCTCAGTCAGACCGAGTGCTGACATGTGGCAAGAAGCTCCTCGGGGCGCGTCTTGCTTGGGCTTCTCTCCTGGAGGCCCTCAGTAAGACCCATTGTTGACATGTGGCAAGACGCTCCTCGTGGTGCGTCTTGCTTGGGCCTCTCTCCAGAAGGCCCTCAATCAGACCCAGTGTTGACACGTGGCAAGACGCTTCTCGGGGCGCGTCTTGCTTGGGCCTCTCTCCTGGAGGGGCTCAGTCAGACTGAGTAGTGACATGTGGCCTGACGCTCCTCGGGGCGCGTCTTGCCTGGGCCTCTCTCCTGGAGGCGCTCAGTCAGACCCAGTGGTGACATGTGGCAAGACACTCCTCGGGGCGCGTCTTTCTTGGGCCCCTCTCCTGGAGGCCCTCTGTCAGACCCAGTGTTGACATGTGTCAAGACGCTCCACGGGGCGCGTCTTGCTTGGGCTTCTCTCCTGGAGGCCCTCAGTCAGACCCATTGTTGACATGTGGCAAGACGCTCCTCGGGGCGCGTCTTGCTTGGGCCTCTCTCCTGGAGGCGCTCAGTCAGAACCAGAGGTGACATGTGGCAAGACGCTCCTCGGGGCGCGTCTTGCTTGGGCCTCTCTCCTGGAGGCCCTCTGTCAGACCCAGTGTTGACATGTGGCAAGACGCTCCTCCGGGCGCATCTTGCTTGGGCCTCTCTCCTGGAGGCCCTCAGTAAGACCCATTGTTGACATGTGGCAAGACGCTCCTCGGGGCGCGTATTGCTTGGGCCTCTCTCCAGAAGGCCCTCAATAAGACCCAGTGTTGACATGTGGCAAGACGCTCCACGGGGCGCGTCTTGCTTGGGCTTCTCTCCTGGAGGCCCTCAGTCAGACCCATTGTTGACATGTGGCAAGACGCTCCTCGGGGCGCGTCTTGCTTGGGCCTCTCTCCTGGAGGCGCTCAGTCAGACCCAGTGTTGACATTTGGCAAGACGCTCCACGGGGCGCGTCTTGCTTGGGCTTCTCTCCTGGAGGCCCTCATTCAGACCCATTGTTGACATGTGGCAAGACGCTCCTCGGGGCACGTCTTGCTTGGGCCTCTCTCCTGGAGGCGCTCAGTCAGACCGAGTAGTGACATGTGGCAAGACGCTCCTCGGGGCGCGTCTTGCTTGGGCCTCTCTCATGGAGGCCCTCTGTCAGACCCAGTGTTGACATGTGGCAAGACGCTCCTCGGGGCGCGTCTTGCTTGGGCCTCTCTCCAGAAGGCCCTCAATCAGACCCAGTGTTGACATGAGGCAAGACGCTCCTCGGGGCGCGTCTTGCTTGAGCTTCTCTCATGGAGGCCCTCTGTCAGACCCAGTGTTGACATGTGTCAAGACGCTCCACGGGGCGCGTCTTGCTTGGGCTTCTCTCCTGGAGGCCCTCAGTCAGACCCATTGTTGACATGTGGCAAGACGCTCCTCGGGGCGCGTCTTGCTTGGACCTCTCTCCTGGAGGCGCTCAGTCAGAACCAGAGGTGACATGTGGCAAGACGCTCCTCGGGGCGCGTCTTGCTTGGGCCTCTCTCCTGGAGGCCCTCTGTCAGACCCAGTGTTGACATGTGGCAAGACGCTCCTCCGGGCGCATCTTGCTTGGGCCTCTCTCCTGGAGGCCCTCAGTAAGACCCATTGTTGACATGTGGCAAGACGCTCCTCGGGGCGCGTATTGCTTGGGCGTCTCTCCAGAAGGCCCTCAATAAGACCCAGTGTTTACATGTGGCAAGACGCTCCACGAGGCGCGTCTTGCTTGGGCTTCTCTCCTGGAGGCCCTCAGTCAGACCCATTGTTGACATGTGGCAAGACGCTCCTCGGGGCGCGTCTTGCTTGGGCCTCTCTCCTGGAGGCGCTCAGTCAGACCCAGTGTTGACATGTGGCAAGACGCTCCACGGGGCGCGTCTTGCTTGGGCTTCTCTCCTGGAGGCCCTCAGTCAGACCCATTGTTGACATGTGGCAAGACGCTCCTCGGGGCACGTCTTGCTTGGGCCTCTCTCCTGGAGGCGCTCAGTCAGACCGAGTTGTGACATGTGGCAAGACGCTCCCCGGGGCGCGTCTTGCTTGGACCTCTCTCCTGGAGGCGCTCAGTTAGACCGAGTAGTGACATGTCGCAAGACGCTCCTCGGGGCGCGTCTTGCTTGGGCCTCTCTCATGGAGGCCCTCTGTCAGACCCAGTGTTGACAAGTGGCAAGACGCTCCTCGGGGCGCGTCTTGCTTGGGCCTCTCTCCTGGAGGCGCTCAGTCAGAACCAGAGGTGACATGTGGCAAGACGCTCCTCGGGGTGCGTCTTGCTTGGGCCTCTCTCCTGGAGGCCCTCTGTCAGACCCAGTGTTGACATGTGGCAAAACGCTCCTCCGGGCGCATCTTGCTTGGGCCTCTCTCCTGGAGGCCCTCAGTAAGACCCATTGTATACATGTGGCAAGACGCTGCTCGGGGCGCGTCTTGCTTGGGCCTCTCTCCAGAAGGCCCTCAATCAGACCCAGTGTTGACATGTGGCAAGACGCTCCTCGGGGCGCGTCTTGCTTGGGCTTCTCTCATGGAGGCCCTCAGTCAGACCCAGTGTTGACATGTGTCAAGACGCTCCTCGGGGCGTGTCTTGCTTGGGCCTCTCTCCTGGAGGCGCTCAAACAGACCGAGTAGTGACATGTGGCAAGACGCTCCTCGGGGCGCGTCTTGCTGGGGCTTCTCTCATGGAGGCACTCAGTCAGATCCAGTGTTGACATGTGGCAAGACGCTCCTCGGGGCGCGTCTTGCTTGGACCTCTCTCCCTGAGGCGCTCAGTCAGACCGAGTAGTGACATGTGGCAAGACGCTCCTCGGGGCGCGTCTTGCTTGGACCTCTCTCCCTGAGGCGCTCAGTCAGACCCAGTGTTGACATTTGGCAAGACACTCCTCGGGGCGCGTCTTGCTTGGGCCTCTCTCATGGAGGCCCTCTGTCAGACCCAGTGTTGACATGTGTCAAGACGCTCCTCGGGGGGCGTCTTGCTTTGGCCTCTCTCCTGGAGGCGCTCAGTTAGACCGAGTAGTGACATGTCGCAAGACGCTCCTCGGGGCGCGTCTTGCTTGGGCCTCTCTCATGGAGGCCCTCTGTCAGACCCAGTGTTGACAAGTCACAACTTGCGAGAGTGCACTATGGACGGTCGGCGTTTCCATTTCGTCAACTGTGCCATTTTCAGCCGCTGGCAAACGGCCGTCGACGGTCGATGCGAGACACCAACATAACGTTAGACCGCGACCCTCATGCCAGTTTTCTGTAGTACTGGTTGTAGTTTCTGGTGCACACTCGATACGCCATTACGATCACAATTACGTTGATTAATAAATCCAGTGTTGTAGCGACTGCAGCCAGCGCCGTCGCGCAACTCGTGTTGGTGTTATCTCTCGATACTTTCGTTGGTATTCAAGCGTATGCAGAATCTACGGATCTGGTGAAGTTGCTTGTCACTAGCTTGCGCACGTTTGATATGGCACTTTGCGCGAGACTCACACAACCTGCAGTGGCGACCGTCGCGTCAGTGCAAAGTTTTTCCGATATATCGCTCACAACATCGTTAGTCATTTGCTGTACACTGCGCACACTGGCCGCGAGGTCGCGGAGAGGGTCTTCGTTACGAGCTACTCTGGTAGCGCCGTGGTTGATGAGGACGATCATCTTTAGCAATAGTTCATCTCGAAGCGCAACGATGGTGAGGGCAACGGGTCTACCAGTGGTGACATGTGGCAAGACACTCCTCTGGGCGCGTCTTGCTTGGGCCTCTCTCCTGGAGGCCCTCTGTCAGACCCAGTGTTGACATGTGTCAAGACGCTCCTCGGGGCGCGTCTTGCTTGGGCTTCTCTCCTGGAGGCCCTCAGTCAGACCCATTGTTGACATGTGGCAAGACGCTCCTCGGGGCGCGTCTTGCTTGGGCTTCTCTCCTGGAGGCGCTCAGACAGACCCAGTGTTGACATGTGACAAGAGGCTCCTCGGGGCACGTCTTGCTTGGGCCTCTCTCCTGGAGGCGCTCAGTCAGAACCAGAGGTGACATGTGGCAAGATGCTCCTCGGGGCGCGTCTTGCTTGGGCCTCTCTCCTGGAGGCCCTCTGTCAGACCCAGTGTTGACATGTGGCAAGACGCTCCTCCGGGCGCATCTTGCTTGGGCCTCTCTCCTGGAGGCCCTCAGTCAGACCCATTGTTGACATGTGGCAAGACGCTCCTCGGGGCGCGTCTTGCTTGGGCCTCTCTCCTGGAGGCGCTCAGTCAGACCGAGTGCTGACATAAGGCAAGACGCTCCTCGGGGCGCGTCTTGCAGGGGCCTCTCTCCTGGAGGCGCTCAGTCAGACCCAGTGCTGACATGTGGCAAGACGCTCCTCGGGGCGCGTCTTGCTTGGGCCTCTCTCCTGGAGGCACTCAGTCAGACCCAGTGGTGACACGTGGAAAGACGCTCCTCGGGGCACATCTTGCTTGGGCCTCTCTCCTGGAGGCGCTCAGTCAGACCCAGTGTTGGCATGTGGCAAGACACTCCTCGGGGCGCGTCTTGGTTGGGCCTCTCTCCTGGAGGCGCTCATTCAGACCCAGTGGTGACATGTGGCAAGACGCTCCTCGGGGCGCGTATTGCTTCGGCCTCTCTCCTGAATGCCCTCTGTCAGACCGAGTGTTGACATGTGGCAAGACTCTCCTCGGGGCGCGTCTTGCTTGGGCTTCTCTCATGGAGGCCCTCAGTCGGACCCAGTGTTGACATATGTCAAGACGCTCCTCGGGGCGTGTCTTGCTTGGGCCTCTCTACTGGAGGCGCTCGGTCAGACCCAGTGTTGACATGTGGCAAGACGCTCCTCTGGGCAAGTCTTGCTTGGGCCTCTCTCCTGGAGGCGCTCAGTCAGACCGAGTAGTGACATGTGGCAAGACGCTCCTCGGGGCGCGTCTTGCTTGGACCTCCCTCCTGGAGGCGCTCAGTCAGACTGAGTAGTAACATTTGGCAAGACGCTCCTCGGGGCGCGCCTTGCTTGGACCTCTCTCCTGGAGGCGCTCAGTTAGACCGAGTAGTGACATGTGGCAAGACGCTCCTCGGGGCGCGTCTTGCTTCGGCCTCTCTCCTGGAGGCGCTCAGTCAGACTGAGTGCTGACATAAGGCAAGACGCTCCTCGGGGCGCGTCTTGCTGGGGCCTCTCTCCTGGAGGTTCTCAATCAGACCCAGTGGTGACACGTGGCAAGACGCTCCTCTGGGCGCGTCTTGCTTGGGCCTCTCTCCTGGAGGAGCTCAGTCAGACCCAGTGGTGACACGTGGCAAGACGCTCCTCGGGGCGCATCTTGCTTGGGCCTCTCTCCTGGAGGCACTAAGTCAGACCCAGTGTTGACACGTGGCAAGACGCTCCTCGGGGCGCGTCTTGCTTGGGCCTCTCTCCTGGAGGCGCTCAGTCAGACACAGTGTTGACATGTGGCAAGACACTCCTCGGGGCGCGTCTTGCTTGGGCTTCTCTCATGGAGGCCCTCAGTAAGACCCATTGTTGACATGTGGAAAGAAGCTCCTCGGGGCGCGTCTTGCTTTGGCTTCTCTCCTGAAGCCCCTCAGTCAGACCCATTGTTGACATGTGGCAAGACGCTCCTCGGGGCGCGTATTGCTTGGGACTCTTTCCTGGATGCCCTCTGTCAGACCCAGTGTTGACATGTGGCAAGACTCTCCTCGGGGCGCGTCTTGCTTGGACCTCTCTCCTGGAGGCGCTCAGTCAGACACAGTGTTGACATGTGGCAAGACACTCCTCGGGGCGCGTCTTGCTTGGGCTTCTCTCATGGAGGCCCTCAGTAAGACCCATTGTTGACATGTGGAAAGAAGCTCCTCGGGGCGCGTCTTGCTTTGGCAGATCCGTAGATTCTGCATACGCTTGAATACCAACGAAAGTATCGAGAGATAACACCGACACGAGTTGCGCGACGGCGCTGGCTGCAGTCACTACAACACTGGATTTATTAATCAACGTAATTGTGATCGTAATGGCGTATCGAGTGTGCACCAGAAACTACAACCATTACTACAGAAAACTGGCATGAGGGTCGCGGTCTAACGTTATGTTGGTGTCTCGCATCGACCGTCGACGGCCGTTTTCCAGCGGCTGAAAATGGCACAGTTGACGAAATGGAAACGCCGACCGTCCATAGTGCACTCTCGCAAGTTCCAACCGCACCATCTCAGGAGACAGACCACAGAGTGATATTAGCGGAGGGTAGATAGAAAATGCGCAAACCGCCGCAACCGCCCATATACATACTATACGAGTTCAACATAGAGTGGAGTAAGAAGTTACTACCGATTGTATTTCCAACGTGCAAGCAGCTGGTGTTTGACGCTTTACTTGAGTATCACAGAGGTTGCGATGTCCTGTGTTCCACGAGCGCATGGAAACAAGTGAACAAACTTCTACGGACCGTACTGTTGGGGTATGAGCGAGCTGTAAAATCAATACACGCTAGACACGCGGACTTTGCCACGTTACTGGACACGCATATCGCCACAAAAAAACCGGGTCAAGTGTTCCGGGCGTCACCGCGCTCGACTATACACGTCTTGGCCTACCACGAGTACATGAGCCCACAGATCCTAAGCGAGGTCGAAGCCGTTGTGTCTACCCAACGCAAATTCAGCACAGCCGTGCGCGCTAAGACAAGTCCCTCTAGACTGCTGGAAATTTTGGAAACGTGGAAGGCTGGCGTGTACGCGCTTTCTACACATCTCAACGGTATGATCGCGATACTCTCGGCCGCACAACAACTAATGGTCATGTGTTCGGAAGGTCTGATCAGGTCTGACATGACCGGTTGTCAATCGACGTCGAGCGTGCACTCACACACGGATATCCTGGCGTACAGTAAAGCGACGTCGACCTCTAAGCTCACGTTGATCGCCGATGTTTCGAAGGGCAATCGAGTGTGTTGGCTGACGAAAGCTATGGTGACCGACGGTCGCGTCGACTACAATGTGCCTCATTGCGACTGGAGAGGCGTATGTGATCCTTTGCAAATCGATAACACCACCGCGGTCGAGTGCGAAGTCACGGTCGGCGGCGTGTTGTCCTTACTGTGCCCCATACAATGTGACGGTCCGTGTGACGGACCGGTGTGTTACGACCCGACTAACGAAACGTACCAGGTGATAACATTGCATCCGCCCATTACAGCGGAGCGAGCGTTTCGCCACACTCCCAAACCAAGGTTAATAGTTGTAACGCACGCCCTTTCGGACCTCGGTGCACGTGAAACACTGGCGTACACTCACAACATCACGCTCGAGACAGCTCAAGCGTTACGCGAAACAAAGGACGTGTTCAAATCCATAGAGAATATACGGTCTTTAGCGTATGCGTATATAAAGGAGGTCGATGACATTTACAGACCTGGCGGCGTGGGCACCACAGTAGAACAACAAGGTGCTCTCAAGCGCACACAGATACTGGCCGCATTATCACTCGCGATGTCTATCCTGACATGCCCGTTTCTGATTTCTATGTATATTAAATTATGACAAGAGCTACGGTGGTTACGATTACACTCTGACCACGTGCCTTAGTTTCTGCTAGTGACCTATAAATACATTTGCCCACTTGCTCTCACTGCCATTAAAGCGGCTGTACCCACACGTACAACACCCAAGAAAAAAAAAGATCTCGCTGTCTGTACTGGGTGTACTCTCAGTAGTCGCAGTTGCTCAGGCCATGGTGGTACGCTCACATAACGCCTCTGAGATACGTCCCATCACACCACCTCCTACACTACTCGCGAAGGAGTATTCAACACCCCCTTTGTTCGAAGACAACCATTATAACGAGCACAGCACAACGCTTGCCGCACGCGAAGACAACATGCAGGAGACAACGCTACCACCTGTCGTGAGAACAACGGATTCGAGTGACGATCGCGACTATGACGAGCACATTACAGCACCCTCTGTGCACGAAGACCAGGTGCAGGAGACAACGCTACCACCTGTCGTGAGAAACAAGAGTTTGGTTAACAATGATCATCGTCGTGTCCCATTGTAAACTGGGCGTGCCATCGCACACATCGTACATGTGTGTTAACCCACCTGTATGCGACAGACTTTGTGTGTTGCATGACATCGAGATGTATTGACGTCTGTGTCAATACAGGACTCTCTATAAGCCGGGAGCTGGACGCTAACGACCCGTGCATGCGCCACACAAAAGGTATCGTACATGTGTTAACCCACCTGTATGCGACAGACTTTGTGTGTTGCATGACATCGAGATGTATTGACGTCTGTGTCAATACAGGACTCTCTAAGCTGGGAGCTGGATGCTAACAACCCGTGCATGCGCCACACAAAAGGTATCGTACATGTGTTAACCCACCTGTATGTGACAGACTTTGTGTGTTGCATGACATCGAGATGTATTGACGTCTGTGTCAATACAGGACTCTCTAAGCTGGGAGCTGGACGATAACGACCCGTGCATGCGCCACACAAAAGGTAACTCGACTAACTACAAAACGCATATTGTGATGTAGAAAGTTGGCTCGACTGTTTGAATCAGCTGCAGCTGCGGTTTACTCACAAAGTGAATCGCACGCTTGTTAGAAGTACATTCGGAGCACTTAAAAAATACATTGCTCTCATCGAGTTCCGTCTCAGCGTTCACCGGCTGATGGGCAAGAGCGTGACATGGGATCGCCAGGAACTTACTTAAGGACTATCATCTCATTTGGCATTTACTCACGGACCCAAGAAACCAGTTCCGAAAAATGGTCGAGAATTATAACTTGTCTAATAGCAACTGGAAGATATGTTGCGTCATAAGCCTCTGATGGTTCACAAGGTGCACGGTCCACTCGAAATCCTAATGCTGTATTTGTAGTACATACACTAAGTCTTCTCTGTTGATGTCAGACTAGAGTTTTATTAGAGTTTTACTTTGCAACAATGGGATTCGAGCAATTGATGTGTATATTTTTAATAGTGCACAATGCTACTATTCCTAGGCTGAATGTACGACATGGCTCTTATGTATCATTATGTATCGTTTCCATTAAGTACAAATTTAAATAAAGTCCCTCTGTCCTCAGTGCTAGGTTGTGGGTTTAATACACATTATTATGATCAACCTGTTGAACAGTATAATAACAATATTCCTGTAAAAGTCATTTAGTAATGAACAACCTCAGTTCTGTGAAAGAACATCATGTCTCTGATGTGTACACTGCAGGCCTGACCGGGGTTTGCACGCAAGGGCCTGTGTGTGTGTGTGTGTGTGTGTGTGTGTGTGTGTGTGTGTGTGTGTGTGTGTGTGTGTGTGTGTGTGTGTGTGTGTGTGTGAAACAAATAAAGATAAATATAGCTAGTGCGGCCACGAGCGGTCGTGCAGGGTAGAGGCTGCACAAAAACGCCTCTAAAAACAAGCGCGTGCCCACGCCCGATCCGTGGAAGCACGTAGACCTAGCAAACGTACTAGCAGAAATCAACGATCGCACACGGGTCATTGAGTGTGTACAGGGTTCGTCTGCGTGTGTGGCATTGGGCAATCTAGCGGCAACCGTGTGGCCTGAAGGCGGAACCGGCCAACCCGTCGCCCTCACCATCGTTGCGCTTCGAGATGAACTATTGCTAAAGATGATCGTCCTCATCAACCACGGCGCTACCAGAGTAGCTCGTAACGAAGACCCTCTCCGCGACCTCGCGGCCAGTGTGCGCAGTGTACAGCAAATGACAAACGATGTTGCGAGCGATATATTGGAAAAACTTTGCACTGATGCGACGATCGCCACTGCAGGTTGTGCGAGTCTCGCGCAAAGTGCCATATCAAACGTGCGCAAGCTAGTGACAAGCAACTTCACCAGATCCGTAGATTCTGCATACGCTCTGATACGAATGAAAGTATCGAGAGATAACACCGACACAAATTGCGCGACGGCGCTGACAGGAGTCGCTACAACACTGGATTTATTAATCAACGTAATTGTGATCGTAATGGCGTTTCGAGTGTGCACCAGAAACTACAACCAGTACTACAGAAAACTGGCATGAGGGTCACGGTTTAACGTTATGTTGGTGTCTCGCATCGACCGTCGACGGCCGTTTGCCAGCGGCTGAAAATGGCAGTTGACGAAATGGAAACGCCGACCGTCGATAGTGCACTCTCGCAAGTTCCAACCGCACCATCTCAGGAGACAGACCACAGAGTCATATTAGCGGAGGGTAGATAGAAAATGCGCAAACCGCCGCAACCGCCCATATACATACTATACGAGTTCAACATAGAGTGGAGTAAGAAGTTACTACCGATTGTATTTCCAACGTGCAAGCAGCTGGTGTTTGACGCTTTACTTGAGTATCACAGAGGTTGCGATGTCCTGTGTTCCACGAGCGCATGGAAACAAGTGAACGAACTTCTACGGACCGTACTGTTGGGGTATGAGCGAGCTGTAAAATCAATACACGCTAGACACGCGGACTTTGCCACGTTACTGGACACGCATATCGCCACAACAAAACCGGGTCAAGTGTTCGGGGCGTCACCGCGCTCGACTATACACGTCTTGGCCTACCACGAGTACATGAGCCCACAGATCCTAAGCGAGGTAGAAGCCGTTGTGTCTACCCAACACAAATTCAGCACAGCCGTGCGCGCTAAGACAAGTCCCTCTAGACTGCTGGAAATTTTGGAAACGTGGAAGGCTGGCGTGTACGCGCTTTCTACACATCTCAACGGTATGATCGCGATACTCTCGGCCGCACAACAACTAATGGTCATGTGTTCGGAAGGTCTGATCAGGTCTGACATGACCGGTTGTCAATCGACGTCGAGCGTGCACTCACACACGGATATCCTGGCGTACAGTAAAGCGACGTCGACCTCTAAGCTCACGTTGATCGCCGATGTTTCGAAGGGCAATCGAGTGTGTTGGCTGATGAAAGCTATGGTGACCGACGGTCGCGTCGACTACAATGTGCCTCATTGCGACTGGAGAGGCGTATGTGATCCTTTGCAAATCGATAACACCACCGCGGTCGAGTGCGAAGTCACGGTCGGCGGCGTGTTGTCCTTACTGTGCCCCATACAATGTGACGGTCCGTTTCACGGACCGGTGTGTTACGACCCGACTAACGAAACGTACCAGGTGATAACATTGCATCCGCCCATTACAGCGGAGCGAGCGTTTTGCCACACTCCCAAACCAAGGTTAATAGTTGTAGCGCACGCCCTTTCGGACCTCGGTGCACGTGAAAAACTGGCGTACACTCACAACATCACGATCGAGACAGCTCAAGCGTTACGCGAAACAAAGGACGTGTTCAAATCCATAGAGAATATACGGTCTTTAGCGTATGCGTATATAAAGGAGGTCGATGACATTTACAGACCTGGCGGCGTGGGCACCACAGTAGAACAACAAGGTGCTCTCAAGCGCACACAGATACTGGCTGCATTATCACTCGCGATGTCTATCCTGACATGCCCGTTTCTGATTTCTATGTATATTAAATTATGACAAGAGCTACGGTGGTTACGATTACACTCTGACCACGTGCCTTAGTTTCTGCTAGTGACCTATAAATACATTTGCCCACTTGCTCTCACTGCCATTAAAGCGGCTGTACCCACACGTACAACACCCAAGAAAAAAAAAGATCTCGCTGTCTGTACTGGGTGTACTCTCAGTAGTCGCAGTTGCTCAGGCCATGGTGGTACGCTCACATAACGCCTCTGAGATACGTCCCATCACACCACCTCCTAAACTACTCGCGAAGGAGTATTCAACACCCCCTTTGTACGAAGACAACCATTATAACGAGCACAGCACAACGCTTGCCGCACGTGAAGACAACATGCAGGAGACAACGCTACCACCTGTCGTGAGAACAACGGATTCGAGTGACAACGATCGCGACTATGAAGAGCACATTACAGCACCCTCTGTGCACGAAGACCAGGTGCAGGAGACAACGCTACCACCTGTCGTGAGAAACAAGAGTTTGGTTAACAATGATCATCGTCGTGTCCCATTGTAAACTGGGCGTGCCATCGCACACATCGTACATTTGTGTTAACCCACCTGTATGCGACAGACTTTGTGTGTTGCATGACATCGAGATGTATTGACGTCTGTGTCAATACAGGACTCTCTATAAGCCGGGAGCTGGACGCTAACGACCCGTGCATGCGCCACACAAAAGGTATCGTACATGTGCTAACCCACCTGTATGCGACAGACTTTGTGTGTTGCATGACATTGAGATGTATTGACGTCTGTGTCAATACAGGACTCTCTAAGCTGGGAGCTGGACACTAACAACCCGTGCATGCGCCACACAAAAGGTATCGTACATGTGTTAACCCACCTGTATGCGACAGACTTTGTGTGTTGCATGACATCGAGATGTATTGACGTCTGTGTCAATACAGGACTCTCTAAGCTGGGAGCTGGACGATAACGACCCGTGCATGCGCCACACAAAAGGTAACTCGACTAACTACAAAACGCATATTGTGATGTAGAAAGTTGGCTCGACTGTTTGAATCAAATGCAGCTGCGGTTTACTCACAAAGTGAATCGCACGCTTGTTAGAAGTACATTCGGAGCACTTAAAAAATACATCGCTCTCATCGAGTTCCGTCTCAGCGTTCACCGGCTGATGGGCAAGAGCGTGACATGGGATCGCCAGGAACTTACTTAAGGACTATCATCTCATTTGGCATTTACTCACGGACCCAAGAAACCAGTTCCGAAAAATGGTCGAGAATTATAACTTGTCTAATAGCAACTGGAAGATATGTTGCGTCATAAGCCTCTGATGGTTCACAAGGTGCACGGTCCACTCGAAATCCTAATGCTGTATTTGTAGTACATACACTAAGTCTTCTCTGTTGATGTCGGACTAGAGTTTTATTAGAGTTTTACTTTGCAACAATGGGATTCGAGCAATTGATGTGTATATTTTTAATAGTGCACAATGCTACTATTCCTAGGCTGAATGTACGACATGGCTCTTATGTATCATTATGTATCGTTTCCATTAAGTACTAATGGCATTTACTCACGGACCCAAGAAACCAGTTCCGAAAAATGGTCGAGAATTATAACTTGTCTAATAGCAACTGGAAGATATGTTGCGTCATAAGCCTCTGATGGTTCACAAGGTGCACGGTCCACTCTAAATCCTAATGCTGTATTTGTAGTACATACACTAAGTCTTCTCTGTTGATGTCAGACTAGAGTTTTATTAGAGTTTTACTTTGCAACAATGGGATTCGAGCAATTGATGTGTATATTTTTAATAGTGCACAATGCTACTATTCCTAGGCTGAATGTGTGACATGGCTCTTATGTATCATTATGTATCGTTTCCATTAAGTACTAATTTAAATAAAGTCCCTCTGTCCTCAGTGCTAGGTTGTGGGTTTAAGTGGCAAGACGCTCCTCGGGGCGCATATTGCTTGGGCCTCTCTCCTGGATGCCCTCTGTCAGACCGAGTGTTGACATGTGGCAAGACTCTCCTCGGGGAGCGTCTTGCTTGGGCTTCTCTCATGGAGGCCGTCAGTCAGACCCAGTGTTGACATGTGTCAAGACGCTCCTCGGGGCGTGTCTTGCTTGGGCCTCTCTCCTGGAGGCGCTCAGTCAGACCCAGTGTTGACATGTGGCAAGACGCTCCTCGGGGCGCGTCTTGCTTGGGCTTCTCTCCTGGAGGCCCTCAGTCAGACCCATTGTTGACATGTGGCAAGACGCTCCTCGGGGCACGTCTTGCTTGGGCCTCTCTCCTGGAGGCGCTCAAACAGACCGAGTAGTGACATGTGGCAAGACGCTCCTCTGGGCGCGTCTTGCTGGGGCTTCTCTCATGGAGGCACTCAGTCAGACCCAGTGTTGACATGTGTCAAGACGCTCCTCGGGGGGCGTCTTGCTTTGGCCTCTCTCCTGGAGGCACTCAGTCAGACCGAGTGCTGACATGTGGCAAGAAGCTCCTCGGGGCGCGTCTTGCTTGGACTTCTCTCCCGGAGGCCCTCAGTAAGAACCATTGTTGACATGTGGCAAGACGCTCCTCGGGACGCGTCTTTCTTGGGCCTCTCTCCAGAAGGCCCTCAATCAGACCCAGTGTTGACACGTGGCAAGACGCTCCTCAGGGCGCGTCTTGCTTGGGCCTCTCTCCTGGAGGCGCTCAGTCAGACTGAGTAGTGACATGTGGCCTGACGCTCCTCGGGGCGCGTGTTGCTTGGGCCTCTCTCCTGGAGGCGCTCAGTCAGACCAAGTGGTGACATGTGGCAAGACAATCCTCGGGGCGCATCTTGCTTGGGCCTCTCTCCTGGAGGCTCTCTGTCAGACCCAGTGTTGACATGTGGCAAGACACTCCTCGGGGCGCGTCTTGCTTGGGCCTCTCTCATGGAGGCCCTCTGTCAGACCCAGTGTTGACATGTGTCAAGACGCTCCTCGGGGCGCGTCTTGCTTTGGCCTCTCTCCTGGAGGCGCTCAGTCAGACCGAGTGCTGACATGTGGCAAGAAGCTCCTCGGGGCGCGTCTTGCTTGGGCTTCTCTCCTGGAGGCCCTCAGTAAGACCCATTGTTGACATGTGGCAAGACGCTCCTCGGGGCGCGTCCTGCTTGGGCCTCTCTCCTGGAGGCGCTCAGTCAGACTGAGTAGTGACATGTGTTCTGACGCTCCTCGGGGCGCGTGTTGCTTGGGCCTCTCTCCTGCAGGCGCTCAGTCAAACCAAGTGGTGACATGTGGCAAGACACTCCTCGGGGCGCTTCTTGCTTGGGCCTCTCTCCTGGAGGCCCTCTGTCATACCCAGTGTTGACATGTGTCAAGACGCTCCTCGGGGCGTGTCTTGCTTGGGCTTCTCTCCTGGAGGCCCTCAGTCAGACCCATTGTTGGCATGTGGCAAGACGCTCCTCGGGGCGCGTCTTGCTTGGGCCTCTCTCCTGGAGGCGCTCAGTCAGACCGAGTGCCTACATGTGGCAAGACGCTCCTCGGGCCGCGTGTTGCTTGGGCTTCTCTCCTGGAGGCCCTCAGTCAGACCCATTGTTGACATGTGGCCTGACGCTCCTCGGGGCGCGTGTTGCTTGGGCCTCTCTCCTGGAGGCGCTCAGTCAGACCAAGTGGTGACATGTGGCAAGACACTCCTCGGGGCGCGTCTTGCTTGGGCCTCTCTCCTGGAGGCCCTCTGTCATACCCAGTGTTGACATGTGTCAAGACGCTCCTCGGGGCGCGTCTTGCTTGGGCTTCTCTCCTGGAGGCCCTCAGTCAGACCCATTGTTGGCATGTGGCAAGACGCTCCTCGGGGCGCGTCTTGCTTGGGCCTCTCTCCTGCAGGCGCTCAGTCAGACCGAGTGCTGACATGTGGCAAGACGCTCCTCGGGCCGCGTGTTGCTTGGGCTTCTCTCCTGGAGGCCCTCAGTCAGACCCATTGTTGACATGTGGCAAGACGCTTCTCGGGGCGCGTCTTGCTTGGGCCTCTCTCCTGGAGGCGCTCAGTCAGACCGAGTGCTGACATGTGGCAAGACGCTCCTCGGGGCGCGTCTTGATTGGGCCTCTCTCCTGGAGGCGCTCAGTCAGACTGAGTAGTGACATGTGGCCTGACGATCCTCGGGGCACGTCTTGCTTGGGCCTCTCTCCTGGAGGCGCTCAGTCAGACCCAGTGGTGACATGTGGCAAGACACTCCTCGGGGCGCGTCTTGCTTGGGCTTCTCTCCTGGAGGCGCTCAGACAGACCCAGTGTTGACATGTGGCAAGACGCTCCTCGGGGCGCGTCTTGCTTGGACCTCCCTCCTGGAGGCGCTCAGTCAGACCGAGTAGTGACATTTGGCAAGACGCTCCTCGGGGCGCGTCTTGCTTGGACCTCTCTCCTGGAGGCGCTCAGTTAGACCGAGTAGTGACATGTGGCAAGACGCTCCTCGGGGCGCGTCTTGCTTGGGCCTCTCTCCTGGAGGCGCTCAGTCAGACCGAGTGCTGACATAAGGCAAGACGCTCCTCGGGGCGCATCTTGCTTGGGCTCTCTCCTGGAGGCGCTAAGTCAGACCCAGTGTTGACACGTGGCAAGACGCTCCTCGGGGCGCGTCTTGCTTGGGCCTCTCTCCTGGAGGCGCTCAGTCAGACACAGTGTTGACATGTGGCAAGACACTCCTCGGGGCGCGTCTTGCTTGGGCTTCTCTAATGGAGGCCCACAGTAAGACCCATTGTTGACATCTGGAAAGAAGCTCCTCGGGGCGCGTCTTGCTTTGGCTTCTCTCCTGGAGGCCCTCAGTCAGACCCATTGTTGACATGTGGCAAGACGCTCCTCGGGGCGCGTATTGCTTGGGCCTCTCTCATGGAGGCCCTCAGTCAGACCCAGTGTTGACATGTGTCAAGACGCTCCTCGGGGCGTGTCTTGCTTGGGCCTCTCTCCTGGAGGCGCTCAGTCAGACCCAGTGTTGACATGTGGCAAGACGCTCCTCGGGGCGCTTCTTGCTTGGGCTTCTCTCCTGGAGGCCCTCAGTAAGACCCATTGTTGACATGTGGCAAGACGCTCCTCGGGGCACGTCTTGCTTGGGCCTCTCTCCTGGAGGCGCTCAGTCAGACCGAGTAGTGACATGTGGCAAGACGCTCCTCGGGGCGCGTCTTGCTGGGGCTTCTCTCATGGAGGCACTCAGTCAGACCCAGTGTTGACATGTGGCAAGACGCTCCTCGGGGCGCGTGTTGCTTGGACCTCTCTCCTGGAGGCGCTCAGTCAGACCGAGTAGTGACATGTGGCAAGACGCTCCTCGGGGCGCGTCTTGCTGGGGCCTCTCTCCTGGAGGCGCTCAGTCAGACCCAGTGTTGACATGTGTCAAGACGCTCCTCGGGCGTTTCTTGCTTGCGCCTCTCTCCTGGAGGCGCTCAGTCAGACCCAGAGGTGACATGTGGCAAGACGCTCCTCGGGCCTCTCTCCTGGAGGCGCTCAGTCAGACCCAGTGTTGACATGTGGCAAGACGCTCCTCGGGGCGCGTCTTGCTTGGGCCTCTCTCCTGGAGGTGCTCAGTCAGACCCAGTGTTAACATGTGGCAAGACGCTCCTCGGGGCGCGTCTTGCTGGGGCTTCTCTCATGGAGGCACTCAGTCAGACCCAGTGTTGACATGTGGCAAGATGCTCCTCGGGGCACGTCTTGCTTGGGCCTCTCTCCTGGAGGCGCTCAGTCAGACCCAGAGGAGACATGGGTCAAGACGCTCCTCGGGGAGCGTCTTGCTTGGGCCTCTCTCCTGAAGGCGCTCAGTCAGACCGAGTGCTGACATGTTGCAAGACGCTCCTCCGGGCGCGTCTTGCTTGGGCCTCTCTCCTGGAGGCGCTCAGTCAGACCCAGTGTTCACATTTGGCAAGACGCTCCTCGGGGCGCGTCTTGCTTGGGCCTCCTTCCTGGAGGCGCTCAGTCAGACCGAGTGCTGACATGTGGCAAGACGCTCCTCGGGGCGCATCTTGCTTGGGCTTCTCTCCTGGAGAACCTCAGTCAGACCCAGTGTTGACATGTGGCAAAACGCTCCTCGGGGCGCGTCTTATTTGGGCCTCTCTCCTGGGGGCCCTCAGTCAGACCCAGTGTTGACATGTGGCAAGACGCTCCTCGGGGCGCGTCTTGCTCGGGCATCTCTCCTGGAGGCCCTCAGTCAGACCCATTGTTGACATGTGGCAAGACGCTCCTCGGGGCACGTCTTGCTTGGGCCTCTCTCCTGGAGGCGCTCAGTCAGACCGAGTATTGACATGTGGCAAGACGCTCCTCGGGGCGCGTCTTGCTTGGACCTCCCTCCTGGAGGCGCTCAGTCAGACCGAGTAGTGACATGTGGCAAGACGCTCCTCGGGGCGTGTCTTGCTTGGACCTCTCTCCTGCAGGCGCTCAGTTAGACCGAGTAGTGACATGTGGCAAGACGCTCGTCGGGGCGGGTCTTGCTTGGGCCTCTCTCCTGGAGGCGCTCATTCAGAACTGGAAGATATGTTGCGTCATAAGCCTCTGATGGTTCACCAGGTGCACGGTCCACTCGAAATCCTAATGCTGTATTTGTAGTACATACACTAAGTCTTCTCTGTTGATGTCAGACTAGAGTTTTATTAGAGTTTTACTTTGCAACAATGGGATTCGAGCAAATGATGTGTATATTTTTAATAGTGCACAATGCTACTATTCCTAGGCTGAATGTATGACATGGCTCTTATGTATCATTATGTATCGTTTCCATTAAGTACTAATTTAAATAAAGTCCCTCTGTCCTCAGTGCTAGGTTGTGGGTTTAATACACATTATTATGATCAACCTGTTGAATAGTATAAGCCCCATACAATGTGACGGTCCGTGTGACGGACCGGTGTGTTACGACCCGACTAACGAAACGTACCAGGTGATAACATTGCATCTGCCCATTACAGCGGAGCGAGCGTTTCGCCACACTCCCAAACCAAGGTTAATAGTTGTAGCGCACGCCTTTTCGGACCTCGGTGCACGCGAAACACTGGTGTACACTCACAACATCACGCTCGAGACAGCTCAAGCGTTACGCGAAACAAAGGACGTGTTCAAATCCATAGAGAATATACGGTCTTTAGCGTATGCGTATATAAAGAAGGTCGATGACATTTACAGACCCGGCGGCGTGGGCACCACAGTAGAACAACAAGGTGCTCTCAAGCGCACACAGAAACTGGCCGCATTATCACTCGCGATGTCTATCCTGACATACCCGTTTCTGATTTCTATGTATATTAAATTATGACAAGAGCTACTTTAGGTGGTTACGATTACACTCTGACCACGTGCCTTAGTTTCTGCTAGTGACCTATAAATACAATTGCCCACTTGCTCTCACTGCCATTAAAGCGGCTGTACCCACACGTACAACACCCAAGAAAAAAAATTGATCTCGCTGTCTGTACTGGGTGTACTCTCAGTAGTCGCAGTTGCTCAGGCCATGGTGGTACGCTCACATAACGCCTCTGAGATACGTTCCATCACACCACCTCCTAGACTACTCGCGAAGGAGTATTCAACACCCCCTTTGTACGAAGACAACCATTATAACGAGCACAGCACAACGCTTGCCGCACGCGAAGACAACATGCAGAAGACAACGCTACCACCTGTCGTGAGAACAACGGATTCGAGTGACAACGATCGCGACTATGACGAGCACATTACAACACACTCTGTGCACGAAGACCAGGTGCAGGAGACAACGCTACCACCTGTCGTGAGAAACAAGAGTTTGGTTAACAATGATCATCGCCGTGTCCCATTGTAAACGGGCGCGCCATCGCACACATCGTACATGTGTGTTAACCCACCTGTATGCGACAGACTTTGTGTGTTGCATGACATCGAGATGTATTGACGTCTGTGTCAATACAGGACTCTCTATAAGCCAGGAGCTGGACGCTAACGACCCGTGCATGCGCCACACAAAAGGTATCGTACATGTGTTAACCCACCTGTATGCGACAGACTTTGTGTGTTGCATGACATCGAGATGTATTGACGTCTGTGTCAATACAGGACTCTCTAAGCTGGGAGCTGGACGCTAACGACCCGTGCATGCGCCACACAAAAGGTAACTCGACTAACTACAAAACGCATATTGTGATGTAGAAAGTTGGCTCGACTGTTTGAATCAGCTGCAGCTGCGGTTTACTCACGAAGTGAATCGCACGCTTGTTAGAAGTCTATTCGGAGCACTTAAAAAATACATCGCTCTCATCGAGTTCCGTCTCAGCATTCACCGGCTGATGGGCAAGAGCGTGACATGGGATCGCCAGGAACTTACTTAAGGACTATCATCTCATTTGGCATTTACTCACGGACCCAAGAAACCAGTTCCGAAAAATGGTCGAGAATTATAACTTGTCTAATAGCAACTGGAAGATATGTTGCGTCATAAGCCTCTGATGGTTCACAAGGTGCACGGTCCACTCGAAATCCTAATGCTGTATTTGTAGTACATACACTAAGTCTTCTCTGTTGATGTCAGACTAGAGTTTTATTAGAGTTTTACTTTGCAACAATGGGATTCGAGCAATTGATCTGTATATTTTTAATAATGCACAATGCTACTATTCCTAGGCTGAATGTATGACATGGCTCTTATGTATCATTATGTATCGTTTCCATTAAGTACTAATTTAAATAAAGTCCCTCTGTCCTCAGTGCTAGGTTGTGGGTTTAATACACATTATTATGATCAACCTGTTGAATAGTATAATAACAATATTCCTGTAAAAGTCATTTAGTAATGAACAACCTCAGTTCTGTGAAAGCACATCATGTCTCTGATGTGTACACTGCAGGCCTGACCGGGGTTTGCATGCAAGGTCCTGTGTGTGTGTGTGTGTGTGTGTGTGCGTGCGTGTGTGTGTGTGTGTGTGTGTGTGTGTGTGTGTGTGTGTGTGTGTGTGTGTGTGTGTGTGAAACAAATAAAGATAAATATAGCTAGTGCGGCCACGAGCGGTCGTGCAGGGTAGAGGCTGCGCGAAAACGCCTCTAAAAACAAGCGCGTGCCCACGCCCGATCCGTGGAAGCACGTAGACCTAGCAAACGTACTAACAGAAATCAACGATCGCACACGGGTCATTGAGTGTGTACAGGGTTCGTCTGCGTGTGTGGCATTGGGCAATCTAGCGGCAACCGTGTGGCCTGAAGGCGGAACCGGCCAACCCGTCGCCCTCACCATCGTTGCGCTTCGAGATGAACTATTGCTAAAGATGATCGTCCTCATCAACCACGGCGCTACCAGAGTAGCTCGTAACGAAGACCCTCTCCGCAACCTCGCGGCCAGTGTGCGCAGTGTACAGCAAATGACAAACGATGTTGCGAGCGATATATCGAAAAAACTTTGCACTGACGCGACGGTCGCCACTGCAGGTTGTGTGAGTCTCGCGCAAAGTGCCATATCAAACGTGCGCAAGCTAGTGACAAGCAACTTCACCAGATCCGTAGATTCTGCATACGCTTGAATACCAACGAAAGTATCGAGAGATAACACCGACACGAGTTGCGCGACGGCGCTGGCTGCAGTCGCTACAACACTGGATTTATTAATCAACGTAATTGTGATCGTAATGGCGTATCGAGTGTGCACCAGAAACTACAACCATTACTACAGAAAACTGGCATGAGGGTCGCGGTCTAACGTTATGTTGGTGTCTCGCATCGACCGTCGACGGCCGTTTTCCAGCGGCTGAAAATGGCACAGTTGACGAAATGGAAACGCCGACCGTCCATAGTGCACTCTCGCAAGTTCCAACCGCACCATCTCAGGAGACAGACCACAGAGTCATATTAGCGGAGGGTAGATAGAAAATGCGCAAACCGCCGCAACCGCCCATATACATACTATACGAGTTCAACATAGAGTGGAGTAAGAAGTTACTACCGATTGTATTTACAACGTGCAAGCAGCTGGTGTGTGACGCTTTACTTGATTATCACAGAGGTTGCGATGTCCTGTGTTCCACGAGCGCATGGAAACAAGTGAACGAACTTCTACGGACCGTACTGTTGGGGTATGAGCGAGCTGTAAAATCAATACACGCTAGACACGCGGACTTTGCCGCATTACTGGACACGCATATCGCCACAACAAAACCGGGTCAAGTGTTCGGGGCGTCACCGCGCTCGACTATACACGTCTTGGCCTACCACGAGTACATGAGCCCACAAGATCCTAAGCGAGGTAGAAGCCGTTGTGTCTACCCAACGCAAATTCAGCACAGCCGTGCGCGCTAAGACAAGTCCCTCTAGATTGCTGGAAACTTTGGAAACGTGGAAGGCTGGCGTGTACGCGCTTTCTACACATCTCAACGGTATGATCGCGATACTCTCGGCCGCACAACAACTAATGGTCATGTGTTCGGAAGGTCTGATCAGGTCTGACATGACCGGTTGTCAATCGACGTCGAGCGTGCACTCACACACGGATATCCTGGCGTACAGTAAAGCGACAGCGACCTCTACGCTCACGTTGATCGCCGATGTTTCGAAGGGCAATCGAGTGTGTTGGCTGACGAAAGCTATGGTGACCGACGGTCGCGTCGACTACAATGTGCCTCATTGCGACTGGAGAGGCGTATGTGATCCTTTGCAAATCGACAACACCACCGCGGTCGAGTGCGAAGTCACGGTCGGTGGCGTGTTGTCCTTACTGTGCCCCATACAATGTGACGGTCCGTGTCACGGACCGGTGTGTTACGACCCGACTAACGAAACGTACCAGGTGATAACATTGCATCTGCCCATTACAGCGGAGCGAGCGTTTCGCCACACTCCCAAACCAAGGTTAATAGTTGTAGCGCACGCCCTTTCGGACCTCGGTGCACGCGAAACACTGGCGTACACTCACAAAATCACGCTCGAGACAGCTCAAGTGTTACGCAAAACAAAGGACGTGTTCAAATCCATAGAGAATATACGGTCTTTAGCGTATGCGTATATAAAGAAGGTCGATGACATTTACAGACCCGGCGGCGTGGGCACCACAGTAGAACAACAAGGAGCTCTCAAGCGCACACAGATACTGGCCGCATTATCACTCGCGATGTCTATCCTGACATGCCCGTTTCTGATTTCTATGTTAATTAAATTATGACAAGAGCTACGGTGGTTACGATTACACTCTGACCACGTGCCTTAGTTTCTGCTAGTGACCTATAAATACATTTGACCACTTGCTCTCACTGCCATTAAAGCGGCTGTACCCACACGTACAACACCCAAGTAAAAAAATGATCTCGCTGTCTGTACTGGGTGTACTCTCAGTAGTCGCAGTTGCTCAGGCCATGGTGGTACGCTCACATAACGCCTCTGAGATACGTCCCATCACACCACCTCCTACACTACTCGCGAAGGAGTATTCAACACCCCCTTTGTACGAAGACAACCATTATAACGAGCACAGCACAACGCTTGCCGCACGCGAAGACAACATGCAGGAGACAACGCTACCACCTGTCGTGAGAACAACGGATTCGAGTGACAACGATCGCGACTATGACGAGCACATTACAGCACCCTCTGTGCACGAAGACCAGGTGCAGGAGACAACGCTACCACCTGTCGTGAGAAACAAGAGTTTGGTTAACAATGATCATCGTCGTGTCCCATTGTAAACTGGGCGTGCCATCGCACACATCGTACATGTGTGTTAACCCACCTGTATGCGACAGACTTTGTGTGTTGCATGACATCGAGATGTATTGACGTCTGTGTCAATACAGGACTCTCTATAAGCCGGGAGCTGGACGCTAACGACCCGTGCATGCGCCACACAAAAGGTATCGTACATGTGTTAACCCACCTGTATGCGACAGACTTTGTGTGTTGCATGACATCGAGATGTATTGACGTCTGTGTCAATACAGGACTCTCTAAGCTGGGAGCTGGACGCTAACGACCCGTGCATGCACCACACAAAAGGTAACTCGACTAACTACAAAACGAATATTGTGATGTAGAATGTTGGCTCGACTGTTTGAATCAGCTGCAGCTGCGGTTTACTCACGAAGTGAATCGCACGCTTGTTAGAAGTACATTCGGAGCACTTAAAAAATACATCGCTCTCATCGAGTTCCGTCTCAGCGTTCACCGGCTGATGGGCAAGAGCGTGACATGGGATCGCAAGGAACTTACTTAAGGACTATCATCTCATTTGGCATTTACTCACAGACCCAAGAAACCAGTTCCAAAAAATGGTCCAGAATTATAACTTGTCTAATAGCAACTGGAAGATATGTTGCGTCATAAGCCTCTGATGGTTCACAAGGTGCACGGTCCACTCGAAATCCTAATGCTGTATTTGTAGTGCATACACTAAGTCTTCTCTGTTGATGTCAGACTAGAGTTTTATTAGAGTTTTACTTTGCAACAATGGGATTCGAGCAATTGATGTGTATATTTTCAAGACGCGCCCCGAGGAGCGTCTTGCCACATGTCACTACTCGGTCTGACTGAGCGCCTCCAGGAGAGAGGCCCAAGCAAGACGTGCCCCGAGGAGCGTCTTGCCACATGTCAACAATGGGTCTGACTGAGGGCCTCCAGGAGAGAAGCCCAAGCAAGAAGCGCCCCGAGGAGCGTCTTGCCACATGTCAACACTGGGTCTGACTGAGCGCTTCCAGGAGAGAAGCCCAAGCAAGACACGGCCCGAGGAGCGTCTTGACACATGTCAACACTGGGTCTGACTGAGGGCCTCCATGAGAGAAGCCCAAGCAAGACGCGCCCCGAGGAGAGTCTTGCCACATGTCAACACTGGGTCTGACAGAGGGCATCCAGGAGAGAGGCCCAAGCAATACGCGCCCCGAGGAGCGTCTTGCCACATGTCAACAATGGGTCTGACTGAGGGCCTCCAGCAGAGAAGCCAAAGCAAGACGCGCCCCGAGGACCTTCTTTCCACATGTCAACAATGGGTCTTACTGTGGGCCTCCATGAGAGAAGCCCAGGCAAGACGCGCCCCGAGGAGTGTCTTGCCACATGTCACCACTGGGTCTGACTGAGCTCCTCCAGGAGAGAGGCCCAAGCAAGACGCGCCCAGAGGAGCGTCTTGCCACGTGTCACCACTGGGTCTGATTGAGCACCTCCAGGAGAGAGGCCCCAGCAAGACGCGCCCCGAGGAGCGTCTTGCCTTATGTCAGCACTCGGTCTGACTGAGCGCCTCCAGGAGAGAGGCCCGAGGAGCGTCTTGCCACATGTCACCTCTGGGTCTGACTGAGCGCCTCCAGGAGAGAGGCGCAAGCAAGAAACGCCCGAGGAGCGTCTTGACACATGTCAACACTGGGTCTGATTGAGCGCCTCCAGGAGAGAGGCCCAAGCAAGACGCGCCCCGAGGAGCGTCTTGCCACATGTCACTACTCGGTCTGACTGAGCGCCTCCAGGAGAGAGGTCCAAGCAACACGCGCCCCGAGGAGCGTCTTGCCACATGTCAACACTGGGTCTGACTGAGTGCCTCCATGAGAGAAGCCCCAGCAAGACGCGCCCCGAGGAGCGTCTTGCCACATGTCACTACTCGGTCTGACTGAGCGCCTCCAGGAGAGAGGCCCAAGCAAGACGTGCCCCGAGGAGCGTCTTGCCACATGTCAACAATGGGTCTGACTGAGGGCCTCCAGGAGAGAAGCCCAAGCAAGAAGCGCCCCGAGGAGCGTCTTGCCACATGTCAACACTGGGTCTGACTGAGCGCTTCCAGGAGAGAAGCCCAAGCAAGACACGGCCCGAGGAGCGTCTTGACACATGTCAACACTGGGTCTGACTGAGGGCCTCCATGAGAGAAGCCCAAGCAAGACGCGCCCCGAGGAGAGTCTTGCCACATGTCAACACTGGGTCTGACAGAGGGCATCCAGGAGAGAGGCCCAAGCAATACGCGCCCCGAGGAGCGTCTTGCCACATGTCAACAATGGGTCTGACTGAGGGCCTCCAGCAGAGAAGCCAAAGCAAGACGCGCCCCGAGGACCTTCTTTCCACATGTCAACAATGGGTCTTACTGTGGGCCTCCATGAGAGAAGCCCAGGCAAGACGCGCCCCGAGGAGTGTCTTGCCACATGTCACCACTGGGTCTGACTGAGCTCCTCCAGGAGAGAGGCCCAAGCAAGACGCGCCCAGAGGAGCGTCTTGCCACGTGTCACCACTGGGTCTGATTGAGCACCTCCAGGAGAGAGGCCCCAGCAAGACGCGCCCCGAGGAGCGTCTTGCCTTATGTCAGCACTCGGTCTGACTGAGCGCCTCCAGGAGAGAGGCCCGAGGAGCGTCTTGCCACATGTCACCTCTGGGTCTGACTGAGCGCCTCCAGGAGAGAGGCGCAAGCAAGAAACGCCCGAGGAGCGTCTTGACACATGTCAACACTGGGTCTGATTGAGCGCCTCCAGGAGAGAGGCCCAAGCAAGACGCGCCCCGAGGAGCGTCTTGCCACATGTCACTACTCGGTCTGACTGAGCGCCTCCAGGAGAGAGGTCCAAGCAACACGCGCCCCGAGGAGCGTCTTGCCACATGTCAACACTGGGTCTGACTGAGTGCCTCCATGAGAGAAGCCCCAGCAAGACGCGCCCCGAGGAGCGTCTTGCCACATGTCACTACTCGGTCTGACTGAGCGCCTCCAGGAGAGAGGCCCAAGCAAGACGTGCCCCGAGGAGCGTCTTGCCACATGTCAACAATGGGTCTGACTGAGGTCCTCCAGGAGAGAAGCCCAAGCAAGAAGCGCCCCGAGGAGCGTCTTGCCACATGTCAACACTGGGTCTGACTGAGCGCTTCCAGGAGAGAAGCCCAAGCAAGACACGGCCCGAGGAGCGTCTTGACACATGTCAACACTGGGTCTGACTGAGGGCCTCCATGAGAGAAGCCCAAGCAAGACGCGCCCCGAGGAGAGTCTTGCCACATGTCAACACTGGGTCTGACAGAGGGCATCCAGGAGAGAGGCCCAAGCAATACGCGCCCCGAGGAGCGTCTTGCCACATGTCAACAATGGGTCTGACTGAGGGCCTCCAGCAGAGAAGCCAAAGCAAGACGCGCCCCGAGGACCTTCTTTCCACATGTCAACAATGGGTCTTACTGTGGGCCTCCATGAGAGAAGCCCAGGCAAGACGCGCCCCGAGGAGTGTCTTGCCACATGTCACCACTGGGTCTGACTGAGCTCCTCCAGGAGAGAGGCCCAAGCAAGACGCGCCCAGAGGAGCGTCTTGCCACGTGTCACCACTGGGTCTGATTGAGCACCTCCAGGAGAGAGACCCCAGCAAGACGCGCCCCGAGGAGCGTCTTGCCTTATGTCAGCACTCGGTCTGACTGAGCGCCTCCAGGAGAGAGGCCCAAGCAAGACGCGCCCCGAGGAGCGTCTTGCCACATGTCACTACTCGATCTAACTGAGCTCCTCCAGGAGAGAGGTCCAAGTAAGACGCGCCCCGAGGAGCGTCTTGCCCAATGTCACTACTCGGTCTGACTGAGCGCCTCCAGGAGGGAGGTCCAAGCAAGACGCGCCCCGAGGAGCGTCTTGCCACATGTCACTACTCGGTCTGACTGAGCGCCTCCAGGAGAGAGGCACAAGCAAGACGTGCCCCGAGGAGCGTTTTGCCACATGTCAACACTGGGTCGGACTGAGGGCCTCCATGAGAGAAGCCCAAGCAAGACGCGCCCCGAGGAGAGTCTTGCCACATGTCAACACTCGGTCTGACAGAGGGCATTCAGGAGAGAGGCCGAAGCAATACGCGCCCCGAGGAGCGTCTTGCCACATGTCACCACTGGGTCTGAATGAGCGCCTCCAGGAGAGAGGCCCAACCAAGACGCGCCCCGAGGAGTGTTTTGCCACATGCCAACACTGGGTCTGACTGAGAGCCTCCAGGAGAGAGGCCCAAGCAAGACGCGCCCCGAGGAGCGTCTTGCCACGTGTCAACACTGGGTCTGACTGAGCGCCTCCAGGAGAGAGGCCCAAGCAAGACGCGCCCCGAGGAGCGTCTTGCCACATGTCAGCACTGGGTCTGACTGAGCGCCTCCAGGAGAGAGGCCCCAGCAAGACGCGCCCCGAGGAGCGTCTTGCCTTATGTCAGCACTCGGTCTGACTGAGCGCCTCCAGGAGAGAGGCCCAAGCAAGACGCGCCCCGAGGAGCGTCTTGCCACATGTCAACAATGGGTCTTACTGTGGGCCTCCATGAGAGAAGCCCAGGCAAGACGCGCCCCGAGGAGTGTCTTGCCACATGTCACCACTGGGTCTGACTGAGCTCCTCCAGGAGAGAGGCCCAAGCAAGACGCGCCCAGAGGAGCGTCTTGCCACGTGTCACCACTGGGTCTGATTGAGCACCTCCAGGAGAGAGACCCCAGCAAGACGCGCCCCGAGGAGCGTCTTGCCTTATGTCAGCACTCGGTCTGACTGAGCGCCTCCAGGAGAGAGGCCCAAGCAAGACGCGCCCCGAGGAGCGTCTTGCCACATGTCACTACTCGATCTAACTGAGCTCCTCCAGGAGAGAGGTCCAAGTAAGACGCGCCCCGAGGAGCGTCTTGCCCAATGTCACTACTCGGTCTGACTGAGCGCCTCCAGGAGGGAGGTCCAAGCAAGACGCGCCCCGAGGAGCGTCTTGCCACATGTCACTACTCGGTCTGACTGAGCGCCTCCAGGAGAGAGGCACAAGCAAGACGTGCCCCGAGGAGCGTTTTGCCACATGTCAACACTGGGTCGGACTGAGGGCCTCCATGAGAGAAGCCCAAGCAAGACGCGCCCCGAGGAGAGTCTTGCCACATGTCAACACTCGGTCTGACAGAGGGCATTCAGGAGAGAGGCCGAAGCAATACGCGCCCCGAGGAGCGTCTTGCCACATGTCACCACTGGGTCTGAATGAGCGCCTCCAGGAGAGAGGCCCAACCAAGACGCGCCCCGAGGAGTGTTTTGCCACATGCCAACACTGGGTCTGACTGAGCGCCTCCAGGAGAGAGGCCCAAGCAAGACGCGCCCCGAGGAGCGTCTTGCCACGTGTCAACACTGGGTCTGACTGAGCGCCTCCAGGAGAGAGGCCCAAGCAAGACGCGCCCCGAGGAGCGTCTTGCCACATGTCAGCACTGGGTCTGACTGAGCGCCTCCAGGAGAGAGGCCCCAGCAAGACGCGCCCCGAGGAGCGTCTTGCCTTATGTAAGCACTCGGTCTGACTGAGCGCCTCCAGGAGAGAGGCCCAAGCAAGACGCGCCCCGAGGAGCGTCTTGCCACATGTCAACAATGGGTCTGACTGAGGGCCTAAAGGAGAGAGGCCCAAGCAAGATGCGCCCAGAGGAGCGTCTTGCCACATGTCAACACTGGGTCTGACAGAGGGCCTCCAGGAGAGAGGCCCAAGCAAGACGAGCCCCGAGGAGCGTCTTGCCACATGTCACCTCTGGTTCTGACTGAGCGCCTCCAGGAGAGAGGCCCAAGCAAGACGCGCCCCGAGGAGCGTCTTGTCACATGTCAACACTGGGTCTGTCTGAGCGCCTCCAGGAGAGAAGCCCAAGCAAGACGCGCCCCGAGCAGCGTCTTGCCACATGTCAACAATGGGTCTGACTGAGGGCCTCCAGGAGAGAAGCCCAAGCAAGACGCGCCCCGAGGAGCGTCTTGACACATGTCAACACTGGGTCTGACAGAGGGCCTCCAGGAGAGAGGCCCAAGCAAGACGCGCCCCGAGGAGTGTCTTGCCACATGTCACCACTGGGTCTGACTGAGCGCCTCCAGGAGAGAGGCCCAAGCAAGACGCGCCCCGAGGAGCGTCAGGCCACATGTCACTACTCAGTCTGACTGAGCGCCTCCAGGACAGAGGCCCAAGCAAGACGCGCCCCGAGGAGCGTCTTGCCACATGTCAGCACTGGGTCCGACTGAGCGCCTCCAGGAGAGAGGCCCCAGCAAGACGCGCCCCGAGGAGAGTCTTGCCACATGTCAACACTCGGTCTGACAGAGGGCATTCAGGAGAGAGGTCCAAGCAATACGCTCCCCGAGGAGCGTCTTGCCACATGTCACCACTGGGTCTGAATGAGCGCCTCCAGGAGAGAGGCCCAACCAAGACGCGCCCCGAGGAGCGTCTTGCCACGTGTCAACACTGGGTCTGACTGAGCGCCTCCAGGAGAGAGGCCCAAGCAAGACGCGCCCCGAGGAGCGTCTTGCCACATGTGAACACTGGGTCTGACTGAGCGCCTCCAGGAGAGAGGCCCAAGCAAGACGCGCCCCGAGGAGCATCTTGACACATGTCTCCTTTGGGTCTGACTGAGCGCCTCCAGGAGAGAGGCCCAAGCAAGACGTGCCCCGACGAGCATCTTGCCACATGTCAACACTGGGTCTGACTGAGTGCCTCCATGAGAGAAGCCCCAGCAAGACGCGCCCCGAGGAGCATCTTGCCACATGTCAACACTGGGTCTGACTGAGCACCTCCAGGAGAGAGGCCCAAGCAAGAAGCGCCCCAAGGAGCGTCTTGCCACATGTCAACACTGGGTCTGACCGAGCGCCTCCAGGAGAGAGGCCCGAGGAGCGTCTTGCCACATGTCACCTCTGGGTCTGACTGAGCGCCTCCAGGAGAGAGGCGCAAGCAAGAAACGCCCGAGGAGCGTCTTGACACATGTCAACACTGGGTCTGACTGAGCGCCTCCAGGAGAGAGGCCCCAGCAAGACGCGCCCCGAGGAGCGTCTTGCCACATGTCAACAATGGGTCTGACTGAGGGCCTCCAGGAGAGAAGCCCAAGCAAGACGCGCCCCGAGGAGCGTCTTGCCACATTTCAACACTGGGTCTAATTGAGCGCCTCCAGGAGAGAGGCCCAAGCAAGACGCGCCCCGAGGAGCGTCTTGCCACATGTCACTACTTGGTCTGACTGAGCGCCTCCAGGAGAGAGGTCCAAGCAAGACGCGCCCCGAGGAGAGTCTTGCCACATGTCAACACTGGGTCTGACAGAGGGCATCCAGGAGAGAGTCCCAAGCAATACGCGCCCCGAGGAGCGTCTTGCCACATGTCAACAATGGGTCTGACTGAGGGGCTTCAGGAGAGAAGCCAAAGCAAGACGCGCCCCGAGGAGCTTCTTTCCACATGTCAACAATGGGTCTTACTGAGGGCCTCCATGAGAGAAGCCCAAGCAAGACGCGCCCCGAGGAGTGTCTTGCCACATGTCAACACTGTGTCTGACTGAGCGCCTCCAGGAGAGAGGCCCAAGCAAGACGCGCCCCGAGGAGCGTCTTGCCACGTGTCAACACTGGGTCTGACTTAGTGCCTCCAGGAGAGAGGCCCAAGCAAGATGCGCCCCGAGGAGCGTCTTGCCACGTGTCACCACTGGGTCTGACTGAGCTCCTCCAGGAGAGAGGCCCAAGCAAGACGCGCCCAGAGGAGCGTCTTGCCACGTGTCACCACTGGGTCTGATTGAGCACCTCCAGGAGAGAGGCCCCAGCAAGACGCGCCCCGAGGAGCGTCTTGCCTTATGTCAGCACTCAGTCTGACTGAGCGCCTCCAGGAGAGAGGCCGAAGCAAGACGCGCCCCGAGGAGCGTCTTGCCACATGTCACTACTCGGTCTAACTGAGCGCCTCCAGGAGAGAGGTCCAAGCAAGGCGCGCCCCGAGGAGCGTCTTGCCAAATGTTACTACTCAGTCTGACTGAGCGCCTCCAGGAGAGAGGCCCAAGCAAGACGCGCCCCGAGGAGCATCTTGACACATGTCTCCTTTGGGTCTGACTGAGCGCCTCCAGGAGAGAGGCCCAAGCAAGACGTGCCCCGACGAGCATCTTGCCACATGTCAACACTGGGTCTGACTGAGTGCCTCCATGAGAGAAGCCCCAGCAAGACGCGCCCCGAGGAGCATCTTGCCACATGTCAACACTGGGTCTGACTGAGCACCTCCAGGAGAGAGGGCCAAGCAAGAAGCGCCCCAAGGAGCGTCTTGCCACATGTCAACACTGGGTCTGACCGAGCGCCTCCAGGAGAGAGGCCCGAGGAGCGTCTTGCCACATGTCACCTCTGGGTCTGACTGAGCGCCTCCAGGAGAGAGGCGCAAGCAAGAAACGCCCGAGGAGCGTCTTGACACATGTCAACACTGGGTCTGACTGAGCGCCTCCAGGAGAGAGGCCCCAGCAAGACGCGCCCCGAGGAGCGTCTTGCCACATGTCAACAATGGGTCTGACTGAGGGCCTCCAGGAGAGAAGCCCAAGCAAGACGCGCCCCGAGGAGCGTCTTGCCACATTTCAACACTGGGTCTAATTGAGCGCCTCCAGGAGAGAGGCCCAAGCAAGACGCGCCCCGAGGAGCGTCTTGCCACATGTCACTACTCGGTCTGACTGAGCGCCTCCAGGAGAGAGGTCCAAGCAAGACGCGCCCCGAGGAGAGTCTTGCCACATGTCAACACTGGGTCTGACAGAGGGCATCCAGGAGAGAGTCCCAAGCAATACGCGCCCCGAGGAGCGTCTTGCCACATGTCAACAATGGGTCTGACTGAGGGGCTTCAGGAGGGAAGCCAAAGCAAGACGCGCCCCGAGGAGCTTCTTTCCACATGTCAACAATGGGTCTTACTGAGGGCCTCCATGAGAGAAGCCCAAGCAAGACGCGCCCCGAGGAGTGTCTTGCCACATGTCAACACTGTGTCTGACTGAGCGCCTCCAGGAGAGAGGCCCAAGCAAGACGCGCCCCGAGGAGCGTCTTGCCACGTGTCAACACTGGGTCTGACTTAGTGCCTCCAGGAGAGAGGCCCAAGCAAGATGCGCCCCGAGGAGCGTCTTACCACGTGTCACCACTGGGTCTGACTGAGCTCCTCCAGGAGAGAGGCCCAAGCAAGACGCGCCCAGAGGAGCGTCTTGCCACGTGTCACCACTGGGTCTGATTGAGCACCTCCAGGAGAGAGGCCCCAGCAAGACGCGCCCCGAGGAGCGTCTTGCCTTATGTCAGCACTCAGTCTGACTGAGCGCCTCCAGGAGAGAGGCCGAAGCAAGACGCGCCCCGAGGAGCGTCTTGCCACATGTCACTACTCGGTCTAACTGAGCGCCTCCAGGAGAGAGGTCCAAGCAAGGCGCGCCCCGAGGAGCGTCTTGCCAAATGTTACTACTCAGTCTGACTGAGCGCCTCCAGGAGGGAGGTCCAAGCAAGACGCGCCCCGAGGAGCGTCTTGCCACATGTCACTACTCGGTCTGACTGAGCGCCTCCAGGAGAGAGGCCCAAGCAAGACTTGCCCAGAGGAGCGTCTTGCCACATGTCAACACTGGGTCTGACCGAGCGCCTCCAGTAGAGAGGCCCAAGCAAGACACGCCCCGAGGAGCGTCTTGACATATGTCAACACTGGGTCCGACTGAGGGCCTCCATGAGAGAAGCCCAAGCAAGACGCGCCCCGAGGAGAGTCTTGCCACATGTCAACACTCGGTCTGACAGAGGGCATTCAGGAGAGAGGCCGAAGCAATACGCGCCCCGAGGAGCGTCTTGCCACATGTCACCACTGGGTCTGAATGAGCGCCTCCAGGAGAGAGGCCCAACCAAGACGCGCCCCGAGGAGTGTCTTGCCACATGCCAACACTGGGTCTGACTGAGCGCCTCCAGGAGAGAGGCCCAAGCAAGATGTGCCCCGAGGAGCGTCTTTCCACGTGTCACCACTGGGTCTGACTGAGTGCCTCCAGGAGAGAGGCCCAAGCAAGACGCGCCCCGAGGAGCGTCTTGCCACATGTCAGCACTGGGTCTGACTGAGCGCCTCCAGGAGAGAGGCCCCTGCAAGACGCGCCCCGAGGAGCGTCTTGCCTTATGTCAGCACTCGGTCTGACTGAGCGCCTCCAGGAGAGAGGCCCAAGCAAGACGCGCCCCGAGGAGCGTCTTGCCACATGTCAACAATGGGTCTGACTGAGGGCCTCCAGGAGAGAGGCCCAAGCAAGATGCGCCCGGAGGAGCGTCTTGCCACATGTCAACACTGGGTCTGACAGAGGGCCTCCAGGAGAGAGGCCCAAGCAAGATGCGCCCCGAGGAGCATCTTGCCACATGTCACCTCTGGTTCTGACTGAGCGTCTCCAGGAGAGAGGACCAAGCAAGACGTGCCCCGAGGAGCCTCTTGTCACATGTCAACACTGGGTCTGTCTGAGCGCCTCCAGGAGAGAAGCCCAAGCAAGACGCGCCCCGAGGAGCGTCTTGCCACATGTCAACAATGGGTCTGACTGAGGGCCTCCAGGAGAGAAGCCCAAGCAAGACGCGCCCCGAGGAGCGTCTTGACACATGTCAACACTGGGTCTGACAGAGGGCCTCCAGGAGAGAGGCCCAAGCAAGACGCGCCCAGAGGAGTGTCTTGCCACATGTCACCACTGGTAGACCCGTTGCCCTCACCATCGTTGCGCTTCGAGATGAACTATTGCTAAAGATGATCGTCCTCATCAACCACGGCGCTACCAGAGTAGCTCGTAACGAAGACCCTCTCCGCGACCTCGCGGCCAGTGTGCGCAGTGTACAGCAAATGACTAACGATGTTGTGAGCGATATATCGGAAAAACTTTGCACTGACGCGACGGTCGCCACTGCAGGTTGTGTGAGTCTCGCGCAAAGTGCCATATCAAACGTGCGCAAGCTAGTGACAAGCAACTTCACCAGATCCGTAGATTCTGCATACGCTTGAATACCAACGAAAGTATCGAGAGATAACACCAACACGAGTTGCGCGACGGCGCTGGCTGCAGTCGCTACAACACTGGATTTATTAATCAACGTAATTGTGATCGTAATGGCGTATCGAGTGTGCACCAGAAACTACAACCAGTACTACAGAAAACTGGCATGAGGGTCGCGGTCTAACGTTATGTTGGTGTCTCGCATCGACCGTCGACGGCCGTTTGCCAGCGGCTGAAAATGGCACAGTTGACGAAATGGAAACGCCGACCGTCCATAGTGCACTCTCGCAAGTTCCAACCGCACCATCTCAGGAGACAGACCACAGAGTCATATTAGCGGAGGGTAGATAGAAAATGCGCAAACCGCCGCAACCGCCCATATACATACTATACGAGTTCAACATAGAGTGGAGTAAGAAGTTACTACCGATTGTATTTACAACGTGCAAGCAGCTGGTGTGTGACGCTTTACTTGATTATCACAGAGGTTGCGATGTCCTGTGTTCCACGAGCGCATGGAAACAAGTGAACGAACTTCTACGGACCGTACTGTTGGGGTATGAGTGAGCTGTAAAATCAATACACGCTAGACACGCGGACTTTGCCGCATTACTGGACACGCATATCGCCACAACAAAACCGGGTCAAGTGTTCGGGGCGTCACCGCGCTCGACTATACACGTCTTGGCCTACCACGAGTACATGAGCCCACAAGATCCTAAGCAAGGTAGAAGCCGTTGTGTCTACCCAACGCAAATTCAGCACAGCCGTGCGCGCTAAGACAAGTCCCTCTAGATTGCTGGAAACTTTGGAAACGTTGAAGGCTGGCGTGTACGCGCTTTCTACACATCTCAACGGTATGATCGCGATACTCTCGGCCGCACAACAACTAATGGTCATGTGTTCGGAAGGTCTGATCAGGTCTGACATGACCGGTTGTCAATCGACGTCGAGCGTGCACTCACACACGGATATCCTGGCGTACAGTAAAGCGACAGCGACCTCTACGCTCACGTTGATCGCCGATGTTTCGAAGGGCAATCGAGTGTGTTGGCTGACGAAAGCTATGGTGACCGACGGTCGCGTCGACTACAATGTGCCTCATTGCGACTTTAGAGGCGTATGTGATCCTTTGCAAATCGACAACACCACCGCGGTCGAGTGCGAAGTCACGGTCGGTGGCGTGTTGTCCTTACTGTGCCCCATACAATGTGACGGTCAGTGTCACGGACCGGTGTGTTATGACCCGACTAACGAAACGTACCAGGTGATAACATTGCATCCGCCCATTACAGCGGAGCGAGCGTTTCGCCACACTCCCAAACCAAGGTTAATAGTTGTAGCGCACACTCTTTCGGACCTCGGTGCACGTGAAACACTGGCTTACACTCACAACATCACGCTCGAGACAGCTCAAGCGTTACGCGAAACAAAGGACGTGTTCAAATCCATAGAGAATATACGGTCTTTTGCGTATGCGTATATAAAGGAGGTCGATGACATTTACAGACCTGGCGGCGTGGGCACCACAGTAGAACAACAAGGTGCTCTCAAGCGCACACAGATACTGGCCGCATTATCACTCGCCATGTCTATCCTGACATGCCCGTTTCTGATTTCTATGTATATTAAATTATGACAAGAGCTACGGTGGTTACGATTACACTCTGACCACGTGCCTTAGTTTCTGCTAGTGACCTATAAATACATTTGCCCACTTGCTCTCACTGCCATTAAAGGGGCTGTACCCACACGTACAACACCCAAGAAAAAAAAAGATCTCGCTGTCTGTACTGGGTGTACTCTCAGTAGTCGCAGTTGCTCAGGCCATGGTGGTACGCTCACATAACGCCTCTGAGATACGTCCCATAACACCACCTCCTACACTACTCGCGAAGGAGTATTCAACACCCCCTTTGTACGAAGACAACCATTATAACGAGCACAGCACAACGCTTGCCGCACGCGAAGACAACATGCAGGAGACAACGCTACCACCTGTCGTGAGAACAACGGATTCGAGTGACAACGATCGCGACTATGACGAGCACATTACAGCACCCTCTGTGCACGAAGACCAGGTGCAGGAGACAACGCTACCACCTGTCGTGAGAAACAAGAGTTTGGTTAACAATGATCATCGTCGTGTCCCATTGTAAACTGGGCGTGCCATCGCACACATCGTACATGTGTGTTAACCCACCTGTATGCGACAGACTTTGTGTGTTGCATGACATCGAGATGTATTGACGTCTGTGTCAATACAGGACTCTCTATAAGCCGGGAGCTGGACGCTAACGACCCGTGCATGCGCCACACAAAAGGTATCGTACATGTGTTAACCCACCTGTATGCGACAGACTTTGTGTGTTGCATGACATCGAGATGTATTGACGTCTGTGTCAATACAGGACTCTCTAAGCTGGGAGCTGGACGCTAACAACCCGTGCATGCGCCACACAAAAGGTATCGTACATGTGTTAACCCACCTGTATGCGACAGACTTTGTGTGTTGCATGACATCGAGATGTATTGACGTCTGTGTCAATACAGGACTCTCTAAGCTGGGAGCTGGACGATAACGACCCGTGCATGCGCTACACAAAAGGTAACTCGACTAACTACAAAACGCATATTGTGATGTAGAAAGTTGGCTCGACTGTTTGAATCAGCTGAAGCTGCGGTTTACTCACAAAGTGAATCGCACGCTTGTTAGAAGTACATTCGGAGCACTTAAAAAATACATCGCTCTCATCGAGTTCCGTCTCAGCGTTCACCGGCTGATGGGCAAGAGCGTGACATGGGATCGCCAGGAACTTACTTAAGGACTATCATCTCATTTGGCATTTACTCACGGACCCAAGAAACCAGTTCCGAAAAATGGTAGAGAATTATAACTTGTCTAATAGCAACTGGAAGATATGTTGCGTCATAAGCCTCTGATGGTTCACAAGGTGCACGGTCCACTCGAAATCCTAATGCTGTATTTGTAGTACATACACTAAGTCTTCTCTGTTGATGTCAGACTAGAGTTTTATTAGAGTTTTACTTTGCAACAATGGGATTCGAGCAATTGATGTGTATATTTTTAATAGTGCACAATGCTACTATTCCTAGGCTGAATGTACGACATGGCTCTTATGTATCATTATGTATCGTTTCCATTAAGTACAAATTTAAATAAAGTCCCTCTGTCCTCAGTGCTAGGTTGTGGGTTTAATACACATTATTATGATCAACCTGTTGAACAGTATAATAACAATACTCCTGTAAAAGTCATTTAGTAATGAACAACCTCAGTTCTGTGAAAGAACATCATGTCTCTGATGTGTACACTGCAGGCCTGACCGGGGTTTGCACGCAAGGGCCTGTGTGTGTGTGTGTGTGTGTGTGTGTGTGTGTGTGTGTGTGTGTGTGTGTGTGTGTGTGTGTGTGTGTGTGTGTGTGTGTGTGTGTGTGTGTGTGTGTGTGTGTGAATCAAATAAAGATAAATATAGCTAGTGCGGCCACGAGCGGTCGTGCAGTGTAGAGGATGCGCGAAAACGCCTCTAAAAACAAGCGCGTGCCCACGCCCGATCCGTGGAAGCACGTAGACCTAGCAAACGTACTAGCAGAAATCAACGATCGCACACGGGTCATTGAGTGTGTACAGGGTTCGTCTGCGTGTGTGGCATTGGGCAATCTAGCGGCAACCGTGTGGCCTGAAGGCGGAACCGGCCAACCGGTCGCCCTCACCATCGTTGCGCTTCGAGATGAACTATTGCAAAAGATGATCGTCCTCATCAACCACGGCGCTACCAGAGTAGCTCGTAACGAAGACCCTCTCCGCGACCTCGCGGCCAGTGTGCGCAGTGTACAGCAAATGACAAACGATGTTGCGAGCGATATATTGGAAAAACTTTGCACTGACGCGACGGTCGCCACTGCAGGTTGTGCGAGTCTCGCGCAAAGTGCCATATCAAACGTGCGCAAGCTAGTGACAAGCAACTTCACCAGATCCGTAGATTCTGCATACGCTCGGATACGAATGAAAGTATCGAGAGATAACACCGACACAAGTTGCGCGACGGCGCTGGCTGCAGTCGCTACAACACTGGATTTATTAATCAAAGTAATTGTGATCGTAATGGCGTTTCGAGTGTGCACCAGAAACTACAACCAGTACTACAGAAAACTGGCATGAGGGTCGCGGTCTAACGTTATGTTGGTGTCTCGCATCGACCGTCGACGGCCGTTTGCCAGCGGCTGAAAATGGCAGTTGACGAAATGAAAACGCCGACCGTCGATAGTGCACTCTCGCAAGTTCCAACCGCACCATCTCAGGAGACAGACCACAGAGTCATATTAGCGGAGGGTAGATAGAAAATGCGCAAACCGCCGCAACCGCCCATATACATACTATAAGAGTTCAACATAGAGTGGAGTAAGAAGTTACTACCGATTGTATTTCCAACGTGCAAGCAGCTGGTGTTTGACGCTTTACTTGAGTATCACGGAGGTTGCGATGTCCTGTGTTCCACGAGCGCATGGAAACAAGTGAACGAACTTCTACGGACCGTACTGTTGGGGTATGAGCGAGCTGTAAAATCAATACACGCTAGACACGCGGACTTTGCCGCGTTACTGGACACGCATATCGCCACAACAAAACTGGGTCAAGTGTTCGGGGCATCACCGCGCTCGACTATACACGTCTTGGCCTACCACGAGTACATGAGCCCACAGATCCTAAGCGAGGTAGAAGCCGTTGTGTCTACCCAACGCAAATTCAGCACAGCCGTGCGCGCTAAGACAAGTCCCTCTAGACTGCTGGAAATTTTGGAAACGTGGAAGGCTGGCGTGTACGCGCTTTCTACACATCTCAACGGTATGATCGCGATACTCTCGGCCGCACAACAACTAATGGTCATGTGTTCGGAAGGTCTGATCAGGTCTGACATGACCGGTTGTCAATCGACGTCGAGCGTGCACTCACACACGGATATCCTGGCGTACAGTAAAGCGACGTCGACCTCTAAGCTCAAGTTGATCGCCGATGTTTCGAAGGGCAATCGAGTGTGTTGGCTGACGAAAGCTATGGTGACCGACGGTCGCGTCGACTACAATGTGCCTCATTGCGACTGGAGAGGCGTATGTGATCCTTTGCAAATCGATAACACCACCGCGGTCGAGTGCGAAGTCACGGTCGGCGGCGTGTTGTCCTTACTGTGCCCCATACAATGTGACGGTCCGTTTCACGGACCGGTGTGTTACGACCCGACTAACGAAACGTACCAGGTGATAACATTGCATCCGCCCATTACAGCGGAGCGAGCGTTTTGCCACACTCCCAAACCAAGGTTAATAGTTGTAGAGCACGCCCTTTCGGACCTCGGTGCATGTGAAACACTGGCGTACACTCACAACATCACGCTCGAGACAGCTCAAGCATTACGCGAAACATAGGACGTGTTCAAATCCATAGAGAATATACGGTCTTTAGCGTATGCGTATATAAAGGAGGTCGATGACATTTACAGACCTGGCGGCGTGGGCACCACAGTAGAACAACAAGGTGCTCTCAAGCGCACACAGATACTGGCCGCATTATCACTCGCGATGTCTATCCTGACATGCCCGTTTCTGATTTCTATGTATATTAAATTATGACAAGAGCTACGGTGGTTACGATTACACTCTGACCATGTGCCTTAGTTTCTGCTAGTGACCTATAAATACATTTGCCCACTTGCTCTCACTGCCATTAAAGCGGCTGTACCCACACGTACAACACCCAAGAAAAAAAAAGATCTCGCTGTCTGTACTGGGTGTACTCTCAGTAGTCGCAGTTGCTCAGGCCATGGTGGTACGCTCACATAACGCCTCTGAGATACGTCCCATCACACCACCTCCTACACTACTCGCGAAGGAGTATTCAACACCCCCTTTGTACGAAGACAACCATTATAACGAGCACAGCACAACGCTTGCCGCACGTGAAGACAACATGCAGGAGACAACGCTACCACCTGTCGTGAGAACAACGGATTCGAGTGACAACGATCGCGACTATGACGAGCACATTACAGCACCCTCTGTGCACGAAGACCAGGTGCAGGAGACAACGCTACCACCTGTCGTGAGAAACAAGAGTTTGGTTAACAATGATCATCGTCGTGTCCCATTGTAAACTAGGCGTGCCATCGCACACATCGTACATGTGTGTTAACCCACCTGTATGCGACAGACTTTGTGTGTTGCATGACATCGAGATGTATTGACGTCTGTGTCAATACAGGACTCTCTATAAGCCGGGAGCTGGACGCTAACGACCCGTGCATGCGCCACACAAAAGGTATCGTACATGTGCTAACCCACCTGTATGTGACAGACTTTGTGTGTTGCATGACATCGAGATGTATTGACGTCTGTGTCAATACAGGACTCTCTAAGCTGGGAGCTGGACGCTAACAACCCGTGCATGCGCCACACAAAAGGTATCGTACATGTGTTAACCCACCTGTATGCGACAGACTTTGTGTGTTGCATGACATCGAGATGTATTGACGTCTGTGTCAATACAGGACTCTCTAAGCTGGGAGCTGGACGATAACGACCTGTGCATGCGCCACACAAAAGGTAACTCGACTAACTACAAAACGCATATTGTGATGTAGAAAGTTGGCTCGACTGTTTGAATCAGCTGCAGCTGCTGTTTACTCACAAAGTGAATCGCACGCTTGTTAGAAGTACATTCGGAGCACTTAAAAAATACATCGCTCTCATCGAGTTCCGTCTCAGCGTTCACCGGCTGATGGGCAAGAGCGTGACATGGGATCGCCAGGAACTTACTTAAGGACTATCATCTCATTTGGCATTTACTCACGGACCCAAGAAACCAGTTCCGAAAAATGGTCGAGAATTATAACTTGTCTAATAGCAACTGGAAGATATGTTGCGTCATAAGCCTCTGATGGTTCACAAGGTGCATGGTCCACTCGAAATCCTAATGCTGTATTTGTAGTACATACACTAAGTCTTCTCTGTTGATGTCGGACTAGAGTTTTATTAGAGTTTTACTTTGCAACAATGGGATTCGAGCAATTGATGTGTATATTTTTAATAGTGCACAATGCTACTATTCCTAGGCTGAATGTACGACATGGCTCTTATGTATCATTATGTATCGTTTCCATTAAGTACTAATGGCATTTACTCACGGACCCAAGAAACCAGTTCCGAAAAATGGTCGAGAATTATAACTTGTCTAATAGCAACTGGAAGATATGTTGCGTCATAAGCCTCTGATGGTTCACAAGGTGCACGGTCCACTCTAAATCCTAATGCTGTATTTGTAGTACATACACTAAGTCTTCTCTGTTGATGTCAGACTAGAGTTTTATTAGAGTTTTACTTTGCAACAATGGGATTCGAGCAATTGATGTGTATATTTTTAATAGTGCACAATGCTACTATTCCTAGGCTGAATGTGTGACATGGCTCTTATGTATCATTATGTATCGTTTCCATTAAGTACTAATTTAAATAAAGTCCCTCTGTCCTCAGTGCTAGGTTGTGGGTTTAAGTGGCAAGACGCTCCTCGGGGCGCATAATGCTTGGGCCTCTCTCCTGGATGCCCTCTGTCAGACCGAGTGTTGACATGTGGCAAGACTCTCCTCGGGGCGCGTCTTGCTTGGGCTTCTCTCATGGAGGCCGTCAGTCTGACCCAGTGTTGACATGTGTCAAGACGCTCCTCGGGGCGTGTCTTGCTTGGGCCTCTCTCCTGGAGGCGCTCAGTCAGACCCAGTGTTGACATGTGGCAAGACGCTCCTCGGGGCGTGTCTTGCTTGGGCTTCTCTCCTGGAGGCCCTCAGTCAGACCCATTGTTGACATGTGGCAAGACGCTCCTCGGGGCACGTCTTGCTTGGGCCTCTCTCCTGGAGGCGCTCAAACAGACCGAGTAGTGACATGTGGCAAGACGCTCCTCTGGGCGCGTCTTGCTGGGGCTTCTCTCATGGAGGCACTCAGTCAGACCCAGTGTTGACATGTGGCAAGACGCTCCTCGGGGCGCGTCTTGCTTGGACCTCTCTGCCTGAGGCGCTCAGTAAGACCGAGTAGTGACATGTGGCAAGACGCTCCTCGGGGCGCGTCTTGCTTGGGCCTCTCTCATGGAGGCCCTCTGTCAGACCCAGTGTTGACATGTGTCAAGACGCTCCTCGGGGGGCGTCTTGCTTTGGCCTCTCTCCTGGAGGCACTCAGTCAGACCGAGTGCTGACATGTGGCAAGAAGCTCCTCGGGGCGCGTCTTGCTTGGACTTCTCTCCCGGAGGCCCTCAGTAAGAACCATTGTTGACATGTGGCAAGACGCTCCTCGGGACGCGTCTTGCTTGGGCCTGTCTCCAGAAGGCCCTCAATCAGACCCAGTGTTGACACGTGGCAAGACGCTCCTCGGGGCACGTCTTGCTTGGGCCTCTCTCCTGGAGGCGCTCAGTCAGACTGAGTAGTGACATGTGGCCTGACGCTCCTCGGGGCGCGTGTTGCTTGGGCCTCTCTCCTGGAGGCGCTCAGTCAGACCAAGTGGTGACATGTGGCAAGACAATCCTCGGGGCGCATCTTGCTTGGGCCTCTCTCCTGGAGGCCCTCTGTCAGACCCAGTGTTGACATGTGGCAAGACTCTCCTCGGGGAGCGTCTTGCTTGGGCCTCTCTCATGGAGGCCCTCTGTCAGACCCAGTGTTGACATGTGTCAATACGCTCCTCGGGGCGCGTCTTGCTTTGGCCTCTCTCCTGGAGGCGCTCAGTCAGACCGAGTGCTGACATGTGGCAAGAAGCTCCTCGGGGCGTGTCTTGCTTGGGCTTCTCTCCTGGAGGCCCTCAGTAAGACCCATTGTTGACATGAAGCCCAAGCAAGACGCGCCCCGTGGAGCGTCTTGCCACATGTCAACACTGGGTCTGACTGAGCGCCTCCAGGAGAGAGGCCCAAGCAAGACGCGCCCCGAGGAGCGTCTTGCCACATGTCAACAATGGGTCTGACTGAGGGCCTCCAGGAGAGAAGCCCAAGCAAGACGCGCCCCGTGGAGCTTCTTGCCACATGTCAGCACTCGGTCTGACTGAGCGCCTCCAGGAGAGAGGCCAAAGCAAGACGCGCCCCGAGGAGCGTCTTGACACATGTCAACACTGGGTCTGAAGGAGGGCCTCCATGAGAGAGGCCCAAGCAAGACGCGCCCCGAGGAGTGTCTTGCCACATGTCAACACTGGGTCTGACAGAGGGCCTCCAGGAGAGAGGCCCAAGCAAGACGCGCCCCGAGGAGTGTCTTGCCACATGTCACCACTTGGTCTGACTGAGCGCCTCCAGGAGAGAGGCCCAAGCAAGACGCGCCCCGAGGAGCGTCTTGCCACGTGTCAACACTGGGTCTGATTGAGGGCCTTCTGGAGAGAGGCCCAAGCAAGACGCGCCCCGAGGAGCGTCTTGCCACATGTCAACAATGGTTCTTACTGAGAGCCTCCAGGTGAGAAGCCCAAGCAAGACGCGCCCCGAGGAGCTTCTTGCCACATGTCAGCACTCGGTCAGACTGAGCACCTCCAGGAGAGAGGCCAAAGCAAGACGCCCCCCGAGGAGCGTCTTGACACATGTCAACACTGGGTCTGACAGAGGGCCTCCATGAGAGAGGCCCAAGCAAGACGCGCCCCGAGGAGTGTCTTGCCAAATGTCAACACTGGGTCTGACTGAGCGCCTCAGGGAGAGAGGTCCAAGCAAGACGCGCCCCGAGGAGCGTCTTGCCACATGTCACTACTCGGTCTGACTGAGCGCCTCAGGGAGAGAGGTCCAAGCAAGACGCGCCCCGAGGAGCGTCTTGCCACATGTCAACACTGGATCTGACTGAGTGCCTCCATGAGAGAAGCCCCAGCAAGACGCGCCCCGAGGAGCGTCTTGCCACATGTCACTACTCGGTCTGTTTGAGCGCCTCCAGGAGAGAGGCCCAAGCAAGACACGCCCCGAGGAGCGTCTTGACACATGTCAACACTGGGTCTGACTGAGGGCCTCCATGAGAGAAGCCCAAGCAAGACGCGCCCCGAGGAGCGTCTTGCCACATGTCAACACTGGGTCTGATTGAGGGCCTTCTGGAGAGAGGCCCAAGCAAGACGCGCCCCGAGGAGCGTCTTGCCACATGTATACAATGGGTCTTACTGAGGGCCTCCAGGAGAGAGGCCCAAGCAAGATGCGCCCGGAGGAGCGTTTTGCCACATGTCAACACTGGGTCTGACAGAGGGCCTCCAGGAGAGAGGCCCAAGCAAGACGCACCCCGAGGAGCGTCTTGCCACATGTCACCTCTGGTTCTGACTGAGCGCCTCCAGGAGAGAGGCCCAAGCAAGACGCGCCCCGAGGAGCGTCTTGCCACTTGTCAACACTGGGTCTGACAGAGGGCCTCCATGAGAGAGGCCCAAGCAAGACGCGCCCCGAGGAGCGTCTTGCGACATGTCACTACTCGGTCTAACTGAGCGCCTCCAGGAGAGAGGTCCAAGCAAGACGCGCCCCGGGGAGCGTCTTGCCACATGTCACAACTCGGTCTGACTGAGCGCCTCCAGGAGAGAGGCCCAAGCAAGACGTGCCCCGAGGAGCGTCTTGCCACATGTCAACAATGGGTCTGACTGAGGGCCTCCAGGAGAGAAGCCCAAGCAAGACGCGCCCCGTGGAGCGTCTTGCCACATGTCAACACTGGGTCTGACTGAGCGCCTCCAGGAGAGAGGCCCAAGCAAGACGCGCCCCGAGGAGCGTCTTGCCACATGTCAACAATGGGTCTGACTGAGGGCCTCCAGGAGAGAAGCCCAAGCAAGACGCGCCCCGTGGAGCGTCTTGCCACATGTAAACACTGGGTCTTATTGAGGGCCTTCTGGAGAGACGCCCAAGCAATACGCGCCCCGAGGAGCGTCTTGCCACATGTCAACAATGGGTCTTACTGAGGGCCCCCAGGAGAGAGGCCCAAGCAAGATGCGCCCGGAGGAGCGTCTTGCCACATGTCAACACTGGGTCTGACAGAGGGCCTCCAGGAGAGAGGCCCAAGCAAGACGCGCCCCGAGGAGCGTCTTGCCACATGTCACCTCTGGTTCTGACTGAGCGCCTCCAGGAGAGAGGTCCAAGCAAGACGCGCCCCGAGGAGCGTCTTGCCACATGTCAACAATGGGTCTGACTGAGGGCCTCCAGGAGAGAAGCCCAAGCAAGACGCGCCCCGTGGAGCGTCTTGACACATGTCAACACTGGGTCTGACAGAGGGCCTCCATGAGAGAAGCTCAAGCAAGACGCGCCCCGAGGAGCGTCTTGCCTCATGTCAACACTGGGTCTGATTGAGGGCCTTCTGGAGAGAGGCCCAAGCAAGACGCGCCCCGAGGAGCGTCTTGCCACATGTCAACACTGGGTCTGACAGAGGGCCTCCATGAGAGAGGCCCAAGCAAGACGCGCCCCGAGGAGCGTCTTGCCACATGTCACTACTCGGTCTGACTGAGCGCCTCCAGGAGAGAGGCCCAAGCAAGACGTGCCCCGAGGAGCGTCTTGCCACATGTCAACAATGGGTCTGACTGAGGGCCTCCAGGAGAGAAGCCCAAGCAAGACGCGCCCCGTGGAGCGTCTTGCCAAATGTCAACACTGGGTCTGACTGAGCGCCTCCAGGAGAGAGGCCCAAGCAAGACGCGCCCCGAGGAGCGTCTTGCCACATGTCAACAATGGGTCTGACTGAGGGCCTCCAGGAGAGAAGCCCAAGCAAGACGCGCCCCGTGGAGCGTCTTGCCACATGTCAACACTGGGTCTTATTGAGGGCCTTCTGGAGAGAGGCCCAAGCAATACGCGCCCCGAGGAGCGTCTTGCCACATGTCAACAATGGGTCTTACTGAGGGCCTCCAGGAGAGAGGCCCAAGCAAGATGCGCCCGGAGGAGCGTCTTGCCACATGTCAACACTGGGTCTGAAAGAGGGCCTCCAGGAGAGAGGCCCAAGCAAGACGCGCCCCGAGGAGCGTCTTGCCACATGTCACCTCTGGTTCTGACTGAGCGCCTCCAGGAGAGAGGCCCAAGCAAGACGCGCCCCGAGGAGCGTCTTGCCACATGTCAACAATGGGTCTGACTGAGGGCCTCCAGGAGAGAAGCCCAAGCAAGACGCGCCCCGTGGAGCGTCTTGACACATGTCAACACTGGGTCTGACAGAGGGCCTCCAGGAGAGGGGCCCAAGAAAGACGCGCCCCGAGGAGTGTCTTGCCACATGTCACCACTGGGTCTGACTGAGCGCCTCCAGGAGAGAGGCCCAGGCAAGACGCGCCCCGAGGAGCGTCAGGCCACATGTCACTACTCAGTCTGACTGAGCCCCTCCAGGAGAGAGGCCCAAGCAAGACGCGCCCCGAGAAGCGTCTTGCCACGTGTCAACACTGGGTCTGATTGAGGGCCTTCTGGAGAGAGGCCCAAGCAAGACGCACCACGAGGAGCGTCTTGCCACATGTCAACAATGGGTCTTACTGAGGGCCTCCAGGAGAGAAGCCCAAGCAAGACGCGCCCCGAGGAGCTTCTTGCCACATGTCAGCACTCGGTCTGACTGAGCGCCTCCACGAGAGAAGCCAAAGCAAGACGCGCCCCGAGGAGCGTCTTGACACATGTCAACACTGGGTCTGACAGAGGGCCTCCATGAGAGAGGCCCAAGCAAGACGCGCCCCGAGGAGTGTCTTTCCACATGTCAACACTGGGTCTGACTGAGCGCCTCCAGGAGAGAGGCCCAAGCAAGACGCGCCCCGAGGAGCTTCTTGCCACGTGTCACCACTTGGTCTGACTGAGCGCCTCCAGGAGAGAGGCCCAAGCAAGACGCGCCCCGAGGAGCGTCTTGCCACGTGTCACCACTGGGTCTGATTGAGCGCCTCCAGGAGAGAGGCCCCAGCAAGACCGGTCAGGCCTGCAGTGTACACATCAGAGACATGATGTTCTTTCACAGAACTGAGGTTGTTCATTACTAAATGACTTTTACAGGAATATTGTTATTATACTATTCAACAGGTTGATCATAATAATGTGTATTAAACCCACAACCTAGCACTGAGGACAGAGGGACTTTATTTAAATTAGTACTTAATGGAAACGATACATAATGATACACAAGAGCCATGTCATACATTCAGCCTAGGAATAGTAGCATTGTGCACTATTAAAAATATACACATCAATTGCTCGAATCCCATTGTTGCAAAGTAAAACTCTAATAAAACTCTAGTCTGACATCAACAGAGAAGACTTAGTGTATGTACTACAAATACAGCATTAGGATTTCGAGTGGACCGTGCACCTGGTGAACCATCAGAGGCTTATGACGCAACATATCTTCCAGTTCTGACTGAGCGCCTCCAGGAGAGAGGCCCAAGCAAGACCCGCCCCGAGGAGCGTCTTGCCACATGTCACTACTCGGTCTAACTGAGCGCCTCCAGGAGAGAGGTCCAAGCAAGACACGCCCCGAGGAGCGTCTTGCCACATGTCACTACTCGGTCTGACTGAGCGCCTCCAGGAGGGAGGTCCAAGCAAGACGCGCCCCGAGGAGCGTCTTGCCACATGTCACTACTCGGTCTGACTGAGCACCTCCAGGAGAGAGGCCCAAGCAAGACGTGCCCCGAGGAACGTCTTCCCACATGTCAACAATGGGTCTGACTGAGGGCCTCCAGGAGAGAAGCCCAAGCAAGACGCGCCCCGAGGAGCGTCTTGCCACATGTCAACACTGGGTCTGACTGAGGGCCCCCAGGAGAGAGGCCCAAATAAGACGCGCCCCGAGGAGCGTCTTGCCACATGTCAACACTGGGTCTGACTGAGGGCCTCCAGGAGAGAAGCCCAAGCAAGATGCGCCCCGAGGATGTTCTTGCCACATGTCAGCACTCGGTCTGACTGAGCGCCTCCAGGAGAGAGGCCCAAGCACGACGCGCCCCGAGGAGCGTCTTGCCACATGTCAACACTGGGTCTGACTGAGCGCCTCCAGGAGAGAGGCCCAAGCAAGACGCGCCCGGAGGAGCGTCTTGCAACATGTCAGCACTCGGTCTGACTGAGCGCCTCCAGGCGAGAGGCCCAAGCAAGACGCGCCCCGAGGAACGTCTTGCCACATGTCAACACTGGGTCTGACTGAGCGCCTCCAGGAGAGAGGCCCGAGGAGCGTCTTGCCACATGTCGCCTCTGGGTCTGACTGAGCGCCTCCAGGAGAGAGGCGCTAGCAAGAAACCCCCGAGGAGCGTCTTGACACATGTCAACACTGGGTCTGACTGAGCGCCTCCAGGAGAGAGGCCCCGGCAAGACGCGCCCCGAGGAGCGTCTTGCCACATGTCACTACTCGGTCTGACTGAGCGCCTCCAGGAGAGAGGTCCAAGCAACACGCGCCCCGAGGAGCGTCTTGCCACATGTCAACACTGGGTCTGACTGAGTGCCTCCATGAGAGAAGCCCCAGCAAGACGCGCCCCGAGGAGCGTCTTGCCACATGTCAACAATGGGTCTGACTGAGGGCCTCCAGGAGAGAAGCCAAAGCAAGACGCGCCCCGAGGACCTTCTTTCCACATGTCAACAATGGGTCTTACTGTGGGCCTCCATGAGAGAAGCCCAGGCAAGACGCGCCCCGAGGAGTGTCTTGCCACATGTCAACACTGGGTCTGACTGAGCGCCTCCAGGAGAGAGGTCCAAGCAACACGCGCCCCGAGGAGCGTCTTGCCACATGTCAACACTGGGTCTGACTGAGTGCCTCCATGAGAGAAGCCCCAGCAAGACGCGCCCCGAGGAGCGTCTTGCCACATGTCACTACTCGGTCTGACTGAGCGCCTCCAGGAGAGAGGCCCAAGCAAGACGTGCCCCGCGGAGCGTCTTGCCACATGTCAACAATGGGTCTGACTGAGGGCCTCCAGGAGAGAAGCCCAAGCAAGAAGCGCCCCGAGGAGCGTCTTGCCACATGTCAACACTGGGTCTGACTGAGCGCTTCCAGGAGAGAGGCCCAAGCAAGACACGGCCCGAGGAGCGTCTTGACACATGTCAACACTGGGTCTGACTGAGGGCCTCCATGAGAGAAGCCCAAGCAAGACGCGCCCCGAGGAGAGTCTTGCCACATGTCAACACTGGGTCTGACAGAGGGCATCCAGGAGAGAGGCCCAGGCAAGACGCGCCCCGAGGAGTGTCTTGCCACATGTCAACACTGTGTCTGACTGAGCGCCTCCAGGAGAGAGGCCCAAGCAAGACGCGCCCCGAGGAGCGTCTTGCCACGTGTCACCACTGGGTCTGACTGAGCTCCTCCAGGAGAGAGGCCCAAGCAAAACGCGCCCAGAGGAGCGTCTTGCCACGTGTCACCACTGGGTCTGATTGACCACCTCCTGGAGAGAGGCCCCAGCAAGACGCGCCCCGAGGAGCGTCTTGCCTTATGTCAGCACTCGGTCTGACTGAGCGCCTCCAGGAGAGAGGCCCAAGCAAGACGCGCCCCGAGGAGCGTCTTGCCACATGTCACTACTCGGTCTGACTGAGCGCCTCCAGGAGGGAGGTCCAAGCAAGACGCGCCCCGAGGAGCGTCTTGCCACATGTCACTACTCGGTCTGACTGAGCGCCTCCAGGAGAGAGGCACAAGCAAGACGTGCCCCGAGGAGCGTTTTGCCACATGTCAACAATGGGTCTGACTGAGGGCCTCCAGGAGAGAAGCCCAAGCAAGACGCGCCCAAAGGAGCGTCTTGCCACATGTCAACACTGGGTCTGACTGAGCGCCTCCAGGAGAGAGGCCCAAGCAAGACACACCCCGAGGAGCGTCTTGACACATGTCAACACTGGGTCGGACTGAGGGCCTCCATGAGAGAAGCCCAAGCAAGACGCGCCCCGAGGAGAGTCTTGCCACATGTCAACACTCGGTCTGACAGAGGGCATTCAGGAAATAGGCCAAAGCAATACGCGCCCCGAGGAGCGTCTTGCCACATGTCACCACTGGGTCTGAATGAGCGCCTCCAGGAGAGAGGCCCAACCAAGACGCGCCCCGAGGAGTGTCTTGCCACATGTCACTACTCAGTCTGACTGAGCGCCTCCAGGAGAGAGGCCCAAGCAAGATGCGCCCGGAGGAGCGTCTTGCCACATGTCAACACTGGGTCTGACAGAGGGCCTCCAGGAGAGAGGCCCAAGCAAGACGCGCCCCGAGGAGCGTCTTGCCACATGTCACCTCTCGTTCTGACTGAGCGCCTCCAGGAGAGAGGCGCAAGCAAGACGCGCCCCGAGGAGCGTCTTGTCACATGTCAACACTGGGTCTGTCTGAGTGCCTCCAGGAGAGAAGCCCAAGCAAGACGCGCCCCGAGGAGCGTCTTGCCACATGTCAACAATGGGTCTGACTCAGGGCCTCCAGGAGAGAAGCCCAAGCAAGACGCGCCCCGAGGAGCGTCTTGACACATGTCAACACTGGGTCTGACAGAGGGCCTCCACGAGAGAGGCCCAAGCAAGACGCGCCCCGAGGAGTGTCTTGCCACATGTCACCACTGGGTCTGACTGAGCGCCTCCAGGAGAGAGGCCCAAGCAAGACGTGCCCCGAGGATCGTCAGGCCACATGTCACTACTCAGTCTGACTGAGCGCCTCCAGGAGAGAGGCCCAAGCAAGACGCGCCCCGAGGAGCGTCTTGCCACATGTCAACAATGGGTCTGACTGAGGGCCTCCAGGAGAGAGGCCCAAGCAAGATGCGCCCGGAGGAGCGTCTTGCCACATGTCAACACTGGGTCTTTCTGAGCGCCTCCAGGAGAGAAGCCCAAGCAAGACGCGCCCCGAGGAGCGTCTTGCCACATGTCAGCACTCGGTCTGACTGAGCGCCTCCAGGAGAGAGGCCCAAGCAAGACGCGCCCCGAGGAACGTCTTGCCACATGTCAACAATGGGTCTGACTGAGGGCCTCCAGGAGAGAAGCCCAAGCAACACGCGGCCCGAGGAGCGTCTTGCCACATGTCAGCACTCGGTCTGACTGAGCGCCTCCAGGAGAGAGGCCCAAGCAAGACGCGCCCCGAGGAGCGTCTTGCCACATGCCAACAATGGGTCTGACTGAGGGCCTCCAGGAGAGAAGCCCAAGCAAGACGCGCCCCGAGGAGCGTCTTGACACATGTCAACACTGGGTATGACAGAGGGCCTCCAGGAGAGAGGCCCAAGCAAGACGCGCCCCGAAGAGTGTCTTGCCACATGTCACCACTTGGTCAGACTGAGCGCCTCCAGGAGAGAGGCCCAAGCAACACGCGCCCCGAGGAGCGTCAGGCCACATGTCACTACTCAGTCTGACTGAGCGCCTCCAGGAGAGAGGCCCAAGCAAGACGCGCCCCGAGGAGCGTCTTGCAACATGTCACTACTCAGTCTGACTGAGCGCCTCCAGGAGAGAGGCCCAAGCAAGATGCGCTCGGAGGAGCGTCTTGCCACATGTCAACATTGGGTCTGACAGAGGGCCTCCAGGAGAGAGGCCCAAGCAAGACGCGCCCCGAGGAGCGTCTTGCCACATGTCACCTCTGGTTCTGACTGAGCGCCTCCAGGAGAGAGGCCCAAGCAAGACGCGCCCCGAGGAGCGTCTTGTCACATGTCAACACTGGGTCTGTCTGAGCGCCTCCAGGAGAGAAGCCCAAGCAAGACGCGCCCCGAGGAGCGTCTTGCCACATGTCAACAATGGGTCTCACTGAGGGCCTCCAGGAGAGAAGCCCAAGCAAGACGCGCCCCGAGGAGCGTCTTGACACATGTCAACACTGGGTCTGACAGAGGGCCTCCACGAGAGAGGCCCAAGCAAGACGCGCCCCGAGGAGTGTCTTGCCACATGTCACCACTGGGTCTGACTGAGCGCCTCCTGGAGAGAGGCCCAAGCAAGACGTGCCCCAAGGATCGTCAGGCCACATGTCACTACTCAGTCTGACTGAGCGCCTCCAGGAGAGAGGCCCAAGCAAGACGAGCCCCGAGGAGCGTCTTGCCACATGTCAGCACTGGGTCTGACTGAGCGCCTCCAGGAGAGAGGCCCCAGCAAGACGCGCCCCGAGGAGCGTCTTGCCTTAGGTCAGCACTCGGTCTGACTGAGCGCCTCCAGGAGAGAGGCCCAAGCAAGACGCGCCCCGAGGAGCGTCTTGCCACATGTCAACAATGGGTCTGACTGAGGGCCTCCAGGAGAGAGGCCCAAGCAAGATGCGCCCGGAGGAGCGTCTTGCCACATGTCAACACTGGGTCTGACAGAGGGCCTCCAGGAGAGAGGCCCAAGCAAGACGCGCCCCGAGGAGCGTCTTGCCACATGTCACCTCTGGTTCTGACTGAGCGCCTCCAGGAGAGAGGCCCAAGCAAGACGCGCCCCGAGGAGCGTCTTATCACATGTCAACACTGGGTCTTTCTGAGCGCCTCCAGGAGAGAAGCCCAAGCAAGACGCGCCCCGAGGAACGTCTTACCACATGTCAGCACTCGGTCTGACTGAGCGCCTCCAGGAGAGAGGCCCAAGCAAGACGCGCCCCGAGGAGCGTCTTGCCACATGCCAACAATGGGTCTGACTGAGGGCCTCCAGGAGAGAAGCCCAAGCAAGATGCGCCCCGAGGAGCGTCTTGACACATGTCAACACTGGGTATGACAGAGGGCCTGCAGGAGAGAGGCCCAAGCAAGACGCGCCCCGAGGAGTGTCTTGCCACGTGTCAACACTGGGTCTGATTGAGGGCCTTCTGGAGAGAGGCCCAAGCAAGACGCGCCCCGAGGAGCGTCTTGCCACATGTCAACAATGGTTCTTAATGAGGGCCTCCGGGAGAGAAGTCCAAGCAAGACGCGCCCCGAGGAGCGTCTTGCCACATGTCAGCACTCGGTCAGACTGAGTGCCTCCAGGAGAGAGGCCAAAGCAAGACGCCCCCCGAGGAGCGTCTTGACACATGTCAACACTGGGTCTGACAGAGGGCCTCCATGAGAGAGGCCCAAGCAAGATGCGCCCCGAGGAGCGTCTTGCCACATGTCACTACTCGGTCTTACTGAGCGCCTCAGGGAGAGAGGTCCAAGCAAGACGCGCCCCGAGGAGCGTCTTGCCACATGTCAACACTGGGTCTGACTGAGTGCCTCCATGAGAGAAGCCCCAGCAAGACGCGCCCCGAGGAGCGTCTTGCCACATGTCACTACTCGGTCTGTTTGAGCGCCTCCAGGAGAGAGGCCCAAGCAAGACGTGCTCCGAGGAGCGTCTTGCCACATGTCAACAATGGGTCTGACTGAGGGCCTCCAGGAGAGATGCCCAAGCAAGACGCGCCCCGAGGAGCGTCTTGACACATGTCAACACTGGGTCTGACAGAGGGCCTCCACGAGAGAGGCCCAAGCAAGACGCGCCCCGAGGAGCGTCTTGACCTCCCTCCTGGAGGCGCTCAGTCAGACCGAGTAGTGACATGTGGCAAGACGCTCCTCGGGGCGTGTCTTGCTTGGACCTCTCTCCTGGAGGCGCTCAGTCAGACCGAGTAGTGACATGTGGCAAGACGCTCCTCGGGGCGTGTCTTGCTTGGGCCTCTCTCCTGGAGGCGCTCAGTCAGAACTGGAAGATATGTTGCGTCATAAGCCTCTGATGGTTCACCAGGTGCACGGTCCACTCGAAATCCTAATGCTGTATTTGTAGTACATACACTAAGTCTTCTCTGTTGATGTCAGACTAGAGTTTTATTAGAGTTTTACTTTGCAACAATGGGATTCGAGCAATTGATGTGTATATTTTTAATAGTGCACAATGCTACTATTCCTAGGCTGAATGTATGACATGGCTCTTATGTATCATTATGTATTGTTTCCATTAAGTACTAATTTAAATAAAGTCCCTCTGTCCTCAGTGCTAGGTTGTGGGTTTAATACACATTATTATGATCAACCTGTTGAATAGTATAAGCCCCATACAATGTGACGGTCCGTGTGACGGACCGGTGTGTTACGACCCGACTAACGAAACGTACCAGGTGATAACATTGCATCTGCCCATTACAGCGGAGTGAGCGTTTCGCCACACTCCCAAACCAAGGTTAATAGTTGTAGCGCACGCCCTTTCGGACCTCGGTGCACGCGAAACACTGGTGTACACTCACAACATCACGCTCGAGACAGCTCAAGCGTTACGCGAAACAAAGGACGTGTTCAAATCCATAGAGAATATACGGTCTTTAGCATATGCGTATATAAAGTAGGTCGATGACATTTACAGACCCGGCGGCGTGGGCACCACAGTAGAACAACAAGGTGCTCTCAAGCGCACACAGATACTGGCCGCATTATCACTCGCGATGTCTATCCTGACATACCCGTTTCTGATTTCTATGTATATTAAATTATGACAAGAGCTACTTTAGGTGGTTACGATTACACTCTGACCACGTGCCTTAGTTTCTGCTAGTGACCTATAAATACATTTGCCCACTTGCTCTCACTACCATTAAAGCGGCTGTACCCACACGTACAACACCCAAGAAAAAAAATTGATCTCGCTGTCTGTACTGGGTGTACTCTCAGTAGTCGCAGTTGCTCAGGCCATGGTGGTACGCTCTAATAACGCCTCTGAGATACGTTCCATCACACCACCTCCTAGACTACTCGCGAAGGAGTATTCAACACCCCCTTTGTACGAAGACAACCATTATAACGAGCACAGCACAACGCTTGCCGCACGCGAAGACAACATGCAGGAGACAACGCTACCACCTGTCGTGAGAACAACGGATTCGAGTGACAACGATCGCGACTATGACGAGCACATTACAACACCCTCTGTGCACGAAGACCAGGTGCAGGAGACAACGCTACCACCTGTCGTGAGAAACAAGAGTTTGGTTAACAATGATCATCGTCGTGTCCCATTGTAAACGGGCGCGCCATCGCACACATCGTACATCTGTGTTAACCCACCTGTATGCGACAGACTTTGTGTGTTGCATGACATCGAGATGTATTGACGTCTGTGTCAATACAGGACTCTCTATAAGCCAGGAGCTGGACGCTAACGACCCGTGCATGCGCCACACAAAAGGTATCGTACATGTGTTAACCCACCTGTATGCGACAGACTTTGTGTGTTGCATGACATCGAGATGTATTGACGTCTGTGTCAATACAGGACTCTCTAAGCTGGGAGCTGGACGCTAACGACCCGTGCATGCGCCACACAAAAGGTAACTTGACTAACTACAAAACGCATATTGTGATGTAGAAAGTTGGCTCGACTGTTTGAATCAGCTGCAGCTGCGGTTTACTCACGAAGTGAATCGCACGCTTGTTAGAAGTACATTCGGAGCACTTAAAAAATACATCGCTCTCATCGAGTTCCGTCTCAGCATTCACCGGCTGATGGGCAAGAGCGTGACATGGGATCGCCAGGAACTTACTTAAGGACTATCATCTCATTTGGCATTTACTCACGGACCCAAGAAACCAGTTCCGAAAAATGGTCGAGAATTATAAATTGTCTAATAGCAACTGGAAGATATGTTGCGTCATAAGCCTCTGATGGTTCACAAGGTGCACGGTCCACTCGAAATCCTAATGCTGTATTTGTAGTACATACACTAAGTCTTCTCTGTTGATGTCAGACTAGAGTTTTATTAGAGTTTTACTTTGCAACAATGGGATTCGAACAATTGATCTGTATATTTTTAATAATGCACAATGCTACTATTCCTAGGCTGAATGTATGACATGGCTCTTATGTATCATTATGTATCGTTTCCATTAAGTACTAATTTAAATAAAGTCCCTCTGTCCTCAGTGCTAGGTTGTGGGTTTAATACACATTATTATGATCAACCTGTTGAATAGTATAATAACAATATTCCTGTAAAAGTCATTTAGTAATGAACAACCTCAGTTCTGTGAAAGCACATCATGTCTCTGATGTGTACACTGCAGACCTGACCGGGGTTTGCACGCAAGGGCCTGTATGTGTGTGTGTGTGTGTGTGTGTGTGTGTGTGTGTGTGTGTGTGTGTGTATGTATGTGTGTGTGTGTGTGTGTGTGTGTGTGTGTGTGTGTGTGTGTGTGTGTGTGTGTGTGTGTGTGAAACAAATAAAGATAAATATAGCTAGTGTGGCCACGAGCGGTCGTGCAGGGTAGAGGCTGCGCGAAAACGCCTCTAAAACAAGCGCGTGCCCACGCCCGATCCGTGGAAGCACTTAGAACTAGCAAACGTACTAGCAGAAATCAACGATCGCACACGGGTCATTGAGTGTGTACAGGGTTCGTCTGCGTGTGTGGCATTGGGCAATCTAGCGGCAACCGAGTGGCCTGAAGGCGGAACCGGCCAACCCGTCGCCCTCACCATCGTTGTGCTTCGAGATGAACTATTGCTAAAGATGATCGTCCTCGTCAACCACGGCGCTACCAGAGTTACCACGACATGCGCCTTAAAAGCGTTCTCGTTTGGGTCAGCGCCACCAGAATTGAATCGGCAAGTCAGCGGATATTACACAACTCGTAACGAAGACCCTCTCCGCGACCTCGCGGCCAGTGTGCGCAGTGTACAGCAAATGACAAACGATGTTGCGAGCGATATATCGGAAAAACTTTGCACTGACGCGACGGTCGCCACTGCAGGTTGTGCGAGTCTCGCGCAAAGTGCCATATCAAACGTGCGCAAGCTAGTGACAAGCAACTTCACCAGATCCGTAGATTCTGCATACGCTCGGATACGAATGAAAGTATCGAGAGATAACACCGACACAAGTTGCGCGACGGCGCTGGCTGCAGTCGCTACAACACTGGATTTATTAATCAACGTAATTGTGATCGTAATGGCGTTTCGAGTGTGCACCAGAAACTACAACCAGTACTACAGAAAACTGGCATGAGGGTCGCGGTCTAACGTTATGTTGGTGTCTCGCATCGACCGTCGACGGCCGTTTGCCAGCGGCTGAAAATGACAGTTGATGAAATGGATAGTCGATAGTGCACTCTCGCAAGTTCCAACCGCACCATCTCAGGAGACAGACCACAGAGTGATATTAGCGGAGGGTAGATAGAAAATGCGCAAACCGCCGCAACCGCCCATATACATACTATACGAGTTCAACATAGAGTGGAGTAAGAAGTTACTACCGATTGTATTTCCAACGTGCAAGCAGCTGGTGTTTGACGCTTTACTTGAGTATCACAGAGGTTGCGATGTCCTGTGTTCCACGAGCGCATGGAAACAAGTGAACAAACTTCTACGGACCGTACTGTTGGGGTATGAGCGAGCTGTAAAATCAATACACTCTAGACACGCGGACTTTGCCGCGTTACTGGACACGCATATCGCCACAAAAAAACCGGGTCAAGTGTTCGGGGCGTCACCGCGCTCGACTATACACGTCTTGGCCTACCACGAGTACATGAGCCCACAGATCCTAAGCGAGGTCGAAGCCGTTGTGTCTACCCAACGCAAATTCAGCACAGCCGTGCGCGCTAAGACAAGTCCCTCTAGACTGCTGGAAATTTTGGAAACGTGGAAGGCTGGCGTGTACGCGCTTTCTACACATCTCAACGGTATGATCGCGATACTCTCGGCCGCACAACAACTAATGGTCATGTGTTCGGAAGGTCTGATCAGGTCTGACATGACCGGTTGTCAATCGACGTCGAGCGTGCACTCACACACGGATATCCTGGCGTACAGTAAAGCGGCGTCGACCTCTAAGCTCACGTTGATCGCCGATGTTTCGAAGGGCAATCGAGTGTGTTGGCTGACGAAAGCTATGGTGACCGACGGTCGCGTCGACTACAATGTGCCTCATTGCGACTGGAGAGGCGTATGTGATCCTTTGCAAATCGATAACAACACCGCGGTCGAGTGCGAAGTCACGGTCGGCGGCGTGTTGTCCTTACTGTGCCCCATACAATGTGACGGTCCGTGTGACGGACCGGTGTGTTACGACCCGACTAACGAAACGTACCAGGTGATAACATTGCATCCGCCCATTACAGCGGAGCGAGCGTTTCGCCACACTCCCAAACCAAGGTTAATAGTTGTAACGCACGCCCTTTCGGACCTCGGTGCACGTGAAACACTGGCGTACACTCACAACATCACGCTCGAGACAGCTCAAGCGTTACGCGAAACAAAGGACGTGTTCAAATCCATAGAGAATATACGGTCTTTAGCGTATGCGTATATAAAGGAGGTCGATGACATTTACAGACCTGGCGGCGTGGGCACCACAGTAGAACAACAAGGTGCTCTCAAGCGCACACAGATACTGGCCGCATTATCACTCGCGATGTCTATCCTGACATGCCCGTTTCTGATTTCTATGTATATTAAATTATGACAAGAGCTACGGTGGTTACGATTACACTCTGACCACGTGCCTTAGTTTCTGCTAGTGACCTATAAATACATTTGCCCACTTGCTCTCACTGCCATTAAAGCGGCTGTACCCACACGTACAAAAAAGATCTCGCTGTCTGTACTGGGTGTACTCTCAGTAGTCGCAGTTGCTCAGGCCATGGTGGTACGCTCACATAACGCCTCTGAGATACGTCCCATCACACCACCTCCTACACTACTCGCGAAGGAGTATTCAACACCCCCTTTGTTCGAAGACAACCATTATAACGAGCACAGCACAACGCTTGCCGCACGCGAAGACAACATGCAGGAGACAACGCTACCACCTGTCGTGAGAACAACGGATTCGAGTGACAACGATCGCGACTATGACGAGCACATTACAGCACCCTCTGTGCACGAAGACGAGGTGCAGGAGACAACGCTACCACCTGTCGTGAGAAACAAGAGTTTGGTTAACAATGATCATCGTCGTGTCCCATTGTAAACTGGGCGTGCCATCGCACACATCGTACATGTGTGTTAACCCACCTGTATGCGACAGACTTTGTGTGTTGCATGACATCGAGATGTATTGACGTCTGTGTCAATACAGGACTCTCTATAAGCCGGGAGCTGGACGCTAACGACCCGTGCATGCGCCACACAAAAGGTATCGTACATGTGTTAACCCACCTGTATGCGACAGACTTTGTGTGTTGCATGACATCGAGATGTATTGACGTCTGTGTCAATACAGGACTCTCTAAGCTGGGAGCTGGATGCTAACAACCCGTGCATGCGCCACACAAAAGGTATCGTACATGTGTTAACCCACCTGTATGTGACAGACTTTGTGTGTTGCATGACATCGAGATGTATTGACGTCTGTGTCAATACAGGACTCTCTAAGCTGGGAGCTGGACGATAACGACCCGTGCATGCGCCACACAAAAGGTAACTCGACTAACTACAAAACGCATATTGTGATGTAGAAAGTTGGCTCGACTGTTTGAATCAGCTGCAGCTGCAGTTTACTCACAAAGTGAATCGCACGCTTGTTAGAAGTACATTCGGAGCACTTAAAAAATACATCGCTCTCATCGAGTTCCGTCTCAGCGTTCACCGGCTGATGGGCAAGAGCGTGACATGGGATCGCCAGGAACTTACTTAAGGACTATCATCTCATTTGGCATTTACTCACGGACCCAAGAAAACAGTTCCGAAAAATGGTCGAGAATTATAACTTGTCTAATAGCAACTGGAAGATATGTTGCGTCATAAGCCTCTGATGGTTCACAAGGTGCACGGTCCACTCGAAATCCTAATGCTGTATTTGTAGTACATACACTAAGTCTTCTCTGTTGATGTCAGACTAGAGTTTTATTAGAGTTTTACTTTGCAACAATGGGATTCGAGCAATTGATGTGTATATTTTTAATAGTGCACAATGCTACTATTCCTAGGCTGAATGTACGACATGGCTCTTATGTATCATTATGTATCGTTTCCATTAAGTACAAATTTAAATAAAGTCCCTCTGTCCTCAGTGCTAGGTTGTGGGTTTAATACACATTATTATGATCAACCTGTTGAACAGTATAATAACAATATTCCTGTAAAAGTCATTTAGTAATGAACAACCTCAGTTCTGTGAAAGAACATCATGTCTCTGATGTGTACACTGCAGGCCTGACCGGGGTTTGCACGCAAGGGCCTGTGTGTGTGTGTGTGTGTGTGTGTGTGTGTGTGTGTGTGTGTGTGTGTGTGTGTGTGTGTGTGTGTGTGTGTGTGTGTGTGTGAAACAAATAAAGATAAATATAGCTAGTGCGGCCACGAGCGGTCGTGCAGGGTAGAGGCTGCACGAAAACGCCTCTAAAAACAAGCGCGTGCCCACGCCCGATCCGTGGAAGCACGTAGACCTAGCAAACGTACTAGCAGAAATCAACGATCGCACACGGGTCATTGAGTGTGTACAGGGTTCGTCTGCGTGTGTGGCATTGGGCAATCTAGCGGCAACCGTGTGGCCTGAAGGCGGAACCGGCCAACCCGTCGCCCTCACCATCGTTGCGCTTCGAGATGAACTATTGCTAAAGATGATCGTCCTCATCAACCACGGCGCTACCAGAGTAGCTCGTAACGAAGACCCTCTCCGCGACCTCGCGGCCAGTGTGCGCAGTGTACAGCAAATGACAAACGATGTTGCGAGCGATATATTGGAAAAACTTTGCACTGACGCGACGATCGCCACTGCAGGTTGTGCGAGTCTCGCGCAAAGTGCCATATCAAACGTGCGCAAGCTAGTGACAAGCAACTTCACCAGATCCGTAGATTCTGCATACGCTCGGATACGAATGAAAGTATCGAGAGATAACACCGACACAAGTTGCGCGACGGCGCTGACAGGAGTCGCTACAACACTGGATTTATTAATCAACGTAATTGTGATCGTAATGGCGTTTCGAGTGTGCACCAGAAACTACAACCAGTACTACAGAAAACTGGCATGAGGGTCGCGGTTTAACGTTATGTTGGTGTCTCGCATCGACCGTCGACGGCCGTTTGCCAGCGGCTGAAAATGGCAGTTGACGAAATGGAAACGCCGACCGTCGATAGTGCACTCTCGCAAGTTCCAACCGCACCATCTCAGGAGACAGACCACAGAGTCATATTAGCGGAGGGTAGATAGAAAATGCGCAAACCGCCGCAACCGCCCATATACATACTATACGAGTTCAACATAGAGTGGAGTAAGAAGTTACTACCGATTGTATTTCCAACGTGCAAGCAGCTGGTGTTTGACGCTTTACTTGAGTATCACAGAGGTTGCGATGTCCTGTGTTCCACGAGCGCATGGAAACAAGTGAACGAACTTCTACGGACCGTACTGTTGGGGTATGAGCGAGCTGTAAAATCAATACACGCTAGACACGCGGACTTTGCCGAGTTACTGGACACGCATATCGCCACAACAAAACCGGGTCAAGTGTTCGGGGCGTCACCGCGCTCGACTATACACGTCTTGGCCTACCACGAGTACATGAGCCCACAGATCCTAAGCGAGGTAGAAGCCGTTGTGTCTACCCAACGCAAATTCAGCACAGCCGTGCGCGCTAAGACAAGTCCCTCTAGACTGCTGGAAATTTTGGAAACGTGGAAGGCTGGCGTGTACGCGCTTTCTACACATCTCAACGGTATGATCGCGATACTCTCGGCCGCACAACAACTAATGGTCATGTGTTCGGAAGGTCTGATCAGGTCTGACATGACCGGTTGTCAATCGACGTCGAGCGTGCACTCACACACGGATATCCTGGCGTACAGTAAAGCGACGTCGACCTCTAAGCTCACGTTGATCGCCGATGTTTCGAAGGGCAATCGAGTGTGTTGGCTGATGAAAGCTATGGTGACCGACGGTCGCGTCGACTACAATGTGCCTCATTGCGACTGGAGAGGCGTATGTGATCCTTTGCAAATCGATAACACCACCGCGGTCGAGTGCGAAGTCACGGTCGGCGGCGTGTTGTCCTTACTGTGCCCCATACAATGTGACGGTCCGTTTCACGGACCGGTGTGTTACGACCCGACTAACGAAACGTACCAGGTGATAACATTGCATCCGCCCATTACAGCGGAGCGAGCGTTTTGCCACACTCCCAAACCAAGGTTAATAGTTGTAGCGCACGCCCTTTCGGACCTCGGTGCACGTGAAAAACTGGCGTACACTCACAACATCACGCTCGAGACAGCTCAAGCGTTACGCGAAACAAAGGACGTGTTCAAATCCATAGAGAATATACGGTCTTTAGCGTATGCGTATATAAAGGAGGTCGATGACATTTACAGACCTGGCGGCGTGGGCACCACAGTAGAACAACAAGGTGCTCTCAAGCGCACACAGATACTGGCCGCATTATCACTCGCCATGTCTATCCTGACATGCCCGTTTCTGATTTCTATGTATATTAAATTATGACAAGAGCTACGGTGGTTACGATTACACTCTGACCACGTGCCTTAGTTTCTGCTAGTGACCTATAAATACATTTGCCCACTTGCTCTCACTGCCATTAAAGCGGCTGTACCCACACGTACAACACCCAAGAAAAAAAAAGATCTCGCTGTCTGTACTGGGTGTACTCTCAGTAGTCGCAGTTGCTCAGGCCATGGTGGTACGCTCACATAACGCCTCTGAGATACGTCCCATCACACCACCTCCTACACTACTCGCGAAGGAGTATTCAACACCCCCTTTGTTCGAAGACAACCATTATAACTAGCACAGCACAACGCTTGCCGCACGCGAAGACAACATGCAGGAGACAACGCTACCACCTGTCGTGAGAACAACGGATTCGAGTGACAACGATCGCGACTATGACGAGCACATTACAGCACCCTCTGTGCACGAAGACCAGGTGCAGGAGACAACGCTACCACCTGTCGTGAGAAACAAGAGTTTGGTTAACAATGATCATCGTCGTGTCCCATTGTAAACTGGGCGTGCCATCGCACACATCGTACATGTGTGTTAACCCACCTGTATGCGACAGACTTTGTGTGTTGCATGACATCGAGATGTATTGACGTCTGTGTCAATACAGGACTCTCTATAAGCCGGGAGCTGGACGCTAACGACCCGTGCATGCGCCACACAAAAGGTATCGTACATGTGTTAACCCACCTGTATGCGACAGACTTTGTGTGTTGCATGACATCGAGATGTATTGACGTCTGTGTCAATACAGGACTCTCTAAGCTGGGAGCTGGACGCTAACAACAGCATGTGAACGAACTTCTACGGACCGTACTGTTGGGGTATGAGCGAGCTGTAAAATCAATACACGCTAGACACGCGGACTTTGCCGCGTTACTGGACACGCATATCGCCACAAAAAAACCGGGTCAAGTGTTCGGGGCGTCACCAGGAGAGAGGCCCAAGCAAGACGCGCCCGGAGGAGGTCAAGACGCTCCTCGGGGCGCGTCTTGCTTGGGCCTCTCTCGTGGAGGCCCTCTGTCAGACCCAGTGTTGACATGTGTCAAGACGCTCCTCGGGGCGCGTCTTGCTTGGGCATCTCTCCTGGAGGCCCTCAGTCAGACCCATTGTTGACATGTGGCAAGACGCTCCTCGGAGCACGTCTTGCTTGGGCCTCTCTCCTGGAGGCGCTCAAACAGACCGAGTAGTGACATGTGGCAAGACGCTCCTCGGGGCGCGTCTTGCTGGGGCTTCTCTCATGGAGGCACTCAGTCAGACCCAGTGTTGACATGTGGCAAGACGCTCCTCGGGGCGCGTCTTGCTTGGACCTCTCTCCCTGAGGCGCTCAGTAAGACCGAGTAGTGACATGTGGCAAGACGCTCCTCGGGGCGCGTCTTGCTTGGACCTCTCTCCCTGAGGTGCTCAGTAAGACCGAGTAGTGACATGTGGCAAGACGCTCCTCGGGGCGCATCTTGCTTGGGCCTCTCTCATGGAGGCCCTCTGTCAGACCCAGTGTTGACATGTGTCAAGACGCTCCTCGGGGGGAGTCTTGCTTTGGCCTCTCTCCTGGAGGCACTCAGTCTGACCGAGTGCTGACATGTGGCAAGACGCTCCTCGGGGCGCGTCTTGCTTGGACTTCTCTCCCGGAGGCCCTCATTAAGAACCATTGTTGACATGTGGCAAGACGCTCCTCGGGGCGCGTCTTGCTTGGGCCTCTCTCCTGCAGGCCCTCTGTCATACCCAGTGTTGACATGTGTCAAGACGCTCCTCGGGGCGCATCTTGCTTGGGCTTCTCTCCTGGAGGCCCTCAGTCAGACCCATTGTTGGCATGTGGCAAGACGTTCTTCGGGGCGCGTCTTGCTTGGGCCTCTCTCCTGCAGGCCCTCTGTCATACCCAGTGTTGACATGTGTCAAGACGCTCCTCGGGGCGCATCTTGCTTGGGCCTCTCTCCAGAAGGCCCTCAATCAGACCCAGTGTTGACACGTGGCAAGACACTCCTCGGGGCGCGTCTTGCTTGGGCCTCTCTCCTGCAGGCCCTCTGTCATACCCAGTGTTGACATGTGTCAAGACGCTCCTCGGGGCGCATCTTGCTTGGGCTTCTCTCCTGGAGGCCCTCAGTCAGACCCATTGTTGGCATGTGGCAAGACGCTCCTCGGGGCGCGTCTTGCTTGGGCCTCTCTCCTGGAGGCGCTCAGTCAGACCGAGTGCTGACATGTGGTAAGACGTTCCTCGGGGCGCGTCTTGCTTGGGCTTCTCTCCTGGAGGCGCTCAGAAAGACCCAGTGTTGACATGTGATAAGACGCTCCTCGGGGCGCGTCTTGCTTGGGCCTCTCTCCTGGAGGCGCTCAGTCAGAACCAGAGGTGACATGTGGCAAGACGCTCCTCGGGGCGCGTCTTGCTTGGGCCTCTCTCCTGGAGGCCCTCTGTCAGACCCAGTGTTGACATGTGGCAAGACGCTCCTCCGGGCGCATCTTGCTTGGGCCTCTCTCCTGGAGGCCCTCAGTCAGACCCATTGTTGACATGTGGCAAGACGCTCCTCGGGGCGCGTCTTGCTTGGGCCTCTCTCCTGGAGGCCCTCTGTCAGACCGAGTGCTGACCTAAGGCAAGACGCTCCTCGGGGCGCGTCTTGCTGGGGCCTCTCTCCTGGAGGCGCTCAGTCAGACCCAGTGCTGACATGTGGCAAGACGCTCCTCGGGGCTCGTCTTGCTTGGGCCTCTCTCCTGGAGGCGCTCAGTCAGACTGAGTAGTGACATGTGGCCTGACGATCCTTGGGGCACGTCTTGCTTGGGCCTCTCTCCAGGAGGCGCTCAGTCAGACCCAGTGGTGACATGTGGCAAGACACTCCTCGGGGCGCGTCTTGCTTGGGCCTCTCTCGTGGAGGCCCTCTGTCAGACCCAGTGTTGACATGTGTCAAGACGCTCCTCGGGGCGCGTCTTGCTTGGGCTTCTCTCCTGGAGGCCCTCAGTGAGACCCATTGTTGACATGTGGCAAGACGCTCCTCGGGGCGCGTCTTGCTTGGGCTTCTCTCCTGGAGGCGCTCAGACAGACCCAGTGTTGACATGTGACAAGACGCTCCTCGGGGCGCGTCTTGCTTGGGCCTCTCTCCTGGAGGCGCTCAGTCAGAACCAGAGGTGACATGTGGCAAGACGCTCCTCGGGGCGCGTCTTGCTTGGGCCTCTCTCCTGGAGGCCCTCTGTCAGACCCAATGTTGACATGTGGCAAGACGCTCCTCCGAGCGCATCTTGCTTGGGCCTCTCTCCTGGAGGCGCTCAGTCAGACTGAGTAGTGACATGTTGCAAGACGCTCCTCGGGGCGCGTCTTGCTTGGGCCTCTCTCCTGGAGGCGCTCAGTCAGACTGAGTAGTGACATGTGGCCTGACGCTCCTCGGGGCGCGTGTTGCTTGGGCCTCTCTCCTGGAGGCGCTCAGTCTGACCAAGTGGTGACATGTGGCAAGACACTCTTCGGGGCGCGTCTTGCTTGGGCCTCTCTCCTGGAGGCCCTCTGTCATACCCAGTGTTGACATGTGTCAAGACGCTCCTCGGGGCGCGTCTTGCTTGGGCTTCTCTCCTGGAGGCCCTCAGTCAGACCCATTGTTGGCATGTGGCAAGATGCTCCTCGGGGCGCGTCTTGCTTGGGCCTCTCTCCTGGAGGCGCTCAGTCAGACCGAGTGCTGACATGTGGCAAGACGCTCCTCGGGCCGCGTGTTGCTTGGGCTTCTCTCCTGGAGGCCCTCAGTCAGACCCATTGTTGACATGTGGCAAGACGTTCTTCGGGGCGCGTCTTGCTTGGGCCTCTCTCCTGGAGGCGCTCAGTCAGACCGAGTGCTGACATGTGGCAAGACGCTCCTCGGGGCGCGTCTTGCTTGGGCTTCTCTCCTGGAGGCGCTCAGAAAGACCCAGTGTTGACATGTGGCAAGACGCTCCTCCGGGCGCATCTTGCTTGGGCCTCTCTCCTGGAGGCCCTCAGTCAGACCCATTGTTGACATGTGGCAAGACGCTCCTCGGGGCGCGTCTTGCTTGGGCCTCTCTCCTGGAGGCGCTCAGTCAGACTGAGTAGTGACATGTGGCCTGACGATCCTCGGGGCACGTCTTGCTTGGGCCTCTCTCCTGGAGGCGCTCAGTCAGACCCAGTGGTGACATGTGGCAAGACACTCCTCGGGGCGCGTCTTGCTTGGGCCTCTCTCGTGGAGGCCCTCTGTCAGACCCAGTGTTGACATGTGTCAAGACGCTCCTCGGGGCGCGTCTTGCTTGGGCTTCTCTCCTGGAGGCCCTGAGTCAGACCCATTGTTGACATGTGGCAAGACGCTCCTCGGGGCGCGTCTTGCTTGGGCTTCTCTCCTGGAGGCACTCAGACAGACCCAGTGTTGACATGTGACAAGACGCTCCTCGGGGCGCGTCTTGCTTGCGCCTCTCTCCTGGAGGCGCTCAGTCAGAACGAGAGGTGACATGTGGCAAGACGCTCCTCGGGGCGCGTCTTGCTTGGGCCTCTCTCCTGGAGGCCCTCTGTCAGACCCAGTGTTGACATGTGGCAAGACGCTCCTCCGGGCGCATCTTGCTTGGGCCTCTCTCCTGGAGGCGCTCAGTCAGACTGAGTAGTGACATGTGGCAAGACACTCCTCGGGGCGCGTCTTGGTTGGGCCTCTCTCCTGGAGGCGCTCATTCAGACCCAGTGGTGACATGTGGCAAGACGCTCCTCGGGGCGCGTATTGCTTTGGCCTCTCTCCTGAATGCCCTCTGTCAGACCGAGTGTTGACATGTGGCAAGACTCTCCTCGGGGCGCGTCTTGCTTGGGCTTCTCTCATGGAGGCCCTCAGTCCGACCCAGTGTTGACATGTGTCAAGACGCTCCTCGGGGCGTGTCTTGCTTGGGCCTCTCTCCTGGAGGCGCTCAGTCAGACCCAGTGTTGACATGTGGCAAGACGCTCCTTTGGGCGCGTCTTGCTTGGGCTTCTCTCCTGGAGGCCCTCAGTCAGACCCATTGTTGACATGTGGCAAAACGCTCCTCGGGGCACGTCTTGCTTGTGCCTCTCTCCTGGAGGCGCTCAGTCAGACCGAGTAGTGACATGTGGCAAGACGCTCCTCGGGGCGCGTCTTGCTTGGACCTCCCTCCTGGAGGCGCTCAGTCAGACCGAGTAGTGACATGTGGCAAGACGCTCCTCGGGGCGCGTCTTGCTTGGGCCTCTCTCCTGGAGGCGCTCAGTCAGACCGAGTGCTGACATAAGGCAAGACGCTCCTCGGGGCGCGTCTTGCTGGGGCCTCTCTCCAGGAGGTGGTCAATCAGACCCAGTGGTGACACGTGGCAAGACGCTCCTCTGGGCGCGTCTTGCTTGGGCCTCTCTCCTGGAGGAGCTCAGTCAGACCCAGTGGTGACACGTGGCAAGACGCTCCTCGGGGCGCGTCTTGCTTGGGCCTCTCTCCTGGAGGCGCTCAGTCAGACACAGTGTTGACATGTGGCAAGACACTCCTCGGGGCGCGTCTTGCCTGGGCCTCTCTCCTGGATGCCCTCTGTCAGACCCAGTGTTGACATGTGGCAAGACTCTCCTCGGGGCGCGTCTTGCTTGGGCTTCTCTCATGGAGGCCCTCAGTCAGACCCAGTGTTGACATGTGTCAAGACGCTCCTCGGGCCGTGTCTTGCTTGGGCCTCTCTCCTGGAAGCGCTCAGTCAGACCCAGTGTTGACATGTGGCAAGACGCTCCTCGGGGCGCTTCTTGCTTGGGCTTCTCTCCTGGAGGCCCTCAGTCAGACCCATTGTTGACATGTGGCAAGACGCTCCGCGGGGCACGTCTTGCTTGGGCCTCTCTCCTGGAGGCGCTCAGTCAGACCGAGTAGTGACATGTGGCAAGACGCTCCTCGGGGCGCGTCTTGCTGGGGCTTCTCTCATGGAGGCACTCAGTCAGACCCAGTGTTGACATGTGGCAAGACGCTCCTCGGGGCGCGTGTTGCTTGGACCTCTCTCCTGGAGGCGCTCAGTCAGACCCAGTGTTGACATGTGGCAAGACACTCCTCGGGGCGCGTCTTGCCTGGGCTTCTCTCATGGAGGCCCACAGTAAGACCCATTGTTGACATGTGGAAAGAAGGTCCTCGGGGCGCGTCTTGCTTTGGCTTCTCTCCTGGAGGCCCTCAGTCAGACCCATTGTTGACATGTGGCAAGACGCTCCTCGGGGCGCGTCTTGCTGGGGCTTCTCTCATGGAGGCACTCAGTCAGACCCAGTGTTGACATGTGGCAAGACGCTCCTCGGGGCGCGTGTTGCTTGGACCTCTCTCCTGGAGGCGCTCAGTCAGACCGAGTAGTGACATGTGGCAAGACGCTCCTCGGGGCGCGTCTTGCCGGGGCCTCTCTCCTGGAGGCGCTCAGTCAGACCCAGTGTTGACATGTGTCAAGACGCTCCTCGGGGGTTTCTTGCTAGCGCCTCTCTCCTGGAGGCGCTCAGTCAGACCCAGAGGCGACATGTGGCAAGACGCTCCTCGGGCCTCTCTCCTGGAGGCGCTCAGTCAGACCCAGTGTTGACATGTGGCAAGACGTTCCTCGGGGCGCGTCTTGCTTGGGCCTCTCGCCTGGAGGCGCTCAGTCAGACCGAGTGCTGACATGTTGCAAGACGCTCCTCCGGGCGCGTCTTGCTTGGGCCTCTCTCCTGGAGGCGCTCAGTCAGACCCAGTGTTGACATGTGGCAAGACGCTCCTCGGGGCGCGTCGTGCTTGGGCCTCTCTCCTGGAGGCGCTCAGTCAGACCGAGTGCTGACATGTGGCAAGAACATCCTCGGGGCGCATCTTGCTTGGGCTTCTCTCCTGGAGGCCCTCAGTCAGACCCATTGTTGGCATGTGGCAAGACGCTCCTCGGGGCGCGTCTTGCTTGGGCCTCTCTCCTGGAGGCGCTCAGTCAGACCGAGTGCTGACATGTGGTAAGACGTTCCTCGGGGCGCGTCTTGCTTGGGCTTCTCTCCTGGAGGCGCTCAGAAAGACCCAGTGTTGACATGTGATAAGACGCTCCTCGGGGCGCGTCTTGCTTGGGCCTCTCTCCTGGAGGCGCTCAGTCAGAACCAGAGGTGACATGTGGCAAGACGCTCCTCGGGGCGCGTCTTGCTTGGGCCTCTCTCCTGGAGGCCCTCTGTCAGACCCAGTGTTGACATGTGGCAAGACGCTCCTCCGGGCGCATCTTGCTTGGGCCTCTCTCCTGGAGGCCCTCAGTCAGACCCATTGTTGACATGTGGCAAGACGCTCCTCGGGGCGCGTCTTGCTTGGGCCTCTCTCCTGGAGGCCCTCTGTCAGACCGAGTGCTGACCTAAGGCAAGACGCTCCTCGGGGCGCGTCTTGCTGGGGCCTCTCTCCTGGAGGCGCTCAGTCAGACCCAGTGCTGACATGTGGCAAGACGCTCCTCGGGGCTCGTCTTGCTTGGGCCTCTCTCCTGGAGGCGCTCAGTCAGACTGAGTAGTGACATGTGGCCTGACGATCCTTGGGGCACGTCTTGCTTGGGCCTCTCTCCAGGAGGCGCTCAGTCAGACCCAGTGGTGACATGTGGCAAGACACTCCTCGGGGCGCGTCTTGCTTGGGCCTCTCTCGTGGAGGCCCTCTGTCAGACCCAGTGTTGACATGTGTCAAGACGCTCCTCGGGGCGCGTCTTGCTTGGGCTTCTCTCCTGGAGGCCCTCAGTGAGACCCATTGTTGACATGTGGCAAGACGCTCCTCGGGGCGCGTCTTGCTTGGGCTTCTCTCCTGGAGGCGCTCAGACAGACCCAGTGTTGACATGTGACAAGACGCTCCTCGGGGCGCGTCTTGCTTGGGCCTCTCTCCTGGAGGCGCTCAGTCAGAACCAGAGGTGACATGTGGCAAGACGCTCCTCGGGGCGCGTCTTGCTTGGGCCTCTCTCCTGGAGGCCCTCTGTCAGACCCAATGTTGACATGTGGCAAGACGCTCCTCCGAGCGCATCTTGCTTGGGCCTCTCTCCTGGAGGCGCTCAGTCAGACTGAGTAGTGACATGTTGCAAGACGCTCCTCGGGGCGCGTCTTGCTTGGGCCTCTCTCCTGGAGGCGCTCAGTCAGACTGAGTAGTGACATGTGGCCTGACGCTCCTCGGGGCGCGTGTTGCTTGGGCCTCTCTCCTGGAGGCGCTCAGTCTGACCAAGTGGTGACATGTGGCAAGACACTCTTCGGGGCGCGTCTTGCTTGGGCCTCTCTCCTGGAGGCCCTCTGTCATACCCAGTGTTGACATGTGTCAAGACGCTCCTCGGGGCGCGTCTTGCTTGGGCTTCTCTCCTGGAGGCCCTCAGTCAGACCCATTGTTGGCATGTGGCAAGATGCTCCTCGGGGCGCGTCTTGCTTGGGCCTCTCTCCTGGAGGCGCTCAGTCAGACCGAGTGCTGACATGTGGCAAGACGCTCCTCGGGCCGCGTGTTGCTTGGGCTTCTCTCCTGGAGGCCCTCAGTCAGACCCATTGTTGACATGTGGCAAGACGTTCTTCGGGGCGCGTCTTGCTTGGGCCTCTCTCCTGGAGGCGCTCAGTCAGACCGAGTGCTGACATGTGGCAAGACGCTCCTCGGGGCGCGTCTTGCTTGGGCTTCTCTCCTGGAGGCGCTCAGAAAGACCCAGTGTTGACATGTGGCAAGACGCTCCTCCGGGCGCATCTTGCTTGGGCCTCTCTCCTGGAGGCCCTCAGTCAGACCCATTGTTGACATGTGGCAAGACGCTCCTCGGGGCGCGTCTTGCTTGGGCCTCTCTCCTGGAGGCGCTCAGTCAGACTGAGTAGTGACATGTGGCCTGACGATCCTCGGGGCACGTCTTGCTTGGGCCTCTCTCCTGGAGGCGCTCAGTCAGACCCAGTGGTGACATGTGGCAAGACACTCCTCGGGGCGCGTCTTGCTTGGGCCTCTCTCGTGGAGGCCCTCTGTCAGACCCAGTGTTGACATGTGTCAAGACGCTCCTCGGGGCGCGTCTTGCTTGGGCTTCTCTCCTGGAGGCCCTGAGTCAGACCCATTGTTGACATGTGGCAAGACGCTCCTCGGGGCGCGTCTTGCTTGGGCTTCTCTCCTGGAGGCACTCAGACAGACCCAGTGTTGACATGTGACAAGACGCTCCTCGGGGCGCGTCTTGCTTGCGCCTCTCTCCTGGAGGCGCTCAGTCAGAACGAGAGGTGACATGTGGCAAGACGCTCCTCGGGGCGCGTCTTGCTTGGGCCTCTCTCCTGGAGGCCCTCTGTCAGACCCAGTGTTGACATGTGGCAAGACGCTCCTCCGGGCGCATCTTGCTTGGGCCTCTCTCCTGGAGGCGCTCAGTCAGACTGAGTAGTGACATGTGGCAAGACACTCCTCGGGGCGCGTCTTGGTTGGGCCTCTCTCCTGGAGGCGCTCATTCAGACCCAGTGGTGACATGTGGCAAGACGCTCCTCGGGGCGCGTATTGCTTTGGCCTCTCTCCTGAATGCCCTCTGTCAGACCGAGTGTTGACATGTGGCAAGACTCTCCTCGGGGCGCGTCTTGCTTGGGCTTCTCTCATGGAGGCCCTCAGTCCGACCCAGTGTTGACATGTGTCAAGACGCTCCTCGGGGCGTGTCTTGCTTGGGCCTCTCTCCTGGAGGCGCTCAGTCAGACCCAGTGTTGACATGTGGCAAGACGCTCCTTTGGGCGCGTCTTGCTTGGGCTTCTCTCCTGGAGGCCCTCAGTCAGACCCATTGTTGACATGTGGCAAAACGCTCCTCGGGGCACGTCTTGCTTGTGCCTCTCTCCTGGAGGCGCTCAGTCAGACCGAGTAGTGACATGTGGCAAGACGCTCCTCGGGGCGCGTCTTGCTTGGACCTCCCTCCTGGAGGCGCTCAGTCAGACCGAGTAGTGACATGTGGCAAGACGCTCCTCGGGGCGCGTCTTGCTTGGGCCTCTCTCCTGGAGGCGCTCAGTCAGACCGAGTGCTGACATAAGGCAAGACGCTCCTCGGGGCGCGTCTTGCTGGGGCCTCTCTCCAGGAGGTGGTCAATCAGACCCAGTGGTGACACGTGGCAAGACGCTCCTCTGGGCGCGTCTTGCTTGGGCCTCTCTCCTGGAGGAGCTCAGTCAGACCCAGTGGTGACACGTGGCAAGACGCTCCTCGGGGCGCGTCTTGCTTGGGCCTCTCTCCTGGAGGCGCTCAGTCAGACACAGTGTTGACATGTGGCAAGACACTCCTCGGGGCGCGTCTTGCCTGGGCCTCTCTCCTGGATGCCCTCTGTCAGACCCAGTGTTGACATGTGGCAAGACTCTCCTCGGGGCGCGTCTTGCTTGGGCTTCTCTCATGGAGGCCCTCAGTCAGACCCAGTGTTGACATGTGTCAAGACGCTCCTCGGGCCGTGTCTTGCTTGGGCCTCTCTCCTGGAAGCGCTCAGTCAGACCCAGTGTTGACATGTGGCAAGACGCTCCTCGGGGCGCTTCTTGCTTGGGCTTCTCTCCTGGAGGCCCTCAGTCAGACCCATTGTTGACATGTGGCAAGACGCTCCGCGGGGCACGTCTTGCTTGGGCCTCTCTCCTGGAGGCGCTCAGTCAGACCGAGTAGTGACATGTGGCAAGACGCTCCTCGGGGCGCGTCTTGCTGGGGCTTCTCTCATGGAGGCACTCAGTCAGACCCAGTGTTGACATGTGGCAAGACGCTCCTCGGGGCGCGTGTTGCTTGGACCTCTCTCCTGGAGGCGCTCAGTCAGACCCAGTGTTGACATGTGGCAAGACACTCCTCGGGGCGCGTCTTGCCTGGGCTTCTCTCATGGAGGCCCACAGTAAGACCCATTGTTGACATGTGGAAAGAAGGTCCTCGGGGCGCGTCTTGCTTTGGCTTCTCTCCTGGAGGCCCTCAGTCAGACCCATTGTTGACATGTGGCAAGACGCTCCTCGGGGCGCGTCTTGCTGGGGCTTCTCTCATGGAGGCACTCAGTCAGACCCAGTGTTGACATGTGGCAAGACGCTCCTCGGGGCGCGTGTTGCTTGGACCTCTCTCCTGGAGGCGCTCAGTCAGACCGAGTAGTGACATGTGGCAAGACGCTCCTCGGGGCGCGTCTTGCCGGGGCCTCTCTCCTGGAGGCGCTCAGTCAGACCCAGTGTTGACATGTGTCAAGACGCTCCTCGGGGGTTTCTTGCTAGCGCCTCTCTCCTGGAGGCGCTCAGTCAGACCCAGAGGCGACATGTGGCAAGACGCTCCTCGGGCCTCTCTCCTGGAGGCGCTCAGTCAGACCCAGTGTTGACATGTGGCAAGACGTTCCTCGGGGCGCGTCTTGCTTGGGCCTCTCGCCTGGAGGCGCTCAGTCAGACCGAGTGCTGACATGTTGCAAGACGCTCCTCCGGGCGCGTCTTGCTTGGGCCTCTCTCCTGGAGGCGCTCAGTCAGACCCAGTGTTGACATGTGGCAAGACGCTCCTCGGGGCGCGTCGTGCTTGGGCCTCTCTCCTGGAGGCGCTCAGTCAGACCGAGTGCTGACATGTGGCAAGAACATCCTCGGGGCGCATCTTGCTTGGGCTTCTCTCCTGGAGGCCCTCAGTCAGACCCAGTGTTGACATGTGGCAAGACGCTCCTCGGGGCGCGTCTTATTTGGGCCTCTCTCCTGGGGGCCCTCAGTCAGACCCAGTGTTGACATGTGGCAAGACGCTCCTCGGGGCGCGTCTTGCTTGGGCTTCTCTCCTGGAGGCCCTCAGTCAGACCCATTGTTGACATGTGGGAAGACGTTCCTCGGGGCACGTCTTGCTTGGGCCTCTCTCCTGGAGGTGCTCAGTCAGACCGAGTAGTGACATGTGGCAAGACGCTCCTCGGGGCGCGTCTTGCTGGGGCTTCTCTCATGGAGGCACTCAGTCAGACCCAGTGTTGACATGTGGCAAGACGCTCCTCGGGGCGCGTGTTGCTTGGACCTCTCTCCTGGAGGCGCTCAGTCAGACCCAGTGTTGACATGTGGCAAGACACTCCTCGGGGCGCGTCTTGCCTGGGCTTCTCTCATGGAGGCCCACAGTAAGACCCATTGTTGACATGTGGAAAGAAGGTCCTCGGGGCGCGTCTTGCTTTGGCTTCTCTCCTGGAGGCCCTCAGTCAGACCCATTGTTGACATGTGGCAAGACGCTCCTCGGGGCGCGTCTTGCTGGGGCTTCTCTCATGGAGGCACTCAGTCAGACCCAGTGTTGACATGTGGCAAGACGCTCCTCGGGGCGCGTGTTGCTTGGACCTCTCTCCTGGAGGCGCTCAGTCAGACCGAGTAGTGACATGTGGCAAGACGCTCCTCGGGGCGCGTCTTGCCGGGGCCTCTCTCCTGGAGGCGCTCAGTCAGACCCAGTGTTGACATGTGTCAAGACGCTCCTCGGGGGTTTCTTGCTAGCGCCTCTCTCCTGGAGGCGCTCAGTCAGACCCAGAGGCGACATGTGGCAAGACGCTCCTCGGGCCTCTCTCCTGGAGGCGCTCAGTCAGACCCAGTGTTGACATGTGGCAAGACGTTCCTCGGGGCGCGTCTTGCTTGGGCCTCTCGCCTGGAGGCGCTCAGTCAGACCGAGTGCTGACATGTTGCAAGACGCTCCTCCGGGCGCGTCTTGCTTGGGCCTCTCTCCTGGAGGCGCTCAGTCAGACCCAGTGTTGACATGTGGCAAGACGCTCCTCGGGGCGCGTCGTGCTTGGGCCTCTCTCCTGGAGGCGCTCAGTCAGACCGAGTGCTGACATGTGGCAAGAACATCCTCGGGGCGCATCTTGCTTGGGCTTCTCTCCTGGAGGCCCTCAGTCAGACCCAGTGTTGACATGTGGCAAGACGCTCCTCGGGGCGCGTCTTATTTGGGCCTCTCTCCTGGGGGCCCTCAGTCAGACCCAGTGTTGACATGTGGCAAGACGCTCCTCGGGGCGCGTCTTGCTTGGGCTTCTCTCCTGGAGGCCCTCAGTCAGACCCATTGTTGACATGTGGGAAGACGTTCCTCGGGGCACGTCTTGCTTGGGCCTCTCTCCTGGAGGTGCTCAGTCAGACCGAGTAGTGACATGTGGCAAGACGCTCCTCGGGGCGCGTCTTGCTTGGACCTCCCTCCTGGAGGCGCTCAGTCAGACCGAGTAGTGACATGTGGCAAGACGCTCCTCGGGGCGTGTCTTGCTTGGACCTCTCTCCTGGAGGCGCTCAGTTAGACCGAGTAGTGACATGTGGCAAGACGCTCCTCGGGGCGGGTCTTGCTTGGGCCTCTCTCCTGGAGGCGCTCAGTCAGAACTGGAAGATATGTTGCGTCATAAGCCTCTGATGGTTCACCAGGTGCACGGTCCACTCGAAATCCTAATGCTGTATTTGTAGTACATACACTAAGTCTTCTCTGTTGATGTCAGACTAGAGTTTTATTAGAGTTTTACTTTGCAACAATGGGATTCGAGCAATTGATGTGTATATTTTTAATAGTGCACAATGCTACTATTCCTAGGCTGAATGTATGACATGGCTCTTGTGTATCATTATGTATCGTTTCCATTAAGTACTAATTTAAATAAAGTCCCTCTGTCCTCAGTGCTAGGTTGTGGGTTTAATACACATTATTATGATCAACCTGTTGAATAGTATAATAACAATATTCCTGTAAAAGTCATTTAGTAATGAACAACCTCAGTTCTTTGAAAGAACATCATGTCTCTGATGTGTACACTGCAGGCCTGACCGGTCTTGCTGGGGCCTCTCTCCTGGAGGCGCTCAATCAGACCCAGTGGTGACACGTGGCAAGACGCTCCTCGGGGCGCGTCTTGCTTGGGCCTCTCTCCTGGAGGCGCTCAGTCAGACCAAGTGGTGACACGTGGCAAGAAGCTCCTCGGGGCGCGTCTTGCTTGGGCCTCTCTCCTGGAGGCGCTCAGTCAGACCCAGTGTTGACATGTGGAAAGACACTCCTCGGGGCGCGTCTTGCTTGGGCCTCTCTCATGGAGGCCCTCTGTCAGACCCAGTGTTGATATGTGTCAAGACGCTCCTCGGGGCGCGTCTTGCTTTGGCTTCTCTCGTGGAGGCGCTCAGTCAGACCGAGTGCTGACATGTGGCAAGAAGCTCCTCGGGGCGCGTCTTGCTTGGGCTTCTCTCCTGGAGGCCCTCAGTAAGACCCATTGTTGACATGTGGCAAGACGCTCCTCGTGGTGCGTCTTGCTTGGGCCTCTCTCCAGAAGGCCCTCAATCAGACCCAGTGTTGACACGTGGCAAGACGCTTCTCGGGGCGCGTCTTGCTTGGGCCTCTCTCCTGGAGGGGCTCAGTCAGACTGAGTAGTGACATGTGGCCTGACGCTCCTCGGGGCGCGTCTTGCCTGGGCCTCTCTCCTGGAGGCGCTCAGTCAGACCCAGTGGTGACATGTGGCAAGACACTCCTCGGGGCGCGTCTTTCTTGGGCCCCTCTCCTGGAGGCCCTCTGTCAGACCCAGTGTTGACATGTGTCAAGACGCTCCACGGGGCGCGTCTTGCTTGGGCTTCTCTCCTGGAGGCCCTCAGTCAGACCCATTGTTGACATGTGGCAAGACGCTCCTCGGGGCGCGTCTTGCTTGGGCCTCTCTCCTGGAGGCGCTCAGTCAGAACCAGAGGTGACATGTGGCAAGACGCTCCTCGGGGCGCGTCTTGCTTGGGCCTCTCTCCTGGAGGCCCTCTGTCAGACCCAGTGTTGACATGTGGCAAGACGCTCCTCCGGGCGCATCTTGCTTGGGCCTCTCTCCTGGAGGCCCTCAGTAAGACCCATTGTTGACATGTGGCAAGACGCTCCTCGGGGCGCGTATTGCTTGGGCCTCTCTCCAGAAGGCCCTCAATAAGACCCAGTGTTGACATGTGGCAAGACGCTCCACGGGGCGCGTCTTGCTTGGGCTTCTCTCCTGGAGGCCCTCAGTCAGACCCATTGTTGACATGTGGCAAGACGCTCCTCGGGGCGCGTCTTGCTTGGGCCTCTCTCCTGGAGGCGCTCAGTCAGACCCAGTGTTGACATTTGGCAAGACGCTCCACGGGGCGCGTCTTGCTTGGGCTTCTCTCCTGGAGGCCCTCAGTCAGACCCATTGTTGACATGTGGCAAGACGCTCCTCGGGGCACGTCTTGCTTGGGCCTCTCTCCTGGAGGCGCTCAGTCAGACCGAGTAGTGACATGTGGCAAGACGCTCCTCGGGGCGCGTCTTGCTTGGGCCTCTCTCATGGAGGCCCTCTGTCAGACCCAGTGTTGACATGTGGCAAGACGCTCCTCGGGGCGCGTCTTGCTTGGGCCTCTCTCCAGAAGGCCCTCAATCAGACCCAGTGTTGACATGAGGCAAGACGCTCCTCGGGGCGCGTCTTGCTTGAGCTTCTCTCATGGAGGCCCTCTGTCAGACCCAGTGTTGACATGTGTCAAGACGCTCCACGGGGCGCGTCTTGCTTGGGCTTCTCTCCTGGAGGCCCTCAGTCAGACCCATTGTTGACATGTGGCAAGACGCTCCTCGGGGCGCGTCTTGCTTGGACCTCTCTCCTGGAGGCGCTCAGTCAGAACCAGAGGTGACATGTGGCAAGACGCTCCTCGGGGCGCGTCTTGCTTGGGCCTCTCTCCTGGAGGCCCTCTGTCAGACCCAGTGTTGACATGTGGCAAGACGCTCCTCCGGGCGCATCTTGCTTGGGCCTCTCTCCTGGAGGCCCTCAGTAAGACCCATTGTTGACATGTGGCAAGACGCTCCTCGGGGCGCGTATTGCTTGGGCGTCTCTCCAGAAGGCCCTCAATAAGACCCAGTGTTTACATGTGGCAAGACGCTCCACGGGGCGCGTCTTGCTTGGGCTTCTCTCCTGGAGGCCCTCAGTCAGACCCATTGTTGACATGTTGCAAGACGCTCCTCGGGGCGCGTCTTGCTTGGGCCTCTCTCCTGGAGGCGCTCAGTCAGACCCAGTGTTGACATGTGGCAAGACGCTCCACGGGGCGCGTCTTGCTTGGGCTTCTCTCCTGGAGGCCCTCAGTCAGACCCATTGTTGACATGTGGCAAGACGCTCCTCGGGGCACGTCTTGCTTGGGCCTCTCTCCTGGAGGCGCTCAGTCAGACCGAGTTGTGACATGTGGCAAGACGCTCCCCGGGGCGCGTCTTGCTTGGACCTCTCTCCTGGAGGCGCTCAGTTAGACCGAGTAGTGACATGTCGCAAGACGCTCCTCGGGGCGCGTCTTGCTTGGGCCTCTCTCATGGAGGCCCTCTGTCAGACCCAGTGTTGACAAGTGGCAAGACGCTCCTCGGGGCGCGTCTTGCTTGGGCCTCTCTCCTGGAGGCGCTCAGTCAGAACCAGAGGTGACATGTGGCAAGACGCTCCTCGGGGTGCGTCTTGCTTGGGCCTCTCTCCTGGAGGCCCTCTGTCAGACCCAGTGTTGACATGTGGCAAAACGCTCCTCCGGGCGCATCTTGCTTGGGCCTCTCTCCTGGAGGCCCTCAGTAAGACCCATTGTATACATGTGGCAAGACGCTCCTCGGGGCGCGTCTTGCTTGGGCCTCTCTCCAGAAGGCCCTCAATCAGACCCAGTGTTGACATGTGGCAAGACGCTCCTCGGGGCGCGTCTTGCTTGGGCTTCTCTCATGGAGGCCCTCAGTCAGACCCAGTGTTGACATGTGTCAAGACGCTCCTCGGGGCGTGTCTTGCTTGGGCCTCTCTCCTGGAGGCGCTCAAACAGACCGAGTAGTGACATGTGGCAAGACGCTCCTCGGGGCGCGTCTTGCTGGGGCTTCTCTCATGGAGGCACTCAGTCAGATCCAGTGTTGACATGTGGCAAGACGCTCCTCGGGGCGCGTCTTGCTTGGACCTCTCTCCCTGAGGCGCTCAGTCAGACCGAGTAGTGACATGTGGCAAGACGCTCCTCGGGGCGCGTCTTGCTTGGACCTCTCTCCCTGAGGCGCTCAGTCAGACCCAGTGTTGACATTTGGCAAGACACTCCTCGGGGCGCGTCTTGCTTGGGCCTCTCTCATGGAGGCCCTCTGTCAGACCCAGTGTTGACATGTGTCAAGACGCTCCTCGGGGGGCGTCTTGCTTTGGCCTCTCTCCTGGAGGTGCTCAGTCTGACCGAGTGCTGACATGTGGCAAGAAGCTCCTCGGGGCGCGTCTTGCTTGGGCTTCTCACCTGGAGGCTCTCAGTAAGAACCATTGTTGACATGTGGCAAGACGCTCCTCGGGGCGCGTCTTGCTTGGGCCTCTCTCCAGAAGGCCCTCAATCAGACCCAGTGTTGACACGTGGCAAGACGCTCCTCGGGGCGCGTCTTGCTTGGGCCTCTCTCCTGGAGGCGCTCAGTCAGACCAAGTGGTGACATGTGGCAAGACACTCCTCGGGGCGCGTCTTGCTTGGGCCTCTCTCCTGGAGGCCCTCTGTCAGACCCAGTGTTGACATGTGGCAAGACACTCCTCGGGGCGCGTCTTGCTTGGGCCTCTCTCATGGAGGCCCTCTGTCAGACCCAGTGTTGACATGTGTCAAGACGCTCCTCGGGGCGCGTCTTGCTTTGGCCTCTCTCCTGGAGGCGCTCAGTCAGACCGAGTGCTGACATGTGGCAAGAAGCTCCACGGGGCGCGTCTTGCTTGGGCTTCTCTCCTGGAGGCCCTCAGTCAGACCCATTGTTGACATGTGGCAAGACGCTCCTCGGGGCGCGTCTTGCTTGGGCCTCTCTCCTGGAGGCGCTCAGTCAGACCCAGTGTTGACATGTGGCAAGACGCTCCACGGGGCGCGTCTTGCTTGGGCTTCATGTCAACAATGGGTCTTACTGAGGGCCTCCAGGAGAGAAGCCCAAGCAAGACACGCCCCGAGGAGCTTCTTGCCACATGTCAGCACTCGGTCTGACTGAGCGCCTCCAGGAGAGAGGCCAAAGCAAGACGCGCCCCGAGGAGCGTCTTGACACATGTCAACACTGGGTCTGACAGAGGGCCTCCATGAGAGAGGCCCAAGCAAGACGCGCCCCGAGGAGAGTCTTGCCACATGTCAACACTGGGTCTGACAGAGGGCCTCCAGGAGAGAGGCCCAAGCAAGATGCGCCCCGAGGATTGTCTTGCCACATGTCACCACTTGGTCTGACTGAGCGCCTCCAGGAGAGAGGCCCAAGCAACACGCGCCCCGAGGAGCGTCAGGCCACATGTCACTACTCAGTCTGACTGAGCGCCTCCAGGAGAGAGGCCCAAGCAAGACGTGCCCCGAGGAGCGTCTTGCCACGTGTCAACACTGGGTCTGATTGAGGGCCTTCTGGAGAGAGGCCCAAGCAAGACGCGTCCCGAGGAGCGTCTTGCCACATGTCAACAATGGTTCTTACTGAGGGCCTCCGGGAGAGAAGTCCAAGCAAGACGCGCCCCGAGGAGCTTCTTGCCACATGTCAGCACTCGGTCTGACTGAGTGCCTCCAGGAGAGAGGCCAAAGCAAGACGCCCCCCGAGGAGCGTCTTGACACATGTCAACACTGGGTCTGACAGAGGGCCTCCATGAGAGAGGCCCAAGCAAGACGCGCCCCGAGGAGCGTCTTGCCACATGTCACTACTCGGTCTTACTGAGCGCCTCAGGCAGAGAGGTCCAAGCAAGACGCGCCCCGAGGAGCGTCTTGCCACATGTCAACACTGGGTCTGACTGAGTGCCTCCATGAGAGAAGCCCCAGCAAGACGCGCCCAGAGGAGCGTCTTGCCACATGTCACTACTCGGTCTGTTTGAGCGCCTCCAGGAGAGAGGCCCAAGCAAGACGTGCCCCGAGGAGCGTCTTGCCACATGTCAACAATGGGTCTGACTGAGGGCCTCCAGGAGAGTAGCCCAAGCAAGACACGCCCCGAGGAGCGTCTTGCCACATGTCAACACTGGGTCTGACTGAGCGCCTCCAGGAGAGAGGCCCAAGCAAGACACGCCCCGAGGAGCGTCTTGACACATGTCAACACTGGGTCTGACTGACGGCCTCCATGAGAGAAGCCCAAGCAAGACGCGCCCCGAGGAGAGTCTTGCCACATGTCAACACTCGGTCTGACAGAGGGCATCCAGGAGAGAGGCCCAAGCATTATGCGCCCCGAGGAGCGTCTTGCCACTTAAACCCACAACCTAGCACTGAGGACAGAGGGACTTTATTTAAATTAGTACTTAATGGAAACGATACATAATGATACATAAGAGCCATGTCACACATTCAGCCTAGGAATAGTAGCATTGTGCACTATTAAAAATATACACATCAATTGCTCGAATCCCATTGTTGCAAAGTAAAACTCTAATAAAACTCTAGTCTGACATCAACAGAGAAGACTTAGTGTATGTACTACAAATACAGCATTAGGATTTAGAGTGGACCGTGCACCTTGTGAACCATCAGAGGCTTATGACGCAACATATCTTCCAGTTGCTATTAGACAAGTTATAATTCTCGACCATTTTTCGGAACTGGTTTCTTGGGTCCGTGAGTAAATGCCATTAGTACTTAATGGAAACGATACATAATGATACATAAGAGCCATGTCGTACATTCAGCCTAGGAATAGTAGCATTGTGCACTATTAAAAATATACACATCAATTGCTCGAATCCCATTGTTGCAAAGTAAAACTCTAATAAAACTCTAGTCCGACATCAACAGAGAAGACTTAGTGTATGTACTACAAATACAGCATTAGGATTTCGAGTGGACCATGCACCTTGTGAACCATCAGAGGCTTATGACGCAACATATCTTCCAGTTGCTATTAGACAAGTTATAATTCTCGACCATTTTTCGGAACTGGTTTCTTGGGTCCGTGAGTAAATACCAAATGAGATGATAGTCCTTAAGTAAGTTCCTGGCGATCCCATGTCACGCTCTTGCCCATCAGCCGGTGAACGCTGAGACGGAACTCGATGAGAGCGATGTATTTTTTAAGTGCTCCGAATGTACTTCTAACAAGCGTGCGATTCACTTTGTGAGTAAACAGCAGCTGCAGCTGATTCAAACAGTCGAGCCAACTTTCTACATCACAATATGCGTTTTGTAGTTAGTCGAGTTACCTTTTGTGTGGCGCATGCACGGGTCGTTATCGTCCAGCTCCCAGCTTAGAGAGTCCTGTATTGACACAGACGTCAATACATCTCGATGTCATGCAACACACAAAGTCTGTCGCATACAGGTGGGTTAACACATGTACGATACCTTTTGTGTGGCGCATGCACGGGTTGTTAGCGTCCAGCTCCCAGCTTAGAGAGTCCTGTATTGACACAGACGTCAATACATCTCGATGTCATGCAACACACAAAGTCTGTCACATACAGGTGGGTTAGCACATGTACGATACCTTTTGTGTGGCGCATGCACGGGTCGTTAGCGTCCAGCTCCCGGCTTATAGAGAGTCCTGTATTGACACAGACGTCAATACATCTCGATGTCATGCAACACACAAAGTCTGTCGCATACAGGTGGGTTAACACACATGTACGATGTGTGCGATGGCACGCCTAGTTTACAATGGGACACGACGATGATCATTGTTAACCAAACTCTTGTTTCTCACGACAGGTGGTAGCGTTGTCTCCTGCACCTGGTCTTCGTGCACAGAGGGTGCTGTAATGTGCTCGTCATAGTCGCGATCGTTGTCACTCGAATCCGTTGTTCTCACGACAGGTGGTAGCGTTGTCTCCTGCATGTTGTCTTCGCGTGCGGCAAGCGTTGTGCTGTGCTCGTTATAATGGTTGTCTTCGTACAAAGGGGGTGTTGAATACTCCTTCGCGAGTAGTGTAGGAGGTGGTGTGATGGGACGTATCTCAGAGGCGTTATGTGAGCGTACCACCATGGCCTGAGCAACTGCGACTACTGAGAGTACACCCAGTACAGACAGCGAGATCTTTTTTTTTCTTGGGTGTTGTACGTGTGGGTACAGCCGCTTTAATGGCAGTGAGAGCAAGTGGGCAAATGTATTTATAGGTCACTAGCAGAAACTAAGGCACATGGTCAGAGTGTAATCGTAACCACCGTAGCTCTTGTCATAATTTAATATACATAGAAATCAGAAACGGGCATGTCAGGATAGACATCGCGAGTGATAATGCGGCCAGTATCTGTGTGCGCTTGAGAGCACCTTGTTGTTCTACTGTGGTGCCCACGCCGCCAGGTCTGTAAATGTCATCGACCTCCTTTATATACGCATACGCTAAAGACCGTATATTCTCTATGGATTTGAACACGTCCTATGTTTCGCGTAATGCTTGAGCTGTCTCGAGCGTGATGTTGTGAGTGTACGCCAGTGTTTCACATGCACCGAGGTCCGAAAGGGCGTGCTCTACAACTATTAACCTTGGTTTGGGAGTGTGGCAAAACGCTCGCTCCGCTGTAATGGGCGGATGCAATGTTATCACCTGGTACGTTTCGTTAGTCGGGTCGTAACACACCGGTCCGTGAAACGGACCGTCACATTGTATGGGGCACAGTAAGGACAACACGCCGCCGACCGTGACTTCGCACTCGACCGCGGTGGTGTTATCGATTTGCAAAGGATCACATACGCCTCTCCAGTCGCAATGAGGCACATTGTAGTCGACGCGACCGTCGGTCACCATAGCTTTCGTCAGCCAACACACTCGATTGCCCTTCGAAACATCGGCGATCAACTTGAGCTTAGAGGTCGACGTCGCTTTACTGTACGCCAGGATATCCGTGTGTGAGTGCACGCTCGACGTCGATTGACAACCGGTCATGTCAGACCTGATCAGACCTTCCGAACACATGACCATTAGTTGTTGTGCGGCCGAGAGTATCGCGATCATACCGTTGAGATGTGTAGAAAGCGCGTACACGCCAGCCTTCCACGTTTCCAAAATTTCCAGCAGTCTAGAGGGACTTGTCTTAGCGCGCACGGCTGTGCTGAATTTGCGTTGGGTAGACACAACGGCTTCTACCTCGCTTAGGATCTGTGGGCTCATGTACTCGTGGTAGGCCAAGACGTGTATAGTCGAGCGCGGTGATGCCCCGAACACTTGACCCAGTTTTGTTGTGGCGATATGCGTGTCCAGTAACGCGGCAAAGTCCGCGTGTCTAGCGTGTATTGATTTTACAGCTCGCTCATACCCCAACAGTACGGTCCGTAGAAGTTCGTTCACTTGTTTCCATGCGCTCGTGGAACACAGGACATCGCAACCTCCGTGATACTCAAGTAAAGCGTCAAACACCAGCTGCTTGCACGTTGGAAATACAATCGGTAGTAACTTCTTACTCCACTCTATGTTGAACTCTTATAGTATGTATATGGGCGGTTGCGGCGGTTTGCGCATTTTCTATCTACCCTCCGCTAATATGACTCTGTGGTCTGTCTCCTGAGATGGTGCGGTTGGAACTTGCGAGAGTGCACTATCGACGGTCGGCGTTTTCATTTCGTCAACTGCCATTTTCAGCCGCTGGCAAACGGCCGTCGACGGTCGATGCGAGACACCAACATAACGTTAGACCGCGACCCTCATGCCAGTTTTCTGTAGTACTGGTTGTAGTTTCTGGTGCACACTCGAAACGCCATTACGATCACAATTACTTTGATTAATAAATCCAGTGTTGTAGCGACTGCAGCCAGCGCCGTCGCGCAACTTGTGTCGGTGTTATCTCTCGATACTTTCATTCGTATCCGAGCGTATGCAGAATCTACGGATCTGGTGAAGTTGCTTGTCACTAGCTTGCGCACGTTTGATATGGCACTTTGCGCGAGACTCGCACAACCTGCAGTGGCGACCGTCGCGTCAGTGCAAAGTTTTTCCAATATATCGCTCGCAACATCGTTTGTCATTTGCTGTACACTGCGCACACTGGCCGCGAGGTCGCGGAGAGGGTCTTCGTTACGAGCTACTCTGGTAGCGCCGTGGTTGATGAGGACGATCATCTTTTGCAATAGTTCATCTCGAAGCGCAACGATGGTGAGGGCGACCGGTTGGCCGGTTCCGCCTTCAGGCCACACGGTTGCCGCTAGATTGCCCAATGCCACACACGCAGACGAACCCTGTACACACTCAATGACCCGTGTGCGATCGTTGATTTCTGCTAGTACGTTTGCTAGGTCTACGTGCTTCCACGGATCGGGCGTGGGCACGCGCTTGTTTTTAGAGGCGTTTTCGCGCATCCTCTACACTGCACGACCGCTCGTGGCCGCACTAGCTATATTTATCTTTATTTGATTCACACACACACACACACACACACACACACACACACACACACACACACACACACACACACACACACACACACACACACACACACACAGGCCCTTGCGTGCAAACCCCGGTCAGGCCTGCAGTGTACACATCAGAGACATGATGTTCTTTCACAGAACTGAGGTTGTTCATTACTAAATGACTTTTACAGGAGTATTGTTATTATACTGTTCAACAGGTTGATCATAATAATGTGTATTAAACCCACAACCTAGCACTGAGGACAGAGGGACTTTATTTAAATTTGTACTTAATGGAAACGATACATAATGATACATAAGAGCCATGTCGTACATTCAGCCTAGGAATAGTAGCATTGTGCACTATTAAAAATATACACATCAATTGCTCGAATCCCATTGTTGCAAAGTAAAACTCTAATAAAACTCTAGTCTGACATCAACAGAGAAGACTTAGTGTATGTACTACAAATACAGCATTAGGATTTCGAGTGGACCGTGCACCTTGTGAACCATCAGAGGCTTATGACGCAACATATCTTCCAGTTGCTATTAGACAAGTTATAATTCTCTACCATTTTTCGGAACTGGTTTCTTGGGTCCGTGAGTAAATGCCAAATGAGATGATAGTCCTTAAGTAAGTTCCTGGCGATCCCATGTCACGCTCTTGCCCATCAGCCGGTGAACGCTGAGACGGAACTCGATGAGAGCGATGTATTTTTTAAGTGCTCCGAATGTACTTCTAACAAGCGTGCGATTCACTTTGTGAGTAAACCGCAGCTTCAGCTGATTCAAACAGTCGAGCCAACTTTCTACATCACAATATGCGTTTTGTAGTTAGTCGAGTTACCTTTTGTGTAGCGCATGCACGGGTCGTTATCGTCCAGCTCCCAGCTTAGAGAGTCCTGTATTGACACAGACGTCAATACATCTCGATGTCATGCAACACACAAAGTCTGTCGCATACAGGTGGGTTAACACATGTACGATACCTTTTGTGTGGCGCATGCACGGGTTGTTAGCGTCCAGCTCCCAGCTTAGAGAGTCCTGTATTGACACAGACGTCAATACATCTCGATGTCATGCAACACACAAAGTCTGTCGCATACAGGTGGGTTAACACATGTACGATACCTTTTGTGTGGCGCATGCACGGGTCGTTAGCGTCCAGCTCCCGGCTTATAGAGAGTCCTGTATTGACACAGACGTCAATACATCTCGATGTCATGCAACACACAAAGTCTGTCGCATACAGGTGGGTTAACACACATGTACGATGTGTGCGATGGCACGCCCAGTTTACAATGGGACACGACGATGATCATTGTTAACCAAACTCTTGTTTCTCACGACAGGTGGTAGCGTTGTCTCCTGCACCTGGTCTTCGTGCACAGAGGGTGCTGTAATGTGCTCGTCATAGTCGCGATCGTTGTCACTCGAATCCGTTGTTCTCACGACAGGTGGTAGCGTTGTCTCCTGCATGTTGTCTTCGCGTGCGGCAAGCGTTGTGCTGTGCTCGTTATAATGGTTGTCTTCGTACAAAGGGGGTGTTGAATACTCCTTCGCGAGTAGTGTAGGAGGTGGTGTTATGGGACGTATCTCAGAGGCGTTATGTGAGCGTACCACCATGGCCTGAGCAACTGCGACTACTGAGAGTACACCCAGTACAGACAGCGAGATCTTTTTTTTTCTTGGGTGTTGTACGTGTGGGTACAGCCCCTTTAATGGCAGTGAGAGCAAGTGGGCAAATGTATTTATAGGTCACTAGCAGAAACTAAGGCACGTGGTCAGAGTGTAATCGTAACCACCGTAGCTCTTGTCATAATTTAATATACATAGAAATCAGAAACGGGCATGTCAGGATAGACATGGCGAGTGATAATGCGGCCAGTATCTGTGTGCGCTTGAGAGCACCTTGTTGTTCTACTGTGGTGCCCACGCCGCCAGGTCTGTAAATGTCATCGACCTCCTTTATATACGCATACGCAAAAGACCGTATATTCTCTATGGATTTGAACACGTCCTTTGTTTCGCGTAACGCTTGAGCTGTCTCGAGCGTGATGTTGTGAGTGTAAGCCAGTGTTTCACGTGCACCAAGGTCCGAAAGAGTGTGCGCTACAACTATTAACCTTGGTTTGGGAGTGTGGCGAAACGCTCGCTCCGCTGTAATGGGCGGATGCAATGTTATCACCTGGTACGTTTCGTTAGTCGGGTCGTAACACACCGGTCCGTGACACTGACCGTCACATTGTATGGGGCACAGTAAGGACAACACGCCACCGACCGTGACTTCGCACTCGACCGCGGTGGTGTTGTCGATTTGCAAAGGATCACATACGCCTCTAAAGTCGCAATGAGGCACATTGTAGTCGACGCGACCGTCGGTCACCATAGCTTTCGTCAGCCAACACACTCGATTGCCCTTCGAAACATCGGCGATCAACGTGAGCGTAGAGGTCGCTGTCGCTTTACTGTACGCCAGGATATCCGTGTGTGAGTGCACGCTCGACGTCGATTGACAACCGGTCATGTCAGACCTGATCAGACCTTCCGAACACATGACCATTAGTTGTTGTGCGGCCGAGAGTATCGCGATCATACCGTTGAGATGTGTAGAAAGCGCGTACACGCCAGCCTTCAACGTTTCCAAAGTTTCCAGCAATCTAGAGGGACTTGTCTTAGCGCGCACGGCTGTGCTGAATTTGCGTTGGGTAGACACAACGGCTTCTACCTTGCTTAGGATCTTGTGGGCTCATGTACTCGTGGTAGGCCAAGACGTGTATAGTCGAGCGCGGTGACGCCCCGAACACTTGACCCGGTTTTGTTGTGGCGATATGCGTGTCCAGTAATGCGGCAAAGTCCGCGTGTCTAGCGTGTATTGATTTTACAGCTCACTCATACCCCAACAGTACGGTCCGTAGAAGTTCGTTCACTTGTTTCCATGCGCTCGTGGAACACAGGACATCGCAACCTCTGTGATAATCAAGTAAAGCGTCACACACCAGCTGCTTGCACGTTGTAAATACAATCGGTAGTAACTTCTTACTCCACTCTATGTTGAACTCGTATAGTATGTATATGGGCGGTTGCGGCGGTTTGCGCATTTTCTATCTACCCTCCGCTAATATGACTCTGTGGTCTGTCTCCTGAGATGGTGCGGTTGGAACTTGCGAGAGTGCACTATGGACGGTCGGCGTTTCCATTTCGTCAACTGTGCCATTTTCAGCCGCTGGCAAACGGCCGTCGACGGTCGATGCGAGACACCAACATAACGTTAGACCGCGACCCTCATGCCAGTTTTCTGTAGTACTGGTTGTAGTTTCTGGTGCACACTCGATACGCCATTACGATCACAATTACGTTGATTAATAAATCCAGTGTTGTAGCGACTGCAGCCAGCGCCGTCGCGCAACTCGTGTTGGTGTTATCTCTCGATACTTTCGTTGGTATTCAAGCGTATGCACAATCTACGGATCTGGTGAAGTTGCTTGTCACTAGCTTGCGCACGTTTGATATGGCACTTTGCGCGAGACTCACACAACCTGCAGTGGCGACCGTCGCGTCAGTGCAAAGTTTTTCCGATATATCGCTCACAACATCGTTAGTCATTTGCTGTACACTGCGCACACTGGCCGCGAGGTCGCGGAGAGGGTCTTCGTTACGAGCTACTCTGGTAGCGCCGTGGTTGATGAGGACGATCATCTTTAGCAATAGTTCATCTCGAAGCGCAACGATGGTGAGGGCAACGGGTCTACCAGTGGTGACATGTGGCAAGACACTCCTCTGGGCGCGTCTTGCTTGGGCCTCTCTCCTGGAGGCCCTCTGTCAGACCCAGTGTTGACATGTGTCAAGACGCTCCTCGGGGCGCGTCTTGCTTGGGCTTCTCTCCTGGAGGCCCTCAGTCAGACCCATTGTTGACATGTGGCAAGACGCTCCTCGGGGCGCGTCTTGCTTGGGCTTCTCTCCTGGAGGCGCTCAGACAGACCCAGTGTTGACATGTGACAAGAGGCTCCTCGGGGCACGTCTTGCTTGGGCCTCTCTCCTGGAGGCGCTCAGTCAGAACCAGAGGTGACATGTGGCAAGATGCTCCTCGGGGCGCGTCTTGCTTGGGCCTCTCTCCTGGAGGCCCTCTGTCAGACCCAGTGTTGACATGTGGCAAGACGCTCCTCCGGGCGCATCTTGCTTGGGCCTCTCTCCTGGAGGCCCTCAGTCAGACCCATTGTTGACATGTGGCAAGACGCTCCTCGGGGCGCGTCTTGCTTGGGCCTCTCTCCTGGAGGCGCTCAGTCAGACCGAGTGCTGAAATAAGGCAAGACGCTCCTCGGGGCGCGTCTTGCAGGGGCCTCTCTCCTGGAGGCGCTCAGTCAGACCCAGTGCTGACATGTGGCAAGACGCTCCTCGGGGCGCGTCTTGCTTGGGCCTCTCTCCTGGAGGCACTCAGTCAGACCCAGTGGTGACACGTGGAAAGACGCTCCTCGGGGCACATCTTGCTTGGGCCTCTCTCCTGGAGGCGCTCAGTCAGACCCAGTGTTGGCATGTGGCAAGACACTCCTCGGGGCGCGTCTTGGTTGGGCCTCTCTCCTGGAGGCGCTCATTCAGACCCAGTGGTGACATGTGGCAAGACGCTCCTCGGGGCGCGTATTGCTTCGGCCTCTCTCCTGAATGCCCTCTGTCAGACCGAGTGTTGACATGTGGCAAGACTCTCCTCGGGGCGCGTCTTGCTTGGGCTTCTCTCATGGAGGCCCTCAGTCGGACCCAGTGTTGACATATGTCAAGACGCTCCTCGGGGCGTGTCTTGCTTGGGCCTCTCTACTGGAGGCGCTCGGTCAGACCCAGTGTTGACATGTGGCAAGACGCTCCTCTGGGCAAGTCTTGCTTGGGCCTCTCTCCTGGAGGCGCTCAGTCAGACCGAGTAGTGACATGTGGCAAGACGCTCCTCGGGGCGCGTCTTGCTTGGACCTCCCTCCTGGAGGCGCTCAGTCAGACTGAGTAGTAACATTTGGCAAGACGCTCCTCGGGGCGCGCCTTGCTTGGACCTCTCTCCTGGAGGCGCTCAGTTAGACCGAGTAGTGACATGTGGCAAGACGCTCCTCGGGGCGCGTCTTGCTTCGGCCTCTCTCCTGGAGGCGCTCAGTCAGACTGAGTGCTGACATAAGGCAAGACGCTCCTCGGGGCGCGTCTTGCTGGGGCCTCTCTCCTGGAGGTGCTCAATCAGACCCAGTGGTGACACGTGGCAAGACGCTCCTCTGGGCGCGTCTTGCTTGGGCCTCTCTCCTGGAGGAGCTCAGTCAGACCCAGTGGTGACACGTGGCAAGACGCTCCTCGGGGCGCATCTTGCTTGGGCCTCTCTCCTGGAGGCACTAAGTCAGACCCAGTGTTGACACGTGGCAAGACGCTCCTCGGGGCGCGTCTTGCTTGGGCCTCTCTCCTGGAGGCGCTCAGTCAGACACAGTGTTGACATGTGGCAAGACACTCCTCGGGGCGCGTCTTGCTTGGGCTTCTCTCATGGAGGCCCTCAGTAAGACCCATTGTTGACATGTGGAAAGAAGCTCCTCGGGGCGCGTCTTGCTTTGGCTTCTCTCCTGAAGCCCCTCAGTCAGACCCATTGTTGACATGTGGCAAGACGCTCCTCGGGGCGCGTATTGCTTGGGACTCTTTCCTGGATGCCCTCTGTCAGACCCAGTGTTGACATGTGGCAAGACTCTCCTCGGGGCGCGTCTTGCTTGGACCTCTCTCCTGGAGGCGCTCAGTCAGACCGAGTAGTGACATGTGGCAAGACGCTCCTCGGGGCGCGTCTTGCTTGGGCCTCTCTCCTGGAGGCGCTCAATTAGACCCAGTGTTGAAATGTGGCAAGGCGCTCCTCGGGGCGCGTCTTGCTTGGGCTTCTCTCCTGGAGGGCCTCAGTCAGACCCATTGTTGACATGTGGCAAGACGCTCCTCGGGGCGCGTCTTGCTGGGGCCTCTCTCCTGGAGGCGCTCAGTCAGACCCAGTGTTGACATGTGTCAAGACGCTCCTCGGGCGTTTCTTGCTTGCGCCTCTCTCCTGGAGGCGCTCAGTCAGACCCAGAGGTGACATGTGGCAAGACGCTCCTCGGGCCTCTCTCCTGGAGGCGCTCGGTCAGACCCAGTGTTGACATGTGGCAAGACGCTCCTTGGGGCGCTTCTTGCTTGGGCCTCTCTCCTGGAGGTGCTCAGTCAGACCCAGTGTTGACATGTGGCAAGATGCTCCTCGGGGCGCGTCTTGCTGGGGCTTCTCTCATGGAGGCACTCAGTCAGACCCAGTGTTGACATGTGGCAAGATGCTCGTCGGGGCACGTCTTGCTTGGGCCTCTCTCCTGGAGGCGCTCAGTCAGACCCAAAGGAGACATGTGTCAAGATGCTCCTCGGGGCGCGTCTTGCTTGGGCCTCTCTCCTGGAGGCGCTCAGTCAGACCCAGTGTTCACATGTGGCAAGACGCTCCTCGGGGCGCGTCTTGCTTGGGCCTCTCTCCTGGAGGCGCTCAGTCAGACCCAGTGTTGACACGTGGCAAGACGCTCCTCGGGGCGCGTCTTGGTTGGGCCTCTCTCCTGGAGGCGCTCATTCAGACCCAGTGGTGACATGTGGCAAGACGCTCCTCGGGGAGCGTATTGCTTGGACCTCTCTCCTGAATGCCCTCTGTCAGACCGAGTGTTGACATGTGGCAAGACTCTCCTCGGGGCGCGTCTTGCTGGGGCCTCTCTCCTGGAGGCGCTCAGTCGGACCCAGTGCTGACATGTGGCAAGACGCTCCTCGGGGCGCGTCTTGCTTGGGCCTCTGTCCTGGAGGCGCTCAGTCAGACTGAGTAGTGACATGTGGCCTGACGCTCCTCGGGGCGCGTCTTGCTTGGGCCTCTCTCCTGGAGGCGCTCAGTCAGACCCAGTGGTGACATGTGGCAAGACACTCCTCGGGGCGCGTCTTGCTTGGGCCTCTCTCCTGGAGGCCCTCTGTCAGACCCAGTGTTGACATGTGTCAAGACGCTCCTCGGGGCGCGTCTTGCTTGGGCTTCTCTCCTGGAGGCCCTCAGTCAGACCCATTGTTGACATGTGGCAAGACGCTGCTCGGGGCGCGTCTTGCTTGGGCTTCTCTCCTGGAGGCGCTCAGACAGACCCAGTGTTGACATGTGACAAGACGCTCCTCGGGGCGCGTCTTGCTTGGGCCTCTCTCCTGGAGGCGCTCAGTCAGAACCAGAGGTGACATGTGGCAAGACGCTCCTCGGGGCTCGTCTTGCTTGGGCCTCTCTCCTGGAGGCCCTCTGTCAGACCCAGTGTTGACATGTGGCAAGACGCTCCTCTGGGCGCATCTTGCTTGGGCCTCTCTCTTTTAGGCCCTCAGTCAGACCCATTGTTGACATGTGGCAAGACGCTCCTCGGGGCGCGTCTTGCTTGGGCCTCTCTCCTGGAGGCGCTCAGTCAGACCGAGTGCTGACATAAGGCAAGACGCTCCTCGGGGCGCGTCTTGCTGGGGCCTCTCTCCTGGAGGCGCTCAGTCAGACCCAGTGCTGACATGTGGCAAGACGCTCCTCGGGGCGCGTCTTGCTTGGGCCTCTCTCCTGGAGGCGCTCAGTCAGACCCAGTGTTGACACGTGGCAAGACGCTCCTCGGGGCGCGTCTTGCTTGGGCCTCTCTCCTGGAGGCGCTCAGTCAGACCCAGTGTTGGCATGTGGCAAAACACTCCTCGGGGCGCGTCTTGGTTGGGCCTCTCTCCTGGAGGCGCTCATTCAGACCCAGTGGTGACATGTGGCAAGACGCTCCTCGGGGCGCGTATTGCTTCGGCCTCTCTCCTGAATGCCCTCTGTCAGACCGAGTGTTGACATGTGGCAAGACTCTCCTCGGGGCGCGTCTTGCTTGGGCTTCTCTCATGGAGGCCCTCAGTCCGACCCAGTGTTGACATGTGGCAAAACGCTCCTCGGGGCACGTCTTGCTTGTGCCTCTCTCCTGGAGGCGCTCAGTCAGACCGAGTAGTGACATGTGGCAAGACGCTCCTCGGGGCGCGTCTTGCTTGGACCTCCCTCCTGGAGGCGCTCAGTCAGACCGAGTAGTGACATTGGGCAAGACGCTCCTCCGGGCGCGTCTTACTTGGACCTCTCTCCTGGAGGAGCTCAGTTAGATCGAGTAGTGACATGTGGCAAGACGATCCTCGGGGCGCGTCTTGCTTGGGCCTCTCTCCTGGAGGCGCTCAGTCAGACCGAGTGCTGACATAAGGCAAGACGCTCCTCGGGGCGCGTCTTGCTGGGGCCTCTCTCCTGGAGGTGCTCAATCAGACCCAGTGGTGACACGTGGCAAGACGCTCCTCTGGGCGCGTCTTGCTTGGGCCTCTCTCCTGGAGGAGCTCAGTCAGACCCAGTGGTGACATGTGGCAAGACACTCCTCGGGGCGCGTCTTGCCTGGGCTTCTCTCATGGAGGCCCACAGTAAGACCCATTGTTGACATGTGGAAAGAAGGTCCTCGGGGCGCGTCTTGCTTTGGCTTCTCTGCTGGAGGCCCTCAGTCAGACCCATTGTTGACATGTGGCAAGACGCTCCTCGGGGCGCGTATTGCTTGGGCCTCTCTCCTGGATGCCCTCTGTCAGACCCAGTGTTGACATGTGGCAAGACTCTCCTCGGGGCGCGTCTTGCTTGGGCTTCTCTCATGGAGGCCCTCAGTCAGACCCAGTGTTGACATGTGTCAAGACGCTCCTCGGGCCGTGTCTTGCTTGGGCTTCTCTCCTGGAAGCGCTCAGTCAGACCCAGTGTTGACATGTGGCAAGACGCTCCTCGGGGCGCTTCTTGCTTGGGCTTCTCTCCTGGAGGACCTCAGTCAGACCCATTGTTGACATGTGGCAAGACGCTCCTCGGGGCACGTCTTGCTTGGGCCTCTCTCCTGGAGGCGCTCAGTCAGACCGAGTAGTGACATGTGGCAAGACGCTCCTCGGGGCGCGTCTTGCTGGGGCTTCTCTCATGGAGGCACTCAGTCAGACCCAGTGTTGACATGTGGCAAGACGCTCCTCGGGGCGCGTGTTGCTTGGACCTCTCTCCTGGAGGCGCTCAGTCAGACCGAGTAGTGACATGTGGCAAGACGCTCCTCGGGGCGCGTCTTGCTTGGGCCTCTCTCCTGGAGGCGCTCAATCAGACCCAGTGTTGACATGTGTCAAGACGCTCCTCGGGCGTTTCTTGCTTGCGCCTCTCTCCTGGAGGCGCTCAGTCAGACCCAGAGGTGACATGTGGCAAGACGCTCCTCGGGCCTCTCTCCTGGAGGCGCTCAGTCAGACCGAGTGCTGACATAAGGCAAGACGCTCCTCGGGGCGCGTCTTGCTGGGGCCTCTCTCCTGGAGGTGCTCAATCAGACCCAGTGGTAACACGTGGCAAGACGCTCCTCTGGGCGCGTCTTGCTTGGGCCTCTCTCCTGGAGGAGCTCAGTCAGACCCAGTGGTGACATGTGGCAAGACACTCCTCGGGGCGCGTCTTGCCTGGGCTTCTCTCATGGAGGCCCACAGTAAGACCCATTGTTGACATGTGGAAAGAAGGTCCTCGGGGCGCGTCTTGCTTTGGCTTCTCTGCTGGAGGCCCTCAGTCAGACCCATTGTTGACATGTGGCAAGACGCTCCTCGGGGCGCGTATTGCTTGGACCTCTCTCCTGGATGCCCTCTGTCAGACCCAGTGTTGACATGTGGCAAGACTCTCCTCGGGGCGCGTCTTGCTTGGGCTTCTCTCATGGAGGCCCTCAGTCAGACCCAGTGTTGACATGTGTCAAGACGCTCCTCGGGCCGTGTCTTGCTTGGGCTTCTCTCCTGGAAGCGCTCAGTCAGACCCAGTGTTGACATGTGGCAAGACGCTCCTCGGGGCGCTTCTTGCTTGGGCTTCTCTCCTGGAGGCCCTCAGTCAGACCCATTGTTGACATGTGGCAAGACGCTCCTCGGGGCACGTCTTGCTTGGGCCTCTCTCCTGGAGGCGCTCAGTCAGACCGAGTAGTGACATGTGGCAAGACGCTCCTCGGGGCGCGTCTTGAAAATATACACATCAATTGCTCGAATCCCATTGTTGCAAAGTAAAACTCTAATAAAACTCTAGTCTGACATCAACAGAGAAGACTTAGTGTATGCACTACAAATACAGCATTAGGATTTCGAGTGGACCGTGCACCTTGTGAACCATCAGAGGCTTATGACGCAACATATCTTCCAGTTGCTATTAGACAAGTTATAATTCTGGACCATTTTTTGGAACTGGTTTCTTGGGTCTGTGAGTAAATGCCAAATGAGATGATAGTCCTTAAGTAAGTTCCTTGCGATCCCATGTCACGCTCTTGCCCATCAGCCGGTGAACGCTGAGACGGAACTCGATGAGAGCGATGTATTTTTTAAGTGCTCCGAATGTACTTCTAACAAGCGTGCGATTCACTTCGTGAGTAAACCGCAGCTGCAGCTGATTCAAACAGTCGAGCCAACATTCTACATCACAATATTCGTTTTGTAGTTAGTCGAGTTACCTTTTGTGTGGCGCATGCACGGGTCGTTAGCGTCCAGCTCCCAGCTTAGAGAGTCCTGTATTGACACAGACGTCAATACATCTCGATGTCATGCAACACACAAAGTCTGTCGCATACAGGTGGGTTAACACATGTACGATACCTTTTGTGTGGCGCATGCACGGGTCGTTAGCGTCCAGCTCCCGGCTTATAGAGAGTCCTGTATTGACACAGACGTCAATACATCTCGATGTCATGCAACACACAAAGTCTGTCGCATACAGGTGGGTTAACACACATGTACGATGTGTGCGATGGCACGCCCAGTTTACAATGGGACACGACGATGATCATTTTTAACCAAACTCTTGTTTCTCACGACAGGTGGTAGCGTTGTCTCCTGCACCTGGTCTTCGTGCACAGAGGGTGCTGTAATGTGCTCGTCATAGTCGCGATCGTTGTCACTCGAATCCGTTGTTCTCACGACAGGTGGTAGCGTTGTCTCCTGCATGTTGTCTTCGCGTGCGGCAAGCGTTGTGCTGTGCTCGTTATAATGGTTGTCTTCGTACAAAGGGGGTGTTGAATACTCCTTCGCGAGTAGTGTAGGAGGTGGTGTGATGGGACGTATCTCAGAGGCGTTATGTGAGCGTACCACCATGGCCTGAGCAACTGCGACTACTGAGAGTACACCCAGTACAGACAGCGAGATCATTTTTTTACTTGGGTGTTGTACGTGTGGGTACAGCCGCTTTAATGGCAGTGAGAGCAAGTGGTCAAATGTATTTATAGGTCACTAGCAGAAACTAAGGCACGTGGTCAGAGTGTAATCGTAACCACCGTAGCTCTTGTCATAATTTAATTAACATAGAAATCAGAAACGGGCATGTCAGGATAGACATCGCGAGTGATAATGCGGCCAGTATCTGTGTGCGCTTGAGAGCTCCTTGTTGTTCTACTGTGGTGCCCACGCCGCCGGGTCTGTAAATGTCATCGACCTTCTTTATATACGCATACGCTAAAGACCGTATATTCTCTATGGATTTGAACACGTCCTTTGTTTTGCGTAACACTTGAGCTGTCTCGAGCGTGATTTTGTGAGTGTACGCCAGTGTTTCGCGTGCACCGAGGTCCGAAAGGGCGTGCGCTACAACTATTAACCTTGGTTTGGGAGTGTGGCGAAACGCTCGCTCCGCTGTAATGGGCAGATGCAATGTTATCACCTGGTACGTTTCGTTAGTCGGGTCGTAACACACCGGTCCGTGACACGGACCGTCACATTGTATGGGGCACAGTAAGGACAACACGCCACCGACCGTGACTTCGCACTCGACCGCGGTGGTGTTGTCGATTTGCAAAGGATCACATACGCCTCTCCAGTCGCAATGAGGCACATTGTAGTCGACGCGACCGTCGGTCACCATAGCTTTCGTCAGCCAACACACTCGATTGCCCTTCGAAACATCGGCGATCAACGTGAGCGTAGAGGTCGCTGTCGCTTTACTGTACGCCAGGATATCCGTGTGTGAGTGCACGCTCGACGTCGATTGACAACCGGTCATGTCAGACCTGATCAGACCTTCCGAACACATGACCATTAGTTGTTGTGCGGCCGAGAGTATCGCGATCATACCGTTGAGATGTGTAGAAAGCGCGTACACGCCAGCCTTCCACGTTTCCAAAGTTTCCAGCAATCTAGAGGGACTTGTCTTAGCGCGCACGGCTGTGCTGAATTTGCGTTGGGTAGACACAACGGCTTCTACCTCGCTTAGGATCTTGTGGGCTCATGTACTCGTGGTAGGCCAAGACGTGTATAGTCGAGCGCGGTGACGCCCCGAACACTTGACCCGGTTTTGTTGTGGCGATATGCGTGTCCAGTAATGCGGCAAAGTCCGCGTGTCTAGCGTGTATTGATTTTACAGCTCGCTCATACCCCAACAGTACGGTCCGTAGAAGTTCGTTCACTTGTTTCCATGCGCTCGTGGAACACAGGACATCGCAACCTCTGTGATAATCAAGTAAAGCGTCACACACCAGCTGCTTGCACGTTGTAAATACAATCGGTAGTAACTTCTTACTCCACTCTATGTTGAACTCGTATAGTATGTATATGGGCGGTTGCGGCGGTTTGCGCATTTTCTATCTACCCTCCGCTAATATGACTCTGTGGTCTGTCTCCTGAGATGGTGCGGTTGGAACTTGCGAGAGTGCACTATGGACGGTCGGCGTTTCCATTTCGTCAACTGTGCCATTTTCAGCCGCTGGAAAACGGCCGTCGACGGTCGATGCGAGACACCAACATAACGTTAGACCGCGACCCTCATGCCAGTTTTCTGTAGTAATGGTTGTAGTTTCTGGTGCACACTCGATACGCCATTACGATCACAATTACGTTGATTAATAAATCCAGTGTTGTAGCGACTGCAGCCAGCGCCGTCGCGCAACTCGTGTCGGTGTTATCTCTCGATACTTTCGTTGGTATTCAAGCGTATGCAGAATCTACGGATCTGGTGAAGTTGCTTGTCACTAGCTTGCGCACGTTTGATATGGCACTTTGCGCGAGACTCACACAACCTGCAGTGGCGACCGTCGCGTCAGTGCAAAGTTTTTTCGATATATCGCTCGCAACATCGTTTGTCATTTGCTGTACACTGCGCACACTGGCCGCGAGGTCGCGGAGAGGGTCTTCGTTACGAGCTACTCTGGTAGCGCCGTGGTTGATGAGGACGATCATCTTTAGCAATAGTTCATCTCGAAGCGCAACGATGGTGAGGGCGACGGGTTGGCCGGTTCCGCCTTCAGGCCACACGGTTGCCGCTAGATTGCCCAATGCCACACACGCAGACGAACCCTGTACACACTCAATGACCCGTGTGCGATCGTTGATTTCTGCTAGTACGTTTGCTAGGTCTACGTGCTTCCACGGATCGGGCGTGGGCACGCGCTTGTTTTTAGAGGCGTTTTCGCGCAGCCTCTACCCTGCACGACCGCTCGTGGCCGCACTAGCTATATTTATCTTTATTTGTTTCACACACACACACACACACACACACACACACACACACACACACACACACACACACACACACACACACGCACGCACACACACACACACACACACACACAGGACCTTGCATGCAAACCCCGGTCAGGCCTGCAGTGTACACATCAGAGACATGATGTGCTTTCACAGAACTGAGGTTGTTCATTACTAAATGACTTTTACAGGAATATTGTTATTATACTATTCAACAGGTTGATCATAATAATGTGTATTAAACCCACAACCTAGCACTGAGGACAGAGGGACTTTATTTAAATTAGTACTTAATGGAAACGATACATAATGATACATAAGAGCCATGTCATACATTCAGCCTAGGAATAGTAGCATTGTGCATTATTAAAAATATACAGATCAATTGCTCGAATCCCATTGTTGCAAAGTAAAACTCTAATAAAACTCTAGTCTGACATCAACAGAGAAGACTTAGTGTATGTACTACAAATACAGCATTAGGATTTCGAGTGGACCGTGCACCTTGTGAACCATCAGAGGCTTATGACGCAACATATCTTCCAGTTGCTATTAGACAAGTTATAATTCTCGACCATTTTTCGGAACTGGTTTCTTGGGTCCGTGAGTAAATGCCAAATGAGATGATAGTCCTTAAGTAAGTTCCTGGCGATCCCATGTCACGCTCTTGCCCATCAGCCGGTGAATGCTGAGACGGAACTCGATGAGAGCGATGTATTTTTTAAGTGCTCCGAATAGACTTCTAACAAGCGTGCGATTCACTTCGTGAGTAAACCGCAGCTGCAGCTGATTCAAACAGTCGAGCCAACTTTCTACATCACAATATGCGTTTTGTAGTTAGTCGAGTTACCTTTTGTGTGGCGCATGCACGGGTCGTTAGCGTCCAGCTCCCAGCTTAGAGAGTCCTGTATTGACACAGACGTCAATACATCTCGATGTCATGCAACACACAAAGTCTGTCGCATACAGGTGGGTTAACACATGTACGATACCTTTTGTGTGGCGCATGCACGGGTCGTTAGCGTCCAGCTCCTGGCTTATAGAGAGTCCTGTATTGACACAGACGTCAATACATCTCGATGTCATGCAACACATAAAGTCTGTCGCATACAGGTGGGTTAACACACATGTACGATGTGTGCGATGGCGCGCCCGTTTACAATGGGACACGGCGATGATCATTGTTAACCAAACTCTTGTTTCTCACGACAGGTGGTAGCGTTGTCTCCTGCACCTGGTCTTCGTGCACAGAGTGTGTTGTAATGTGCTCGTCATAGTCGCGATCGTTGTCACTCGAATCCGTTGTTCTCACGACAGGTGGTAGCGTTGTCTTCTGCATGTTGTCTTCGCGTGCGGCAAGCGTTGTGCTGTGCTCGTTATAATGGTTGTCTTCGAACAAAGGGGGTGTTGAATACTCCTTCGCGAGTAGTGTAGGAGGTGGTGTGATGGGACGTATCTCAGAGGCGTTATGTGAGCGTACCACCATGGCCTGAGCAACTGCGACTACTGAGAGTACACCCAGTACAGACAGCGAGATCTTTTTTTTTCTTGGGTGTTGTACGTGTGGGTACAGCCGCTTTAATGGCAGTGAGAGCAAGTGGGCAAATGTATTTATAGGTCACTAGCAGAAACTAAGGCACGTGGTCAGAGTGTAATCGTAACCACCGTAGCTCTTGTCATAATTTAATATACATAGAAATCAGAAACGGGCATGTCAGGATAGACATCGCGAGTGATAATGCGGCCAGTATCTGTGTGCGCTTGAGAGCACCTTGTTGTTCTACTGTGGTGCCCACGCCGCCAGGTCTGTAAATGTCATCGACCTCCTTTATATACGCATACGCTAAAGACCGTATATTCTCTATGGATTTGAACACGTCCTTTGTTTCGCGTAACGCTTGAGCTGTCTCGAGCGTGATGTTGTGAGTGTACGCCAGTGTTTCACGTGCACCGAGGTCCGAAAGGGCGTGCGTTACAACTATTAACCTTGGTTTGGGAGTGTGGCGAAACGCTCGCTCCGCTGTAATGGGCGGATGCAATGTTATCACCTGGTACGTTTCGTTAGTCGGGTCGTAACACACCGGTCCGTCACACGGACCGTCACATTGTATGGGGCACAGTAAGGACAACACGCCGCCGACCGTGACTTCGCACTCGACCGCGGTGGTGTTATCGATTTGCAAAGGATCACATACGCCTCTCCAGTCGCAATGAGGCACATTGTAGTCGACGCGACCGTCGGTCACCATAGCTTTTGTCAGCCAACACACTCGATTGCCCTTCGAAACATCGGCGATCAACGTGAGCTTAGAGGTCGACGTCGCTTTACTGTACGCCAGGATATCCGTGTGTGAGTGCACGCTCGACGTCGATTGACAACCGGTCATGTCAGACCTGATCAGACCTTCCGAACACATGACCATTAGTTGTTGTGCGGCCGAGAGTATCGCGATCATACCGTTGAGATGTGTAGAAAGCGCGTACACGCCAGCCTTCCACGTTTCCAAAATTTCCAGCAGTCTAGAGGGACTTGTCTTAGCGCGCACGGCTGTGCTGAATTTGCGTTGGGTAGACACAACGGCTTCGACCTCGCTTAGGATCTGTGGGCTCATGTACTCGTGGTAGGCCAAGACGTGTATAGTCGAGCGCGGTGACGCCCCGAACACTTGACCCGGTTTTTTTGTGGCGATATGCGTGTCCAGTAACGCGGCAAAGTCCGCGTGTCTAGCGTGTATTGATTTTACAGCTCGCTCATACCCCAACAGTACGGTCCGTAGAAGTTTGTTCACTTGTTTCCATGCGCTCGTGGAACACAGGACATCGCAACCTCTGTGATACTCAAGTAAAGCGTCAAACACCAGCTGCTTGCACGTTGGAAATACAATCGGTAGTAACTTCTTACTCCACTCTATGTTGAACTCGTATAGTATGTATATGGGCGGTTGCGGCGGTTTGCGCATTTTCTATCTACCCTCCGCTAATATCACTCTGTGGTCTGTCTCCTGAGATGGTGCGGTTGGAACTTGCGAGAGTGCACTATCGACTATCCATTTCGTCAACTGTCATTTTCAGCCGCTGGCAAACGGCCGTCGACGGTCGATGCGAGACACCAACATAACGTTAGACCGCGACCCTCATGCCAGTTTTCTGTAGTACTGGTTGTAGTTTCTGGTGCACACTCGAAACGCCATTACGATCACAATTACGTTGATTAATAAATCCAGTGTTGTAGCGACTGCAGCCAGCGCCGTCGCGCAACTTGTGTCGGTGTTATCTCTCGATACTTTCATTCGTATCCGAGCGTATGCAGAATCTACGGATCTGGTGAAGTTGCTTGTCACTAGCTTGCGCACGTTTGATATGGCACTTTGCGCGAGACTCGCACAACCTGCAGTGGCGACCGTCGCGTCAGTGCAAAGTTTTTCCGATATATCGCTCGCAACATCGTTTGTCATTTGCTGTACACTGCGCACACTGGCCGCGAGGTCGCGGAGAGGGTCTTCGTTACGAGTTGTGTAATATCCGCTGACTTGCCGATTCAATTCTGGTGGCGCTGACCCAAACGAGAACGCTTTTAAGGCGCATGTCGTGGTAACTCTGGTAGCGCCGTGGTTGACGAGGACGATCATCTTTAGCAATAGTTCATCTCGAAGCACAACGATGGTGAGGGCGACGGGTTGGCCGGTTCCGCCTTCAGGCCACTCGGTTGCCGCTAGATTGCCCAATGCCACACACGCAGACGAACCCTGTACACACTCAATGACCCGTGTGCGATCGTTGATTTCTGCTAGTACGTTTGCTAGTTCTAAGTGCTTCCACGGATCGGGCGTGGGCACGCGCTTGTTTTAGAGGCGTTTTCGCGCAGCCTGTACCCTGCACGACCGCTCGTGGCCACACTAGCTATATTTATCTTTATTTGTTTCACACACACACACACACACACACACACACACACACACACACACACACACACACACACACACACACACACACACACACACACACACACACATACATACACACACACACACACACACACACACACACACACACACACACACACACGCACACATACAGGCCCTTGCGTGCAAACCCCGGTCAGGTCTGCAGTGTACACATCAGAGACATGATGTGCTTTCACAGAACTGAGGTTGTTCATTACTAAATGACTTTTACAGGAATATTGTTATTATACTATTCAACAGGTTGATCATAATAATGTGTATTAAACCCACAACCTAGCACTGAGGACAGAGGGACTTTATTTAAATTAGTACTTAATGGAAACGATACATAATGATACATAAGAGCCATGTCATACATTCAGCCTAGGAATAGTAGCATTGTGCATTATTAAAAATATACAGATCAATTGTTCGAATCCCATTGTTGCAAAGTAAAACTCTAATAAAACTCTAGTCTGACATCAACAGAGAAGACTTAGTGTATGTACTACAAATACAGCATTAGGATTTCGAGTGGACCGTGCACCTTGTGAACCATCAGAGGCTTATGACGCAACATATCTTCCAGTTGCTATTAGACAATTTATAATTCTCGACCATTTTTCGGAACTGGTTTCTTGGGTCCGTGAGTAAATGCCAAATGAGATGATAGTCCTTAAGTAAGTTCCTGGCGATCCCATGTCACGCTCTTGCCCATCAGCCGGTGAATGCTGAGACGGAACTCGATGAGAGCGATGTATTTTTTAAGTGCTCCGAATGTACTTCTAACAAGCGTGCGATTCACTTCGTGAGTAAACCGCAGCTGCAGCTGATTCAAACAGTCGAGCCAACTTTCTACATCACAATATGCGTTTTGTAGTTAGTCAAGTTACCTTTTGTGTGGCGCATGCACGGGTCGTTAGCGTCCAGCTCCCAGCTTAGAGAGTCCTGTATTGACACAGACGTCAATACATCTCGATGTCATGCAACACACAAAGTCTGTCGCATACAGGTGGGTTAACACATGTACGATACCTTTTGTGTGGCGCATGCACGGGTCGTTAGCGTCCAGCTCCTGGCTTATAGAGAGTCCTGTATTGACACAGACGTCAATACATCTCGATGTCATGCAACACACAAAGTCTGTCGCATACAGGTGGGTTAACACAGATGTACGATGTGTGCGATGGCGCGCCCGTTTACAATGGGACACGACGATGATCATTGTTAACCAAACTCTTGTTTCTCACGACAGGTGGTAGCGTTGTCTCCTGCACCTGGTCTTCGTGCACAGAGGGTGTTGTAATGTGCTCGTCATAGTCGCGATCGTTGTCACTCGAATCCGTTGTTCTCACGACAGGTGGTAGCGTTGTCTCCTGCATGTTGTCTTCGCGTGCGGCAAGCGTTGTGCTGTGCTCGTTATAATGGTTGTCTTCGTACAAAGGGGGTGTTGAATACTCCTTCGCGAGTAGTCTAGGAGGTGGTGTGATGGAACGTATCTCAGAGGCGTTATTAGAGCGTACCACCATGGCCTGAGCAACTGCGACTACTGAGAGTACACCCAGTACAGACAGCGAGATCAATTTTTTTTCTTGGGTGTTGTACGTGTGGGTACAGCCGCTTTAATGGTAGTGAGAGCAAGTGGGCAAATGTATTTATAGGTCACTAGCAGAAACTAAGGCACGTGGTCAGAGTGTAATCGTAACCACCTAAAGTAGCTCTTGTCATAATTTAATATACATAGAAATCAGAAACGGGTATGTCAGGATAGACATCGCGAGTGATAATGCGGCCAGTATCTGTGTGCGCTTGAGAGCACCTTGTTGTTCTACTGTGGTGCCCACGCCGCCGGGTCTGTAAATGTCATCGACCTACTTTATATACGCATATGCTAAAGACCGTATATTCTCTATGGATTTGAACACGTCCTTTGTTTCGCGTAACGCTTGAGCTGTCTCGAGCGTGATGTTGTGAGTGTACACCAGTGTTTCGCGTGCACCGAGGTCCGAAAGGGCGTGCGCTACAACTATTAACCTTGGTTTGGGAGTGTGGCGAAACGCTCACTCCGCTGTAATGGGCAGATGCAATGTTATCACCTGGTACGTTTCGTTAGTCGGGTCGTAACACACCGGTCCGTCACACGGACCGTCACATTGTATGGGGCTTATACTATTCAACAGGTTGATCATAATAATGTGTATTAAACCCACAACCTAGCACTGAGGACAGAGGGACTTTATTTAAATTAGTACTTAATGGAAACAATACATAATGATACATAAGAGCCATGTCATACATTCAGCCTAGGAATAGTAGCATTGTGCACTATTAAAAATATACACATCAATTGCTCGAATCCCATTGTTGCAAAGTAAAACTCTAATAAAACTCTAGTCTGACATCAACAGAGAAGACTTAGTGTATGTACTACAAATACAGCATTAGGATTTCGAGTGGACCGTGCACCTGGTGAACCATCAGAGGCTTATGACGCAACATATCTTCCAGTTCTGACTGAGCGCCTCCAGGAGAGAGGCCCAAGCTAGACACGCCCCGAGGAGCGTCTTGCCACATGTCACTACTCGGTCTGACTGAGCGCTTCCAGGAGAGAGGTCCAAGCAAGACACGCCCCGAGGAGCGTCTTGCCACATGTCACTACTCGGTCTGACTGAGCGCCTCCAGGAGGGAGGTCCAAGCAAGACGCGCCCCGAGGAGCGTCTTGCCACATGTCACTACTCGGTCTGACTGAGCACCTCCAGGAGAGAGGCCCAAGCAAGACGTGCCCCGAGGAGCGTCTTGCCACATGTCAACAATGGGTCTGACTGAGGGCCTCCAGGAGAGAAGCCCAAGCAAGACGCGCCCCGAGGAGCATCTTGCCACATGTCAACACTGGGTCTGACTGAGGGCCCCCAGGAGAGAGGCCCAAATAAGACGCGCCCCGAGGAGCGTCTTGCCACATGTCAACACTGGGTCTGACTGAGGGCCTCCAGGAGAGAAGCCCAAGCAAGATGCGCCCCGAGGATGTTCTTGCCACATGTCAGCACTCGGTCTGACTGAGCGCCTCCAGGAGAGAGGCCCAAGCACGACGCGCCCCGAGGAGCGTCTTGCCACATGTCAACACTGGGTCTGACTGAGCGCCTCAAGGAGAGAGGCCCAAGCAAGACGCGCCCGGAGGAGGTCAAGACGCTCCTCGGGGCGCGTCTTGCTTGGGCCTCTCTCGTGGAGGCCCTCTGTCAGACCCAGTGTTGACATGTGTCAAGACGCTCCTCGGGGCGCGTCTTGCTTGGGCATCTCTCCTGGAGGCCCTCAGTCAGACCCATTGTTGACATGTGGCAAGACGCTCCTCGGAGCACGTCTTGCTTGGGCCTCTCTCCTGGAGGCGCTCAAACAGACCGAGTAGTGACATGTGGCAAGACGCTCCTCGGGGCGCGTCTTGCTGGGGCTTCTCTCATGGAGGCACTCAGTCAGACCCAGTGTTGACATGTGGCAAGACGCTCCTCGGGGCGCGTCTTGCTTGGACCTCTCTCCCTGAGGCGCTCAGTAAGACCGAGTAGTGACATGTGGCAAGACGCTCCTCGGGGCGCATCTTGCTTGGGCCTCTCTCATGGAGGCCCTCTGTCAGACCCAGTGTTGACATGTGTCAAGACGCTCCTCGGGGGGCGTCTTGCTTTGGCCTCTCTCCTGGAGGCACTCAGTCTGACCGAGTGCTGACATGTGGCAAGAAGCTCCTCGGGGCGCGTCTTGCTTGGACTTCTCTCCCGGAGGCCCTCATTAAGAACCATTGTTGACATGTGGCAAGACGCTCCTCGGGGAGCGTCTTGCTTGGGCCTCTCTCCAGAAGGCCCTCAATCAGACCCAGTGTTGACACGTGGCAAGACACTCCTCGGGGCGCGTCTTGCTTGGGCCTCTCTCCTGCAGGCCCTCTGTCATACCCAGTGTTGACATGTGTCAAGACGCTCCTCGGGGCGCATCTTGCTTGGGCTTCTCTCCTGGAGGCCCTCAGTCAGACCCATTGTTGGCATGTGGCAAGACGCTCCTCGGGGCGCGTCTTGCTTGGGCCTCTCTCCTGGAGGCGCTCAGTCAGACCGAGTGCTGACATGTGGTAAGACGTTCCTCGGGGCGCGTCTTGCTTGGGCTTCTCTCCTGGAGGCGCTCAGAAAGACCCAGTGTTGACATGTGACAAGACGCTCCTCGGGGCGCGTCTTGCTTGGGCCTCTCTCCTGGAGGCGCTCAGTCAGAACCAGAGGTGACATGTGGCAAGACGCTCCTCGGGGCGCGTCTTGCTTGGGCCTCTCTCCTGGAGGCCCTCTGTCAGACCCAGTGTTGACATGTGGCAAGACGCTCCTCCGGGCGCATCTTGCTTGGGCCTCTCTCCTGGAGGCCCTCAGTCAGACCCATTGTTGACATGTGGCAAGACGCTCCTCGGGGCGCGTCTTGCTTGGGCCTCTCTCCTGGAGGCGCTCAGTCAGACCGAGTGCTGACCTAAGGCAAGACGCTCCTCGGGGCGCGTCTTGCTGGGGCCTCTCTCCTGGAGGCGCTCAGTCAGACCCAGTGCTGACATGTGGCAAGACGCTCCTCGGGGCGCGTCTTGCTTGGGCCTCTCTCCTGGAGAAGCTCAGTCAGACTGAGTAGTGACATGTGGCCTGACGATCCTTGGGGCACGTCTTGCTTGGGCCTCTCTCCAGGAGGCGCTCAGTCAGACCCAGTGGTGACATGTGGCAAGACACTCCTCGGGGCGCGTCTTGCTTGGGCCTCTCTCGTGGAGGCCCTCTGTCAGACCCAGTGTTGACATGTGTCAAGACGCTCCTCGGGGCGCGTCTTGCTTGGGCTTCTCTCCTGGAGGCCCTCAGTGAGACCCATTGTTGACATGTGGCAAGACGCTCCTCGGGGCGCGTCTTGCTTGGGCTTCTCTCCTGGAGGCGCTCAGACAGACCCAGTGTTGACATGTGACAAGACGCTCCTCGGGGCGCGTCTTGCTTGGGCCTCTCTCCTGGAGGCGCTCAGTCAGAACCAGAGGTGACATGTGGCAAGACGCTCCTCGGGGCGCGTCTTGCTTGGGCCTCTCTCCTGGAGGCCCTCTGTCAGACCCAATGTTGACATGTGGCAAGACGCTCCTCCGAGCGCATCTTGCTTGGGCCTCTCTCCTGGAGGCGCTCAGTCAGACTGAGTAGTGACATGTTGCAAGACGCTCCTCGGGGCGCGTCTTGCTTGGGCCTCTCTCCTGGAGGCGCTCAGTCAGACTGAGTAGTGACATGTGGCCTGACGCTCCTCGGGGCGCGTGTTGCTTGGGCCTCTCTCCTGGAGGCGCTCAGTCTGACCAAGTGGTGACATGTGGCAAGACACTCTTCGGGGCGCGTCTTGCTTGGGCCTCTCTCCTGGAGGCCCTCTGTCATACCCAGTGTTGACATGTGTCAAGACGCTCCTCGGGGCGCGTCTTGCTTGGGCTTCTCTCCTGGAGGCCCTCAGTCAGACCCATTGTTGGCATGTGGCAAGACGCTCCTCGGGGCGCGTCTTGCTTGGGCCTCTCTCCTGGAGGCGCTCAGTCAGACCGAGTGCTGACATGTGGCAAGACGCTCCTCGGGCCGCGTGTTGCTTGGGCTTCTCTCCTGGAGGCCCTCAGTCAGACCCATTGTTGACATGTGGCAAGACGTTCCTCGGGGCGCGTCTTGCTTGGGCCTCTCTCCTGGAGGCGCTCAGTCAGACCGAGTGCTGACATGTGGCAAGACGCTCCTCGGGGCGCGTCTTGCTTGGGCTTCTCTCCTGGAGGCGCTCAGAAAGACCCAGTGTTGACATGTGGCAAGACGCTCCTCCGGGCGCATCTTGCTTGGGCCTCTCTCCTGGAGGCCCTCAGTCAGACCCATTGTTGACATGTGGCAAGACGCTCCTCGGGGCGCGTCTTGCTTGGGCCTCTCTCCGGAGGCGCTCAGTCAGACTGAGTAGTGACATGTGGCCTGACGATCCTCGGGGCATGTCTTGCTTGGGCCTCTCTCCTGGAGGCGCTCAGTCAGACCCAGTGGTGACATGTGGCAAGACACTCCTCGGGGCGCGTCTTGCTTGGGCCTCTCTCGTGGAGGCCCTCTGTCAGACCCAGTGTTGACATGTGTCAAGACGCTCCTCGGGGCGCGTCTTGCTTGGGCTTCTCTCCTGGAGGCCCTCAGTCAGACCCATTGTTGACATGTGGCAAGACGCTCCTCGGGGCGCGTCTTGCTTGGGCTTCTCTCCTGGAGGCACTCAGACAGACCCAGTGTTGACATGTGACAAGACGCTCCTTGGGGCGCGTCTTGCTTGCGCCTCTCTCCTGGAGGCGCTCAGTCAGAACGAGAGGTGACATGTGGCAAGACGCTCCTCGGGGCGCGTCTTGCTTGGGCCTCTCTCCTGGAGGCCCTCTGTCAGACCCAGTGTTGACATGTGGCAAGACGCTCCTCCGGGCGCATCTTGCTTGGGCCTCTCTCCTGGAGGCGCTCAGTCAGACTGAGTAGTGACATGTGGCAAGACACTCCTCGGGGCGCGTCTTGGTTGGGCCTCTCTCCTGGAGGCGCTCATTCAGACCCAGTGGTGACATGTGGCAAGACGCTCCTCGGGGCGCGTATTGCTTTGGCCTCTCTCCTGAATGCCCTCTGTCAGACCGAGTGTTGACATGTGGCAAGACTCTCCTCGGGGCGCGTCTTGCTTGGGCTTCTCTCATGGAGGCCCTCAGTCCGACCCAGTGTTGACATGTGTCAAGACGCTCCTCGGGGCGTGTCTTGCTTGGGCCTCTCTCCTGGAGGCGCTCAGTCAGACCCAGTGTTGACATGTGGCAAGACGCTCCTTTGGGCGCGTCTTGCTTGGGCTTCTCTCCTGGAGGCCCTCAGTCAGACCCATTGTTGACATGTGGCAAAACGCTCCTCGGGGCACGTCTTGCTTGTGCCTCTCTCCTGGAGGCGCTCAGTCAGACCGAGTAGTGACATGTGGCAAGACGCTCCTCGGGGCGCGTCTTGCTTGGACCTCCCTCCTGGAGGCGCTCAGTCAGACCGAGTAGTGACATTTGGCAAGACGCTCCTCGGGGCGCGTCTTGCTTGGACCTCTCTCCTGGAGGAGCTCAGTTAGATCGAGTAGTGACATGTGGCAAGACGCTCCTCGGGGCGCGTCTTGCTTGGGCCTCTCTCCTGGAGGCGCTTAGTCAGACCGAGTGCTGACATAAGGCAAGACGCTCCTCGGGGCGCGTCTTGCTGGGGCCTCTCTCCTGGAGGTGGTCAATCAGACCCAGTGGTGACACGTGGCAAGACGCTCCTCTGGGCGCGTCTTGCTTGGGCCTCTCTCCTGGAGGAGCTCAGTCAGACCCAGTGGTGACACGTGGCAAGACGCTCCTCGGGGCGCGTCTTGCTTGGGCCTCTCTCCTGGAGGCGCTCAGTCAGACACAGTGTTGACATGTGGCAAGACACTCCTCGGGGCGCGTCTTGCCTGGGCCTCTCTCCTGGATGCCCTCTGTCAGACCCAGTGTTGACATGTGGCAAGACTCTCCTCGGGGCGCGTCTTGCTTGGGCTTCTCTCATGGAGGCCCTCAGTCAGACCCAGTGTTGACATGTGTCAAGACGCTCCTCGGGCCGTGTCTTGCTTGGGCCTCTCTCCTGGAAGCGCTCAGTCAGACCCAGTGTTGACATGTGGCAAGACGCTCCTCGGGGCGCTTCTTGCTTGGGCTTCTCTCCTGGAGGCCCTCAGTCAGACCCATTGTTGACATGTGGCAAGATGCTCCTCGGGGCACGTCTTGCTTGGGCCTCTCTCCTGGAGGCGCTCAGTCAGACCGAGTAGTGACATGTGGCAAGACGCTCCTCGGGGCGCGTCTTGCTGGGGCTTCTCTCATGGAGGCACTCAGTCAGACCCAGTGTTGACATGTGGCAAGACGCTCCTCGGGGCGCGTGTTGCTTGGACCTCTCTCCTGGAGGCGCTCAGTCAGACCCAGTGTTGACATGTGGCAAGACACTCCTCGGGGCGCGTCTTGCCTGGGCTTCTCTCATGGAGGCCCACAGTAAGACCCATTGTTGACATGTGGAAAGAAGGTCCTCGGGGCGCGTCTTGCTTTGGCTTCTCTCCTGGAGGCCCTCAGTCAGACCCATTGTTGACATGTGGCAAGACGCTCCTCGGGGCGCGTCTTGCTGGGGCTTCTCTCATGGAGGCACTCAGAGTCAGACCCAGTGTTGACATGTGGCAAGACGCTCCTCGGGGCGCGTGTTGCTTGGACCTCTCTCCTGGAGGCGCTCAGTCAGACCGAGTAGTGACATGTGGCAAGACGCTCCTCGGGGCGCGTCTTGCTGGGGCTTCTCTCATGGAGGCACTCAGAGTCAGACCCAGTGTTGACATGTGGCAAGACGCTCCTCGGGGCGCGTGTTGCTTGGACCTCTCTCCTGGAGGCGCTCAGTCAGACCGAGTAGTGACATGTGGCAAGACGCTCCTCGGGGCGCGTCTTGCCGGGGCCTCTCTCCTGGAGGCGCTCAGTCAGACCCAGTGTTGACATGTGTCAAGACGCTCCTCGGGGGTTTCTTGCTAGCGCCTCTCTCCTGGAGGCGCTCAGTCAGACCCAGAGGCGACATGTGGCAAGACGCTCCTCGGGCCTCTCTCCTGGAGGCGCTCAGTCAGACCCAGTGTTGACATGTGGCAAGACGTTCCTCGGGGCGCGTCTTGCTTGGGCCTCTCGCCTGGAGGCGCTCAGTCAGACCGAGTGCTGACATGTTGCAAGACGCTCCTCCGGGCGCGTCTTGCTTGGGCCTCTCTCCTGGAGGCGCTCAGTCAGACCCAGTGTTGACATGTGGCAAGACGCTCCTCGGGGCGCGTCGTGCTTGGGCCTCTCTCCTGGAGGCGCTCAGTCAGACCGAGTGCTGACATGTGGCAAGAACATCCTCGGGGCGCATCTTGCTTGGGCTTCTCTCCTGGAGGCCCTCAGTCAGACCCAGTGTTGACATGTGGCAAGACGCTCCTCGGGGCGCGTCTTGCTTGGGCTTCTCTCCTGGAGGCCCTCAGTCAGACCCATTGTTGACATGTGGGAAGACGTTCCTCGGGGCACGTCTTGCTTGGGCCTCTCTCCTGGAGGTGCTCAGTCAGACCGAGTAGTGACATGTGGCAAGACGCTCCTCGGGGCGCGTCTTGCTTGGACCTCCCTCCTGGAGGCGCTCAGTCAGACCGAGTAGTGACATGTGGCAAGACGCTCCTCGGGGCGTGTCTTGCTTGGACCTCTCTCCTGGAGGCGCTCAGTTAGACCGAGTAGTGACATGTGGCAAGACGCTCCTCGGGGCGGGTCTTGCTTGGGCCTCTCTCCTGGAGGCGCTCAGTCAGAACTGGAAGATATGTTGCGTCATAAGCCTCTGATGGTTCACCAGGTGCACGGTCCACTCGAAATCCTAATGCTGTATTTGTAGTACATACACTAAGTCTTCTCTGTTGATGTCAGACTAGAGTTTTATTAGAGTTTTACTTTGCAACAATGGGATTCGAGCAATTGATGTGTATATTTTTAATAGTGCACAATGCTACTATTCCTAGGCTGAATGTATGACATGGCTCTTGTGTATCATTATGTATCGTTTCCATTAAGTACTAATTTAAATAAAGTCCCTCTGTCCTCAGTGCTAGGTTGTGGGTTTAATACACATTATTATGATCAACCTGTTGAATAGTATAATAACAATATTCCTGTAAAAGTCATTTAGTAATGAACAACCTCAGTTCTGTGAAAGAACATCATGTCTCTGATGTGTACACTGCAGGCCTGACCGGTCTTGCTGGGGCCTCTCTCCTGGAGGCGCTCAATCAGACCCAGTGGTGACACGTGGCAAGACGCTCCTCGGGGCGCGTCTTGCTTGGGCCTCTCTCCTGGAGGCGCTCAGTCAGACCAAGTGGTGACACGTGGCAAGAAGCTCCTCGGGGCGCGTCTTGCTTGGGCCTCTCTCCTGGAGGCGCTCAGTCAGACCCAGTGTTGACATGTGGAAAGACACTCCTCGGGGCGCGTCTTGCTTGGGCCTCTCTCATGGAGGCCCTCTGTCAGACCCAGTGTTGACATGTGTCAAGACGCTCCTCGGGGCGCGTCTTGCTTTGGCTTCTCTCGTGGAGGCGCTCAGTCAGACCGAGTGCTGACATGTGGCAAGAAGCTCCTCGGGGCGCGTCTTGCTTGGGCTTCTCTCCTGGAGGCCCTCAGTAACACCCATTGTTGACATGTGGCAAGACGCTCCTCGTGGTGCGTCTTGCTTGGGCCTCTCTCCAGAAGGCCCTCAATCAGACCCAGTGTTGACACGTGGCAAGACGCTCCTCGGGGCGCGTCTTGCTTGGGCCTCTCTCCTGGAGGGGCTCAGTCAGACTGAGTAGTGACATGTGGCCTGACGCTCCTCGGGGCGCGTCTTGCCTGGGCCTCTCTCCTGGAGGCGCTCAGTCAGACCCAGTGGTGACATGTGGCAAGACACTCCTCGGGGCGCGTCTTTCTTGGGCCCCTCTCCTGGAGGCCCTCTGTCAGACCCAGTGTTGACATGTGTCAAGACGCTCCACGGGGCGCGTCTTGCTTGGGCTTCTCTCCTGGAGGCCCTCAGTCAGACCCATTGTTGACATGTGGCAAGACGCTCCTCGGGGCGCGTCTTGCTTGGGCCTCTCTCCTGGAGGCGCTCAGTCAGAACCAGAGGTGACATGTGGCAAGACGCTCCTCGGGGCGCGTCTTGCTTGGGCCTCTCTCCTGGAGGCCCTCTGTCAGACCCAGTGTTGACATGTGGCAAGACGCTCCTCCGGGCGCATCTTGCTTGGGCCTCTCTCCTGGAGGCCCTCAGTAAGACCCATTGTTGACATGTGGCAAGACGCTCCTCGGGGCGCGTATTGCTTGGGCCTCTCTCCAGAAGGCCCTCAATAAGACCCAGTGTTGACATGTGGCAAGACGCTCCACGGGGCGCGTCTTGCTTGGGCTTCTCTCCTGGAGGCCCTCAGTCAGACCCATTGTTTACATGTGGCAAGACGTTCCTCGGGGCGCGTCTTGCTTGGGCCTCTCTCCTGGAGGCGCTCAGTCAGACCCAGTGTTGACATTTGGCAAGACGCTCCACGGGGCGCGTCTTGCTTGGGCTTCTCTCCTGGAGGCCCTCAGTCAGACCCATCGTTGACATGTGGCAAGACGCTCCTCGGGGCACGTCTTGCTTGGGCCTCTCTCCTGGAGGCGCTCAGTCAGACCGAGTAGTGACATGTGGCAAGACGCTCCTCGGGGCGCGTCTTGCTTGGGCCTCTCTCATGGAGGCCCTCTGTCAGACCCAGTGTTGACATGTGGCAAGACGCTCCTCGGGGCGCGTCTTGCTTGGGCCTCTCTCCAGAAGGCCCTGAATCAGACCCAGTGTTGACATGTGGCAAGACGCTCCTCGGGGCGCGTCTTGCTTGAGCTTCTCTCATGGAGGCCCTCTGTCAGACCCAGTGTTGACATGTGTCAAGACGCTCCACGGGGCGCTTCTTGCTTGGGCTTCTCTCCTGGAGGCCCTCAGTCAGACCCATTGTTGACATGTGGCAAGACGCTCCTCGGGGCGCGTCTTGCTTGGACCTCTCTCCTGGAGGCACTCAGTCAGAACCAGAGGTGACATGTGGCAAGACGCTCCTCGGGGCGCGTCTTGCTTGGGCCTCTCTCCTGGAGGCCCTCTGTCAGACCCAGTGTTGACATGTGGCAAGACGCTCCTCCGGGCGCATCTTGCTTGGGCCTCTCTCCTGGAGGCCCTCAGTAAGACCCATTGTTGACATGTGGCAAGACGCTCCTCGGGGCGCGTATTGCTTGGGCGTCTCTCCAGAAGGCCCTCAATAAGACCCAGTGTTTACATGTGGCAAGACGCTCCACGGGGCGCGTCTTGCTTGGGCTTCTCTCCTGGAGGCCCTCAGTCAGAGCCATTGTTGACATGTGGCAAGACGCTCCTCGGGGCGCGTCTTGCTTGGGCCTCTCTCCTGGAGGCGCTCAGTCAGACCCAGTGTTGACACGTGGCAAGACGCTCCACGGGGCGCGTCTTGCTTGGGCTTCTCTCCTGGAGGCCCTCAGTCAGACCCATTGTTGACATGTGGCAAGACGCTCCTCGGGGCACGTCTTGCTTGGGCCTCTCTCCTGGAGGCGCTCAGTCAGACCGAGTTGTGACATGTGGCAAGACGCTCCCCGGGGCGCGTCTTGCTTGGACCTCTCTCCTGGAGGCGCTCAGTTAGACCGAGTAGTGACATGTCGCAAGACGCTCCTCGGGGCGCGTCTTGCTTGGGCCTCTCTCATGGAGGCCCTCTGTCAGACCCAGTGTTGACAAGTGGCAAGACGCTCCTCGGGGTGCGTCTTGCTTGGGCCTCTCTCCTGGAGGCCCTCTGTCAGACCCAGTGTTGACATGTGGCAAAACGCTCCTCCGGGCGCATCTTGCTTGGGCCTCTCTCCTGGAGGCCCTCAGTAAGACCCATTGTATACATGTGGCAAGACGCTCCTCGGGGCGCGTCTTGCTTGGGCCTCTCTCCAGAAGGCCCTCAATCAGACCCAGTGTTGACATGTGGCAAGACGCTCCTCGGGGCGCGTCTTGCTTGGGCTTCTCTCATGGAGGCCCTCAGTCAGACCCAGTGTTGACATGTGTCAAGACGCTCCTCGGGGCGTGTCTTGCTTGGGCCTCTCTCCTGGAGGCGCTCAAACAGACCGAGTAGTGACATGTGGCAAGACGCTCCTCGGGGCGCGTCTTGCTGGGGCTTCTCTCATGGAGGCACTCAGTCAGATCCAGTGTTGACATGTGGCAAGACGCTCCTCGGGGCGAGTCTTGCTTGGACCTCTCTCCCTGAGGCGCTCAGTCAGACCGAGTAGTGACATGTGGCAAGACGCTCCTCGGGGCGCGTCTTGCTTGGACCTCTCTCCCTGAGGCGCTCAGTCAGACCCAGTGTTGACATTTGGCAAGACACTCCTCGGGGCGCGTCTTGCTTGGGCCTCTCTCATGGAGGCCCTCTGTCAGACCCAGTGTTGACATGTGTCAAGACGCTCCTCGGGGGGCGTCTTGCTTTGGCCTCTCTCCTGGAGGTGCTCAGTCTGACCGAGTGCTGACATGTGGCAAGAAGCTCCTCGGGGCGCGTCTTGCTTGGGCTTCTCACCTGGAGGCTCTCAGTAAGAACCATTGTTGACATGTGGCAAGACGCTCCTCGGGGCGCGTCTTGCTTGGGCCTCTCTCCAGAAGGCCCTCAATCAGACCCAGTGTTGACACGTGGCAAGACGCTCCTCGGGGCGCGTCTTGCTTGGGCCTCTCTCCTGGAGGCGCTCAGTCAGACCAAGTGGTGACATGTGGCAAGACACTCCTCGGGGCGCGTCTTGCTTGGGCCTCTCTCCTGGAGGCCCTCTGTCAGACCCAGTGTTGACATGTGGCAAGACACTCCTCGGGGCGCGTCTTGCTTGGGCCTCTCTCATGGAGGCCCTCTGTCAGACCCAGTGTTGACATGTGTCAAGACGCTCCTCGGGGCGCGTCTTGCTTTGGCCTCTCTCCTGGAGGCGCTCAGTCAGACCGAGTGCTGACATGTGGCAAGAAGCTCCACGGGGCGCGTCTTGCTTGGGCTTCTCTCCTGGAGGCCCTCAGTCAGACCCATTGTTGACATGTGGCAAGACGCTCCTCGGGGCGCGTCTTGCTTGGGCCTCTCTCCTGGAGGCGCTCAGTCAGACCCAGTGTTGACATGTGGCAAGACGCTCCACGGGGCGCGTCTTGCTTGGGCTTCATGTCAACAATGGGTCTTACTGAGGGCCTCCAGGAGAGAAGCCCAAGCAAGACACGCCCCGAGGAGCTTCTTGCCACATGTCAGCACTCGGTCTGACTGAGCGCCTCCAGGAGAGAGGCCAAAGCAAGACGCGCCCCGAGGAGCGTCTTGACACATGTCAACACTGGGTCTGACAGAGGGCCTCCATGAGAGAGGCCCAAGCAAGACGCGCCCCGAGGAGAGTCTTGCCACATGTCAACACTGGGTCTGACAGAGGGCCTCCAGGAGAGAGGCCCAAGCAAGATGCGCCCCGAGGATTGTCTTGCCACATGTCACCACTTGGTCTGACTGAGCGCCTCCAGGAGAGAGGCCCAAGCAACACGCGCCCCGAGGAGCGTCAGGCCACATGTCACTACTCAGTCTGACTGAGCGCCTCCAGGAGAGAGGCCCAAGCAAGACGTGCCCCGAGGAGCGTCTTGCCACGTGTCAACACTGGGTCTGATTGAGGGCCTTCTGGAGAGAGGCCCAAGCAAGACGCGTCCCGAGGAGCGTCTTGCCACATGTCAACAATGGTTCTTACTGAGGGCCTCCGGGAGAGAAGTCCAAGCAAGACGCGCCCCGAGGAGCTTCTTGCCACATGTCAGCACTCGGTCTGACTGAGTGCCTCCAGGAGAGAGGCCAAAGCAAGACGCCCCCCGAGGAGCGTCTTGACACATGTCAACACTGGGTCTGACAGAGGGCCTCCATGAGAGAGGCCCAAGCAAGACGCGCCCCGAGGAGCGTCTTGCCACATGTCACTACTCGGTCTTACTGAGCGCCTCAGGCAGAGAGGTCCAAGCAAGACGCGCCCCGAGGAGCGTCTTGCCACATGTCAACACTGGGTCTGACTGAGTGCCTCCATGAGAGAAGCCCCAGCAAGACGCGCCCAGAGGAGCGTCTTGCCACATGTCACTACTCGGTCTGTTTGAGCGCCTCCAGGAGAGAGGCCCAAGCAAGACGTGCCCGGAGGAGCGTCTTGCCACATGTCAACAATGGGTCTGACTGAGGGCCTCCAGGAGAGAAGCCCAAGCAAGACACGCCCCGAGGAGCGTCTTGCCACATGTCAACACTGGGTCTGACTGAGCGCCTCCAGGAGAGAGGCCCAAGCAAGACACGCCCCGAGGAGCGTCTTGACACATGTCAACACTGGGTCTGACTGACGGCCTCCATGAGAGAAGCCCAAGCAAGACGCGCCCCGAGGAGAGTCTTGCCACATGTCAACACTCGGTCTGACAGAGGGCATCCAGGAGAGAGGCCCAAGCATTATGCGCCCCGAGGAGCGTCTTGCCACTTAAACCCACAACCTAGCACTGAGGACAGAGGGACTTTATTTAAATTAGTACTTAATGGAAACGATACATAATGATACATAAGAGCCATGTCACACATTCAGCCTAGGAATAGTAGCATTGTGCACTATTAAAAATATACACATCAATTGCTCGAATCCCATTGTTGCAAAGTAAAACTCTAATAAAACTCTAGTCTGACATCAACAGAGAAGACTTAGTGTATGTACTACAAATACAGCATTAGGATTTAGAGTGGACCGTGCACCTTGTGAACCATCAGAGGCTTATGACGCAACATATCTTCCAGTTGCTATTAGACAAGTTATAATTCTCGACCATTTTTCGGAACTGGTTTCTTGGGTCCGTGAGTAAATGCCATTAGTACTTAATGGAAACGATACATAATGATACATAAGAGCCATGTCGTACATTCAGCCTAGGAATAGTAGCATTGTGCACTATTAAAAATATACACATCAATTGCTCGAATCTCATTGTTGCAAAGTAAAACTCTAATAAAACTCTAGTCCGACATCAACAGAGAAGACTTAGTGTATGTACTACAAATACAGCATTAGGATTTCGAGTGGACCATGCACCTTGTGAACCATCAGAGGCTTATGACGCAACATATCTTCCAGTTGCTATTAGACAAGTTATAATTCTCGACCATTTTTCGGAACTGGTTTCTTGGGTCCGTGAGTAAATGCCAAATGAGATGATAGTCCTTAAGTAAGTTCCTGGCGATCCCATGTCACGCTCTTGCCCATCAGCCGGTGAACGCTGAGACGGAACTCGATGAGAGAAATGTATTTTTTAAGTGCTCCGAATGTACTTCTAACAAGCGTGCGATTCACTTTGTGAGTAAACAGCAGCTGCAGCTGATTCAAACAGTCGAGCCAACTTTCTACATCACAATATGCGTTTTGTAGTTAGTCGAGTTACCTTTTGTGTGGCGCATGCACGGGTCGTTATCGTCCAGCTCCCAGCTTAGAGAGTCCTGTATTGACACAGACGTCAATACATCTCGATGTCATGCAACACACAAAGTCTGTCGCATACAGGTGGGTTAACACATGTACGATACCTTTTGTGTGGCGCATGCACGGGTTGTTAGCGTCCAGCTCCCAGCTTAGAGAGTCCTGTATTGACACAGACGTCAATACATCTCGATGTCATGCAACACACAAAGTCTGTCACATACAGGTGGGTTAGCACATGTACGATACCTTTTGTGTGGCGCATGCACGGGTCGTTAGCGTCCAGCTCCCGGCTTATAGAGAGTCCTGTATTGACACAGACGTCAATACATCTCGATGTCATGCAACACACAAAGTCTGTCGCATACAGGTGGGTTAACACACATGTACGATGTGTGCGATGGCACGCCTAGTTTACAATGGGACACGACGATGATCATTGTTAACCAAACTCTTGTTTCTCACGACAGGTGGTAGCGTTGTCTCCTGCACCTGGTCTTCGTGCACAGAGGGTGCTGTAATGTGCTCGTCATAGTCGCGATCGTTGTCACTCGAATCCGTTGTTCTCACGACAGGTGGTAGCGTTGTCTCCTGCATGTTGTCTTCACGTGCGGCAAGCGTTGTGCTGTGCTCGTTATAATGGTTGTCTTCGTACAAAGGGGGTGTTGAATACTCCTTCGCGAGTAGTGTAGGAGGTGGTGTGATGGGACGTATCTCAGAGGCGTTATGTGAGCGTACCACCATGGCCTGAGCAACTGCGACTACTGAGAGTACACCCAGTACAGACAGCGAGATCTTTTTTTTTCTTGGGTGTTGTACGTGTGGGTACAGCCGCTTTAATGGCAGTGAGAGCAAGTGGGCAAATGTATTTATAGGTCACTAGCAGAAACTAAGGCACATGGTCAGAGTGTAATCGTAACCACCGTAGCTCTTGTCATAATTTAATATACATAGAAATCAGAAACGGGCATGTCAGGATAGACATCGCGAGTGATAATGCGGCCAGTATCTGTGTGCGCTTGAGAGCACCTTGTTGTTCTACTGTGGTGCCCACGCCGCCAGGTCTGTAAATGTCATCGACCTCCTTTATATACGCATACGCTAAAGACCGTATATTCTCTATGGATTTGAACACGTCCTATGTTTCGCGTAATGCTTGAGCTGTCTCGAGCGTGATGTTGTGAGTGTACGCCAGTGTTTCACATGCACCGAGGTCCGAAAGGGCGTGCGCTACAACTATTAACCTTGGTTTGGGAGTGTGGCAAAACGCTCGCTCCGCTGTAATGGGCGGATGCAATGTTATCACCTGGTACGTTTCGTTAGTCGGGTCGTAACACACCGGTCCGTGAAACGGACCGTCACATTGTATGGGGCACAGTAAGGACAACACGCCGCCGACCGTGACTTCGCACTCGACCGCGGTGGTGTTATCGATTTGCAAAGGATCACATACGCCTCTCCAGTCGCAATGAGGCACATTGTAGTCGACGCGACCGTCGGTCACCATAGCTTTCGTCAGCCAACACACTCGATTGCCCTTCGAAACATCGGCGATCAACGTGAGCTTAGAGGTCGACGTCGCTTTACTGTACGCCAGGATATCCGTGTGTGAGTGCACGCTCGACGTCGATTGACAACCGGTCATGTCAGACCTGATCAGACCTTCCGAACACATGACCATTAGTTGTTGTGCGGCCGAGAGTATCGCGATCATACCGTTGAGATGTGTAGAAAGCGCGTACACGCCAGCCTTCCACGTTTCCAAAATTTCCAGCAGTCTAGAGGGACTTGTCTTAGCGCGCACGGCTGTGCTGAATTTGCGTTGGGTAGACACAACGGCTTCTACCTCGCTTAGGATCTGTGGGCTCATGTACTCGTGGTAGGCCAAGACGTGTATAGTCGAGCGCGGTGATGCCCCGAACACTTGACCCAGTTTTGTTGTGGCGATATGCGTGTCCAGTAACGCGGCAAAGTCCGCGTGTCTAGCGTGTATTGATTTTACAGCTCGCTCATACCCCAACAGTACGGTCCGTAGAAGTTCGTTCACTTGCTTCCATGCGCTCGTGGAACACAGGACATCGCAACCTCCGTGATACTCAAGTAAAGCGTCAAACACCAGCTGCTTGCACGTTGGAAATACAATCGGTAGTAACTTCTTACTCCACTCTATGTTGAACTCTTATAGTATGTATATGGGCGGTTGCGGCGGTTTGCGCATTTTCTATCTACCCTCCGCTAATATGACTCTGTGGTCTGTCTCCTGAGATGGTGCGGTTGGAACTTGCGAGAGTGCACTATCGACGGTCGGCGTTTTCATTTCGTCAACTGCCATTTTCAGCCGCTGGCAAACGGCCGTCGACGGTCGATGCGAGACACCAACATAACGTTAGACCGCGACCCTCATGCCAGTTTTCTGTAGTACTGGTTGTAGTTTCTGGTGCACACTCGAAACGCCATTACGATCACAATTACGTTGATTAATAAATCCAGTGTTGTAGCGACTGCAGCCAGCGCCGTCGCGCAACTTGTGTCGGTGTTATCTCTCGATACTTTCATTCGTATCCGAGCGTATGCAGAATCTACGGATCTGGTGAAGTTGCTTGTCACTAGCTTGCGCATGTTTGATATGGCACTTTGCGCGAGACTCGCACAACCTGCAGTGGCGACCGTCGCGTCAGTGCAAAGTTTTTCCAATATATCGCTCGCAACATCGTTTGTCATTTGCTGTACACTGCGCACACTGGCCGCGAGGTCGCGGAGAGGGTCTTCGTTACGAGCTACTCTGGTAGCGCCGTGGTTGATGAGGACGATCATCTTTTGCAATAGTTCATCTCGAAGCGCAACGATGGTGAGGGCGACCGGTTGGCCGGTTCCGCCTTCAGGCCACACGGTTGCCGCTAGATTGCCCAATGCCACACACGCAGACGAACCCTGTACACACTCAATGACCCGTGTGCGATCGTTGATTTCTGCTAGTACGTTTGCTAGGTCTACGTGCTTCCACGGATCGGGCGTGGGCACGCGCTTGTTTTTAGAGGCGTTTTCGCGCATCCTCTACACTGCACGACCGCTCGTGGCCGCACTAGCTATATTTATCTTTATTTGATTCACACACACACACACACACACACACACACACACACACACACACACACACACACACACACACACACACACACACACACACACACACACACACACACACACACACACACACACACACACACACACACACACACAGGCCCTTGCGTGCAAACCCCCGGTCAGGCCTGCAGTGTACACATCAGAGACATGATGTTCTTTCACAGAACTGAGGTTGTTCATTACTAAATGACTTTTACAGGAGTATTGTTATTATACTGTTCAACAGGTTGATCATAATAATGTGTATTAAACCCACAACCTAGCACTGAGGACAGAGGGACTTTATTTAAATTTGTACTTAATGGAAACGATACATAATGATACATAAGAGCCATGTCGTACATTCAGCCTAGGAATAGTAGCATTGTGCACTATTAAAAATATACACATCAATTGCTCGAATCCCATTGTTGCAAAGTAAAACTCTAATAAAACTCTAGTCTGACATCAACAGAGAAGACTTAGTGTATGTACTACAAATACAGCATTAGGATTTCGAGTGGACCGTGCACCTTGTGAACCATCAGAGGCTTATGACGCAACATATCTTCCAGTTGCTATTAGACAAGTTATAATTCTCTACCATTTTTCGGAACTGGTTTCTTGGGTCCGTGAGTAAATGCCAAATGAGATGATAGTCCTTAAGTAAGTTCCTGGCGATCCCATGTCACGCTCTTGCCCATCAGCCGGTGAACGCTGAGACGGAACTCGATGAGAGCGATGTATTTTTTAAGTGCTCCGAATGTACTTCTAACAAGCGTGCGATTCACTTTGTGAGTAAACCGCAGCTTCAGCTGATTCAAACAGTCGAGCCAACTTTCTACATCACAATATGCGTTTTGTAGTTAGTCGAGTTACCTTTTGTGTAGCGCATGCACGGGTCGTTATCGTCCAGCTCCCAGCTTAGAGAGTCCTGTATTGACACAGACGTCAATACATCTCGATGTCATGCAACACACAAAGTCTGTCGCATACAGGTGGGTTAACACATGTACGATACCTTTTGTGTGGCGCATGCACGGGTTGTTAGCGTCCAGCTCCCAGCTTAGAGAGTCCTGTATTGACACAGACGTCAATACATCTCGATGTCATGCAACACACAAAGTCTGTCGCATACAGGTGGGTTAACACATGTACGATACCTTTTGTGTGGCGCATGCACGGGTCGTTAGCGTCCAGCTCCCGGCTTATAGAGAGTCCTGTATTGACACAGACGTCAATACATCTCGATGTCATGCAACACACAAAGTCTGTCGCATACAGGTGGGTTAACACACATGTACGATGTGTGCGATGGCACGCCCAGTTTACAATGGGACACGACGATGATCATTGTTAACCAAACTCTTGTTTCTCACGACAGGTGGTAGCGTTGTCTCCTGCACCTGGTCTTCGTGCACAGAGGGTGCTGTAATGTGCTCGTCATAGTCGCGATCGTTGTCACTCGAATCCGTTGTTCTCACGACAGGTGGTAGCGTTGTCTCCTGCATGTTGTCTTCGCGTGCGGCAAGCGTTGTGCTGTGCTCGTTATAATGGTTGTCTTCGTACAAAGGGGGTGTTGAATACTCCTTCGCGAGTAGTGTAGGAGGTGGTGTTATGGGACGTATCTCAGAGGCGTTATGTGAGCGTACCACCATGGCCTGAGCAACTGCGACTACTGAGAGTACATCCAGTACAGACAGCGAGATCTTTTTTTTTCTTGGGTGTTGTACGTGTGGGTACAGCCCCTTTAATGGCAGTGAGAGCAAGTGGGCAAATGTATTTATAGGTCACTAGCAGAAACTAAGGCACGTGGTCAGAGTGTAATCGTAACCACCGTAGCTCTTGTCATAATTTAATATACATAGAAATCAGAAACGGGCATGTCAGGATAGACATGGCGAGTGATAATGCGGCCAGTATCTGTGTGCGCTTGAGAGCACCTTGTTGTTCTACTGTGGTGCCCACGCCGCCAGGTCTGTAAATGTCATCGACCTCCTTTATATACGCATACGCTAAAGACCGTATATTCTCTATGGATTTGAACACGTCCTTTGTTTCGCGTAACGCTTGAGCTGTCTCGAGCGTGATGTTGTGAGTGTAAGCCAGTGTTTCACGTGCACCGAGGTCCGAAAGAGTGTGCGCTACAACTATTAACCTTGGTTTGGGAGTGTGGCGAAACGCTCGCTCCGCTGTAATGGGCGGATGCAATGTTATCACCTGGTACGTTTCGTTAGTCGGGTCGTAACACACCGGTCCGTGACACTGACCGTCACATTGTATGGGGCACAGTAAGGACAACACGCCACCGACTGTGACTTCGCACTCGACCGCGGTGGTGTTGTCGATTTGCAAAGGATCACATACGCCTCTAAAGTCGCAATGAGGCACATTGTAGTCGACGCGACCGTCGGTCACCATAGCTTTCGTCAGCCAACACACTCGATTGCCCTTCGAAACATCGGCGATCAACGTGAGCGTAGAGGTCGCTGTCGCTTTACTGTACGCCAGGATATCCGTGTGTGAGTGCACGCTCGACGTTGATTGACAACCGGTCATGTCAGACCTGATCAGACCTTCCGAACACATGACCATTAGTTGTTGTGCGGCCGAGAGTATCGCGATCATACCGTTGAGATGTGTAGAAAGCGCGTACACGCCAGCCTTCAACGTTTCCAAAGTTTCCAGCAATCTAGAGGGACTTGTCTTAGCGCGCACGGCTGTGCTGAATTTGCGTTGGGTAGACACAACGGCTTCTACCTCGCTTAGGATCTTGTGGGCTCATGTACTCGTGGTAGGCCAAGACGTGTATAGTCGAGCGCGGTGACGCCCCGAACACTTGACCCGGTTTTGTTGTGGCGATATGCGTGTCCAGTAATGCGGCAAAGTCCGCGTGTCTAGCGTGTATTGATTTTACAGCTCACTCATACCCCAACAGTACGGTCCGTAGAAGTTCGTTCACTTGTTTCCATGCGCTCGTGGAACACAGGACATCGCAACCTCTGTGATAATCAAGTAAAGCGTCACACACCAGCTGCTTGCACGTTGTAAATACAATCGGTAGTAACTTCTTACTCCACTCTATGTTGAACTCGTATAGTATGTATATGGGCGGTTGCGGCGGTTTGCGCATTTTCTATCTACCCTCCGCTAATATGACTCTGTGGTCTGTCTCCTGAGATGGTGCGGTTGGAACTTGCGAGAGTGCACTATGGACGGTCGGCGTTTCCATTTCGTCAACTGTGCCATTTTCAGCCGCTGGCAAACGGCCGTCGACGGTCGATGCGAGACACCAACATAACGTTAGACCGCGACCCTCATGCCAGTTTTCTGTAGTACTGGTTGTAGTTTCTGGTGCACACTCGATACGCCATTACGATCACAATTACGTTGATTAATAAATCCAGTGTTGTAGCGACTGCAGCCAGCGCCGTCGCGCAACTCGTGTTGGTGTTATCTCTCGATACTTTCGTTGGTATTCAAGCGTATGCAGAATCTACGGATCTGGTGAAGTTGCTTGTCACTAGCTTGCGCACGTTTGATATGGCACTTTGCGCGAGACTCACACAACCTGCAGTGGCGACCGTCGCGTCAGTGCAAAGTTTTTCCGATATATCGCTCACAACATCGTTAGTCATTTGCTGTACACTGCGCACACTGGCCGCGAGGTCGCGGAGAGGGTCTTCGTTACGAGCTACTCTGGTAGCGCCGTGGTTGATGAGGACGATCATCTTTAGCAATAGTTCATCTCGAAGCGCAACGATGGTGAGGGCAACGGGTCTACCAGTGGTGACATGTGGCAAGACACTCCTCTGGGCGCGTCTTGCTTGGGCCTCTCTCCTGGAGGCCCTCTGTCAGACCCAGTGTTGACATGTGTCAAGACGCTCCTCGGGGCGCGTCTTGCTTGGGCTTCTCTCCTGGAGGCCCTCAGTCAGACCCATTGTTGACATGTGGCAAGACGCTCCTCGGGGCGCGTCTTGCTTGGGCTTCTCTCCTGGAGGCGCTCAGACAGACCCAGTGTTGACATGTGACAAGAGGCTCCTCGGGGCACGTCTTGCTTGGGCCTCTCTCCTGGAGGCGCTCAGTCAGAACCAGAGGTGACATGTGGCAAGATGCTCCTCGGGGCGCGTCTTGCTTGGGCCTCTCTCCTGGAGGCCCTCTGTCAGACCCAGTGTTGACATGTGGCAAGACGCTCCTCCGGGCGCATCTTGCTTGGGCCTCTCTCCTGGAGGCCCTCAGTCAGACCCATTGTTGACATGTGGCAAGACGCTCCTCGGGGCGCGTCTTGCTTGGGCCTCTCTCCTGGAGGCGCTCAGTCAGACCGAGTGCTGACATAAGGCAAGACGCTCCTCGGGGCGCGTCTTGCAGGGGCCTCTCTCCTGGAGGCGCTCAGTCAGACCCAGTGCTGACATGTGGCAAGACGCTCCTCGGGGCGCGTCTTGCTTGGGCCTCTCTCCTGGAGGCACTCAGTCAGACCCAGTGGTGACACGTGGAAAGACGCTCCTCGGGGCACATCTTGCTTGGGCCTCTCTCCTGGAGGCGCTCAGTCAGACCCAGTGTTGGCATGTGGCAAGACACTCCTCGGGGCGCGTCTTGGTTGGGCCTCTCTCCTGGAGGCGCTCATTCAGACCCAGTGGTGACATGTGGCAAGACGCTCCTCGGGGCGCGTATTGCTTCGGCCTCTCTCCTGAATGCCCTCTGTCAGACCGAGTGTTGACATGTGGCAAGACTCTCCTCGGGGCGCGTCTTGCTTGGGCTTCTCTCATGGAGGCCCTCAGTCGGACCCAGTGTTGACATATGTCAAGACGCTCCTCGGGGCGTGTCTTGCTTGGGCCTCTCTACTGGAGGCGCTCGGTCAGACCCAGTGTTGACATGTGGCAAGACGCTCCTCTGGGCAAGTCTTGCTTGGGCCTCTCTCCTGGAGGCGCTCAGTCAGACCGAGTAGTGACATGTGGCAAGACGCTCCTCGGGGCGCGTCTTGCTTGGACCTCCCTCCTGGAGGCGCTCAGTCAGACTGAGTAGTAACATTTGGCAAGACGCTCCTCGGGGCGCGCCTTGCTTGGACCTCTCTCCTGGAGGCGCTCAGTTAGACCGAGTAGTGACATGTGGCAAGACGCTCCTCGGGGCGCGTCTTGCTTCGGCCTCTCTCCTGGAGGCGCTCAGTCAGACTGAGTGCTGACATAAGGCAAGACGCTCCTCGGGGCGCGTCTTGCTGGGGCCTCTCTCCTGGAGGTGCTCAATCAGACCCAGTGGTGACACGTGGCAAGACGCTCCTCTGGGCGCGTCTTGCTTGGGCCTCTCTCCTGGAGGAGCTCAGTCAGACCCAGTGGTGACACGTGGCAAGACGCTCCTCGGGGCGCATCTTGCTTGGGCCTCTCTCCTGGAGGCACTAAGTCAGACCCAGTGTTGACACGTGGCAAGACGCTCCTCGGGGCGCGTCTTGCTTGGGCCTCTCTCCTGGAGGCGCTCAGTCAGACACAGTGTTGACATGTGGCAAGACACTCCTCGGGGCGCGTCTTGCTTGGGCTTCTCTCATGGAGGCCCTCAGTAAGACCCATTGTTGACATGTGGAAAGAAGCTCCTCGGGGCGCGTCTTGCTTTGGCTTCTCTCCTGAAGCCCCTCAGTCAGACCCATTGTTGACATGTGGCAAGACGCTCCTCGGGGCGCGTATTGCTTGGGACTCTCTCCTGGATGCCCTCTGTCAGACCCAGTGTTGACATGTGGCAAGACTCTCCTCGGGGCGCGTCTTGCTTGGACCTCTCTCCTGGAGGCGCTCAGTCAGACCGAGTAGTGACATGTGGCAAGACGCTCCTCGGGGCGCGTCTTGCTTGGGCCTCTCTCCTGGAGGCGCTCAATTAGACCCAGTGTTGAAATGTGGCAAGACGCTCCTCGGGGCGCGTCTTGCTTGGGCTTCTCTCCTGGAGGCCCTCAGTCAGACCCATTGTTGACATGTGGCAAGACGCTCCTCGGGGCGCGTCTTGCTGGGGCCTCTCTCCTGGAGGCGCTCAGTCAGACCCAGTGTTGACATGTGTCAAGACGCTCCTCGGGCGTTTCTTGCTTGCGCCTCTCTCCTGGAGGCGCTCAGTCAGACCCAGAGGTGACATGTGGCAAGACGCTCCTCGGGCCTCTCTCCTGGAGGCGCTCGGTCAGACCCAGTGTTGACATGTGGCAAGACGCTCCTTGGGGCGCTTCTTGCTTGGGCCTCTCTCCTGGAGGTGCTCAGTCAGACCCAGTGTTGACATGTGGCAAGATGCTCCTCGGGGCGCGTCTTGCTGGGGCTTCTCTCATGGAGGCACTCAGTCAGACCCAGTGTTGACATGTGGCAAGATGCTCGTCGGGGCACGTCTTGCTTGGGCCTCTCTCCTGGAGGCGCTCAGTCAGACCCAAAGGAGACATGTGTCAAGATGCTCCTCGGGGCGCGTCTTGCTTGGGCCTCTCTCCTGGAGGCGCTCAGTCAGACCCAGTGTTGACACGTGGCAAGACGCTCCTCGGGGCGTGTCTTGGTTGGGCCTCTCTCCTGGAGGCGCTCATTCAGACCCAGTGGTGACATGTGGCAAGACGCTCCTCGGGGAGCGTATTGCTTGGACCTCTCTCCTGAATGCCCTCTGTCAGACCGAGTGTTGACATGTGGCAAGACTCTCCTCGGGGCGCGTCTTGCTGGGGCCTCTCTCCTGGAGGCGCTCAGTCGGACCCAGTGCTGACATGTGGCAAGACGCTCCTCGGGGCGCGTCTTGCTTGGGCCTCTGTCCTGGAGGCGCTCAGTCAGACTGAGTAGTGACATGTGGCCTGACGCTCCTCGGGGCGCGTCTTGCTTGGGCCTCTCTCCTGGAGGCGCTCAGTCAGACCCAGTGGTGACATGTGGCAAGACACTCCTCGGGGCGCGTCTTGCTTGGGCCTCTCTCCTGGAGGCCCTCTGTCAGACCCAGTGTTGACATGTGTCAAGACGCTCCTCGGGGCGCGTCTTGCTTGGGCTTCTCTCCTGGAGGCCCTCAGTCAGACCCATTGTTGACATGTGGCAAGACGCTGCTCGGGGCGCGTCTTGCTTGGGCTTCTCTCCTGGAGGCGCTCAGACAGACCCAGTGTTGACATGTGACAAGACGCTCCTCGGGGCGCGTCTTGCTTGGGCCTCTCTCCTGGAGGCGCTCAGTCAGAACCAGAGGTGACATGTGGCAAGACGCTCCTCGGGGCTCGTCTTGCTTGGGCCTCTCTCCTGGAGGCCCTCTGTCAGACCCAGTGTTGACATGTGGCAAGACGCTCCTCTGGGCGCATCTTGCTTGGGCCTCTCTCCTTTAGGCCCTCAGTCAGACCCATTGTTGACATGTGGCAAGACGCTCCTCGGGGCGCGTCTTGCTTGGGCCTCTCTCCTGGAGGCGCTCAGTCAGACCGAGTGCTGACATAAGGCAAGACGCTCCTCGGGGCGCGTCTTGCTGGGGCCTCTCTCCTGGAGGCGCTCAGTCAGACCCAGTGCTGACATGTGGCAAGACGCTCCTCGGGGCGCGTCTTGCTTGGGCCTCTCTCCTGGAGGCGCTCAGTCAGCCCCAGTGTTGACACGTGGCAAGACGCTCCTCGGGGCGCGTCTTGCTTGGGCCTCTCTCCTGGAGGCGCTCAGTCAGACCCAGTGTTGGCATGTGGCAAAACACTCCTCGGGGCGCGTCTTGGTTGGGCCTCTCTCCTGGAGGCGCTCATTCAGACCCAGTGGTGACATGTGGCAAGACGCTCCTCGGGGCGCGTATTGCTTCGGCCTCTCTCCTGAATGCCCTCTGTCAGACCGAGTGTTGACATGTGGCAAGACTCTCCTCGGGGCGCGTCTTGCTTGGGCTTCTCTCATGGAGGCCCTCAGTCCGACCCAGTGTTGACATGTGGCAAAACGCTCCTCGGGGCACGTCTTGCTTGTGCCTCTCTCCTGGAGGCGCTCAGTCAGACCGAGTAGTGACATGTGGCAAGACGCTCCTCGGGGCGCGTCTTGCTTGGACCTCCCTCCTGGAGGCGCTCAGTCAGACCGAGTAGTGACATTGGGCAAGATGCTCCTCGGGGCGCGTCTTACTTGGACCTCTCTCCTGGAGGAGCTCAGTTAGATCGAGTAGTGACATGTGGCAAGACGCTCCTCGGGGCGCGTCTTGCTTGGGCCTCTCTCCTGGAGGCGCTCAGTCAGACCGAGTGCTGACATAAGGCAAGACGCTCCTCGGGGCGCGTCTTGCTGGGGCCTCTCTCCTGGAGGTGCTCAATCAGACCCAGTGGTGACACGTGGCAAGACGCTCCTCTGGGCGCGTCTTGCTTGGGCCTCTCTCCTGGAGGAGCTCAGTCAGACCCAGTGGTGACATGTGGCAAGACACTCCTCGGGGCGCGTCTTGCCTGGGCTTCTCTCATGGAGGCCCACAGTAAGACCCATTGTTGACATGTGGAAAGAAGGTCCTCGGGGCGCGTCTTGCTTTGGCTTCTCTGCTGGAGGCCCTCAGTCAGACCCATTGTTGACATGTGGCAAGACGCTCCTCGGGGCGCGTATTGTTTGGGCCTCTCTCCTGGATGCCCTCTGTCAGACCCAGTGTTGACATGTGGCAAGACTCTCCTCGGGGCGCGTCTTGCTTGGGCTTCTCTCATGGAGGCCCTCAGTCAGACCCAGTGTTGACATGTGTCAAGACGCTCCTCGGGCCGTGTCTTGCTTGGGCTTCTCTCCTGGAAGCGCTCAGTCAGACCCAGTGTTGACATGTGGCAAGATGCTCCTCGGTGCGCTTCTTGCTTGGGCTTCTCTCCTGGAGGACCTCAGTCAGACCCATTGTTGACATGTGGCAAGACGCTCCTCGGGGCACGTCTTGCTTGGGCCTCTCTCCTGGAGGCGCTCAGTCAGACCGAGTAGTGACATGTGGCAAGACGCTCCTCGGGGCGCGTCTTGCTGGGGCTTCTCTCATGGAGGCACTCAGTCAGACCCAGTGTTGACATGTGGCAAGACGCTCCTCGGGGCGCGTGTTGCTTGGACCTCTCTCCTGGAGGCGCTCAGTCAGACCGAGTAGTGACATGTGGCAAGACGCTCCTCGGGGCGCGTCTTGCTTGGGCCTCTCTCCTGGAGGCGCTCAATCAGACCCAGTGTTGACATGTGTCAAGACGCTCCTCGGGCGTTTCTTGCTTGCGCCTCTCTCCTGGAGGCGCTCAGTCAGACCCAGAGGTGACATGTGGCAAGACGCTCCTCGGGCCTCTCTCCTGGAGGCGCTCAGTCAGACCGAGTGCTGACATAAGGCAAGACGCTCCTCGGGGCGCGTCTTGCTGGGGCCTCTCTCCTGGAGGTGCTCAGTCAGACCCAGTGGTGACATGTGGCAAGACACTCCTCGGGGCGCGTCTTGCCTGGGCTTCTCTCATGGAGGCCCACAGTAAGACCCATTGTTGACATGTGGAAAGAAGGTCCTCGGGGCGCGTCTTGCTTTGGCTTCTCTGCTGGAGGCCCTCAGTCAGACCCATTGTTGACATGTGGCAAGACGCTCCTCGGGGCGCGTATTGCTTGGGCCTCTCTCCTGGATGCCCTCTGTCAGACCCAGTGTTGACATGTGGCAAGACTCTCCTCGGGGCGCGTCTTGCTTGGGCTTCTCTCATGGAGGCCCTCAGTCAGACCCAGTGTTGACATGTGTCAAGACGCTCCTCGGGCCGTGTCTTGCTTGGGCTTCTCTCCTGGAAGCGCTCAGTCAGACCCAGTGTTGACATGTGGCAAGACGCTCCTCGGTGCGCTTCTTGCTTGGGCTTCTCTCCTGGAGGACCTCAGTCAGACCCATTGTTGACATGTGGCAAGACGCTCCTCGGGGCACGTCTTGCTTGGGCCTCTCTCCTGGAGGCGCTCAGTCAGACCGAGTAGTGACATGTGGCAAGACGCTCCTCGGGGCGCGTCTTGCTGGGGCTTCTCTCATGGAGGCACTCAGTCAGACCCAGTGTTGACATGTGGCAAGACGCTCCTCGGGGCGCGTGTTGCTTGGACCTCTCTCCTGGAGGCGCTCAGTCAGACCGAGTAGTGACATGTGGCAAGACGCTCCTCGGGGCGCGTCTTGCTTGGGCCTCTCTCCTGGAGGCGCTCAATCAGACCCAGTGTTGACATGTGTCAAGACGCTCCTCGGGCGTTTCTTGCTTGCGCCTCTCTCCTGGAGGCGCTCAGTCAGACCCAGAGGTGACATGTGGCAAGACGCTCCTCGGGCCTCTCTCCTGGAGGCGCTCAGTCAGACCGAGTGCTGACATAAGGCAAGACGCTCCTCGGGGCGCGTCTTGCTGGGGCCTCTCTCCTGGAGGTGCTCAATCAGACCCAGTGGTGACACGTGGCAAGACGCTCCTCTGGGCGCGTCTTGCTTGGGCCTCTCTCCTGGAGGAGCTCAGTCAGACCCAGTGGTGACATGTGGCAAGACACTCCTCGGGGCGCGTCTTGCCTGGGCTTCTCTCATGGAGGCCCACAGTAAGACCCATTGTTGACATGTGGAAAGAAGGTCCTCGGGGCGCGTCTTGCTTTGGCTTCTCTGCTGGAGGCCCTCAGTCAGACCTATAGGAATGAGCGATCATCTTGAAACGTTCAGATCACTTAAAACTCAATAGATTCTACCTTCTTGTAGCGTTTCAGCCTGATTGGACCTTGTTTTCACACAAATGGACCCAGAATGATGTGAAATTGTGCTTCGTGCAAAATAATTCTGGGTGCCATTTACAAACCATAAGTGCTAATGACTCCATTCCTTTTTGTGGTTGTAGGGGCTGTTGATTGGAGTACACTAAAACAAACCTGACCTCTCTAGGACATTCAGAAGCCAAGTTATAAGCCCACAAATGTGTAACTGGACTACTTCTTTAAAGTGACACCAGATCCGGTGACCTTTGGGACATGGTTTGACCCCCTTAGGAAAGTGCTATCATCATGAAACGTTCAGATCACTTACAACTCAAAAGATTCTACCTTCCTGTAACGTTTCAGCCTGATTGGACCTTGTTTTCACACAAATGAACCCAGAATGATGTGAAATTGTGCTTCGTGCAACATAATTCTGGGTATCATTTACAAACCATAAGTGCTAATGACTCCAGTCCTTTTTGTGGTTGTAGGGGCTGTTGATTGGAGTACATTAAAACAAACCTGATCTCTCTAGGACATTCAGAAGCCAAGTTATAAGCCCACAAATGTGTAACTGGACTGCTTCTTTAAATTGACACCAGATCCGGTGACCTTTGGGACATGGTTTGACCCCCTTAGGAAAGTGCTATCATCATGAAACGTTCAGATCACTTACAACTCAATAGATTCTACCTTTCTGTAAAGTTTCAGCCTGATTGGACCTTGTTTTCACACAAATGAACCCAGAATGATGTGAAATTGTGCTTCGTGCAACATAATTCTGGGTGCCATTTAAAAACCATAAGGGCTAATGACTCCATTCCTTTTTGTGGTTGTAGGGGCTGTTGATTGGAGTACATTAAAACAAACCTGAACTCTCTTGGACATTCAGAAGCCAAGTTATAAGCCCACAAATGTGTAACTGGACTACTTCTTTAAATTGACACCAGATCCAGTGACCTTTGGGACATGGTTTGACCCCCTTAGGAAAGTGCTATCATCATGAAACGTTCAGATCACTTACAACTCAATAGATTCTACCTTCCTGTAACGTTTCAGCCTGATTGGACCTTGTTTTCACACAAATGAACCCAGAATGATGTGAAATTGTGCTTCGTGCAACATAATTCTGGGTGCCATTTACAAACCATAAGGGCTAATGACTCCATTCCTTTTTGTGGTTGTAGGGGCTTTTGATTGCAGTACACTAAAACAAATCTAACCTCTCTAGGAAATTCAGAAGCCAAGTTATAAGCCCACAAAGGTGTAACTGGACTACTTCTTTAAAGTGACTCCAGGCCCGGTGACCTTTGGGAAATGGTTTTACCCCCTATAGGAATGTGCGATCATCTTGAAACGTTCAGATCACTTACAACTCAATAGATTCTACCTTCTTGTAGCGTTTCAGCCTAATTGGACCTTGTTTTCACACAAATGGACCCAGAATGATGTGAAATTGTGCTTCGTGCAACATAATTCTGGGTGCCATTTACAAACCATAAGTGCTAATGACTCCATTCCTTTTTGTGGTTGTAGGGGCTGTTGATTGGAGTACACTTAAACAAACCTAACCTCTCTAGGACATTCAGAAGCCAAGTTATAAGCCCACAAATGTGTAACTGGACTACTTCTCTAAATTGACACCAGATCCTGTGACCTTTGGGACATGGTTTGACCCCCTTAGGAAAGTGCTATCATCATGAAACGTTCAGATCACTTACAACTTAATAGATTCTATCTTCCTGTAACGTTTCAGCCTGATTGGACCTTGTTTTCACACAAATGAACCCAGAATGATGTGAAATTGTGCTTCGTGCAACATAATTCTGGGTGCCATTTAAAAACCATAAGTGCTAATGACTCCATTCCTTTTTGTGGTTGTAGGGGCTGTTGATTGGAGTACATTAAAACAAACCTGAACTCTCTTGGACATTCAGAAGCCAAGTTATAAGCCCACAAATGTGTAACTGGACTACTTCTTTAAATTGACACCAGATCCAGTGACCTTTGGGACATGGTTTGACCCCCTTAGGAAAGTGCTATCATCATGAAACGTTCAGATCACTTACAACTCAATAGATTCTACCTTCCTGTAACGTTTCAGCCTGATTGGACCTTGTTTTCACACAAATGAACCCAGAATGATGTGAAATTGTGCTTCGTGCAACATAATTCTGGGTGCCATTTACAAACCATAAGGGCTAATGACTCCATTCCTATTTGTGGTTGTAGGGGCTTTTGATTGCAGTACACTTAAACAAATCTAACCTCTCTAGGAAATTCAGAAGCCAAGTTATAAGCCCACAAAGGTGTAACTGGACTACTTCTTTAAAGTGACTCCAGGCCCGGTGACCTTTGGGAAATGGTTTTACCCCCTATAGGAATGTGCGATCATCTTGAAACGTTCAGATCACTTACAACTGAATAGATTCTACCTTCTTGTAGCGTTTCAGCCTGATTGGACCTTGTTTTCACACAAATGGACCCAGAATGATGTGAAATTGTGCTTCGTGCAACATAATTCTGGGTGCCATTTACAAACCATAAGTGCTAATGAGTCCATTCCTTTTTGTGGTTGTAGGGGCTGTTGATTGGAGTACACTTAAACAAACCTAACCTCTCTAGGACATTCAGAAGCCAAGTTATAAGCCCACAAATGTGTAACTGGACTACTTCTCTAAATTGACACCAGATCCTGTGACCTTTGGGACATGGTTTGACCCCCTTAGGAAAGTGCTATCATCATGAAACGTTCAGATCACTTACAACTCAATAGATTCTACCTTCCTGTAACGTTTCAGCCTGATTGGACCTTGTTTTCACACAAATGAACCCAGAATGATGTGAAATTGTGCTTCGTGCAACATAATTCTGGGTGCCATTTAAAAACCATAAGTGCTAATGACTCCATTCCTTTTTGTGGTTGTAGGGGCTGTTGATTGGAGTATACTAAAACAAACCTGATCTCTCTAGGACATTCAGAAGCAAAGTTATAAGCCCACAAATGTGTAACTGGACTACTTCTTTAAATTGACACCAGATCCGGTGACATTTGGGACATGGTTTGACCCCCTTAGGAAAGTGCTATCATCATGAACCGTTCAGATCACTTACAACTCAATAGATTCTACCTTCCTGTAACGTTTCAGCCTGATTGGACCTTGTTTTCACACAAATGAACCCAGAATTATGTGAAATTGTGCTTCGTGCAACATAATTCTGGGTGCCATTTAAAAACCACAAGTGCTAATGACTCCATTCCTTTTTGTGGTTGTAGGGGCTGTTGATTGGAGTACCCTAAAACAAACCTGATCTCTCTAGGACATTCAGAAGCCAAGTTATAAGCCCACAAATGTGTAACTGGACTACTTCTTTAAATTGACACCAGATCCGGTGACCTTTGGGACATGGTTTGACCCCCTTAGGAAAGTGCTATCATCATGAAACGTTCAGATCACTTACAACTCATAAGATTCTACCTTCCTGTAACGTTTCAGCCTGATTAGACCTTGTTTTCACACAAATGGACCCAGAATGATGTGAAATAGTGCTTCGTGCAACATAATACTGGGTGCCATTTACAATCCATAAGTGCTAATGACTCCATTCCTTTTTGTGGTTGTAGGGGCTGCTGATTGGAGTACATTAAAACAAACCTGGTCTCTCTAAGACATTCAGAAGCCAAGATATAAGCCCACAAATCTGTAACTGGACTACTTCTTTAAATTGACACCAGATCCAGTGACCTTTGGGACATGGTTTGACCCCCTTAGGAAAGTGCTATCATCATGAAACGTTCAGATCACTTACAACTCAATAGATTCTACCTTCCTGTAACGTTTCAGCCTGATTGGACCTTGTTTTCACACAAATGAACCCAGAAATATTGTGAAATTGTGCTTCGTGCAACATAATTCTGGGTGCCATTTACAAACCATAAGGGCTAATGACTCCATTCCTTTTTGTGGTTGTAGGGGCTTTTGATTGCAGTACACTAAAACAAATCTAACCTCTCTAGAAAAGTCAGAAGCCAAGTTATAAGCCCACAAAGGTGTAACTGGACTACTTCTTTAATGTGACTCCAGGCCCGGTGACCTTTGGGAAATGGTTTTACCCCCTATAGGAATGTGCGATCATCTTGAAACGTTCAGATCACTTACAACTGAATAGATTCTACCTTCTTGTAGCGTTTCAGCCTGATTGGACCTTGTTTTCACACAAATGGACCCAGAATGATGTGAAATTGTGCTTCGTGCAACATAATTCTGGGTGCCATTTACAAACCATAAGTGCTAATGACTCCATTCCTTTTTGTGGTTGTAGGGGCTGTTGATTGGAGTACACTTAAACAATCCTAACCTCTCTAGGACATTCAGAAGCCAAGTTATAAGCCCACAAATGTGTAACTGGACTACTTCTCTAAATTGACACCAGATCCTGTGACCTTTGGGACATGGTTTGACCCCCTTAGGAAAGTGCTATCATCATGAAACGTTCAGATCACTTACAACTCAATAGATTCTACCTTCCTGTAACGTTTCAGCCTGATTGGACCTTGTTTTCACACAAATGAACCCAGAATGATGTGAAATTGTGCTTCGTGCAACATAATTCTGGGTGCCATTTAAAAACCATAAGTGCTAATGACTCCACTCCTTTTTGTGGTTGTAGGGGCTGTTGATTGGAGTATACTAAAACAAACCTGATCTCTCTAGGACATTCAGAAGCAAAGTTATAAGCCCACAAATGTGTAACTGGACTACTTCTTTAAATTGACACCAGATCCGGTGACCTTTGGGACATGGTTTGACCCCCTTAGGAAAGTGCTATCATCATGAAACGTTCAGATCACTTACAACTCAATAGATTCTACCTTCCTGTAACGTTTCAGCCTGATTGGACCTTGTTTTCACACAAATGAACCCAGAATTATGTGAAATTGTGCTTCGTGCAACATAATTCTGGGTGCCATTTAAAAACCACAAGTGCTAATGACTCCATTCCTTTTTGTGGTTGTAGGGGCTGTTGATTGGAGTACCCTAAAACAAACCTGATCTCTCTAGGACATTCAGAAGCCAAGTTATAAGCCCACAAATGTGTAACTGGACTACTTCTTTAAATTGACACCAGATCCGGTGACCTTTGGGAGATGGTTTGACCCCCTTAGGAAAGTGCTATCATCATGAAACGTTCAGATCACTTACAACTCAATAGATTCTACCTTCCTGTAACGTTTCAGCCTGATTGGACCTTGTTTTCACACAAATGGACCCAGAATGATGTGAAATAGTGCTTCGTGCAACATAATACTGGGTGCCATTTACAATCCATAAGTGCTAATGACTCCATTCCTTTTTGTGGTTGTAGGGGCTGCTGATTGGAGTACATTAAAACAAACCTGGTCTCTCTAAGACATTCAGAAGCCAAGTTATAAGCCCACAAATGTGTAACTGGACTACTTCTTTAAATTGACACCAGATCCGGTGACCTTTGGGACATGGTTTGACCCCCTTAGGAAAGTGCTATCATCATGAAACGTTCAGATCACTTACAACTCAATAGATTCTACCTTCCTGCAACGTTTCAGCCTGATTGGACCTTGTTTTCACACAAATGAACCCAGAATGATGTGAAATTGTGCTTCGTGCAACATAATTCTGGGTGCCATTTACAAACCATAAGTGCTAATGACTCCATTCCTGTTTGTGGTTGTAGGGGCTTTTGATTGGAGTACACTAAAACAAACCTAACCTCTCTAGGACATTTAGAAGCCAAGTTATAAGCCCACAAAGGTGTAACTGGACTACATCTTTAAAGTGACACCAGGCCCGGTGACCTTTGGGACATGGTTTTACCCCCTATAGGAATGTGCGATCATCTCGAAACATTGAGATCACTTACAACTCAATAGATTCTACCTTCTTGTAGCGTTTCAGCCTGATTGGACCTTGTTTTCACAGAAATGGACCCAGAATGATGTGAAATTGTGCTTCGTGCAACATAATTCTGGGTGCCATTTACAAACCATAAGTGCTAATGACTCCATTCCTTTTTGTGGTTGTAGGGGCCGATGATTGGAGTACATTAAAACAAACCTGATCTCTCTAGGACATTCAGAAGCCAAGTTATAAGCCCACATGTGTAACTGGACTACTTCTTTAAATTGACACCAGATCCGGTGACCTTTGGGACATGGTTTGACCCCCTTAGGAAAGTGCTATCATCATGAAACGTTCAGATCACTTACAACTCAATAGATTCTACCTTCTTGTAGCGTTTCAGCCTGATTGGACCTTGTTTTCACACAAATGGACCCAGAATGATGTGAAATTGTGCTTCGTGCAACATAATTCTGGGTGCCATTTACAAACCATAAGTGCTAATGACTCCATTCCTTTTTGTGGTTGTAGGGGCTGTTGATTGGAGTACCCTTAAACAAACCTAACCTCTCTAGGACATTCAGAAGCCAAGTTATAAGCCCACAAATGTGTAACTGGACTACTTCTCTAAATTGACACCAGATCCTGTGACCTTTGGGACATGGTTTGACCCCCTTAGGAAAGTGCTATCATCATGAAACGTTCAGATCACTTACAACTCAATAGATTCTACCTTTCTGTAACGTTTCAGCCTGATTGGACCTTGTTTTCACACAAATGAACCCAGAATGATGTGAAATTGTGCTTCGTGCAACATAATTCTGGGTGCCATTTAAAAACCATAAGTGCTAATGACTCCTTTCCTTTTTGTGGTTGTAGGGGCTGTTGATTGGAGTATACTAAAACAAACCTGATCTCTCTAGGACATTCAGAAGCAAAGTTATAAGCCCACAAATGTGTAACTGGACTACTTCTTTAAATTGACACCAGATCCGGTGACCTTGGGGACATGGTTTGACCCCCTTAGGAAAGTGCTATCATCATGAAACGTTCAGATCACTTACAACTCAATAGATTCTACCTTCCTGTAACGTTTCAGCCTGATTGGACCTTGTTTTCACACAAATGAACCCAGAATGATGTGAAATTGTGCTTCGTGCAACATAATTCTGGGTGCCATTTACAAACCATAAGTGCTAATGACTCCATTCCTGTTTGTGGTTGTAGGGGCTTTTATTGGAGTACACTAAAACAAACCTAACCTCTCTAGGGCATTTAGAAGCCAAGTTATAAGCCCACAAAGGTGTAACTGGACTACATCTTTAAAGTGACACCAGGCCCGGTGACCTTTGGGACATTGTTTTACCCCCTATAGGAATGTGCGATCATCTTGAAACGTTCAGATCACTTACAACTCAATAGATTCTACCTTCTTGTAGCGTTTCAGCCTGATTGGACCTTGTTTTCACACAAATGGACCCAGAATGATGTGAAATTGTGCTTCGTGCAACATAATTCTGGGTGCCATTTACAAACCATAAGTGCTAATGACTCTATTCCTTTTTGTGGTTGTAGGGACTGTTGATTGGAGTACACTAAAACAAACCTGATCTCTCTAGGACATTCAGAAGCAAAGTTATAAGCCCACAAATGTGTAACTGGACTACTTCTTTAAATTGACACCAGATCCGGTGACTTTTGGGACATGGTTTGACCCCCTTAGGAAAGTGCTATCATTATGAAACGTTCAGATAACTTACAACTCAATAGATTCTACCTTCCTGTAACGTTTCAATCTGATTGGACCTTGTTTTGACACAAATGAAGCCAGAATGATGTGAAATTGTGCTTCGTGCAACATAATTCTGGGTGCCATTTACAAACCATAAGTGCTAATGACTCCATTCCTTTTTGTGGTTGTAGGGGCTGCTGATTGGAGTACATTAAAACAAACCTGGTCTCTCTAAGACATTCAGAAGCCAAGTTATAAGCCCACAAATGTGTAACTGGACTACTTCTTTAAATTGACACCAGATCCGGTGACCTTTGGGACATGGTTTGACCCCCTTAGGAAAGTGCTATCATCATGAAACGTTCAGATCACTTACGATTCAATAGATTCTACCTTCCTGTAACGTTTCAGCCTGATTGGAGCTTGTTTTCACACAAATGAACCCAGAATGATGTGAAATTGTGCTTCGTGCAGCATAATTCTGGGTGCCATTTAAAAACCATAAGTGCTAATGACTCCATTCCTTTTTGTGGTTGTAGGGGCTGTTGATTGGAGTACATTAAAACAAACCTGAACTTTCTTGGACATTCAGAAGCCAAGTTATAAGCCCACAAATGTGTAACTGGACTACTTCTTTAAATTGACACCAGATCCAGTGACCTTTGGGACATGGTTTGACCCCCTTAGGAAAGTGCTATCATCATGAAACGTTCAGATCACTTACAACTCAATAGATTCTACCTTCCTGTAACGTTTCAGCCTGATTGGACCTTGTTGTCACACAAATGAACCCAGAATGTTGTGAAATTGTGCTTCGTGCAACATAATTCTGGGTGCCATTTACAAACCATAAGTGCTAATGACTCCATTCCTTTTTGTGGTTGTAGGGGCTTTTGATTGCAGTACACTAAAACAAATCTAACCTCTCTAGAAATTTCAGAAGCCAAGTTATAAGCCCACAAATATGTAACTGGACTACTTCTTTAAAGTGACTCCAGGCCCGGTGACCTTTGGGAAATGGTTTTACCCCCTATAGGAATGTGCGATCATCTTGAAACGTTCAGATCACTTACAACTCAATAGATTCTACCTTCTTGTAGCATTTCAGCCTAATTGGACCTTGTTTTCACACAAATGGACCCAGAATGATGTGAAATTGTGCTTCGTGCAACATAATTCTGGGTGCCATTTACAAACCATAAGTGCTAATGACTCCATTCCTTTTTGTGGTTGTAGGGGCTGTTGATTGGAGTACACTTAAACAAACCTAACCTCTCTAGGACATTCAGAAGCCAAGTTATAAGCCCACAAATGTGTAACTGGACTACTTCTCTAAATTGACACCAGATCCTGTGACCTTTGGGACATGGTTTGACCCCCTTAGGAAAGTGCTATCATCATGAAACGTTCAGATCACTTACAACTCAATAGATTCTATCTTCCTGTAACGTTTCAGCCTGATTGGACCTTGTTTTCACACAAATGAACCCAGAATGATGTGAAATTGTGCTTCGTGCAACATAATTCTGGGTGCCATTTAAAAACCATAAGTGCTAATGACTCCATTCCTTTTTGTGGTTGTAGGGGCTGTTGATTGGAGTACATTAAAACAAACCTGAACTCTCTTGGACATTCAGAAGCCAAGTTATAAGCCCACAAATGTGTAACTGGACTACTTCTTTAAATTGACACCAGATCCAGTGACCTTTGGGACATGGTTTGACCCCCTTAGGAAAGTGCTATCATCATGAAACGTTCAGATCACTTACAACTCAATAGATTCTACCTTCCTGCAACGTTTCAGCCTGATTGGACCTTGTTTTCACACAAATGAACCCAGAATGATGTGAAATTGTGCTTCGTGCAACATAATTCTGGGTGCCATTTACAAACCATAAGTGCTAATGACTCCATTCCTGTTTGTGGTTGTAGGGGCTTTTGATTGGAGTACACTAAAACAAACCTAACCTCTCTAGGGCATTTAGAAGCCAAGTTATAAGCCCACAAAGGTGTAACTGGACTACTTCTTTAAAGTGACACCAGGCCCGGTGACCTTTGGGACATGGTTTTACCCCCTATAGGAATGAGCGATCATCTTGAAACGTTCAGATCACTTAAAACTCAATAGATTCTACCTTCTTGTAGCGTTTCAGCCTGATTGGACCTTGTTTTCACACAAATGGACCCAGAATGATGTGAAATTGTGCTTCGTGCAACATAATTCTGGGTACCATTTACAAACCATAAGTGCTAATGACTCCAGTCCTTTTTGTGGTTGTAGGGGCTGTTGATTGGAGTACATTAAAACAAACCTGATCTCTCTAGGACATTCAGAAGCCAAGTTATAAGCCCACAAATGTGTAACTGGACTGCTTCTTTAAATTGACACCAGATCCGGTGACCTTTGGGACATGGTTTGACCCCCTTAGGAAAGTGCTATCATCATGAAACGTTCAGATCACTTACAACTCAATAGATTCTACCTTTCTGTAAAGTTTCAGCCTGATTGGACCTTGTTTTCACACAAATGAACCCAGAATGATGTGAAATTGTGCTTCGTGCAACATAATTCTGGGTGCCATTTAAAAACCATAAGTGCTAATGACTCCATTCCTTTTTGTGGTTGTAGGGGCTGTTGATTGGAGTACATTAAAACAAACCTGAACTCTCTTGGACATTCAGAAGCCAAGTTATAAGCCCACAAATGTGTAACTGGACTACTTCTTTAAATTGACACCAGATCCAGTGACCTTTGGGACATGGTTTGACCCCCTTAGGAAAGTGCTATCATCATGAAACGTTCAGATCACTTACAACTCAATAGATTCTACCTTCCTGTAACGTTTCAGCCTTATTGGACCTTGTTTTCACACAAATGAACCCAGAATGATGTGAAATTGTGCTTCGTGCAACATAATTCTGGGTGCCATTTACAAACCATAAGGGCTAATGACTCCATTCCTTTTTGTGGTTGTAGGGGCTTTTGATTGCAGTACACTAAAACAAATCTAACCTCTCTAGGAAATTCAGAAGCCAAGTTATAAGCCCACAAAGGTGTAACTGGACTACTTCTTTAAAGTGACTCCAGGCCCGATGACCTTTGGGAAATGGTTTTACCCCCTATAGGAATGTGCGATCATCTTGAAACGTTCAGATCACTTACAACTCAATAGATTCTACCTTCTTGTAGCGTTTCAGCCTGATTGGACCTTGTTTTCACACAAATGGACCCAGAATGATGTGAAATTGTGCTTCGTGCAACATAATTCTGGGTGCCATTTACAAACCATAAGTGCTAATGACTCCATTCCTTTTTGTGGTTGTAGGGGCTGTTGATTGGAGTACACTTAAACAAACCTAACCTCTCTAGGACATTCAGAAGCCAAGTTATAAGCCCACAAATGTGTAACTGGACTACTTCTCTAAATTGACACCAGATCCTGTGACCTTTGGGACATGGTTTGACCCCCTTAGGAAAGTGCTATCATCATGAAACGTTCAGATCACTTACAACTCAATAGATTCTATCTTCCTGTAACGTTTCAGCCTGATTGGACCTTGTTTTCACACAAATGAACCCAGAATGATGTGAAATTGTGCTTCGTGCAACATAATTCTGGGTGCCATTTAAAAACCATAAGTGCTAATGACTCCATTCCTTTTTGTGGTTGTAGGGGCTGTTGATTGGAGTGTACTAAAACAAACCTGATCTCTCTAGGACATTCAGAAGCAAAGTTATAAGCCCAAAAATGTGTAACTGGACTACTTCTTTAAATTGACACCAGATCCGGTGACCTTTGGGACATGGTTTGACCCCCTTAGGAAAGTGCTATCATCATGAAACATTCAGATCACTTACAACTCAATATATTCTACCTTCCTGTAACGTTTCAGCCTGATTGGACCTTGTTTTCACACAAATGAACCCAGAATTATGTGAAATTGTGCTTCGTGCAACATAATTCTGGGTGCCATTTAAAAACCACAAGTGCTAATGACTCCATTCCTTTTTGTGGTTGTAGGGGCTGTTGATTGGAGTACCCTAAAACAAACCTGATCTCTCTAGGACATTCAGAAGCCAAGTTATAAGCCCACAAATGTGTAACTGGACTACTTCTTTAAATTGACACCAGATCCGGTGACCTTTGGGACATGGTTTGACCCCCTTAGGAAAGTGCTATCATCATGAAACGTTCAGATCACTTACAACTCAATAGATTCTACCTTCCTGTAACGTTTCAGCCTGATTAGACCTTGTTTTCACACAAATGGACCCAGAATGATGTGAAATAGTGCTTCGTGCAACATAATACTGGGTGCCATTTACAATCCATAAGTGCTAATGACTCCATTCCTTTTTGTGGTTGTAGGGGCTGCTGATTGGAGTACATTAAAACAAACCTGGTCTCTCTAAGACATTCAGAAGCCAAGATATAAGCCCACAAATGTGTAACTGGACTACTTCTTTAAATTGACACCAGATCCAGTGACGTTTGGGACATGGTTTGACCCCCTTAGGAAAGTGCTATCATCATGAAACGTTCAGATCACTTACAACTCAATAGATTCTACCTTCCTGTAACGTTTCAGCCTGATTGGACCTTGTTTTCACACAAATGAACCCAGAATTATGTGAAATTGTGCTTCGTGCAACATAATTCTGGGTGCCATTTAAAAACCACAAGTGCTAATGACTCCATTCCTTTTTGTGGTTGTAGGGGCTGTTGATTGGAGTACCCTAAAACAAACCTGATCTCTCTAGGACATTCAGAAGCCAAGTTATAAGCCCACAAATGTGTAACTGGACTACTTCTTTAAATTGACACCAGATCCGGTGACCTTTGGGAGATGGTTTGACCCCCTTAGGAAAGTGCTATCATCATGAAACGTTCAGATCACTTAAACTCAATAGATTCTACCTTCCTGTAACGTTTCAGCCTGATTGGACCTTGTTTTCACACAAATGGACCCAGAATGATGTGAAATAGTGCTTCGTGCAACATAATACTGGGTGCCATTTACAATCCATAAGTGCTAATGACTCCATTCCTTTTTGTGGTTGTAGGGGCTGCTGATTGGAGTACATTAAAACAAACCTGGTCTCTCTAAGACATTCAGAAGCCAAGTTATAAGCCCACAAATGTGTAACTGGACTACTTCTTTAAATTGACACCAGATCCGGTGACCTTTGGGACATGGTTTGACCCCCTTAGGAAAGTGCTATCATCATGAAACGTTCAGATCACTTACGACTCAATAGATTCTACCTTCCTGTAACGTTTCAGCCTGATTGGAGCTTGTTTTCACACAAATGAACCCAGAATGATGTGAAATTGTGCTTCGTGCAACATAATTCTGGGTGCCATTTAAAAACCATAAGTGCTAATGACTCCATTACGTTTTGGGGTAATGGGGGCTGTTAACTGGAGTACACTAAAACAAGCCTGACCTCTCTAGGACATTCAGAAGCCAAGTTATAAGCCCACAAATGTTGGTACTGGACTACGTCTTTAAATTGACACCAGATCCGGTGACCTTTGGGACATGGTTTGACCCCCTTAGGAAAGTGCTATCATCATGAAACGTTCAGATCACGTACAACTCAATAGATTCTACCTTCCTGTAACGTTTCAGCCTGATTGGACCTAGTTTTCACACAAATGAACCCAGAATGATGTGAAATTGTGCTTCGTGCAACATAAATCTGGGTACCATTTACAAACCATAAGTGCTAATGACTCCATTCCTTTTTGTTGTTGTAGGGGCTGTTGATTGGAGTATACTAAAACAAACCTGATCTCTCTAGGACATTCAGAAGCCAAGTTATAAGCCCACAAATGTGTAACTGGACTACTTCTTTAAATTGACACCAGATCCGGTGACCTTTGGGACATGGTTTGACCCCCTATAGGAATGTGCTATCATCATGAAACGTTCAGATCACTTACAACTCAATAGATTCTACCTTCTTGTAACGTTTCAGCCTGATTGGACCTTGTTTTCACACAAATGGACCCAGAATGATGTGAAATTGTGCTTCGTGCAACATAATTCTGGGTGCCATTTACAAACCATAATTGCTAATGACTCCATTCCTTTTTGTGGTTGTAGAGGCTGTCTATTGGAGTACACTAAAACAAACCTGACCTCTTTAGGATATTCAGAAGCCAAGTTATTAGCTCACAAAGGTGTACCTGGACTACTTCTTTAAAGTGACACCAAGCCCGGTGACCTTTGGGTCATGGTTTGACCCCCTATAGGAATGTGCGATCATCATGAAACGTTCAGATCACTTACAACTCAATAGATTCTACCTTCTTGTAACGTTTCAGCCTGATTGGACCTTGTTTTCACACAAATGGACCCAGAATGTTGTGAAATTGTGCTTCGTGCAGCATAATTCTGGGTGCCATTTACAAACCATAAGTGCTAATGACCCCATTCCTTTTTGTGGTTGTAGGGGCTGTTGATTGGAGTACACTAAAACAAACCTGATCTCTCTAGGACATTCAGAAGCCAAGTTATAAGCCCACAAATGTGTAACTGGACTACTTCTTTAAATTGACACCAGATCCGGTGACCTTTGGGACATGGTTTGACCCCCTTAGGAAAGTGCTATCATCATGAAACGTTCAGATCACTTACAACTCAATAGATTCTACCTTCCTGTAACGTTTCAGCCTGATTGGACCTTGTTTTCACACAAATGAACCCAGAATGATGTGAAATTGTGCTTCGTGCAACATAATTCTGGGTGCCATTTACAAACCATAAGTGCTAATGACTCCATTCCTTTTTTTGGTTGTAGAGGCTGTCTATTGGAGTACACTAAAACAAACCTGACCTCTTTAGGATATTCAGAAGCCAAGTTATTAGCTCACAAAGGTGTAACTGGACTACTTCTTTAAAGTGACACCAGGCCCGGTGACCTTTGGGTCATGGTTTGACCCCCTATAGGAATGTGCGATCATCATGAAACGTTCAGATAACTTACAACTCAATAGATTCTACCTTCTTGTAACGTTTCAGCCTGATTGGACCTTGTTTTCACACAAATGGACCCAGAATGTTGTGAAATTGTGCTTCGTGCAGCATAATTCTGGGTGCCATTTACAAACCATAAGTGCTAATGACTCCATTCCTTTTTGTGGTTGTAGGGGCTGATGATTGGAGTACACTAAAACAAACCTGATCTCTCTAGGACATTCAGAAGCCAAGTTATAAACCCACAAATGTGTAACTGGACTACTTCTTTAAATTGACACCAGATCCGGTGACCTTTGGGACATGGTTTGACCCCCTTAGGAAAGTGCTATCATCATGAAACGTTCAGATCACTTACAACTCAATAGATTCTACCTTCCTGTAACGTTTCAGCCTGATTGGACCTTGTTTTCACACAAATGAACCCAGAATGATGTGAAATTGTGCTTCGTGCAACATAATTCTGGGTGCCATTTAAAAACCATAAGTGCTAATGACTCCATTACGTTTTGGGGTAATGGGGGCTGTTAACTGGAGTACACTAAAACAAACCTGACCTCTCTAGGACATTCAGAAGCCAAGTTATAAGCCCACAAATGTTGGTACTGGACTACGTCTTTAAATTGACACCAGATCCGGTGACCTTTGGGACATGGTTTGACCCCCTTAGGAAAGTGCTATCATCATGAAACGTCCAGATCACGTACAACTCAATAGATTCTACCTTCCTGTAACGTTTCAGCCTGATTGGACCTAGTTTTCACACAAATGAACCCAGAATGATGTGAAATTGTGCTTCGTGCAACATAAATCTGGGTGCCATTTACAAACCATAAGTGCTAATGACTCCATTCCTTTTTGTGGTTGTAGGGGCTGTTGATTGGAGTATACTAAAACAAACCTGATCTCTCTAGGACATTCAGAAGCCAAGTTATAAGCCCACAAATGTGTAACTGGACTACTTCTTTAAATTGACACCAGATCCGGTGACCTTTGGGACATGGTTTGACCCCCTATAGGAATGTGCTATCATCATGAAACGTTCAGATCACTTACAACTCAATAGAATATACCTTCCTGTAACGTTTCAGCCTGATTGGACCTTGTTTTCACACAAATGAACCCAGAATGATGTGAAATTGTGCTTCGTGCAACATAATTCTGGGTGCCATTTAAAAACAATAAGTGCTAATGACTCCATTCCTTTTTGTGGTTGTAGGCGCTGTTGATTGGAGTACACTAAAACAAACCTGATCTCTCTAGGACATTCAGAAGCCAAGTTATAAGCCCACAAATGTGTAACTGGACTACTTCTTTAAATTGACACCAGATCCGGTGACCTTTGGGACATGGTTTGACCCCCTTAGGAAAGTGCTATCATCATGAAACGTTCAGATCACTTACAACTCAATAGATTCTACCTTCCTGTAACGTTTCAGCCTGACTGGACCTTGTTTTCACACAAATGGACCCAGAATGAAGTGAAATTGTGCTTCGTGCAACATAATTCTGGGTGCCATTTACAAACCAAAAAAGCTAATGACTCCATTCCTTTTTGTGGTTGTAGGGGCTGTTGATTGGAGTACACTAAAACAAACCTAACCTCTCTAGGACATTCAGAAGCCAAGTTATAAGCCCACAAAGGTGTAACTGGACTACTTCTTTAAAGTCACACCAGGCCCGGTGACCTTTGGGACATGGTTTTACCCCCTATAGGAATGTGCGATCATCTTGAAACGTTCAGATCACTTACAGCTCAATAGATTCTACCTTCTTGTAGCGTTTCAGCCTGATTGGACCTTGTTTTCACACAAATGAACCCAGAATGATGTGAAATTGTGCTTCGTGCAACATAATTCTGGGTGCCATTTAAAAACCATAAGGGCTAATGACTCCATTCCTTTTTGTGGTTGTAGGGGCTGTTGATTGGAGTACACTAAAACAAACCTGATCTCTCTAGGACATTCAGAAGCCAAGTTATAAGCCCACAAATGTGTAACTGGACTACTTCTTTAAATTGACACCAGATCCGGTGACCTTTGGGACATGGTTTGACCCCCTTAGGAAAGTGCTATCATCATGAAACGTTCAGATCACTTACAACTCAGTAGATTCTACCTTCCTGTAACGTTTCAGCCTGATTGGACCTTGTTTTCACACAAATGAACCCAGAATGATGTGAAATTGTGCTTCGTGCAACATAATTCTGGGTGCCATTTACAAACCATAAGTGCTAATTTCTCCATTCCTTTTTGTGGTTGTAGGGGCTGTTGATTGGAGTACACTAAAACAAACCTGATCGCTCTAGGACATTCAGAAGCCAAGTTATAAGCCCACTAATGTGTAACTGGACTACTTCTTTAAATTGACACCAGATCCGGTGACCTTTGGGACATGGTTTGACCCCCTTAGGAAAGTGCTATCATCATGAAACGTTCAGATCACTTACAACTCAATAGATTCTACCTTCCTGTAACGTTTCAGCCTGATTGGACCTTGTTTTCACACAAATGAACCCAGAATGATGTGAAATTGTGCTTCGTGCAACATAATTCTGGGTGCCATTTACAAACCATAAGTGCTAATGTCTCCATTCCTTTTTGTGGTTGTAGGGGCTGTTGATTGGAGTACACTAAAACAAACCTGACCTCTCCAGGACATTCAGAAGCCAAGTTATAAGCCCACAAATGTGTAACTGGACTACTTCTTTAAAGTGACACCAGATCCGGTGACCTTTGGGACATGGTTTGACCCCCTATAGGAAAGTTCTATCATCATGAAATGTTCAGATCACTTACAACTCAATAGATTCTACCTTCCTGTAACGTTTCAGCCTGATTGGACCTTGTTTTCACACAAATGAACCCAGAATGATGTGAAATTGTGCTTCGTGCAACATAATTCTGGGTGCCATTTAAAAACCATAAGTGCTAATGTCTCCATTCCTTTTTGTGGTTGTAGGGGCTGTTGATTGTAGTACACTAAAACAAACCTGATCGCTCTGGGACATTCAGAAGCCAAGTTATAAGCCCACAAATGTGTAACTGGACTACTTCTTTAAATTGACACCAGATCCGGTGACCTTTGGGACATGGTTTGACCCCCTTAGGAAAGTGCTATCATCATGAAACGTTCAGATCACTTACAACTCAATAGATTCTACCTTCCTGTAACGTTTCAGCCTGATTGGACCTTGTTTTCACACAAATGAACCCAGAATGATGTGAAATAATGCTTCGTGCATCATAATTCTGGGTGCCATTTAAAAACCATAAGTGCTAATGACTCCATTCATTTTTGTGGTTGTAGGGGCTGTTGATTGGAGTATACTAAAACAAACCTGATCTCTCTAGGACATTCAGAAGCCAAGTTATGAGCCCACAAATGTGTAACTGGACTACTTCTTTAAATTGACACCAGATCCGGTGACCTTTGGAACATGGTTTGACCCCCTTAGGAAGGTGCTATCATCATGAAACGTTCAGATCACTTACAACTCAATAGATTCTACCTTCCTGTAACGTTTCAGCCTGATTGGACCTTGTTTTCACACAAATGAACCCAGAATGATGTGAAATTGTGCTTTGTGCAACATAATTCTGGGTGCCTTTTAAAAACCATAAGTGCTAATGACTCCGTTCCTTTTAGTGGTAATGGGGGCTGCTAATTGGAGTACTCTAAAACAAACCTGACCTCTCTAGGATATTCAGAAGCCAAGTTATAATCCCACAAAGGTGTAACAAGACTACTTCTTTAAAGTTACACCAGGCCCGGTGACCTTTGGGACAATGTTTGACCCCCAATAGGAATGTGCGATCATCATGAAACGTTCAGATCACTCACAACTCAATAGATTCTACCTTCTTGTAAAGTTTCAGCCTGATTGGACCTTGTTTTCACACAAATGGACCCAGAATGATGTGAAATTGTGCTTCGTGCAACATAATTCTGGGTGCCATTTAAAAACCATAAGTGCTAATGACTCCATTCCTTTTTGAGGTTGTAGGGGCTGTTGATTGGAGTACACTAAAACAAACCTGATCTCTCTAGGACATTCAGAAACCAAGTTATAAGCACTCAAAGGTGTAATTGGACTACTTCTTTAAAGTGACAAAAGACCCGGTGACCTTTGGGACATGGTTTGACCCCCTATAGGAATGTGCGATCATCATGAAACATTCAGATCACTTACAACTCAATAGATTCTACCTTCTTGTAACGTTTCAGCCTGATTGGACCTTGTTTTCACACAAATGGACCCAGAATGATGTGAAATTGTGCTTCGTGCAACATAATCTTGGGTGCCATTTACAAACCATAAGTGCTAATGACTCCATTCCTTTTTTTTGGTTGTAGGGGCTGTTGATTGGAGTACATTAAAACAAACCTGATCTCTCTAGGACATTCAGAAGCCAAGTTATAAGCCCACAAATGTGTAACTGGACTACTTCTTTAAATTGACACCAGATCCGGTGACATTTGGGACATGGTTTGATCCCCTTAGGAAAGTACTATCATCATGAAACGTTCAGATAACTTACAACTCAATAGATTCTACCTTCCTGTAACGTTTCAGCTTGATTGGACCTTGTTTTCACACAAATGAACCCAGAATGATGTGAAATTGTGCTTCGTACCACATAATTCTGGGTGCCATTTAAAAACCACAAGTGCTAATGACTCCATTCCTTTTTGTGGTTGTAGGGGCTGTTGATTGGAGTATACTAAAACAAACCTGATCTCTCTAGGACATTCAGAAGCCAAGTTATAAGCCCACAAATGTGTAACTGGACTACTTCTTTAAATTGACACCAGATCCGGTGACCTTTGGGACATGGTTTGACCCCCTTAGGAAAGTGATATCATCATGAAACGTTCAGATCACTTACAACTCAATAGATTCTACCTTCCTGTAACGTTTCAGCCTGATTGTACCTTGTTTTCACACAAATGAACCCAGAATGATGTGAAATTGTGCTTCGTGCAACATAATTCTGGGTGCCATTTAAAAACCATAAGTGCTAATGACTCCATTCCTTTTTGTGGTTGTAGGGGCTGTTGATTGGAGTATACTAAAACAAACCTGATCTCTCTAGGACATTCAGAAACCAAGTTATAAGCCCTCAAAGGTGTAATTGGACTACTTCTTTAAAGTGACACCAGGCCCGGTGACCTTTGGGACATGGTTTGACCCCCTATAGGAATGTGCGATCATCATGAAACGTTCAGATCAATTACAACTCAATAGATTCTACCTTCTTGTAACGTTTCAGCCTGATTGGACCTTGTTTTCACACAAATGGACCCAGAATGATGTGAAATTGTGCTTCGTGCAATATAATTCTGGGTGCCATTTACAAACCATAAGTGCTAATGACTCCATTTCTTTTTGTGGTTGTAGGGGCTGTTGGTTGGAGTACATTAAAACAAACCTGATCTCTCTAGGACATTCAGAAGCCAAGTTATAAGCCCACAAATGTGTAACTGGACTACTTCTTTAAATTGACACCAGATCCGGTGACCTTTGGGACATAGTTTGACCCCCTATAGGAATGTGCTATCATCATGAAACGTTCAGATCACTTACAACTCAATAGATTCTACCTTCCTGTAACGTTTCAGCCTGATTGGACCTTGTTTTGACACAAATGGACCCAGAATGATGTGAAATTGTGCTTCGTGCAACATAATTCTGGGTGCCATTTACAAACCATAAGTGCTAATGACTCCATTCCTTTTTGTGGTTGTAGAGGCTGTTGATTGGAGTACACTAAAACAAATCTGGCCTCTTCAGGATATTCAGAAGCCAAGTTATTAGCTCACAAAGGTGTAACTGGACTACTTCTTTAAAGTGACACCAGGCCCGGTGACCTTTGGGACATGGTTTGACCCCCTATAGGAATGTGCGATCATCATGAAACGTTCAGATCACTTACAACTCAATAGATTCTACGTTCCTGTAACGTTTCAGCCTGATTGGACCTTGTTTTCACACAAATGGACCCACAATGTTGTGAAATTGTGCTTCGTGCAGCATAATTCTGGGTGCCATTTACAAACCATAAGTGCTAATTACTCCATTCCATTTTGTGGTTGTAGGGGCTGTTGATTGGAGTACACTAAAACAAACCTGATCTCTCTAGGACATTCAGAAGCCAAGTTATAAGCCCACAAATGTGTAACTGGACTACTTCTTTAAATTGACACCAGATCCGGTGACATTTGGGACATGGTTTGATCCCCTTAGGAAAGTACTATCATCATGAAACGTTCAGATAACTTACAACTCAATAGATTCTACCTTCCTGTAACGTTTCAGCCTGATTGTACCTTGTTTTCACACAAATTAACCCAGAATGATGTGAAATTGTGCTTCGTGCAACATAATTCTGGGTGCCATTTAAAAACCATAAGTGCTAATGACTCCATTCCTTTTTGTGGTTGTAACGGCTGTTGATTGGAGTATACTAAAACAAACCTGATCTCTCTAGGACATTCAGAAACCAAGTTATAAGCCCTCAAAGGTGTAATTGGACTACTTCTTTAAAGTGACACCAGGCCCGGTGACCTTTGGGACATGGTTTGACCCCCTATAGGAATGTGCGATCATCATGAAACGTTCAGATCACTTACAACTCAATAGATTCTACCTTCTTGTAACGTTTCAGCCTGATTGTACCTTGTTTTCACACAAATGGACCCAGAATGATGTGAAATTGTGCTTCGTGCAATATAATTCTGGGTGCCATTTACAAACCATAAGTGCTAATGACTCCATTTCTTTTTGTGGTTGTAGGGACTGTTGGTTGGAGTACATTAAAACAAACCTGATCTCTCTAGGACATCCAGAAGCCAAGTTATAAGCCCACAAATGTGTAACTGGACTACTTCTTTAAATTGACACCAGATCCGGTGACCTTTGGGACATAGTTTGACCCCCTATAGGAATGTGCTATCATCATGAAACGTTCAGATCACTTACAACTCAATAGATTCTACCTTCCTGTACTGTTTCAGCCTGATTGGACCTTGTTTTGACACAAATGGACCCAGAATGATGTGAAATTGTGCTTCGTGCAACATAATTCTGGGTGCCATTTACAAACCATAAGTGCTAATGACTCCATTCCTTTTTGTGGTTGTAGAGGCTGTTGATTGGAGTACGCTAAAACAAACCTGGCCTCTTTAGGATATTCAGAAGCCAAGTTATAAGCCCACAAAGGTGTAACTGGACTACTTCTTTAAAGTGACACCAGGCCCGGTGACCTTTGGGACATGGTTTGACCCCCTATAGAAATGTGCGATCATCATGAAACGTTCAGATCACTTACAACTCAATAGATTCTACCTTCCTGTAACGTTTCAGCCTGATTGGACCTTGTTTTCACACAAATGGACCCAGAATGATGTGAAATTGTGCTTCGTGCAACATAATTCTGGGTGACATTTACAAACCATAAGTGCTAATGACTCCATTCCTTTTTGTGGTTGTAGGGGCTGTTAATTGGAGTACACTAAAACAAGCCTGACCTCTCTAGGACATTCAGAAGCCAAGTTATAAGCCCACAAATGTGTAACTGGACTACTTCTTTAAATTGACACCAGATCCGGTGACCTTTGGGACATGGTTTGACCCCCTTAGGAAAGTGCTATCATCATGAAACGTTCAGATCACTTACAACTCAATAGATTCTACCTTCCTGTAACGTTTCAGCCTGATTGGACCTTGTTTTCACACAAATGAACCCAGAATGATGTGAAATTGTGCTTCGTGCAACATAATTCTGGGTGCCATTTACAAACCATAAGTGCTAATGACTCCATTCCTTTTTGTGGTTGTAGGGGCTGTTGATTGGAGTACACTAAATTAAACCTGATCTCTCTAGGACATTCAGAAGCCAAGTTATAAGCCCACAAATGTGTAACTGGACTACTTCTTTAAATTGACACCAGATCTGGTGACATTTGGGACATAGTTTGACCTCCTTAGGAAAGTGCTATCAGCATGAAACGTTCAGATCACTTACAACGCAATAGATTCTACCTTCCTGTAACGTTTCAGCCTGATTGGACCTTGTTTTCACACAAATGGACCCCGAATGATTTGAAATTGTGCTTCGTACAACATAATTCTGGATGCCATTTAAAAACCATAAGTGCTAATGACTCCAGTCCTTTTTGTGGTTGTAGGGGCTGTTGATTTGAGTACACTAAAACAAACCTGACCTCTTTAGGATATTCAGAAGCCAAGTTATAAGCCCACAAAGTTGTAACTGGACTACTTCTTTAAAGTGACACCAGGCCCGGTGACCTTTGGGACATGGTTTGACCCCCTTAGGAAAGTGCTATCAACATGAAACGTTCAGATCACTTACAACTCAATAGATTCTACCTTCTTGTAACGTTTCAGCCTGATTGGACCTTGTTTTCACACAAATGGACCGAGAATGATGTGAAATTGTGCTTCGTGCAACATAATTCTGGCTGCCATTTACAACCCATAAGTGCTAATGACTCCATTCCTTTTTGTGGTTGTAGGGGCTGTTGATTGGAGTACACTAAAACAAACCTGATCTCTCTAGGACATTCAGAAGCCAAGTTATAAGCTCACAAATGTGTAACTGGACTACTTCTTTAAATTGACACCAGATCCGGTGACCTTTGGGACATGGTTTGACCCCCTTAGGAAAGTGCTATCATCATGAAACGTTCAGATCACTTACAACTCAATAGATTCTACCTTCCTGTAACGTTTCAGCCTGATTGGACCTTGTTTTCACACAAATGAACCCAGAATGATGTGAAATTGTGCTTCGTGCAACATAATTCTGGGTGCCATTTAAAAACCATAAGTGCTAATGACTCCATTCCTTTTTGTGGTTGTAGAGGCTGTTGATTGGAGTACACTAAAACAAACCTGACCTCTTTAAGATATTCAGAAGCCAAGTTATAAGCCCACAAAGGTGTAACTGGACTACTTCTTTAAAGTGACACCAGGCCCGGTGACCTTTTTGGAAATGGTTTGTCCCCCTATAGGAAAGTGCGATCATCATGAAACGTTCAGATCACTTACAACTCAATAGATTCTACCTTCTTGTAGCGTTTCAGCCTGATTGGACCTTGTTTACACACAAATGGACCCAGAATGATGTGAAATTGTGCTTCGTGCAACATAATTCTGGGTGCCATTTACAAACCATAAGTGCTAATGACTCCATTCCTTTTTGTGGTTGTAGGGGCTGTTGATTGGAGTACACTAAAACAAGCCTGACCTCTCTAGGACATTCAGAAGCCAAGTTATAAGCCCACAAATGTGTAACTGGACTACTTCTTTAAATTGACACCAGATCCGGTGACCTTTGGGACATGGTTTGACCCCCTTAGGAAAGTGCTATCATCATGAAACGTTCAGATCACTTACAACTCAATAGATTCTACCTTCCTGTAACGTTTCAGCCTGATTGGACCTTGTTTTCACACAAATGAACCCAGAATGATGTGAAATTGTGCTTCGTGCAACATTATTCTGGGTGCCATTTAAAAACCATAAGTGCTAATGACTCCAATCCTTTTTGTGGTTGTAGGGGCTGTTGATTGGAGTACACTAAAACAAACCTGATCTCACTAGGACATTCAGAAGCCAAGTTATAAGCCCACAAATGTGTAACTGGACTACTTCTTTAAATTGACACCAGATCCGGTGACCTTTGGGACATGATTTGACCCCCTTAGGAAAGTGCTATCATCATGAAACGTTCAGATCACTTACAACTCAGTAGATTCTACCGTCTTGTAACGTTTCAGCCTGATTGGACCTTGTTTTCACACAAATGAACCCAGAATTATGTGAAATTGTGCTTCGTGCAACATAATTCTGGGTTCCATTTAAAAACCATAAGTGCTAATGACGCCATTCCTTTTTGGGGTAATGGGGGCTGTTAACTGGAGTACTCTAAAACAAACCTGACCTCTTTAGGATATTCAGAAGCCAAGTTATAAGCCCACAAAGGTGTAACTGGACTACTTCTTTAAAGTGACACCAGGCCCGGTGACCTTTGGGACATGGTTTGACCCCCTATAGGATTGTGCGATCATCCTGAAAAGTTCAGATCACTTACAACTCAATAGATTCTACCTTCTTGTAACGTTTCAGCCTGATTGGACCTTGTTTTCACACAAATGGACCCTGAATGATGTGAAATTGTGCTTCGTGCAACATAATTCTGGGTGCCATTTACAAACCATAAGTGCTAATGACTCCATTCCTTTTTGTGGTTGTAGGGGCTGTTGATTGGAGTACACTAAAACAAGCCTGACTTCTCTAGGACATTCAGAAGCCAAGTTATAAGCCCACAAATGTGTACCTGGACTACTTCTTTAAATTGACACCAGATCCGGTGACCTTTGGGACATGGTTTGACCCCCTTAGGAAAGTGCTATCATCATGAAACGTTCAGATCACTTACAACTCAATAGATTCTACTTTCCTGTAACGTTTCAGCATGATTGGACCTTGTTTTCACACAAATGAACCCAGAATGATGTGAAATTGTGCTTCGTGCAACATTATTCTGGGTGCCATTTAAAAACCATAAGTGCTAATGACTCCATTCCTTTTTGTGGTTGTAGGGGCTGTTGATTGGAGTACACTAAAACAAACCTGATCTCACTAGGACATTCAGAAGCCAAGTTATAAGCCCACAAATGTGTAACTGGACTACTTCTTTAAATTGACACCAGATCCGGTGACCTTTGGGACATTATTTGACCCCCTTAGGAAAGTGATATCATCATGAAACGTTCAGATCACTTACAACTCACTAGATTCTACCGTCTTGTAACGTTTCAGCCTGATTGGACCTTGTTTTCACACAAATGGACCCAGAATGATGTGAAATTGTGCTTCGTGCAACATAATTCTGGGTGCCATTTACAAACCATAAGTGCTAATGACTCCATTCCTTTTTGTGGTTGTAGGGGCTGTTGATTGGAGTACACTAAAACAAGCCTGACCTCTCTAGGACATTCAGAAGCCAAGTTATAAGCCCACAAATGTGTAACTGGACTACTTCTTTAAATTGACACCAGATCCGGTGACCTTTGGGACATGGTTTGACCCCCTATAGGAATTTGCTATCATCATGAAACGTTCAGATCACTTACAACTCAATAGATTCTACCTTCCTGTAACGTTTCAGCCTGATTGGACCTTGTTTTCACACAAATTGACCCAGAATGATGTGAAATTGTGCTTCGTTCAACATAATTCTGGGTGCCATTTACAAACCATAAGGGCTAATGACTCCATTCCTTTTTGTGGTTGTAGAGGCTGTTGAGTGGAGTACACTAAAACAAACCTGACCTCTTTAGGATATTCAGAAGCCAAGTTATTAGCTCAAAAAGGTGTAACTGGACTACTTCTTTAAAGTGACACCAGGCTCGGTGACCTTTGGGACATGGTTTGACCCCCTATAGGAATATGCGATCATCATTAAACGTTCAGATCACTTACAACTCAATAGATTCTACCTTCTTGTAACGTTTCAGCCTGATTGGACCTTGTTTTCACACAAATGGACCCAGAATGATGTGAAATTGTGCTTCGTGCAGCATAATTCTGGGTGCCATTTACAAACCATAAGTGCTAATGACTCCATTCCTTTTTGTGGTTGTAGGGGCTGTTGATTGGAGTACACTAAAACAAACCTGATCTCTCTAGGACATTCAGAAGCCAAGTTATAAGCCCACAAATGTTTAACTGGACTACTTCTTTAAATTGACACCAGATCCGGTGACCTTTGGGACATGGTTTGACCCCCTTTGGAATGTGCGATCATCATGAAACGTTCAGATCACTTACAACTCAATAGATTCTACCTTCCTGTAACGTTTCAGCCTGATTGGACCTTGTTTTCACACAAATGAACCCAGAATGATGTGAAATTGTGCTTCGTGCAACATAATTCTGGGTGCCATTTAAAAACCATAAGTGCTAATGACTCCAGTCCTTTTTGTGGTTGTAGGGGCTGTTGATTGGAGTACACTAAAACAAACCTGACCTCTTTAGGATATTCAGAAGCCAAGTTATAAGCCCACAAAGTTGTTACTGGACTACTTCTTTAAAGTGACACCATGCCCGGTGACCTTTGGGACATGGTTTGACCCCCTATAGGAATGTGCGATCATCATGAAACGTTCAGATCACTTACAACTCAATAGATTCTACCTTCTTGTAACGTTTCAGCCTGATTGGACCTTGTTTTCACACAAATGGACCCAGAATGATGTGAAATTGTGCTTCGTGCAACATAATTCTGGGTGCCATTTACAAACCATAAGTGCTAATGACTCCATTTCTTTTTGTGGTTGTAGGGGCTGTTGATTGGAGTACACTAAACCAAACCTGATCTCTCTAGGACATTCAGAAGCCAAGTTATAAGCCCACAAATGTGTAACTGGACTACTTCTTTAAATTGACACCAGATCTGGTGACATTTTGGGACATGGTTTGACCCCCTTAGGAAAGTGCTATCATCATGAAACGTTCAGATCACTTACAACTCAATAGATTCTACCTTCCTGTAACGTTTCAGCCTGATTGGACCTTGTTTTCACACAAATGAACCCAGAATGATGTGAAATTGTGCTTCGTGCAACATAATTCTGGGTGCCATTTAAAAACCATAAGTGCTAATGACTCCATTCCTTTTTGTGGTTGTAGGGGCTGTTAATTGGAGTACTCTAAAACAAACCTGACCTCTCTAGGATATTCAGAAGCCAAGTTATAAGCCCACAAATGTGTAACTGGACTACTTCTTTAAAGTGACACCAGATCCGGTGACCTTTGGGACATGGTTTGACCCCCAATAGGAATGTGCGATCATCATGAAACGTTCAGATCACTTACAACTCAATATATTCTACCTTCTTGTAACGTTTCAGCCTGATTGGACCTTTTTTTCACACAAATGAACCCAGAATGATGTGAAATTGTGCTTCGTGCAACATAATTCTGGGTGCCATTTAAAAACCATAAGTGCTAATGACTCCATTCCTTTTTGTGGTTGTAGGGGCTGTTGGTTGGAGTACACTAAAACAAGCCTGACCTCTCTAGGACATTCAGAAGCCAAGTTATAAGCCCACAAATGTGTAACTGGACTACTTCTTTAAATTGACACCAGATCCGGTGACCTTTGGGACATGGTTTGACCCCCTTAGGAAAGTGCTATCACAATGAAACGTTCAGATCACTTACAACTCAATAGATTCTACCTTCCTGTAACGTTTCAGCCTGATTGGACCTTGTTTTCACACAAATGAACCCAGAATGATGTGAAATTGTGCTTCGTGCAACATAATTCTGGGTGCCATTTAAAAACCATAAGTGCTAATGACTCCAGTCCTTTTTGTGGTTGTAGGGGCTGTTGATTGGAGTACACTATAACAAACCTGACCTCTTTAGGATATTCAGAAGCCAAGTTATAAGCCCACAAAGTTGTAACTGGACTACTTCTTTAAAGTGACACCAGGCCCGGTGACCTTTGGAACATGGTTTGACCCCCTTAGGAAAGTGCTATCATCATGAAACGTTCGGATCACTTACAACTCAATAGATTCTACCTTCTTGTAACGTTTCAGCCTGATTGGACCTTGTTTTCACACAAATTGACCGAGAATGATGTGAAATTGTGCTTCGTGCAACATAATTCTGGCTGCCATTTACAAACCATAAGTGCTAATGACTCCCTTCCTTTTTGTGGTTGTAGGGGCTGTTGATTGGAGTACACTAAAACAAACCTGATCTCTCTAGGAAATTCAGAAGCCAAGTTATAAGCTCACAAATGTGTAACTGGACTACTTCTTTAAATTGACACCAGATCCGGTTACCTTTGGGACATGGTTTGACCCCCTTAGGAAAGTGCTATCATCATGAAACGTTCAGATCACTTACAGCTCAATAGATTCTACCTTCCTGTAACGTTTCAGCCTGATTGGACCTTGTTTTCACACAAATGAACCCAGAATGATGTGAAATTGTGCTTCGTGCAACATAATTCTGGGTGCCATTTAAAAACCATAAGTGCTAATGACTCCATTTCTTTTTGTGGTTGTAGGGGCTGTTGATTGGAGTACACTAAACCAAACCTGATCTCTCTAGGACATTCAGAAGCCAAGTTATAAGCCCACAAATGTGTAACTGGACTACTTCTTTAAATTGACACCAGATCTGGTGACATTTTGGGACATGGTTTGACCCCCTTAGGAAAGTGCTATCATCATGAAACGTTCAGATCACTTACAACTCAATAGATTCTACCTTCCTGTAACGTTTCAGCCTGATTGGACCTTGTTTTCACACAAATGAACCCAGAATGATGTGAAATTGTGCTTCGTGCAACATAATTCTGGGTGCCATTTAAAAACCATAAGTGCTAATGACTCCATTCCTTTTTGTGGTTGTAGGGGCTGTTAATTGGAGTACTCTAAAACAAACCTGACCTCTCTAGGATATTCAGAAGCCAAGTTATAAGCCCACAAATGTGTAACTGGACTACTTCTTTAAAGTGACACCAGATCCGGTGACCTTTGGGACATGGTTTGACCCCCAATAGGAATGTGCGATCATCATGAAACGTTCAGATCACTTACAACTCAATATATTCTACCTTCTTGTAACGTTTCAGCCTGATTGGACCTTTTTTTCACACAAATGGACCCAGAATGATGTGAAATTGTGCTTCGTGCAACATAATTCTGGGTGCCATTTATAAACCATAAGTGCTAATGACTCCCTTCCTTTTTGTGGTTGTAGGGGCTGTTGATTGGAGTACACTAAAACAAACCTGATCTCTCTAGGAAATTCAGAAGCCAAGTTATAAGCCCACAAATGTGTAACTGGACTACTTCTTTAAATTGACACCAGATCCGGTGACCTTTGGGACATGGTTTGACCCCCTTAGGAAAGTGCTATCATCATGAAACGTTCAGATCACTTACAACTCAATAGATTCTACCTTCCTGTAACGTTTCAGCCTGATTGGACCTTGTTTTCACACAAATGAACCCAGAATGATGTGAAATTGTGCTTCGTGCAACATAATTCTGGGTGCCATTTAAAAACCATAAGTGCTAATGACTCCATTCCTTTTTGTGGTTGTAGGGGCTGTTGGTTGGAGTACACTAAAACAAGCCTGACCTCTCTAGGACATTCAGAAGCCAAGTTATAAGCCCACAAATGTGTAACTGGACTACTTCTTTAAATTGACACCAGATCCGGTGACCTTTGGGACATGGTTTGACCCCCTTAGGAAAGTGCTATCATCATGAAACGTTCAGATCACTTACAACTCAATAGATTCTACCTTCCTGTAACGTTTCAGCCTGATTGGACCTTGTTTTCACACAAATGAACCCAGAATGATGTGAAATTGTGCTTCGTGCAACATAATTCTGGGTGCCATTTAAAAACCATAAGTGCTAATGACTCCAGTCCTTTTTGTGGTTGTAGGGGCTGTTGATTGGAGTACACTATAACAAACCTGACCTCTTTAGGATATTCAGAAGCCAAGTTATAAGCCCACAAAGTTGTAACTGGACTACTTCTTTAAAGTGACGCCAGGCCCGGTGACCTTTGGGACATGGTTTGACCCCCTTAGGAAAGTGCTATCATCATGAAACGTTCGGATCACTTACAACTCAATAGATTCTACCTTCTTGTAACGTTTCAGCCTGATTGGACCTTGTTTTCACACAAATTGACCGAGAATGATGTGAAATTGTGCTTCGTGCAACATAATTCTGGCTGCCATTTACAAACCATAAGTGCTAATGACTCCCTTCCTTTTTGTGGTTGTAGGGGCTGTTGATTGGAGTACACTAAAACAAACCTGATCTCTCTAGGAAATTCAGAAGCCAAGTTATAAGCTCACAAATGTGTAACTGGACTACTTCTTTAAATTGACACCAGATCCGGTTACCTTTGGGACATGGTTTGACCCCCTTAGGAAAGTGCTATCATCATGAAACGTTCAGATCACTTACAGCTCAATAGATTCTACCTTCCTGTAACGTTTCAGCCTGATTGGACCTTGTTTTCACACAAATGAACCCAGAATGATGTGAAATTGTGCTTCGTGCAACATAATTCTGGGTGCCATTTAAAAACCATAAGTGCTAATGACTCCATTCCTTTTTGTGGTTGTAGAGGCTGTTGATTGGAGTACACTAAAACAAACCTGACCTCTTTAAGATATTCAGAAGCCAAGTTATAAGCCCACAAAGGTGTAACTGGACTACTTCTTTAAAGTAACACCAGGCCCGGTGACCTTTTTGGAAATGGTTTGACCCCCTATAGGAAAGTGCGATCATCATGAAACGTTCAGATCACTTACAACTCAATAGATTCTACCTTCTTGTAGCGTTTCAGCCTGATTGGACCTTGTTTACACACAAATGGACCCAGAATGATGTGAAATTGTGCTTCGTGCAACATAATTCTGGGTGCCATTTACAAACCATAAGTGCTAATGACTCCATTCCTTTTTGTGGTTGTAGGGGCTGTTGGTTGGAGTACACTAAAACAAACCTGATCTCTCTAGGACATTCAGAAGCCAAGTTATAAGCCCACAAATGTGTAACTGGACTACTTCTTTAAATTGACACCAGATCCGGTGACCTTTGGGACATGGTTTGACCCCCTTAGGAAAGTGCTATCACCTTGAAACGTTCAGATCACTTACAACTCCATAGATTCTACCGTCCTGTGATGTTTTAGCCTGATTGGACCTTGTTTTCACACAGAATGATGTGAAATTGTGCTTCGTGCAACATAATTCTGGGTGCCATTTAAAAACCATAAGTGCTAATGACTCCATTCCTTTTTGGGGTAATAAGGGCTGTTGATTGGAGTACACTAAGACAAACCTGACCTCTCTGAGACATTCAGAAGCTAAGTAATAAGCCCCCAAATGTGTGTTTGGAACCCCGCCTTCAAGGAACAAGTGATCCGGTGACCTTTATGACCTGATTTGACGCCCTTAGGAATCTGCTATCATCATGAAATCACAGGAATCATTTACAACTCAATAGATTCTACTTTTCTGTGACATTTCAGCCTGATTGAAGCTTTTTTCTGTGAAATGGACCCGGAATGATGTGAAATTGTGCTTTGTGCAACATAATTCTGGGTGCCATTTAAAAACCATAAGTGCTAATGACTCCATTCCTTTTTGTGGTTGTAGGGGCTGTTGATTGGAGTACACTAAAACAAACCTAACCTCTCTAGGCCATTCAGAAGCCAAGTTATAAGCCCACAAAGGTGTAACTGGACTACTTCTTTAAAGTGACACCAGGCCCGGTGACCTTTGGGACATGGTTTGACCCCCTTAGGAAAGTGCTATCATCATGAAACGTTCAGATCACTTACAACTCAATAGATTCTACCTTCCTGTAACGTTTCAGCATGATTGGACCTTGTTTTCACACAAATGGACCCAGAATGAAGTGAAATTGTGCTTCGTGCAACATAATTCTGGGTGCCATTTACAAACCATAAGTGCTAATGACTCCCTTCCTTTTTGTGGTTGTAGGGGCTGTTGATTGGAGTACACTAAAACAAACCTGATCTCTCTAGGAAATTCAGAAGCCAAGTTATAAGCCCACAAATGTGTAACTGGACTACTTCTTTAAATTGACACCAGATCCGGTGACCTTTGGGACATGGTTTGACCCCCTTAGGAAAGTGCTATCATCATGAAACGTTCAGATCACTTACAACTCAATAGATTCTACCTTCCTGTAACGTTTCAGCCTGATTGGACCTTGTTTTCACACAAATGAACCCAGAATGATGTGAAATTGTGCTTCGTGCAACATAATTCTGGGTGCCATTTAAAAACCATAAGTGCTAATGACTCCATTCCTTTTTGTGGTTGTAGGGGCTGTTGGTTGGAGTACACTAAAACAAGCCTGACCTCTCTAGGACATTCAGAAGCCAAGTTATAAGCCCACAAATGTGTAACTGGACTACTTCTTTAAATTGACACCAGATCCGGTGACCTTTGGGACATGGTTTGACCCCCTTAGGAAAGTGCTATCATCATGAAACGTTCGGATCACTTACAACTCAATAGATTCTACCTTCTTGTAACGTTTCAGCCTGATTGGACCTTGTTTTCACACAAATTGACCGAGAATGATGTGAAATTGTGCTTCGTGCAACATAATTCTGGCTGCCATTTACAAACCATAAGTGCTAATGACTCCCTTCCTTTTTGTGGTTGTAGGGGCTGTTGATTGGAGTACACTAAAACAAACCTGATCTCTCTAGGAAATTCAGAAGCCAAGTTATAAGCTCACAAATGTGTAACTGGACTACTTCTTTAAATTGACACCAGATCCGGTTACCTTTGGGACATGGTTTGACCCCCTTAGGAAAGTGCTATCATCATGAAACGTTCAGATCACTTACAGCTCAATAGATTCTACCTTCCTGTAACGTTTCAGCCTGATTGGACCTTGTTTTCACACAAATGAACCCAGAATGATGTGAAATTGTGCTTCGTGCAACATAATTCTGGGTGCCATTTAAAAACCATAAGTGCTAATGACTCCATTCCTTTTTGTGGTTGTAGAGGCTGTTGATTGGAGTACACTAAAACAAACCTGACCTCTTTAAGATATTCAGAAGCCAAGTTATAAGCCCACAAAGGTGTAACTGGACTACTTCTTTAAAGTAACACCAGGCCCGGTGACCTTTTTGGAAATGGTTTGACCCCCTATAGGAAAGTGCGATCATCATGAAACGTTCAGATCACTTACAACTCAATAGATTCTACCTTCTTGTAGCGTTTCAGCCTGATTGGACCTTGTTTACACACAAATGGACCCAGAATGATGTGAAATTGTGCTTCGTGCAACATAATTCTGGGTGCCATTTACAAACCATAAGTGCTAATGACTCCATTCCTTTTTGTGGTTGTAGGGGCTGTTGGTTGGAGTACACTAAAACAAACCTGATCTCTCTAGGACATTCAGAAGCCAAGTTATAAGCCCACAAATGTGTAACTGGACTACTTCTTTAAATTGACACCAGATCCGGTGACCTTTGGGACATGGTTTGACCCCCTTAGGAAAGTGCTATCACCTTGAAACGTTCAGATCACTTACAACTCCATAGATTCTACCGTCCTGTGATGTTTTAGCCTGATTGGACCTTGTTTTCACACAGAATGATGTGAAATTGTGCTTCGTGCAACATAATTCTGGGTGCCATTTAAAAACCATAAGTGCTAATGACTCCATTCCTTTTTGGGGTAATAAGGGCTGTTGATTGGAGTACACTAAGACAAACCTGACCTCTCTGAGACATTCAGAAGCTAAGTAATAAGCCCCCAAATGTGTGTTTGGAACCCCGCCTTCAAGGAACAAGTGATCCGGTGACCTTTATGACCTGATTTGACGCCCTTAGGAATCTGCTATCATCATGAAATCACAGGAATCATTTACAACTCAATAGATTCTACTTTTCTGTGACATTTCAGCCTGATTGAAGCTTTTTTCTGTGAAATGGACCCGGAATGATGTGAAATTGTGCTTTGTGCAACATAATTCTGGGTGCCATTTAAAAACCATAAGTGCTAATGACTCCATTCCTTTTTGTGGTTGTAGGGGCTGTTGATTGGAGTACACTAAAACAAACCTAACCTCTCTAGGCCATTCAGAAGCCAAGTTATAAGCCCACAAAGGTGTAACTGGACTACTTCTTTAAAGTGACACCAGGCCCGGTGACCTTTGGGACATGGTTTGACCCCCTTAGGAAAGTGCTATCATCATGAAACGTTCAGATCACTTACAACTCAATAGATTCTACCTTCCTGTAACGTTTCAGCATGATTGGACCTTGTTTTCACACAAATGGACCCAGAATGAAGTGAAATTGTGCTTCGTGCAACATAATTCTGGGTGCCATTTACAAACCATAAGTGCTAATGACTCCATTCCTTTTTGTGGTTGTAGGGGCTGTTGATTGGAGTACACTAAAACAAACCTGATCTCTCTAGAACATTCAGAAGCCAAGTTATAAGCCCACAAATGTGTCATTGGACTACTTCTTTAAAAATTGACACCAGATCCGGTGACATTTTGGGACATGGTTTGACCCCCTATAGGAATGTGCGATCATCATGAAACGTTCAGATCACTTACAACTCAATAGATTCTACCTTCTTGTAACGTTTCAGCCTGATTGGACCTTGTTTTCACACAAATGGACCCAGAATGATGTGAAATTGTGCTTCGTGCAACATAATTCTGGGTGCCATTTACAAACCATAAAGGCTAATGACTCCATTTCTTTTTGTGGTTGTAGGGGCTGTTGATTGGAGTACACTAAACCAAACCTGATCTCTCTAGGACATTCAGAAGCCAAGTTATAAGACCACAAATGTGTAATTGGACTACTTCTTTAAATTGACACCAGATCCGGTGACATTTTGGGACATGGTTTGACCCCCTTAGGAAAGTGCTATCATCATGAAATGTTCAGATCACTTACAACTCAATAGATTCTACCTTCCTGTAACGTTTCAGCCTGATTGGACCTTGTTTTCACACAAATTAACCCAGAATGATGTGAAATTGTGCTTCGTGCAACATAATTCTGGGTGCCATTTAAAAACCATAAGTGCTAATGACTCCATTCCTTTTTGTGGTTGTAGGGGCTGTTGGTTGGAGTACACTAAAACAAGCCTGACCTCTCTAGGACATTCAGAAGCCAAGTTATAAGCCCACAAATGTGTAACTGGACTACTTCTTTAAATTGACACCAGATCCGGTGACCTTTGGGACATGGTTTGACCCCCTTAGGAAAGTGCTATCATCATGAAACGTTCAGATCACTTACAACTCAATAGATTCTACCTTCCTGTAACGTTTCAGCCTGATTGGACCTTGTTTTCACACAAATGAACCCAGAATGATGTGAAATTGTGCTTCGTGCAACATAATTCTGGGTGCCATTTAAAAACCATAAGTGCTAATGACTCCAGTCCTTTTTGTGGTTGTAGGGGCTGTTGATTGGAGTACACTATAACAAACCTGACCTCTTTAGGATATTCAGAAGCCAAGTTATAAGCCCACAAAGTTGTAACTGGACTACTTCTTTAAAGTGACGCCAGGCCCGGTGACCTTTGGGACATGGTTTGACCCCCTTAGGAAAGTGCTATCATCATGAAACGTTCGGATCACTTACAACTCAATAGATTCTACCTTCTTGTAACGTTTCAGCCTGATTGGACCTTGTTTTCACACAAATTGACCGAGAATGATGTGAAATTGTGCTTCGTGCAACATAATTCTGGCTGCCATTTACAAACCATAAGTGCTAATGACTCCCTTCCTTTTTGTGGTTGTAGGGGCTGTTGATTGGAGTACACTAAAACAAACCTGATCTCTCTAGGAAATTCAGAAGCCAAGTTATAAGCTCACAAATGTGTAACTGGACTACTTCTTTAAATTGACACCAGATCCGGTTACCTTTGGGACATGGTTTGACCCCCTTAGGAAAGTGCTATCATCATGAAACGTTCAGATCACTTACAGCTCAATAGATTCTACCTTCCTGTAACGTTTCAGCCTGATTGGACCTTGTTTTCACACAAATGAACCCAGAATGATGTGAAATTGTGCTTCGTGCAACATAATTCTGGGTGCCATTTAAAAACCATAAGTGCTAATGACTCCATTCCTTTTTGTGGTTGTAGAGGCTGTTGATTGGAGTACACTAAAACAAACCTGACCTCTTTAAGATATTCAGAAGCCAAGTTATAAGCCCACAAAGGTGTAACTGGACTACTTCTTTAAAGTAACACCAGGCCCGGTGACCTTTTTGGAAATGGTTTGACCCCCTATAGGAAAGTGCGATCATCATGAAACGTTCAGATCACTTACAACTCAATAGATTCTACCTTCTTGTAGCGTTTCAGCCTGATTGGACCTTGTTTACACACAAATGGACCCAGAATGATGTGAAATTGTGCTTCGTGCAACATAATTCTGGGTGCCATTTACAAACCATAAGTGCTAATGACTCCATTCCTTTTTGTGGTTGTAGGGGCTGTTGGTTGGAGTACACTAAAACAAACCTGATCTCTCTAGGACATTCAGAAGCCAAGTTATAAGCCCACAAATGTGTAACTGGACTACTTCTTTAAATTGACACCAGATCCGGTGACCTTTGGGACATGGTTTGACCCCCTTAGGAAAGTGCTATCACCTTGAAACGTTCAGATCACTTACAACTCCATAGATTCTACCGTCCTGTGATGTTTTAGCCTGATTGGACCTTGTTTTCACACAGAATGATGTGAAATTGTGCTTCGTGCAACATAATTCTGGGTGCCATTTAAAAACCATAAGTGCTAATGACTCCATTCCTTTTTGGGGTAATAAGGGCTGTTGATTGGAGTACACTAAGACAAACCTGACCTCTCTGAGACATTCAGAAGCTAAGTAATAAGCCCCCAAATGTGTGTTTGGAACCCCGCCTTCAAGGAACAAGTGATCCGGTGACCTTTATGACCTGATTTGACGCCCTTAGGAATCTGCTATCATCATGAAATCACAGGAATCATTTACAACTCAATAGATTCTACTTTTCTGTGACATTTCAGCCTGATTGAAGCTTTTTTCTGTGAAATGGACCCGGAATGATGTGAAATTGTGCTTTGTGCAACATAATTCTGGGTGCCATTTAAAAACCATAAGTGCTAATGACTCCATTCCTTTTTGTGGTTGTAGGGGCTGTTGATTGGAGTACACTAAAACAAACCTAACCTCTCTAGGCCATTCAGAAGCCAAGTTATAAGCCCACAAAGGTGTAACTGGACTACTTCTTTAAAGTGACACCAGGCCCGGTGACCTTTGGGACATGGTTTGACCCCCTTAGGAAAGTGCTATCATCATGAAACGTTCAGATCACTTACAACTCAATAGATTCTACCTTCCTGTAACGTTTCAGCATGATTGGACCTTGTTTTCACACAAATGGACCCAGAATGAAGTGAAATTGTGCTTCGTGCAACATAATTCTGGGTGCCATTTACAAACCATAAGTGCTAATGACTCCATTCCTTTTTGTGGTTGTAGGGGCTGTTGATTGGAGTACACTAAAACAAACCTGATCTCTCTAGAACATTCAGAAGCCAAGTTATAAGCCCACAAATGTGTCATTGGACTACTTCTTTAAAAATTGACACCAGATCCGGTGACATTTTGGGACATGGTTTGACCCCCTATAGGAATGTGCGATCATCATGAAACGTTCAGATCACTTACAACTCAATAGATTCTACCTTCTTGTAACGTTTCAGCCTGATTGGACCTTGTTTTCACACAAATGGACCCAGAATGATGTGAAATTGTGCTTCGTGCAACATAATTCTGGGTGCCATTTACAAACCATAAAGGCTAATGACTCCATTTCTTTTTGTGGTTGTAGGGGCTGTTGATTGGAGTACACTAAACCAAACCTGATCTCTCTAGGACATTCAGAAGCCAAGTTATAAGACCACAAATGTGTAATTGGACTACTTCTTTAAATTGACACCAGATCCGGTGACATTTTGGGACATGGTTTGACCCCCTTAGGAAAGTGCTATCATCATGAAATGTTCAGATCACTTACAACTCAATAGATTCTACCTTCCTGTAACGTTTCAGCCTGATTGGACCTTGTTTTCACACAAATTAACCCAGAATGATGTGAAATTGTGCTTCGTGCAACATAATTCTGGGTGCCATTTAAAAACCATAAGTGCTAATGACTCCATTCCTTTTTGTGGTTGTAGGGGCTGTTAATTGGAGTACGCTAAAACAAACCTGACCTCTCTAGGATATTCAGAAGCCAAGTTATAAGCCCACAAATGTGTAACTGGACTACTTCTTTAAAGTGACACCAGATCCGGTGACCTTTGGGACATGGTTTTACCCCCAATAGGAATGTGCGATCATCATGAAACGTTCAGATCACTTACAACTCAATAGATTCTACCTTCTTGTAACGTTTCAGCCTGATTGGACCTTGTTTTCACACAAATGGACCCAGAATGGTGTGAAATTGTGCTTCGTGCAACATAATTCTGGGTGCCATTTATAAACCATAAGTGCTAATGACTCCCTTCCTTTTTGTGGTTGTAGGGGCTGTTGATTGGAGTACACTAAAACAAACCTGATCTCTCTAGGAAATTCAGAAGCCAAGTTATAAGCCCACAAATGTGTAACTGGACTACTTCTTTAAATTGACACCAGATCCAGTGACCTTTGGGACATGGTTTGACCCCCTTAGGAAAGTGCTATCATCATGAAACGTTCAGATCACTTACAACTCACTAGATTCTACCGTCTTGTAACGTTTCAGCCTGATTGGACCTTGTTTTCACACAAATGAACCCAGAATTATGTGAAATTGTGCTTCGTGCAACATAATTCTGGGTTCCATTTAAAAACCATAAGTGCTAATGACGCCATTCCTTTTTGGGGTAATGGGGGCTGTTAACTGGAGTACTCTAAAACAAACCTGACCTCTTTAGGATATTCAGAAGCCAAGTTATAAGCCCACAAAGGTGTAACTGGACTACTTCTTTAAAGTGACACCAGGCCCGGTGACCTTTGGGACATGGTTTGACCCCCTATAGGATTGTGCGATCATCATGAAAAGTTCAGATCACTTACAACTCAATAGATTCTACCTTCTTGTAACGTTTCAGCCTGATTGGACCTTGTTTTCACACAAATGGACCCTGAATGATGTGAAATTGTGCTTCGTGCAACATAATTCTGGGTGCCATTTACAAACCATAAGTGCTAATGACTCCATTCCTTTTTGTGGTTGTAGGGGCTGTTGATTGGAGTACACTAAAACAAGCCTGACTTCTCTAGGACATTCAGAAGCCAAGTTATAAGCCCACAAATGTGTAACTGGACTACTTCTTTAAATTGACACCTGATCCGGTGACCTTTGGGACATGGTTTGACCCCCTTAGGAAAGTGCTATCATCATGAAACGTTCAGATCACTTACAACTCAATAGATTCTACTTTCCTGTAACGTTTCAGCATGATTGGACCTTGTTTTCACACAAATGAACCCAGAATGATGTGAAATTGTGCTTCGTGCAACATTATTCTGGGTGCCATTTAAAAACCATAAGTGCTAATGACTCCATTCCTTTTTGTGGTTGTAGGGGCTGTTGATTGGAGTACACTAAAACAAACCTGATCTCACTAGGACATTCAGAAGCCAAGTTATAAGCCCACAAATGTGTAACTGGACTACTTCTTTAAATTGACACCAGATCCGGTGACCTTTGGGACATTATTTGACCCCCTTAGGAACGTGCTATCATCATGAAACGTTCAGATCACTTACAACTCACTAGATTCTACCGTCTTGTAACGTTTCAGCCTGATTGGACCTTGTTTTCACACAAATGAACCCAGAATTATGTGAAATTGTGCTTCGTGCAACATAATTCTGGGTTCCATTTAAAAACCATAAGTGCTAATGACGCCCTTCCTTTTTGGGGTAATGGGGGCTGTTAACTGGAGTACTCTAAAACAAACCTGACCTCTTTAGGATATTCAGAAGCCAAGTTATAAGCCCACAAAGGTGTAACTGGACTACTTCTTTAAAGTGACACCAGATCCGGTGACCTTTGGGACATGGGTTGACCCCCTATAGGATTGTGCGATCATCATGAAAAGTTCAGATCACTTACAACTCAATAGATTCTACCTTCTTGTAACGTTTCAGCCTGATTGGACCTTGTTTTCACACAAATGGACCCAGAATGATGTGAAATTGTGCTTCGTGCAACATAATTCTGGGTGCCATTTACAAACCATAAGTGCTAATGACTCCATTCCTTTTTGTGGTTGTAGGGGCTGTTGATTGGAGTACACTAAAACAAGCCTGACTTCTCTAGGACATTCAGAAGCCAAGTTATAAGCCCACAAATGTGTAACTGGACTACTTCTTTAAATTGACACCAGATCCGGTGACCTTTGGGACATGGTTTGACCCCCTTAGGAAAGTGCTTTCATCATGAAACGTTCAGATCACTTACAACTCAATAGATTCTACCTTCCTGTAACGATTCAGCATGATTGGGCCTTGTTTTCACACAAATGAACCCAGAATGATGTGAAATTGTGCTTCGTGCAACATAATTCTGGGTGCCATTTAAAAACCATAAGTGCTAATGACTCCATTCCTTTTTGTGGTTGTAGGGGCTGTTAATTGGAGTACGCTAAAACAAACCTGACCTCTCTAGGATATTCAGAAGCCAAGTTATAAGCCCACAAATGTGTAACTGGACTACTTCTTTAAAGTGACACCAGATCCGGTGACCTTTGGGACATGGTTTGACCCCCAATAGGAATGTGCGATCATCATGAAACGTTCAGATCACTTACAACTCAATAGATTCTACCTTCTTGTAACGTTTCAGCCTGATTGGACCTTGTTTTCACACAAATGGACCCAGAATGATGTGAAATTGTGCTTCATGCAACATAATTCTGGGTGCCATTTATAAACCATAAGTGCTAATGACTCCCTTCCTTTTTGTGGTTGTAGGGGCTGTTGATTGGAGTACACTAAAACAAACCTGATCTCTCTAGGAAATTCAGAAGCCAAGTTATAAGCCCACAAATGTGTAACTGGACTACTTCTTTAAATTGACACCAGATCCGGTGACCTTTGGGACATGGTTTGACCCCCTTAGGAAAGTGCTATCATCATGAAACGTTCAGATCACTTACAACTCAATAGATTCTACCTTCCTGTAACGTTTCAGCCTGATTGGACCTTGTTTTCACACAAATGAACCCAGAATGATGTGAAATTGTGCTTCGTGCAACAATATTCTGGGTGCCATTTAAAAACCATAAGTGCTAATGACTCCATTCCTTTTTGTGGTTGTAGGGGCTGTTGATTGGAGTACACTAAAACAAACCTGATCTCACTAGGACATTCAGAAGCCAAGTTATAAGCCCACAAATGTGTAACTGGACTACTTCTTTAAATTGACACCAGATCCGGTAACCTTTGGGACATGATTTGACCCCCTTAGGAAAGTGCTATCATCATGAAACGTTCAGATCACTTACAACTCACTAGATTCTACCGTCTTGTAACGTTTCATTCTGATTGGACCTTGTTTTCACACAAATGAACCCAGAATTATGTGAAATTGTGCTTCGTGCAACATAAATCTGGGTTCCATTTAAAAACCATAAGTGCTAATGACGCCATTCCTTTTTGGGGTAATGGGGGCTGTTAACTGGAGTACTCTAAAACAAACCTGACCTCTTTAGGATATTCAGAAGCCAAGTTATAAGCCCACAAAGGTGTAACTGGACTACTTCTTTAAAGTGACACCAGGCCCGGTGACCGTTGGGGCATGGTTTCACCCCCTATAGGATTGTGCGATCATCATGAAAAGTTCAGATCACTTACAACTCAATAGATTCGACCTTCTTGTAACGTTTCAGCCTGATTGGACCTTGTTTTCACACAAATGGACCCAGAATGATGTGAAATTGTGCTTCGTGCAACATAATTCTGGGTGCCATTTACAAACCATGAGTGCTAATGACTCCATTCCTTTTTGTGGTTGTAGGGGCTGTTGATTGGAGTACACTAAAACAAGCCTGACTTCTCTAGGACATTCAGAAGCCAAGTTATAAGCACACAAATGTGTAACTGGACTACTTCTTTAAATTGACACCAGATCCGGTGACCTTTGGGACATGGTTTGACCCCCTTAGGAAAGTGCTATCATCATGAAACGTTCAGATCACTTACAACTCAATAGATTCTACCTTCCTGTAACGTTTCAGCATGATTGGACCTTGTTTTCACACAAATGAACCCAGAATGATGTGAAATTGTGCTTCGTGCAACATAATTCTGGGTGCCATTTACAAACCATAAGTGCTAATGACTCCATTCCTTTTTGTGGTTGTAGGGGCTGTTTATTGGAGTACAAGAAAGACGCGCCCCGAGGAGTGTCTTGCCACATGTCACCACTGGGTCTGACTGAGCGCCTCCAGGAGAGAGGCCCAGGCAAGACGCGCCCCGAGGAGCGTCAGGCCACATGTCACTACTCAGTCTGACTGAGCCCCTCCAGGAGAGAGGCCCAAGCAAGACGCGCCCCGAGAAGCGTCTTGCCACGTGTCAACACTGGGTCTGATTGAGGGCCTTCTGGAGAGAGGCCCAAGCAAGACGCACCACGAGGAGCGTCTTGCCACATGTCAACAATGGGTCTTACTGAGGGCCTCCAGGAGAGAAGCCCAAGCAAGACGCGCCCCGAGGAGCTTCTTGCCACATGTCAGCACTCGGTCTGACTGAGCGCCTCCAGGAGAGAAGCCCAAGCAAGACGCGCCCAGAGGAGCGTCTTGCCACATGTCAACACTGGGTCTGACTGAGCGCCTCCAGGAGAGAGGCCCAAGCAAGACACGCCCCGAGGAGCGTCTTGACACATGTCAACACTGGGTCTGACTGAGCGCCTCCAGGAGAGAGGCCCAAGCAAGACGCGCCCCGAGGAGCTTCTTGCCACGTGTCACCACTGGGTCTGACTGAGCGCCTCCAGGAGAGAGGCCCAAGCAAGACGCGCCCCGAGGAGCGTCTTGCCACGTGTCACCACTGGGTCTGATTGAGCGCCTCCAGGAGAGAGGCCCCAGCAAGACCGGTCAGGCCTGCATTGTACACATCAGAGACATGATGTTCTTTCACAGAACTGAGGTTGTTCATTACTAAATGACTTTTACAGGAATATTGTTATTATACTATTCAACAGGTTGATCATAATAATGTGTATTAAACCCACAACCTAGCACTGAGGACAGAGGGACTTTATTTAAATTAGTACTTAATGGAAACGATACATAATGATACACAAGAGCCATGTCATACATTCAGCCTAGGAATAGTAGCATTGTGCACTATTAAAAATATACACATCAATTGCTCGAATCCCATTGTTGCAAAGTAAAACTCTAATAAAACTCTAGTCTGACATCAACAGAGAAGACTTAGTGTATGCACTACAAATACAGCATTAGGATTTCGAGTGGACCGTGCACCTTGTGAACCATCAGAGGCTTATGACGCAACATATCTTCCAGTTGCTATTAGACAAGTTATAATTCTCGACCATTTTTCGGAACTGGTTTCTTGGGTCCGTGAGTAAATGCCAAATGAGATGATAGTCCTTAAGTAAGTTCCTTGCGATCCCATGTCACGCTCTTGCCCATCAGCCGGTGAACGCTGAGACGGAACTCGATGAGAGCGATGTATTTTTTAAGTGCTCCGAATGTACTTCTAACAAGCGTGCGATTCACTTCGTGAGTAAACCGCAGCTGCAGCTGATTCAAATAGTCGAGCCAACTTTCTACATCACAATATTCGTTTTGTAGTTAGTCGAGTTACCTTTTGTGTGGCGCATGCACGGGTCGTTAGCGTCCAGCTCCCAGCTTAGAGAGTCCTGTATTGACACAGACGTCAATACATCTCGATGTCATGCAACACACAAAGTCTGTCGCATACAGGTGGGTTAACACATGTACGATACCTTTTGTGTGGCGCATGCACGGGTCGTTAGCGTCCAGCTCCCGGCTTATAGAGAGTCCTGTATTGACACAGACGTCAATACATCTCGATGTCATGCAACACACAAAGTCTGTCGCATACAGGTGGGTTAACACACATGTACGATGTGTGCGATGGCACGCCCAGTTTACAATGGGACACGACGATGATCATTGTTAACCAAACTCTTGTTTCTCACGACAGGTGGTAGCGTTGTCTCCTGCACCTGGTCTTCGTGCACAGAGGGTGCTGTAATGTGCTCGTCATAGTCGCGATCGTTGTCACTCGAATCCGTTGTTCTCACGACAGGTGGTAGCGTTGTCTCCTGCATGTTGTCTTCGCGTGCGGCAAGCGTTGTGCTGTGCTCGTTATAATGGTTGTCTTCGTACAAAGGGGGTGTTGAATACTCCTTCGCGAGTAGTGTAGGAGGTGGTGTGATGGGACGTATCTCAGAGGCGTTATGTGAGCGTACCACCATGGCCTGAGCAACTGCGACTACTGAGAGTACACCCAGTACAGACAGCGAGATCATTTTTTTACTTGGGTGTTGTACGTGTGGGTACAGCCGCTTTAATGGCAGTGAGAGCAAGTGGTCAAATGTATTTATAGGTCACTAGCAGAAACTAAGGCACGTGGTCAGAGTGTAATCGTAACCACCGTATCTCTTGTCATAATTTAATTAACATAGAAATCAGAAACGGGCATGTCAGGATAGACATCGCGAGTGATAATGCGGCCAGTATCTGTGTGCGCTTGAGAGCACCTTGTTGTTCTACTGTGGTGCCCACGCCGCCGGGTCTGTAAATGTCATCGACCTTCTTTATATACGCATACGCTAAAGACCGTATATTCTCTATGGATTTGAACACGTCCTTTGTTTTGCGTAACACTTGAGCTGTCTCGAGCGTGATTTTGTGAGTGTACGCCAGTGTTTCGCGTGCACCGAGGTCCGAAAGGGTGTGCGCTACAACTATTAACCTTGGTTTGGGAGTGTGGCGAAACGCTCGCTCCGCTGTAATGGGCAGATGCAATGTTATCACCTGGTACTTTTCGTTAGTCGGGTCGTAACACACCGGTCCGTGACTCGGACCGTCACATTGTATGGGGCACAGTAAGGACAACACGCCACCGACCGTGACTTCGCACTCGACCGCGGTGGTGTTGTCGATTTGCAAAGGATCACATACGCCTCTAAAGTCGCAATGAGGCACATTGTAGTCGACGCGACCGTCGGTCACCATAGCTTTCGTCAGCCAACACACTCGATTGCCCTTCGAAACATCGGCGATCAACGTGAGCGTAGAGGTCGCTGTCGCTTTACTGTACGCCAGGATATCCGTGTGTGAGTGCACGCTCGACGTCGATTGACAACCGGTCATGTCAGACCTGATCAGACCTTCCGAACACATGACCATTAGTTGTTGTGCGGCCGAGAGTATCGCGATCATACCGTTGAGATGTGTAGAAAGCACGTACACGCCAGCCTTCCACGTTTCCAAAGTTTCCAGCAATCTAGAGGGACTTGTCTTAGCGCGCACGGCTGTGCTGAATTTGCGTTGGGTAGACACAACGGCTTCTACCTCGCTTAGGATCTTGTGGGCTCATGTACTCGTGGTAGGCCAAGACGTGTATAGTCGAGCGCGGTGACGCCCCGAACACTTGACCCGGTTTTGTTGTGGCGATATGCGTGTCCAGTAATGCGGCAAAGTCCGCGTGTCTAGCGTGTATTGATTTTACAGCTCGCTCATACCCCAACAGTACGGTCCGTAGAAGTTCGTTCACTTGTTTCCATGCGCTCGTGGAACACAGGACATCGCAACCTCTGTGATAATCAAGTAAAGCGTCACACACCAGCTGCTTGCACGTTGTAAATACAATCGGTAGTAACTTCTTACTCCACTCTATGTTGAACTCGTATAGTATGTATATGGGCGGTTGCGGCGGTTTGCGCATTTTCTATCTACCCTCCGCTAATATGACTCTGTGGTCTGTCTCCTGAGATGGTGCGGTTGGAACTTGCGAGAGTGCACTATGGACGGTCAGCGTTTCCATTTCGTCAACTGTGCCATTTTCAGCCGCTGGCAAACGGCCGTCGACGGTCGATGCGAGACACCAACATAACGTTAGACCGCGACCCTCATGCCAGTTTTCTGTAGTACTGGTTGTAGTTTCTGGTGCACACTCGATACGCCATTACGATCACAATTACGTTGATTAATAAATCCAGTGTTGTAGCGACTGCAGCCAGCGCCGTCGCGCAACTCGTGTCGGTGTTATCTCTCGATACTTTCGTTGGTATTCAAGCGTATGCAGAATCTACGGATCTGGTGAAGTTGCTTGTCACTAGCTTGCGCACGTTTGATATGGCACTTTGCGCGAGACTCACACAACCTGCAGTGGCGACCGTCGCGTCAGTGCAAAGTTTTTCCGATATATCGCTCGCAACATCGTTAGTCATTTGCTGTACACTGCGCACACTGGCCGTGAGGTCGCGGAGAGGGTCTTCGTTACGAGCTACTCTGGTAGCGCCGTGGTTGATGAGGACGATCATCTTTAGCAATAGTTCATCTCGAAGCGCAACGATGGTGAGGGCAACGGGTTGGCCGGTTCCGCCTTCAGGCCACTCTTGTGCCGCTAGATTGCCCAATGCCACACACGCAGACGAACCCTGTACACACTCAATGACCCGTGTGCGATCGTTGATTTCTGCTAGTACGTGTGCTAGGTCTACGTGCTTCCACGGATCGGGCGTGGGCACGCGCTTGTTTTTAGAGGCGTTTTCGTGCAGCCTCTACCCTGCACGACCGCTCGTGGCCGCACTAGCTATATTTATCTTTATTTGTTTCACACACACACACACACACACACACACACACACACACACACACACGCGCGCGCACACACACACACACACACACACACAGGCCCTTGCATGCAAACCCCGGTCAGGCCTGCAGTGTACACATCAGAGACATGATGTGCTTTCACAGAACTGAGGTTGTTCATTACTAAATGACTTTTACAGGAATATTGTTATTATACTATTCAACAGGTTGATCATAATAATGTGTATTAAACCCACAACCTAGCACTGAGGACAGAGGGACTTTATTTAAATTAGTACTTAATGGAAACGATACATAATGATACATAAGAGCCATGTCATACATTCAGCCTAGGAATAGTAGCATTGTGCATTATTAAAAATATACAGATCAATTGCTCGAATCCCATTGTTGCAAAGTAAAACTCTAATAAAACTCTAGTCTGACATCAACAGAGAAGACTTAGTGTATGTACTACAAATACAGCATTAGGATTTCGAGTGGACCGTGCACCTTGTGAACCATCAGAGGCTTATGACGCAACATATCTTCCAGTTGCTATTAGACAAGTTATAATTCTCGACCATTTTTCGGAACTGGTTTCTTGGGTCCGTGAGTAAATGCCAAATGAGATGATAGTCCTTAAGTAAGTTCCTGGCGATCCCATGTCACGCTCTTGCCCATCAGCCGGTGAATGCTGAGACGGAACTCGATGAGAGCGATGTATTTTTTAAGTGCTCCGAATGTACTTCTAACAAGCGTGCGATTCACTTCGTGAGTAAACCGCAGCTGCAGCTGATTCAAACAGTCGAGCCAACTTTCTACATCACAATATGCGTTTTGTAGTTAGTCGAGTTACCTTTTGTGTGGCGCATGCACGGGTCGTTAGCGTCCAGCTCCCAGCTTAGAGAGTCCTGTATTGACACAGACGTCAATACATCTCGATGTCATGCAACACACAAAGTCTGTCGCATACAGGTGGGTTAACACATGTACGATACCTTTTGTGTGGCGCATGCACGGGTCGTTAGCGTCCAGCTCCTGGCTTATAGAGAGTCCTGTATTGACACAGACGTCAATACATCTCGATGTCATGCAACACACAAAGTCTGTCGCATACAGGTGGGTTAACACACATGTACGATGTGTGCGATGGCGCGCCCGTTTACAATGGGACACGACGATGATCATTGTTAACCAAACTCTTGTTTCTCACGACAGGTGGTAGCGTTGTCTCCTGCACCTGGTCTTCGTGCACAGAGGGTGTTGTAATGTGCTCGTCATAGTCGCGATCGTTGTCACTCGAATCCGTTGTTCTCACGACAGGTGGTAGCGTTGTCTCCTGCATGTTGTCTTCGCGTGCGGCAAGCGTTGTGCTGTGCTCGTTATAATGGTTGTCTTCGTACAAAGGGGGTGTTGAATACTCCTTCGCGAGTAGTCTAGGAGGTGGTGTGATGGAACGTATCTCAGAGGCGTTAGGTGAGCGTACCACCATGGCCTGAGCAACTGCGACTACTGAGAGTACACCCAGTACAGACAGCGAGATCAATTTTTTTTCTTGGGTGTTGTACGTGTGGGTACAGCCGCTTTAATGGCAGTGAGAGCAAGTGGGCAAATGTATTTATAGGTCACTAGCAGAAACTAAGGCACGTGGTCAGAGTGTAATCGTAACCACCTAAAGTAGCTCTTGTCATAAATTAATATACATAGAAATCAGAAACGGGTATGTCAGGATAGACATCGCGAGTGATAATGCGGCCAGTATCTGTGTGCGCTTGAGAGCACCTTGTTGTTCTACTGTGGTGCCCACGCCGCCGGGTCTGTAAATGTCATCGACCTTCTTTATATACGCATACGCTAAAGACCGTATATTCTCTATGGATTTGAACACGTCCTCTGTTTCGCGTAACGCTTGAGCTGTCTCGAGCGTGATGTTGTGAGTGTACACCAGTGTTTCGCGTGCACCGAGGTCCGAAAAGGCGTGCGCTACAACTATTAACCTTGGTTTGGGAGTGTGGCGAAACGCTCGCTCCGCTGTAATGGGCAGATGCAATGTTATCACCTGGTACGTTTCGTTAGTCGGGTCGTAACACACCGGTCCGTCACACGGACCGTCACATTGTATGGGGCTTATACTATTCAACAGGTTGATCATAATAATGTGTATTAAACCCACAACCTAGCACTGAGGACAGAGGGACTTTATTTAAATTAGTACTTAATGGAAACGATACATAATGATACATAAGAGCCATGTCATACATTCAGCCTAGGAATAGTAGCATTGTGCACTATTAAAAATATACACATCAATTGCTCGAATCCCATTGTTGCAAAGTAAAACTCTAATAAAACTCTAGTCTGACATCAACAGAGAAGACTTAGTGTATGTACTACAAATACAGCATTAGGATTTCGAGTGGACCGTGCACCTGGTGAACCATCAGAGGCTTATGACGCAACATATCTTCCAGTTCTGACTGAGCGCCTCCAGGAGAGAGGCCCAAGCAAGACCCGCCCCGACGAGCGTCTTGCCACATGTCACTACTCGGTCTAACTGAGCGCCTCCAGGAGAGAGGTCCAAGCAAGACACGCCCCGAGGAGCGTCTTGCCACATGTCACTACTCGGTCTGACTGAGCGCCTCCAGGAGAGAGGCCCAAGCAAGACGTGCCCCGAGGAGCGTCTTGCCACATGTCAACAATGGGTCTGACTGAGGGCCTCCAGGAGAGAAGCCCAAGCAAGACGCGCCCCGAGGAGCGTCTTGCCACATGTCAACACTGGGTCTGACTGAGGGCCCCCAGGAGAGAGGCCCAAATAAGACGCGCCCCGAGGAGCGTTTTGCCACATGTCAACACTGGGTCTGACTGAGGGCCTCCAGGAGAGAAGCCCAAGCAAGATGCGCCCCGAGGAGCGTCTTGCCACATGTCAGCACTCGGTCTGACTGAGCGCCTCCAGGAAGGAGGCCCAAGCAAGACGCGCCCCGAGGAGCGTCTTGCCACATGTCAACACTGGGTCTGACTGAGCGCCTCCAGGAGAAAGGCCCAAGCAAGACGCGCCCCGAGGAGCGTCTTGCCACATGTGAACACTGGGTCTGACTGAGCGCCTCCAGGAGAGAGGCCCAAGCAAGACGCGCCCGGAGGAGCGTCTTGCAACATGTCAGCACTCGGTCTGACTGAGCGCCTCCAGGAGAGAGGCCCAAGCAAGACGCTCCCCGAGGAGCGTCTTGACACATGTCTCCTCTGGGTCTGACTGAGCGCCTCCAGGAGAGAGGCCCAAGCAAGACGTGCCCCGAGGAGCATCTTGCCACATGTCAACACTGGGTCTGACTGAGTGCCTCCATGAGAGAAGCCCCAGCAAGACGCGCCCCGAGGAGCGTCTTGCCACATGTCAACACTGGGTCTGACTGAGCACCTCCAGGAGAGAGGCCCGAGGAGCGTCTTGCCACATGTCACCTCTGGGTCTGACTGAGCGACTCCAGGAGAGAGGCGCAAGCAAGAAACGCCCGAGGAGCGTCTTGACACATGTCAACACTGGGTCTGACTGAGCGCCTCCAGGAGAGAGGCCCGAGGAGCGTCTTGCCACATGTCACTACTCGGTCTGACTGAGCGCCTCCAGGAGAGAGGCCCAAGCAAGACACGCCCCGAGGAGCGTCTTGACACATGTCAACACTGGGTCTGACTGAGGGCCTCCATGAGAGAGGCCCAAGCAATACGCGCCCCGAGGAGCGTCTTGCCACATGTCAACAATGGGTCTGACTGAGGGCCTCCAGGAGAGAAGCCAAAGCAAGACGCGCCCCGAGGAGCTTCTTTCCAGATGTCAACAATGGGTCTTACTGTGGGCCTCCATTAGAGAAGTCCAAGCAAGACGCGCCCCGAGGAGTGTCTTGCCACATGTCAACACTGTGTCTGACTGAGCGCCTCCAGGAGAGAGGCCCAAGCAAGACGCGCCCCGAGGAGCGTCTTGCCACGTGTCAACACTGGGTCTGACTTAGCGCCTCCAGGAGAGAGGCCCAAGCAAGATGCGCCCCGAGGAGCGTCTTGCCACGTGTCACCACTGGGTCTGACTGAGCTCCTCCAGGAGAGAGGCCCAAGCAAGACGCGCCCAGAGGAGCGTCTTGCCACGTGTCACCACTGGGTCTGATTGAGCACCTCCAGGAGAGAGGCCCCAGCAAGACGCGCCCCGAGGAGCGTCTTGCATTATGTCAGCACACGGTCTGACTGAGCGCCTCCAGGAGAGAGGCCCAAGCAAGACGCGCCCCGAGGAGCGTCTTGCCACATGTCACGACTCGGTCTAACTCAGCGCCTCCAGGAGAGAGGTCCAAGCAAGACGCGCCCCGAGGAGCGTCTTGCCAAATGTCACTACTCGGTCTGACTGAGCGCCTCCAGGAGGGAGGTCCAAGCAAGACGCGCCCCGAGGAGCGTCTTGCCACATGTCACTACTCTGTCTGACTGAGCGCCTTCAGGAGAGAGGCCCAAGCAAGACATGCCCCGAGGAGCGTCTTGCCACATGTCAACAATGGGTCTGACTGAGGGCCTCCAGGAGAGAAGCCCAAGCAAGACGCGCCCAGAGGAGCGTCTTGCCACATGTCAACACTGGGTCTGACTGAGCGCCTCCAGGAGAGAGGCCCAAGCAAGACACGCCCCGAGGAGCGTTTTGACACATGTCAACACTGGGTTGGACTGAGGGCCTCCATGAGAGAAGCCCAAGCAAGACGTGCCCCGAGGAGCGTCTTGCCACATGTCAACAATGGGTCTTACTTAGGGCCTCCAGGAGAGAAGCCCAAGCAAGAAGCGCCCCGAGGAGCGTCTTGCCACATGTCAACACTGGGTCTGACTTAGCGCCTCCAGGAGAGAGGCCCAAGCAAGACACGCCCCGAGGAGCGTCTTGACACATGTCAACACTGGGTCTGACTGAGGGCCTCCATGAGAGAGGCCCAAGCAATGCGCGCCCCGAGGAGCGTCTTGCCACATGTCAACAATGGGTCTGACTGAGGGCCTCCAGGAGAGAAGCCCAAGCAAGACGCGCCCCGAGGAGCTTCTTTTCAGATGTCAACAATGGGTCTTACTGTGGGCCTCCATTAGAGAAGCCCAAGCAAGACGCGCCCCGAGGAGTGTCTTGCCACATGTCAACACTGTGTCTGACTGAGCGCCTCCAGGAGAGAGGCCCAAGCAAGACGCCCCCCGAGGAGCGTCTTGCCACGTGTCAACACTGGGTCTGACTTAGCGCCTCCAGGAGAGAGGCCCAAGCAAGATGCGCCCCGAGGAGCGTCTTGCCACGTGTCACCACTGGGTCTGACTGAGCTCCTCCAGGAGAGAGGCCCAAGCAAGACGCGCCCAGAGGAGCGTCTTGCCACGTGTCACCACTGGGTCTGATTGAGCACCTCCAGGAGAGAGGCCCCAGCAAGACGCGCCCCGAGGAGCGTCTTGCCTTATGTCAGCACTTGGTCTGACTGAGCGCCTCCAGGAGAGAGGCCCAAGCAAGACGCACCCCGAGGAGCGTCTTGCCACATGTCACTACTCGGTCTAACTGAGCGCCTCCAGGAGAGAGGTCCAAGCAAGACGCGCCCCGAGGAGCGTCTTGCCAAATGTCACTACTCGGTCTGACTGAGCGCCTCCAGGAGGGAGGTCCAAGCAAGACGCGCCCCGAGGAGCGTCTTGCCACATGTCACTACTCTGTCTGACTGAGCGCCTTCAGGAGAGAGGCCCAAGCAAGACATGCCCCGAGGAGCGTCTTGCCACATGTCAACAATGGGTCTGACTGAGGGCCTCCAGGAGAGAAGCCCAAGCAAGACGCGCCCAGAGGAGCGTCTTGCCACATGTCAACACTGGGTCTGACTGAGCGCCTCCAGGAGAGAGGCCCAAGCAAGACACGCCCCGAGGAGCGTCTTGACACATGTCAACACTGGGTCGGACTGAGGGCCTCCATGAGAGAAGCCCAAGCAAGACGCGCCCCGAGGAGAGTCTTGCCACATGTCAACACTCGGTCTGACAGAGGGCATTCAGGAGAGAGGCCCAAGCAATACGCGCCCCGAGGAGCGTCTTGCCACATGTCACCACTGGGTCTGAATGAGCGCCTCCAGGAGAGAGGCCCAACCAAGACGCGCCCCGAGGAGTGTCTTGCCACATGCCAACACTGGGTCTGACTGAGCGCCTCCAGGAGAGAGGCCCAAGCAAGACGCGCCCCGAGGAGCGTCTTGCCACGTGTCAACACTGGGTCTGACTGAGCACCTCCAGGAGAGAGGCCCAAGCAAGACGTGCCCCGAGGAGCGTCTTTCCACGTGTCACCACTGGGTCTGACTGAGCGCCTCCAGGAGAGAGGCCCAAGCAAGACGCGCCCCGAGGAGCGTCTTGCCACATGTCAACACTGGGTCTGACTGAGCGCCTCCAGGAGAGAGGCCCAAGCAAGACGCGCCCCGAGGAGCGTCTTGCCACATGTCAACACTGGGTCTGACTGAGCGCCTCCAGGAGAGAGGCCCAAGCAAGATGCGCCCCGAGGAGCGTCTTGCCACATGTCAACAATGGGTCTGACTGAGGGCCTCCAGGAGAGAGGCCCAAGCAAGATGCGCCCGAAGGAGCGTCTTGCCACATGTCAACACTGGGTCTGACTGAGGGCCCCCAGGAGAGAGGCCCAAATAAGACGCGCCCCGAGGAGCGTTTTGCCACATGTCAACACTGGGTCTGACTGAGGGCCTCCAGGAGAGAAGCCCAAGCAAGATGCGCCCCGAGGAGCGTCTTGCCACATGTCAGCACTCGGTTTGACTGAGCGCCTCCAGGAAGGAGGCCCAAGCAAGACGCGCCCCGAGGAGCGTCTTGCCACATGTCAACACTGGGTCTGACTGAGCGCCTCCAGGAGAGAGGCCCAAGCAAGACGCGCCCCGAGGAGCGTCTTGCCACATGTGAACACTGGGTCTGACTGAGCGCCTCCAGGAGAGAAACCCCAGCAAGACGCGCCCCGAGGAGCGTCTTGCCACATGTCAACACTGGGTCTGACTGAGCACCTCCAGGAGAGAGGCCCAAGCAAGACGTGCCCCGAGGAGCGTCTTGCCACATGTCAACACTGGGTCTGACTGAGTGCCTCCATGAGAGAAACCCCAGCAAGACGCGCCCCGAGGAGCGTCTTGCCACATGTCAACACTGGGTCTGACTGAGCACCTCCAGGAGAGAGGCCCAAGCAAGACGTGCCCCGAGGAGCGTCTTGCCACATGTCAACACTGGGTCTGACTGAGCGCCTCCAGGAGAGAGGCCCGAGGAGCGTCTTGCCACATGTCACCTCTGGGTCTGACTGAGCGCCTCCAGGAGAGAGGCGCAAGCAAGAAACGCCCGAGGAGCGTCTTGACACATGTCAACACTGGGTCTGACTGAGCGCCTCCAGGAGAGAGGCCCCAGCAAGACGCGCCCCGAGGAGCGTCTTGCCACATGTCACTACTCGGTCTGACTGAGCGCCTCCAGGAGAGAGGTTCAAGCAACACGCGCCCCGAGGAGCGTCTTGCCACATGTCAACACTGGGTCTGACTGAGTGCCTCCATGAGAGAAGCCCTAGCAAGACGCGCCCCGAGGAGCGTCTTGCCACATGTCAACAATGGGTCTGACTGAGGGCCTCCAGGAGAGAAGCCAAAGCAAGACGCGCCCCGAGGAGCTTCTTTCCAGATGTCAACAATGGGTCTTACTGTGGGCCTCCATTAGATAGGACCAAGCAAGACGCGCCCCGAGGAGCGTCTTGCCACATGTCACCTCTGGTTCTGACTGAGCGCCTCCAGGAGAGAGGCCCAAGCAAGACGCGCCCCGAGGAGCGTCTTGTCACATGTCAACACTGGGTCTGTCTGAGCGCCTCCAGGAGAGAAGCCCAAGCAAGACGCGCCCCGAGGAGCGTCTTGCCACATGTCAACAATGGGTCTGACTGAGGGCCTCCAGGAGAGAAGCCCAAGCAAGACGCGCCCCGAGGAGCGTCTTGACACATGTCAAAACTGGGTCTGACAGAGGGCCTCCACGAGAGAGGCCCAAGCAAGACGCGCCCCGAGGAGTGTCTTGCCACATGTCACCACTGGGTCTGACTGAGCGCCTCCAGGAGAGAGGCCCAAGCAAGACGTGCCCCGAGGATCGTCAGGCCACATGTCACTACTCAGTCTGACTGAGCGCCTCCAGGAGAGAGGCCCAAGCAAGACGCGCCCCGAGGAGCGTCTTGCCACATGTCAGCACTCGGTCTGACTGAGCGCCTCCAGGAGAGAGGCCCAAGCAAGACGCGCCCCGAGGAGCGTCTTGCCACATGTCAACAATGGGTCTGACTGAGGGCCTCCAGGAGAGAAGCCCAAGCAACACGCGGCCCGAGGAGCATCTTGCCACATGTCAGCACTCGGTCTGACTGAGCGCCTCCAGGAGAGAGGCCCAAGCAAGACGCGCCCCGAGGAGCGTCTTGCCACATGCCAACAATGGGTCTGACTGAGGGCCTCCAGGAGAGAAGCCCAAGCAAGACGCGCCCCGAGGAGCGTCTTGACACATGTCAACACTGGGTATGACAGAGGGCCTCCAGGAGAGAGGCCCAAGCAAGACGCGCCCCGAGGAGTGTCTTGCCACATGTCACCACTTGGTCTGACTGAGCGCCTCCAGGAGAGAGGCCCAAGCAACACGCGCCCCGAGGAGCGTCAGGCCACATGTCAACAATGGGTCTGACTGAGGGCCTCCAGGAGAGAAGCCCAAGCAACACGCGGCCCGAGGAGCGTCTTGCCACATGTCAGCACTCGGTCTGACTGAGCGCCTCCAGGAGAGAGGCCCAAGCAAGACGCGCCCCGAGGAGCGTCTTGCCACATGCCAACAATGGGTCTGACTGAGGGCCTCCAGGAGAGAAGCCCAAGCAAGACACGCCCCGAGGAGCGTCTTGACACATGTCAACACTGGGTATGACAGAGGGCCTCCAGGAGAGAAGTCCAAGCAAGACGCGCCCCGAGGAGTGTCTTGCCACATGTCACCACTTGGTCTGACTGAGCGCCTGCAGGAGAGAGGCCCAAGCAACACGCGCCCCGAGGAGCGTCAGGCCACATGTCACTACTCAGTCTGACTGAGCGCCTCCAGGAGAGAGGCCCAAGCAGGACGCGCCCCGAGGAGCGTCTTGCCACATGTCAACAATGGGTCTTACTGAGGGCCTCCAGGAGAGAAGCCCAAGCAAGACGCGCCCCGAGGAGCTTCTTGCCACATGTCAGCACTCGGTCTGACTGAGCGCCTCCAGGAGAGAGGCCAAAGCAAGACGCGCCCCGAGGAGCGTCTTGACACATGTCAACACTGGGTCTGACAGAGGGCCTCCATGAGAGGCCCAAGCAAGACGCGCCCCGAGGAGTGTCTTGCCACATGTCAACACTGGGTCTGACAGAGAGCCTCCAGGAGAGAGGCCCAAGCAAGATGCGCCCCGAGGATTGTCTTGCCACATGTCACCACTTGGTCTGACTGAGCGCCTCCAGGAGAGAGGCCCAAGCAACATGCGCCCCGAGGAGCGTCAGGCCACATGTCACTACTCAGTCTGACTGAGCGCCTCCAGGAGAGAGGCCCAAGCAAGACGCGCCCCGAGGAGCGTCTTGCCACGTGTCAACACTGGGTCTGATTGAGGGCCTTCTGGAGAGAGGCCCAAGCAAGACGCGTCCCGAGGAGCGTCTTGCCACATGTCAACAATGGTTCTTACTGAGGGCCTCCAGGAGAGAGGCCAAAGCAAGACGCCCCCCGAGGAGCGTCTTGACACATGTCAACACTGGGTCTGACAGAGGGCCTCCATGAGAGAGGCCCAAGCAAGACGCGCCCCGAGGAGCGTCTTGCCACATGTCACTACTCGGTCTTACTGAGCGCCTCAGGGAGAGAGGTCCAAGCAAGACGCGCCCCGAGGAGCGTCTTGCCACATGTCAACACTGGGTCTGACTGAGTGCCTCCATGAGAGAAGCCCCAGCAAGACGCGCCCAGAGGAGCGTCTTGCCACATGTCACTACTCGGTCTGTTTGAGCGCCTCCAGGAGAGAGGCCCAAGCAAGACGTGCCCCGAGGAGCGTCTTGCCACATGTCAACAATGGGTCTGACTGAGGGCCTCCAGGAGAGAAGCCCAAGCAAGACGCGCCCCGAGGAGCGTCTTGCCACATGTCAACACTGGGTCTGACTGAGCGCCTCCAGGAGAGAGGCCCAAGCAAGACACGCCCCGAGGAGCGTCTTGACATATGTCAACACTGGGTCTGACTGACGGCCTCCATGAGAGAAGCCCAAGCAAGACGCGCCCCGAGGAGAGTCTTGCCACATGTCAACACTCGGTCTGACAGAGGGCATCCAGGAGAGAGGCCCAAGCAATATGCGCCCCGAGGAGCGTCTTGCCACTTAAACCCACAACCTAGCACTGAGGACAGAGGGACTTTATTTAAATTAGTACTTAATGGAAACGATACATAATGATACATAAGAGCCATGTCACACATTCAGCCTAGGAATAGTAGCATTGTGCACTATTAAAAAATTACACATCAATTGCTCGAATCCCATTGTTGCAAAGTAAAACTCTAATAAAACTCTAGTCTGACATTAACAGAGAAGACTTAGTGTATGTACTACAAATACAGCATTAGGATTTAGAGTGGACCGTGCACCTTGTGAACCATCAGAGGCTTATGACGCAACATATCTTCCAGTTGCTATTAGACAAGTTATAATTCTCGACCATTTTTCGGAACTGGTTTCTTGGGTCCGTGAGTAAATGCCATTAGTACTTAATGGAAACGATACATAATGATACATAAGAGCCATGTCGTACATTCAGCCTAGGAATAGTAGCATTGTGCACTATTAAAAATATACACATCAATTGCTCGAATCCCATTGTTGCAAAGTAAAACTCTAATAAAACTCTAGTCTGACATCAACAGAGAAGACTTAGTGTATGTACTACAAATACAGCATTAGGATTTCGAGTGGACCATGCACCTTGTGAACCATCAGAGGCTTATGACGCAACATATCTTCCAGTTGCTATTAGACAAGTTATAATTCTCGACCATTTTTCGGAACTGGTTTCTTGGGTCCGTGAGTAAATGCCAAATGAGATGATAGTCCTTAAGTAAGTTCCTGGCGATCTCATGTCACGCTCTTGCCCATCAGCCGGTGAATGCTGAGACGGAACTCGATGAGAGCGATGTATTTTTTAAGTGCTCCGAATAGACTTCTAACAAGCCTGCGATTCACTTCGTGAGTAAACCGCAGCTGCAGCTGATTCAAACAGTCGAGCCAACTTTCTACATCACAATATGCGTTTTGTAGTTAGTCGAGTTACCTTTTGTGTGGCGCATGCACGGGTCGTTAGCGTCCAGCTCCCAGCTTAGAGAGTCCTGTATTGACACAGACGTCAATACATCTCGATGTCATGCAACACACAAAGTCTGTCGCATACAGGTGGGTTAACACATGTACGATACCTTTTGTGTGGCGCATGCACGGGTGGTTAGCGTCCAGCTCCTGGCTTATAGAGAGTCCTGTATTGACACAGACGTCAATACATCTCGATGTCATGCAACACACAAAGTCTGTCGCATACAGGTGGGTTAACACACATGTACGATGTGTGCGATGGCGCGCCCGTTTACAATGGGACACGGCGATGATCATTGTTAACCAAACTCTTGTTTCTCACGACAGGTGGTAGCGTTGTCTCCTGCACCTGGTCTTCGTGCACAGAGGGTGTTGTAATGTGCTCGTCAAAGTCGCGATCGTTGTCACTTGAATCCGTTGTTCTCACGACAGGTGGTAGCGTTGTCTCCTGCATGTTGTCTTCGCGTGCGGCAAGCGTTGTGCTGTGCTCGTTATAATGGTTGTCTTCGTACAAAGGGGGTGTTGAATACTCCTTCGCGAGTAGTCTAGGAGGTGGTGTGATGGAACGTATCTCAGAGGCGTTATGTGAGCGTACCACCATGGCCTGAGCAACTGCGACTACTGAGAGTACACCCAGTATAGACAGCGAGATCAATTTTTTTTCTTGGGTGTTGTACGTGTGGGTACAGCCGCTTTATTGGCAGTGAGAGCAAGTGGGCAAATGTATTTATAGGTCACTTGCAGAAACTAAGGCACGTGGTCAGAGTGTAATCGTAACCACCTAAAGTAGCTCTTGTCATAATTTAATATAGATAGAAATCAGAAACGGGTATGTCAGGATAGACATCGCGAGTGATAATGCGGCCAGTATCTGTGTGCGCTTGAGAGCACCTTGTTGTTCTACTGTGGTGCCCACGCCGCCGGGTCTGTAAATGTCATCGACCTTCTTTATATACGCATACGCTAAAGACCGTATATTCTCTATGGATTTGAACACGTCCTTTGTTTCGCGTAACGCTTGAGCTGTCTCGAGCGTGATGTTGTGAGTGTACACCAGTGTTTCGCGTGCACCGAGGTCCGAAAAGGCGTGCGCTACAACTATTAACCTTGGTTTGGGAGTGTGGCAAAACGCTCGCTCCGCTGTAATGGGCAGATGCAATGTTATCACCTGGTACGTTTCGTTAGTCGGGTCGTAACACACCGGTCCGTCTGTCAGACCGAGTGTTGACATGTGGCAAGACTCTCCTCGGGGCGCGTCTTGCTTGGGCTTCTCTCATGGAGGCCGTCAGTCAGACCCAGTGTTGACATATGTCAAGACGCTCCTCGGGGCGTGTCTTGCTTGGGCCTCTCTCCTGGAGGCGCTCAGTCAGACCCAGTGTTGACATGTGGCAAGACGCTCCTCGGGGCGCGTCTTGCTTGGGCTTCTCTCCTGGAGGCCCTCAGTCAGACCCATTGTTGACATGTGGCAAGACGCTCCTCGGGGCACGTCTTGCTTGGGCCTCTCTCCTGGAGGCGCTCAAACAGACCGAGTAGTGACATGTGGCAAGACGCTCCTCTGGGCGCGTCTTGCTGGGGCTTCTCTCATGGAGGCACTCAGTCAGACCCAGTGTTGACATGTGGCAAGACGCTCCTCGGGGCGCGTCTTGCTTGGACCTCTCTCCCTGAGGCGCTCAGTAAGACCGAGTAGTGACATGTGGCAAGACGCTCCTCGGGGCGCGTCTTGCTTGGGCCTCTCTCATGGAGGCCCTCTGTCAGACCCAGTGTTGACATGTGTCAAGACGCTCCTCGGGGGGCGTCTTGCTTTGGCCTCTCTCCTGGAGGCCCTCAGTAAGAACCATTGTTGACATGTGGCAAGACGCTCCTCGGGACGCGTCTTGCTTGGGCCTCTCTCCAGAAGGCCCTCAATCAGACCCAGTGTTGACACGTGGCAAGACGCTCCTCGGGGCGCGTCTTGCTTGGGCCTCTCTCCTGGAGGCGCTCAGTCAGACTGAGTAGTGACATGTGGCCTGACGCTCCTCGGGGCGCATGTTGCTTGGGCCTCTCTCCTGGAGGCGCTCAGTCAGACCAAGTGGTGACATGTGGCAAGACAATCCTCGGGGCGCATCTTGCTTGGGCCTCTCTCCTGGAGGCTCTCTGTCAGACCCAGTGTTGACATGTGGCAAGACACTCCTCGGGGCGCGTCTTGCTTGGGCCTCTCTCATGGAGGCCCTCTGTCAGACCCAGTGTTGACATGTGTCAAGACGCTCCTCGGGGCGCGTCTTGCTTTGGCCTCTCTCCTGGAGGCGCTCAGTCAGACCGAGTGCTGACATGTGGCAAGAAGCTCCTCGGGGCGCGTCTTGCTTGGGCTTCTCTCCTGGAGGCCCTCAGTAAGACCCATTGTTGACATGTGGCAAGACGCTCCTCGGGCCGCGTCCTGCTTGGGCCTCTCTCCTGGAGGCGCTCAGTCAGACTGAGTAGTGACATGTGGCCTGACGCTCCTCGGGGCGCGTGTTGCTTGGGCCTCTCTCCTGCAGGCGCTCAGTCAGACCAAGTGGTGACATGTGGCAAGACACTCCTCGGGGCGCGTCTTGCTTGGACTTCTCTCCTGGAGGCCCTCTGTCATACCCAGTGTTGACATGTGTCAAGACGCTCCTCGGGGCGTGTCTTGCTTGGGCTTCTCTCCTGGAGGCCCTCAGTCAGACCCATTGTTGGCATGTGGCAAGACGCTCCTCGGGGCGCGTCTTGCTTGGGCCTCTCTCCTGGAGGCGCTCAGTCAGACCGAGTGCTGACATGTGGCAAGACGCTCCTCGGGCCGCGTGTTGCTTGGGCTTCTCTCCTGGAGGCCCTCAGTCAGACCCATTGTTGACATGTGGCCTGACGCTCCTCGGGGCGCGTGTTGCTTGGGCCTCTCTCCTGGAGGCGCTCAGTCAGACCAAGTGGTGACATGTGGCAAGACACTCCTCGGGGCGCGTGTTGCTTGGGCCTCTCTCCTGGAGGCCCTCTGTCATACCCAGTGTTGACATGTGTCAAGACGCTCCTCGGGGCGCGTCTTGCTTGGGCTTCTCTCCTGGAGGCCCTCAGTCAGACCCATTGTTGGCATGTGGCAAGACGCTCCTCGGGGCGCGTCTTGCTTGGGCCTCTCTCCTGGAGGCGCTCAGTCAGACCGAGTGCTGACATGTGGCAAGACGCTCCTCGGGCCGCGTGTTGCTTGGGCTTCTCTCCTGGAGGCCCTCAGTCAGACCCATTGTTGACATGTGGCAAGACGCTCCTCGGGGCGCGTCTTGCTTGGGCCTCTCTCCTGGAGGCGCTCAGTCAGACCGAGTGCTGACATGTGGCAAGACGCTCCTCGGGGCGCGTCTTGCTTGGGCCTCTCTCCTGGAGGCGCTCAGTCAGACTGAGTAGTGACATGTGGCCTGACGATCCTCGGGGCACGTCTTGCTTGGGCCTCTCTCCTGGAGGCCCTCAGTCAGACCCAGTGGTGACATGTGGCAAGACACTCCTCGGGGCGCGTCTTGCTTGGGCCTCTCTCGTGGAGGCCCTCTGTCAGACCCAGTTTTGACATGTGTCAAGACGCTCCTCGGGGCGCGTCTTGCTTGGGCTTCTCTCCTGGAGGCCCTCAGTCAGACCCATTGTTGACATGTGGCAAGACGCTCCTCGGGGCGCGTCTTGCTTGGGCTTCTCTCCTGGAGGCGCTCAGACAGACCCAGTGTTGACATGTGACAAGACGCTCCTCGGGGCGCGTCTTGCTTGGGCCTCTCTCCTGGAGGCGCTCAGTCAGAACCAGAGGTGACATGTGGCAAGACGCTCCTCGGGGCGCGTCTTGCTTGGTCCTATCTAATGGAGGCCCACAGTAAGACCCATTGTTGACATCTGGAAAGAAGCTCCTCGGGGCGCGTCTTGCTTTGGCTTCTCTCCTGGAGGCCCTCAGTCAGACCCATTGTTGACATGTGGCAAGACGCTCCTCGGGGCGCGTCTTGCTGGGGCTTCTCTCATGGAGGCACTCAGTCAGACCCAGTGTTGACATGTGGCAAGACGCTCCTCGGGGCGCGTGTTGCTTGAACCTCTCTCCTGGAGGCGCTCAGTCAGACCGAGTAGTGACATGTGGCAAGACGCTCCTCGGGGCGCGTCTTGCTGGGGCCTCTCTCCTGGAGGCGCTCAGTTAGACCCAGTGTTGACATGTGTCAAGACGCTCCTCGGGCGTTTCTTGCTTGCGCCTCTCTCCTGGAGGCGCTCAGTCAGACCCAGAGGTGACATGTGGCAAGACGCTCCTCGGGCCTCTCTCCTGGAGGCGCTCAGTCAGACCCAGTGTTGACATGTGGCAAGACGCTCCTCGGGGCACGTCTTGCTTGGGCCTCTCTCCTGGAGGTGCTCAGTCAGACCCAGTGTTGACATGTGGCAAGACGCTCCTCGGGGCGCGTCTTGCTGGGGTTTCTCTCATGGAGGCACTCAGTCAGACCCAGTGTTGACATGTGGCAAGACGCTCCTCGGGGCACGTCTTGCTTGGGCCTCTCTCCTGGAGGTGCTCAGTCAGACCCAGTGTTGACATGTGGCAAGACGCTCCTCGGGGCGCGTCTTGCTGGGGTTTCTCTCCTGGAGGCGCTCAGTCAGACCCAGTGTTCACATGTGGCAAGACGCTCCTCGGGGCGCGTCTTGCTTGGGCCTCTCTCCTGGAGGCGCTCAGTCAGACCCAGTGTTGACATGTGGCAAGACGCTCCTCGGGGCGCGTCTTGCTTGGGCCTCCTTCCTGGAGGCGCTCAGTCAAACCGAGTGCTGACATGTGGCAAGACGCTCCTCGGGGCGCATCTTGCTTGGGCTTCTCTCCTGGAGGCCCTCAGTCAGACCCAGTGTTGACATGTGGCAAAACGCTCCTCGGGGCGCGTCTTATTTGGGCCTCTCTCCTGGGGGCCCTCAGTCAGACCCAGTGTTGACATGTGGCAAGACGCTCCTTCGGGCGCATCTTGCTTGGGCCTCTCTCCTGGAGGCCCTCAGTCAGACCCATTGTTGACATGTGGCAAGACGCTCCTCGGGGCGCATCTTGCTTGGGCCTCTCTCCTGGAGGCGCTCAGTCAGACCCAGTGTTGACATGTGGCAAGACGCTCCTCGGGGCGCGTCTTGCTTGGGCCTCTCTCCTGGAGGCGCTCAGTCAGACCCAGTGTTGACATGTGGCAAGACGCTCCTCGGGGCGCGTCTTGCTTGGGCCTCTCTCCTGGAGGCGCTCAGTCAGACCCAGTGGTGACACGTGGAAAGACGCTCCTCGGGGCACGTCTTGCTTGGGCCTCTCTCCTGGAGGTGCTCAGTCAGACCCAGTGTTGACACGTGGCAAGACGCTCCTCGGGGCGCGTCTTGCTTGGGCCTCTCTCCTGGAGGCGCTCAGTCAGACCCAGTGTTGGCATGTGGCAAGACACTCCTCGGGGCGCGTCTTGGTTGGGCCTCTCTCCTGGAGGCGCTCATTCAGACCCAGTGGTGACATGTGGCAAGACGCTCCTCGGGGCGCGTATTGCTTGGGCCTCTCTCCTGAATGCCCTCTGTCAGACCGAGTGTTGACATGTGGCAAGACTCTCCTCGGGGCGCGTCTTGCTTGGGCTTCTCTCATGGAGGCCCTCAGTCCGACCCAGTGTTGACATGTGTCAAGACGCTCCTCGGGGCGTGTCTTGCTTGGGCCTCTCTCCTGGAGGCGCTCAGTCAGACCCAGTGTTGACATGTGGCAAGACGCTCCTCTGGGCGCGTCTTGCTTGGGCTTCTCTCCTGGAGGCCCTCAGTCAGACCCATTGTTGACATGAGGCAAGACGCTCCTCGGGGCATGTCTTGCTTGGGCCTCTCTCCTGAAGGCGCTCAGTCAGACAGAGTAGTGACATGTGGCAAGACGCTCCTCGGGGCGCGTCTTGCTTGGACCTCCCTCCTGGAGGCGCTCAGTCAGACCGAGTAGTGACATTTGGCAAGACGCTCCTCGGGGCGCGTCTTGCTTGGACCTCTCTCCTGGAGGCGCTCAGTTAGACCGAGTAGTGACATGTGGCAAGACGCTCCTCGGGGTGCGTCTTGCTTGGGCCTCTCTCCTGGAGGCGCTCAGTCAGACCAAGTGCTGACATAAGGCAAGACGCTCCTCGGGGCGCGTCTTGCTGGGGCCTCTCTCCTGGAGGTGCTCAATCAGACCCAGTGGTGACACGTGGCAAGACGCTCCTCTGGGCGCGTCTTGCTTGGGCCTCTCTCCTGGAGGAGCTCAGTCAGACCCAGTGGTGACACGTGGCAAGACGCTCCTCGGGGCGCATCTTGCTTGGGCCTCTCTCCTGGAGGCGCTAAGTCAGACCCAGTGTTGACACGTGGCAAGACGCTCCTCGGGGGGCGTCTTGCTTGGGCCTCTCTCCTGGAGGCGCTCAGTCAGACACAGTGTTGACATGTGGCAAGACACTCCTCGGGGCGCGTCTTGCTTGGGCTTCTCTAATGGAGGCCCACAGTAAGACCCATTGTTGACATCTGAAAAGAAGCTCCTCGGGGCGCGTCTTGCTTGGGCTTCTCTCCTGGAGGCCCTCAGTCAGACCCATTGTTGACATGTGGCAAGACGCTCCTCGGGGCGCGCATTGCTTGGGCCTCTCTCATGGAGGCCCTCAGTCAGACCCAGTGTTGACATGTGTCAAGACGCTCCTCGGGGCGTGTCTTGCTTGGGCCTCTCTCCTGGAGGCGCTAAGTCAGACCCAGTGTTGACATGTGGCAAGACGCTCCTCGGGGCGCTTCTTGCTTGGGCTTCTCTCCTGGAGGCCCTAAGTAAGACCCATTGTTGACATGTGGCAAGACGCTCCTCGGGGCACGTCTTGCTTGGGCTTCTCTCATGGAGGCCCTCAGTCCAACCCAGTGTTGACATGTGTCCAGACGCTCCTCGGGGCGTGTCTTGCTTGGGCCTCTCTCCTGGAGGCGCTCAGTCAGACCCAGTGTTGACATGTGGCAAGACGCTCCTCTGGGCGCGTCTTGCTTGGGCTTCTCTCCTGGAGGCCCTCAGTCAGACCCATTGTTGACATGTGGCAAGACGCTCCTCGGGGCATGTCTTGCTTGGGCCTCTCTCCTGAAGGCGCTCAGTCAGACAGAGTAGTGACATGTGGCAAGACGCTCCTCGGGGCGCGTCTTGCTTGGACCTCCCTCCTGGAGGCGCTCAGTCAGACCGAGTAGTGACATTTGGCAAGACGCTCCTCGGGGCGCGTCTTGCTTGGACCTCTCTCCTGGAGGCGCTCAGTTAGACCGAGTCGTGACATGTGGCAAGACGCTCCTCGGGGCGCGTCTTGCTTGGGCCTCTCTCCTGGAGGCGCTCAGTCAGACCGTGTGCTGACATAAGGCAAGACGCTCCTCGGGGCGCGTCTTGCTGGGGCCTCTCTCCTGGAGGTGCTCAATCAGACCCAGTGGTGACACGTGGCAAGACGCTCCTCTGGGCGCGTCTTGCTTGGGCCTCTCTCCTGGAGGAGCTCAGTCAGACCCAGTGGTGACACGTGGCAAGACGCTCCTCGGGGCGCATCTTGCTTGGGCCTCTCTCCTGGAGGCGCTAAGTCAGACCCAGTGTTGACACGTGGCAAGACGCTCCTCGGGGCGCGTCTTGCTTGGGCCTCTCTCCTGGAGGCGCTCAGTCAGACACAGTGTTGACATGTGGCAAGACACTCCTCGGGGCGCGTCTTGCTTGGACTTCTCTAATGGAGGCCCACAGTAAGACCCATTGTTGACATCTGGAAAGAAGCTCCTCGGGGCGCGTCTTGCTTTGGCTTCTCTCCTGGAGGCCCTCAGTCAGACCCATTGTTGACATGTGGCAAGACGCTGCTCGGGGCGCGTATTGCTTGGGCCTCTCTCATGGAGGCCCTCAGTCAGACCCAGTGTTGACATGTGTCAAGACGCTCCTCGGGGCGTGTCTTGCTTGGGCCTCTCTCCTGGAGGCGCTCAGTCAGACCGAGTAGTGACATGTGGCAAGACGCTCCTCGGGCCTCTCTCCTGGAGGCGCTCAGTCAGACCCAGTGTTGACATGTGTCAAGACGCTCCTCGGGCGTTTCTTGCTTGCGCCTCTCTCCTGGAGTCGCTCAGTCAGACCCAGAGGTGACATGTGGCAAGACGCTCCTCGGGCCTCTCTCCTGGAGGTGCTCAGTCAGACCCAGTGTTGACATGTGGCAAGACGCTCCTCGGGGCGCGTCTTGCTGGGGCTTCTCTCATGGAGGCACTCAGTCAGACCCAGTGTTGACATGTGGCAAGATGCTCCTCGGGGCACGTCTTGCTTGGGCCTCTCTCCTGGAGGCGCTCAGTCAGACCCAGAGGAGACATGTGTCAAGACGCTCCTCGGGGAGCGTCTTGCTTGGGCCTCTCTCCTGGAGGCGCTCAGTCAGACCGAGTGCTGACATGTTGCAAGACGCTCCTCCGGGCGCGTCTTGCTTGGGCCTCTCTCCTGGAGGCGCTCAGTCAGACCCAGTGTTCACATGTGGCAAGACGCTCCTCGGGGCGCGTCTTGCTTGGGCCTTTCTCCTGGAGGCGCTCAGTCAGACCCAGTGTTGACATGTGGCAAGACGCTCCTCGGGGCGCGTCTTGCTTGGGCCTCCTTCCTGGAGGCGCTCAGTCAGACCGAGTGCTGACATGTGGCAAGACGCTCCTCGGGGCGCATCTTGCTTGGGCTTCTCTCCTGGAGGCCCTCAGTCAGACCCAGTGTTGACATGTGGCAAAACGCTCCTCGGGGCGCGTCTTATTTGGGCCTCTCTCCTGGGGGCCCTCAGTCAGACCCAGTGTTGACATGTGGCAAGACGCTCCTCGGGGCGCGTCTTGCTTGGGCTTCTCTCCTGGAGGCCCTCAGTCAGACCCATTGTTGACATGTGGCAAGACGCTCCTCGGGGCACGTCTTGCTTGGGCCTCTCTCCTGGAGGCGCTCAGTCAGACCGAGTAGTGACATGTGGCAAGACGCTCCTCGGGGCGTGTCTTGCTTGGACCTCTCTCCTGGAGGCGCTCAGTTAGACCGAGTAGTGACATGTGGCAAGACGCTCGTCGGGGCGGGTCTTGCTTGGGCCTCTCTCCTGGAGGCGCTCAGTCAGAACTGGAAGATATGTTGCGTCATAAGCCTCTGATGGTTCACCAGGTGCACGGTCCACTCGAAATCCTAATGCTGTATTTGTAGTACATACACTAAGTCTTCTCTGTTGATGTCAGACTAGAGTTTTATTAGAGTTTTACTTTGCAACAATGGGATTCGAGCAATTGATGTGTATATTTTTAATAGTGCACAATGCTACTATTCCTAGGCTGAATGTATGACATGGCTCTTATGTATCATTATGTATCGTTTCCATTAAGTACTAATTTAAATAAAGTCCCTCTGTCCTCAGTGCTAGGTTGTGGGTTTAATACACATTATTATGATCAACCTGTTGAATAGTATAAGCCCCATACAATGTGACGGTCCGTGTGACGGACCGGTGTGTTATCACCCAACTAACGAAACGTACCAGGTGATAACATTGCATCTGCCCATTACAGCGGAGCGAGCGTTTCGCCACACTCCCAAACCAAGGTTAATAGTTGTAGCGCACGCCTTTTCGGACCTCGGTGCACGCGAAACACTGGTGTACACTCACAACATCACGCTCGAGACAGCTCAAGCGTTACGCGAAACAAAGGACGTGTTCAAATCCATAGAGAATATACGGTCTTTAGCGTATGCGTATATAAAGAAGGTCGATGACATTTACAGACCCGGCGGCGTGGGCACCACAGTAGAACAACAAGGTGCTCTCAAGCGCACACAGATACTGGCCGCATTATCACTCGCGATGTCTATCCTGACATACCCGTTTCTGATTTCTATGTATATTAATTTATGACAAGAGCTACTTTAGGTGGTTACGATTACACTCTGACCACGTGCCTTAGTTTCTGCTAGTGACCTATAAATACATTTGCCCACTTGCTCTCACTGCCATTAAAGCGGCTGTACCCACACGTACAACACCCAAGAAAAAAAATTGATCTCGCTGTCTGTACTGGGTGTACTCTCAGTAGTCGCAGTTGCTCAGGCCATGGTGGTACGCTCACCTAACGCCTCTGAGATACGTTCCATCACACCACCTCCTAGACTACTCGCGAAGGAGTATTCAACACCCCCTTTGTACGAAGACAACCATTATAACGAGCACAGCACAACGCTTGCCGCACGCGAAGACAACATGCAGGAGACAACGCTACCACCTGTCGTGAGAACAACGGATTCGAGTGACAACGATCGCGACTATGACGAGCACATTACAACACCCTCTGTGCACGAAGACCAGGTGCAGGAGACAACGCTACCACCTGTCGTGAGAAACAAGAGTTTGGTTAACAATGATCATCGTCGTGTCCCATTGTAAACGGGCGCGCCATCGCACACATCGTACATGTGTGTTAACCCACCTGTATGCGACAGACTTTGTGTGTTGCATGACATCGAGATGTATTGACGTCTGTGTCAATACAGGACTCTCTATAAGCCAGGAGCTGGACGCTAACGACCCGTGCATGCGCCACACAAAAGGTATCGTACATGTGTTAACCCACCTGTATGCGACAGACTTTGTGTGTTGCATGACATCGAGATGTATTGACGTCTGTGTCAATACAGGACTCTCTAAGCTGGGAGCTGGACGCTAACGACCCGTGCATGCGCCACACAAAAGGTAACTCGACTAACTACAAAACGCATATTGTGATGTAGAAAGTTGGCTCGACTGTTTGAATCAGCTGCAGCTGCGGTTTACTCACGAAGTGAATCGCACGCTTGTTAGAAGTACATTCGGAGCACTTAAAAAATACATCGCTCTCATCGAGTTCCGTCTCAGCATTCACCGGCTGATGGGCAAGAGCGTGACATGGGATCGCCAGGAACTTACTTAAGGACTATCATCTCATTTGGCATTTACTCACGGACCCAAGAAACCAGTTCCGAAAAATGGTCGAGAATTATAACTTGTCTAATAGCAACTGGAAGATATGTTGCGTCATAAGCCTCTGATGGTTCACAAGGTGCACGGTCCACTCGAAATCCTAATGCTGTATTTGTAGTACATACACTAAGTCTTCTCTGTTGATGTCAGACTAGAGTTTTATTAGAGTTTTACTTTGCAACAATGGGATTCGAGCAATTGATCTGTATATTTTTAATAATGCACAATGCTACTATTCCTAGGCTGAATGTATGACATGGCTCTTATGTATCATTATGTATCGTTTCCATTAAGTACTAATTTAAATAAAGTCCCTCTGTCCTCAGTGCTAGGTTGTGGGTTTAATACACATTATTATGATCAACCTGTTGAATAGTATAATAACAATATTCCTGTAAAAGTCATTTAGTAATGAACAACCTCAGTTCTGTGAAAGCACATCATGTCTCTGATGTGTACACTGCAGGCCTGACCGGGGTTTGCATGCAAGGGCCTGTGTGTGTGTGTGTGTGTGTGTGTGCGCGCGCGTGTGTGTGTGTGTGTGTGTGTGTGTGTGTGTGTGTGTGTGTGTGTGTGAAACAAATAAAGATAAATATAGCTAGTGCGGCCACGAGCGGTCGTGCAGGGTAGAGGCTGCACGAAAACGCCTCTAAAAACAAGCGCGTGCCCACGCCCGATCCGTGGAAGCACGTAGACCTAGCACACGTACTAGCAGAAATCAACGATCGCACACGGGTCATTGAGTGTGTACAGGGTTCGTCTGCGTGTGTGGCATTGGGCAATCTAGCGGCACAAGAGTGGCCTGAAGGCGGAACCGGCCAACCCGTTGCCCTCACCATCGTTGCGCTTCGAGATGAACTATTGCTAAAGATGATCGTCCTCATCAACCACGGCGCTACCAGAGTAGCTCGTAACGAAGACCCTCTCCGCGACCTCACGGCCAGTGTGCGCAGTGTACAGCAAATGACTAACGATGTTGCGAGCGATATATCGGAAAAACTTTGCACTGACGCGACGGTCGCCACTGCAGGTTGTGTGAGTCTCGCGCAAAGTGCCATATCAAACGTGCGCAAGCTAGTGACAAGCAACTTCACCAGATCCGTAGATTCTGCATACGCTTGAATACCAACGAAAGTATCGAGAGATAACACCGACACGAGTTGCGCGACGGCGCTGGCTGCAGTCGCTACAACACTGGATTTATTAATCAACGTAATTGTGATCGTAATGGCGTATCGAGTGTGCACCAGAAACTACAACCAGTACTACAGAAAACTGGCATGAGGGTCGCGGTCTAACGTTATGTTGGTGTCTCGCATCGACGGCCGTTTGCCAGCGGCTGAAAATGGCACAGTTGACGAAATGGAAACGCTGACCGTCCATAGTGCACTCTCGCAAGTTCCAACCGCACCATCTCAGGAGACAGACCACAGAGTCATATTAGCGGAGGGTAGATAGAAAATGCGCAAACCGCCGCAACCGCCCATATACATACTATACGAGTTCAACATAGAGTGGAGTAAGAAGTTACTACCGATTGTATTTACAACGTGCAAGCAGCTGGTGTGTGACGCTTTACTTGATTATCACAGAGGTTGCGATGTCCTGTGTTCCACGAGCGCATGGAAACAAGTGAACGAACTTCTACGGACCGTACTGTTGGGGTATGAGCGAGCTGTAAAATCAATACACGCTAGACACGCGGACTTTGCCGCATTACTGGACACGCATATCGCCACAACAAAACCGGGTCAAGTGTTCGGGGCGTCACCGCGCTCGACTATACACGTCTTGGCCTACCACGAGTACATGAGCCCACAAGATCCTAAGCGAGGTAGAAGCCGTTGTGTCTACCCAACGCAAATTCAGCACAGCCGTGCGCGCTAAGACAAGTCCCTCTAGATTGCTGGAAACTTTGGAAACGTGGAAGGCTGGCGTGTACGTGCTTTCTACACATCTCAACGGTATGATCGCGATACTCTCGGCCGCACAACAACTAATGGTCATGTGTTCGGAAGGTCTGATCAGGTCTGACATGACCGGTTGTCAATCGACGTCGAGCGTGCACTCACACACTGATATCCTGGCGTACAGTAAAGCGACAGCGACCTCTACGCTCACGTTGATCGCCGATGTTTCGAAGGGCAATCGAGTGTGTTGGCTGACGAAAGCTATGGTGACCGACGGTCGCGTCGACTACAATGTGCCTCATTGCGACTTTAGAGGCGTATGTGATCCTTTGCAAATCGACAACACCACCGCGGTCGAGTGCGAAGTCACGGTCGGTGGCGTGTTGTCCTTACTGTGCCCCATACAATGTGACGGTCCGAGTCACGGACCGGTGTGTTACGACCCGACTAACGAAAAGTACCAGGTGATAACATTGCATCTGCCCATTACAGCGGAGCGAGCGTTTCGCCACACTCCCAAACCAAGGTTAATAGTTGTAGCGCACACCCTTTCGGACCTCGGTGCACGCGAAACACTGGCGTACACTCACAAAATCACGCTCGAGACAGCTCAAGTGTTACGCAAAACAAAGGACGTGTTCAAATCCATAGAGAATATACGGTCTTTAGCGTATGCGTATATAAAGAAGGTCGATGAGATTTACAGACCCGGCGGCGTGGGCACCACAGTAGAACAACAAGGTGCTCTCAAGCGCACACAGATACTGGCCGCATTATCACTCGCGATGTCTATCCTGACATGCCCGTTTCTGATTTCTATGTTAATTAAATTATGACAAGAGATACGGTGGTTACGATTACACTCTGACCACGTGCCTTAGTTTCTGCTAGTGACCTATAAATACATTTGACCACTTGCTCTCACTGCCATTAAAGCGGCTGTACCCACACGTACAACACCCAAGTAAAAAAATGATCTCGCTGTCTGTACTGGGTGTACTCTCAGTAGTCGCAGTTGCTCAGGCCATGGTGGTACGCTCACATAACGCCTCTGAGATACGTCCCATCACACCACCTCCTACACTACTCGCGAAGGAGTATTCAACACCCCCTTTGTACGAAGACAACCATTATAACGAGCACAGCACAACGCTTGCCGCACGCGAAGACAACATGCAGGAGACAACGCTACCACCTGTCGTGAGAACAACGGATTCGAGTGACAACGATCGCGACTATGACGAGCACATTACAGCACCCTCTGTGCACGAAGACCAGGTGCAGGAGACAACGCTACCACCTGTCGTGAGAAACAAGAGTTTGGTTAACAATGATCATCGTCGTGTCCCATTGTAAACTGGGCGTGCCATCGCACACATCGTACATGTGTGTTAACCCACCTGTATGCGACAGACTTTGTGTGTTGCATGACATCGAGATGTATTGACGTCTGTGTCAATACAGGACTCTCTATAAGCCGGGAGCTGGACGCTAACGACCCGTGCATGCGCCACACAAAAGGTATCGTACATGTGTTAACCCACCTGTATGCGACAGACTTTGTGTGTTGCATGACATCGAGATGTATTGACGTCTGTGTCAATACAGGACTCTCTAAGCTGGGAGCTGGACGCTAACGACCCGTGCATGCGCCACACAAAAGGTAACTCGACTAACTACAAAACGAATATTGTGATGTAGAAAGTTGGCTCGACTGTTTGAATCAGCTGCAGCTGCGGTTTACTCACGAAGTGAATCGCACGCTTGTTAGAAGTACATTCGGAGCACTTAAAAAATACATCGCTCTCATCGAGTTCCGTCTCAGCGTTCACCGGCTGATGGGCAAGAGCGTGACATGGGATCGCAAGGAACTTACTTAAGGACTATCATCTCATTTGGCATTTACTCACGGACCCAAGAAACCAGTTCCGAAAAATGGTCGAGAATTATAACTTGTCTAATAGCAACTGGAAGATATGTTGCGTCATAAGCCTCTGATGGTTCACAAGGTGCACGGTCCACTCGAAATCCTAATGCTGTATTTGTAGTGCATACACTAAGTCTTCTCTGTTGATGTCAGACTAGAGTTTTATTAGAGTTTTACTTTGCAACAATGGGATTCGAGCAATTGATGTGTATATTTTTAATAGTGCACAATGCTACTATTCCTAGGCTGAATGTATGACATGGCTCTTGTGTATCATTATGTATCGTTTCCATTAAGTACTAATTTAAATAAAGTCCCTCTGTCCTCAGTGCTAGGTTGTGGGTTTAATACACATTATTATGATCAACCTGTTGAATAGTATAATAACAATATTCCTGTAAAAGTCATTTAGTAATGAACAACCTCAGTTCTGTGAAAGAACATCATGTCTCTGATGTGTACAATGCAGGCCTGACCGGTCTTGCTGGGGCCTCTCTCCTGGAGGCGCTCAATCAGACCCAGTGGTGACACGTGGCAAGACGCTCCTCGGGGCGCGTCTTGCTTGGGCCTCTCTCCTGGAGGCGCTCAGTCAGACCCAGTGGTGACACGTGGCAAGAAGCTCCTCGGGGCGCGTCTTGCTTGGGCCTCTCTCCTGGAGGCGCTCAGTCAGACCCAGTGTTGACATGTGTCAAGACGCTCCTCGGGGCGTGTCTTGCTTGGGCCTCTCTCCTGGAGGCGCTCAGTCAGACCCAGTGTTGACATGTGGCAAGACGCTCCTCTGGGCGCGTCTTGCTTGGGCTTCTCTCCTGGAGGCGCTCAGTCAGACCGAGTGCTGACATGTGGCAAGAAGCTCCTCGGGGCGCGTCTTGCTTGGGCTTCTCTCCTGGAGGCCCTCAGTAAGACCCATTGTTGACATGTGGCAAGACGCTCCTCGTGGTGCGTCTTGCTTGGGCCTCTCTCCAGAAGGCCCTCAATCAGACCCAGTGTTGACACGTGGCAAGACGCTTCTCGGGGCGCGTCTTGCTTGGGCCTCTCTCCTGGAGGGGCTCAGTCAGACTGAGTAGTGACATGTGGCCTGACGCTCCTCGGGGCGCGTCTTGCCTGGGCCTCTCTCCTGGAGGCGCTCAGTCAGACCCAGTGGTGACATGTGGCAAGACACTCCTCGGGGCGCGTCTTTCTTGTACTCCAATAAACAGCCCCTACAACCACAAAAAGGAATGGAGTCATTAGCACTTATGGTTTGTAAATGGCACCCAGAATTATGTTGCACGAAGCACAATTTCACATCATTCTGGGTTCATTTGTGTGAAAACAAGGTCCAATCATGCTGAAACGTTACAGGAAGGTAGAATCTATTGAGTTGTAAGTGATCTGAACGTTTCATGATGATAGCACTTTCCTAAGGGGGTCAAACCATGTCCCAAAGGTCACCGGATCTGGTGTCAATTTAAAGAAGTAGTCCAGTTACACATTTGTGTGCTTATAACTTGGCTTCTGAATGTCCTAGAGAAGTCAGGCTTGTTTTAGTGTACTCCAATCAACAGCCCCTACAACCACAAAAAGGAATGGAGTCATTAGCACTCATGGTTTGTAAATGGCACCCAGAATTATGTTGCACGAAGCACAATTTCACATCATTCTGGGTCCATTTGTGTGAAAACAAGGTCCAATCAGGCTGAAACGTTACAAGAAGGTCGAATCTATTGAGTTGTAAGTGATCTGAACTTTTCATGATGATCGCACAATCCTATAGGGGGTGAAACCATGCCCCAAAGGTCACCGGGCCTGGTGTCACTTTAAAGAAGTAGTCCAGTTACACCTTTGTGGGCTTATAACTTGGCTTCTGAATATCCTAAAGAGGTCAGGTTTGTTTTAGAGTACTCCAGTTAACAGCCCCCATTACCCCAAAAAGGAATGGCGTCATTAGCACTTATGGTTTTTAAATGGAACCCAGATTTATGTTGCACGAAGCACAATTTCACATAATTCTGGGTTCATTTGTGTGAAAACAAGGTCCAATCAGAATGAAACGTTACAAGACGGTAGAATCTAGTGAGTTGTAAGTGATCTGAACGTTTCATGATGATAGCACTTTCCTAAGGGGGTCAAATCATGTCCCAAAGGTTACCGGATCTGGTGTCAATTTAAAGAAGTAGTCCAGTTACACATTTGTGGGCTTATAACTTGGCTTCTGAATGTCCTAGTGAGATCAGGTTTGTTTTAGTGTACTCCAATCAACAGCCCCTACAACCACAAAAAGGAATGGAGTCATTAGCACTTATGGTTTTTAAATGGCACCCAGAATATTGTTGCACGAAGCACAATTTCACATCATTCTGGGTTCATTTGTGTGAAAACAAGGTCCAATCAGGCTGAAACGTTACAGGAAGGTAGAATCTATTGAGTTGTAAGTGATCTGAACGTTTCATGATGATAGCACTTTCCTAAGGGGGTCAAACCATGTCCCAAAGGTCACCGGATCTGGTGTCAATTTAAAGAAGTAGTCCAGTTACACATTTGTGGGCTTATAACTTGGCTTCTGAATTTCCTAGAGAGATCAGGTTTGTTTTAGTGTACTCCAATCAACAGCCCCTACAACCACAAAAAGGAATGGAGTCATTAGCACTTATGGTTTTTAAATGGCACCCAGAATTATGTTGCACGAAGCACAATTTCACATCATTCTGGGTTAATTTGTGTGAAAACAAGGTCCAATCAGGCTGAAACGTTACAGGAAGGTAGAATCTATTGAGTTGTAAGTGATCTGAACATTTCATGATGATAGCACTTTCCTAAGGGGGTCAAACCATGTCCCAAAATGTCACCGGATCTGGTGTCAATTTAAAGAAGTAGTCCAATTACACATTTGTGGTCTTATAACTTGGCTTCTGAATGTCCTAGAGAGATCAGGTTTGGTTTAGTGTACTCCAATCAACAGCCCCTACAACCACAAAAAGAAATGGAGTCATTAGCCTTTATGGTTTGTAAATGGCACCCAGAATTATGTTGCACGAAGCACAATTTCACATCATTCTGGGTCCATTTGTGTGAAAACAAGGTCCAATCAGGCTGAAACGTTACAAGAAGGTAGAATCTATTGAGTTGTAAGTGATCTGAACGTTTCATGATGATCGCACATTCCTATAGGGGGTCAAACCATGTCCCAAAATGTCACCGGATCTGGTGTCAATTTTTAAAGAAGTAGTCCAATGACACATTTGTGGGCTTATAACTTGGCTTCTGAATGTTCTAGAGAGATCAGGTTTGTTTTAGTGTACTCCAATCAACAGCCCCTACAACCACAAAAAGGAATGGAGTCATTAGCACTTATGGTTTGTAAATGGCACCCAGAATTATGTTGCACGAAGCACAATTTCACTTCATTCTGGGTCCATTTGTGTGAAAACAAGGTCCAATCATGCTGAAACGTTACAGGAAGGTAGAATCTATTGAGTTGTAAGTGATCTGAACGTTTCATGATGATAGCACTTTCCTAAGGGGGTCAAACCATGTCCCAAAGGTCACCGGGCCTGGTGTCACTTTAAAGAAGTAGTCCAGTTACACCTTTGTGGGCTTATAACTTGGCTTCTGAATGGCCTAGAGAGGTTAGGTTTGTTTTAGTGTACTCCAATCAACAGCCCCTACAACCACAAAAAGGAATGGAGTCATTAGCACTTATGGTTTTTAAATGGCACCCAGAATTATGTTGCACGAAGCACAATTTCACATCATTCTGGGTTCATTTGTGTGAAAACAAGGTCCAATCAGGCTGAAACGTTACAGGAAGGTAGAATCTATTGAGCTGTAAGTGATCTGAACGTTTCATGATGATAGCACTTTCCTAAGGGGGTCAAACCATGTCCCAAAGGTAACCGGATCTGGTGTCAATTTAAAGAAGTAGTCCAGTTACACATTTGTGAGCTTATAACTTGGCTTCTGAATTTCCTAGAGAGATCAGGTTTGTTTTAGTGTACTCCAATCAACAGCCCCTACAACCACAAAAAGGAAGGGAGTCATTAGCACTTATGGTTTGTAAATGGCAGCCAGAATTATGTTGCACGAAGCACAATTTCACATCATTCTCGGTCAATTTGTGTGAAAACAAGGTCCAATCAGGCTGAAACGTTACAAGAAGGTAGAATCTATTGAGTTGTAAGTGATCCGAACGTTTCATGATGATAGCACTTTCCTAAGGGGGTCAAACCATGTCCCAAAGGTCACCGGGCCTGGCGTCACTTTAAAGAAGTAGTCCAGTTACAACTTTGTGGGCTTATAACTTGGCTTCTGAATATCCTAAAGAGGTCAGGTTTGTTATAGTGTACTCCAATCAACAGCCCCTACAACCACAAAAAGGACTGGAGTCATTAGCACTTATGGTTTTTAAATGGCACCCAGAATTATGTTGCACGAAGCACAATTTCACATCATTCTGGGTTCATTTGTGTGAAAACAAGGTCCAATCAGGCTGAAACGTTACAGGAAGGTAGAATCTATTGAGTTGTAAGTGATCTGAACGTTTCATGATGATAGCACTTTCCTAAGGGGGTCAAACCATGTCCCAAAGGTCACCGGATCTGGTGTCAATTTAAAGAAGTAGTCCAGTTACACATTTGTGGGCTTATAACTTGGCTTCTGAATGTCCTAGAGAGGTCAGGCTTGTTTTAGTGTACTCCAACCAACAGCCCCTACAACCACAAAAAGGAATGGAGTCATTAGCACTTATGGTTTTTAAATGGCACCCAGAATTATGTTGCACGAAGCACAATTTCACATCATTCTGGGTCCATTTGTGTGAAAAAAAGGTCCAATCAGGCTGAAACGTTACAAGAAGGTAGAATATATTGAGTTGTAAGTGATCTGAACGTTTCATGATGATCGCACATTCCTATTGGGGGTCAAACCATGTCCCAAAGGTCACCGGATCTGGTGTCACTTTAAAGAAGTAGTCCAGTTACACATTTGTGGGCTTATAACTTGGCTTCTGAATATCCTAGAGAGGTCAGGTTTGTTTTAGAGTACTCCAATTAACAGCCCCTACAACCACAAAAAGGAATGGAGTCATTAGCACTTATGGTTTTTAAATGGCACCCAGAATTATGTTGCACGAAGCACAATTTCACATCATTCTGGGTTCATTTGTGTGAAAACAAGGTCCAATCAGGCTGAAACGTTACAGGAAGGTAGAATCTATTGAGTTGTAAGTGATCTGAACGTTTCATGATGATAGCACTTTCCTAAGGGGGTCAAACCATGTCCCAAAATGTCACCAGATCTGGTGTCAATTTAAAGAAGTAGTCCAGTTACACATTTGTGGGCTTATAACTTGGCTTCTGAATGTCCTAGAGAGATCAGGTTTGGTTTAGTGTACTCCAATCAACAGCCCCTACAACCACAAAAAGAAATGGAGTCATTAGCACTTATGGTTTTTAAATGGCACCCAGAATTATGTTGCACGAAGCACAATTTCACATCATTCTGGGTTCATTTGTGTGAAAACAAGGTCCAATCAGGCTGAAACGTTACAGGAAGGTAGAATCTATTGAGCTGTAAGTGATCTGAACGTTTCATGATGATAGCACTTTCCTAAGGGGGTCAAACCATGTCCCAAAGGTAACCGGATCTGGTGTCAATTTAAAGAAGTAGTCCAGTTACACATTTGTGAGCTTATAACTTGGCTTCTGAATTTCCTAGAGAGATCAGGTTTGTTTTAGTGTACTCCAATCAACAGCCCCTACAACCACAAAAAGGAAGGGAGTCATTAGCACTTATGGTTTGTAAATGGCAGCCAGAATTATGTTGCACGAAGCACAATTTCACATCATTCTCGGTCAATTTGTGTGAAAACAAGGTCCAATCAGGCTGAAACGTTACAAGAAGGTAGAATCTATTGAGTTGTAAGTGATCCGAACGTTTCATGATGATAGCACTTTCCTAAGGGGGTCAAACCATGTTCCAAAGGTCACCGGGCCTGGTGTCACTTTAAAGAAGTAGTCCAGTTACAACTTTGTGGGCTTATAACTTGGCTTCTGAATATCCTAAAGAGGTCAGGTTTGTTATAGTGTACTCCAATCAACAGCCCCTACAACCACAAAAAGGACTGGAGTCATTAGCACTTATGGTTTTTAAATGGCACCCAGAATTATGTTGCACGAAGCACAATTTCACATCATTCTGGGTTCATTTGTGTGAAAACAAGGTCCAATCAGGCTGAAACGTTACAGGAAGGTAGAATCTATTGAGTTGTAAGTGATCTGAACGTTTCATTGTGATAGCACTTTCCTAAGGGGGTCAAACCATGTCCCAAAGGTCACCGGATCTGGTGTCAATTTAAAGAAGTAGTCCAGTTACACATTTGTGGGCTTATAACTTGGCTTCTGAATGTCCTAGAGAGGTCAGGCTTGTTTTAGTGTACTCCAACCAACAGCCCCTACAACCACAAAAAGGAATGGAGTCATTAGCACTTATGGTTTTTAAATGGCACCCAGAATTATGTTGCACGAAGCACAATTTCACATCATTCTGGGTTCATTTGTGTGAAAAAAAGGTCCAATCAGGCTGAAACGTTACAAGAAGGTAGAATATATTGAGTTGTAAGTGATCTGAACGTTTCATGATGATCGCACATTCCTATTGGGGGTCAAACCATGTCCCAAAGGTCACCGGATCTGGTGTCACTTTAAAGAAGTAGTCCAGTTACACATTTGTGGGCTTATAACTTGGCTTCTGAATATCCTAGAGAGGTCAGGTTTGTTTTAGAGTACTCCAATTAACAGCCCCTACAACCACAAAAAGGAATGGAGTCATTAGCACTTATGGTTTTTAAATGGCACCCAGAATTATGTTGCACGAAGCACAATTTCACATCATTCTGGGTTCATTTGTGTGAAAACAAGGTCCAATCAGGCTGAAACGTTACAGGAAGGTAGAATCTATTGAGTTGTAAGTGATCTGAACGTTTCATGATGATAGCACTTTCCTAAGGGGGTCAAACCATGTCCCAAAATGTCACCAGATCTGGTGTCAATTTAAAGAAGTAGTCCAGTTACACATTTGTGGGCTTATAACTTGGCTTCTGAATGTCCTAGAGAGATCAGGTTTGGTTTAGTGTACTCCAATCAACAGCCCCTACAACCACAAAAAGAAATGGAGTCATTAGCACTTATGGTTTGTAAATGGCACCCAGAATTATGTTGCACGAAGCACAATTTCACATCATTCTGGGTCCATTTGTGTGAAAACAAGGTCCAATCAGGCTGAAACGTTACAAGAAGGTAGAATCTATTGAGTTGTAAGTGATCTGAACGTTTCATGATGATCGCACATTCCTATAGGGGGTCAAACCATGTCCCAAAGGTCACCGGGCATGGTGTCACTTTAAAGAAGTAGTCCAGTTACAACTTTGTGGGCTTATAACTTGGCTTCTGAATATCCTAAAGAGGTCAGGTTTGTTTTAGTGTACTCCAATCAACAGCCCCTACAACCACAAAAAGGACTGGAGTCATTAGCACTTATGGTTTTTAAATGGCACCCAGAATTATGTTGCACGAAGCACAATTTCACATCATTCTGGGTTCATTTGTGTGAAAACAAGGTCCAATCAGGCTGAAACGTTACAGGAAGGTAGAATCTATTGAGTTGTAAGTGATCTGAACGTTTCATGATGATCGCACTTTCCAAAGGGGGTCAAACCATGTCCCAAAGGTCACCGGATCTGGTGTCAATTTAAAGAAGTAGTCCAGTTAAACATTTGTGGGCTTATAACTTGGCTTCTGAATGTCCTAGAGAGATCAGGTTTGTTTTAGTGTACTCCAATCAACAGCCCCTACAACCACAAAAAGGAATGGAGTCATTAGCACTTATGGTTTGTAAATGGCACCCAGAATTATGCTGCACGAAGCACAATTTCACATCATTCTGGGTCCATTTGTGTGAAAACAAGGTCCAATCAGGCTGAAACGTTACAAGAAGGTAGAATCTATTGAGTTGTAAGTGATCTGAACGTTTAATGATGATCGCATATTCCTATAGGGGGTCAAACCATGTCCCAAAGGTCACCGAGCCTGGTGTCACTTTAAAGAAGTAGTCCAGTTACACCTTTTTGAGCTAATAACTTGGCTTCTGAATATCCTAAAGAGGTCAGGTTTGTTTTAGTGTACTCCACTCAACAGCCTCTACAACCACAAAAAGGAATGGAGTCATTAGCCCTTATGGTTTGTAAATGGCACCCAGAATTATGTTGAACGAAGCACAATTTCACATCATTCTGGGTCAATTTGTGTGAAAACAAGGTCCAATCAGGCTGAAACGTTACAGGAAGGTAGAATCTATTGAGTTGTAAGTGATCTGAACGTTTCATGATGATAGCAAATTCCTATAGGGGGTCAAACCATGTCCCAAAGGTCACCGGATCTGGTGTCAATTTAAAGAAGTAGTCCAGTTACACATTTGTGGGCTTATAACTTGGCTTCTGAATGTCCTAGAGAGGTCAGGCTTGTTTTAGTGTACTCCAATCAACAGCCCCTACAACCACAAAAAGGAATGGAGTCATTAGCACTTATGGTTTGTAAATGGCACCCAGAATTATGTTGCACGAAGCACAATTTCACATCATTCTGGGTCCATTTGTGTGAAAACAAGGTCCAATCAGGCTGAAACGTTACAAGACGGTAGAATCTAGTGAGTTGTAAGTGATCTGAACGTTTCATGATGATATCACTTTCCTAAGGGGGTCAAATAATGTCCCAAAGGTCACCGGATCTGGTGTCAATTTAAAGAAGTAGTCCAGTTACACATTTGTGGGCTTATAACTTGGCTTCTGAATGTCCTAGTGAGATCAGGTTTGTTTTAGTGTACTCCAATCAACAGCCCCTACAACCACAAAAAGGAATGGAGTCATTAGCACTTATGGTTTTTAAATGGCACCCAGAATAATGTTGCACGAAGCACAATTTCACATCATTCTGGGTTCATTTGTGTGAAAACAAGGTCCAATCATGCTGAAACGTTACAGGAAAGTAGAATCTATTGAGTTGTAAGTGATCTGAACGTTTCATGATGATAGCACTTTCCTAAGGGGGTCAAACCATGTCCCAAAGGTCACCGGATCTGGTGTCAATTTAAAGAAGTAGTCCAGGTACACATTTGTGGGCTTATAACTTGGCTTCTGAATGTCCTAGAGAAGTCAGGCTTGTTTTAGTGTACTCCAATCAACAGCCCCTACAACCACAAAAAGGAATGGAGTCATTAGCACTTATGGTTTGTAAATGGCACCCAGAATTATGTTGCACGAAGCACAATTTCACATCATTCAGGGTCCATTTGTGTGAAAACAAGGTCCAATCAGGCTGAAACGTTACAAGAAGGTAGAATCTATTGAGTTGTAAGTGATCTGAACTTTTCAGGATGATCGCACAATCCTATAGGGGGTCAAACCATGTCCCAAAGGTCACCGGGCCTGGTGTCACTTTAAAGAAGTAGTCCAGTTACACCTTTGTGGGCTTATAACTTGGCTTCTGAATATCCTAAAGAGGTCAGGTTTGTTTTAGAGTACTCCAGTTAACAGCCCCCATTACCCCAAAAAGGAATGGCGTCATTAGCACTTATGGTTTTTAAATGGAACCCAGAATTATGTTGCACGAAGCACAATTTCACATAATTCTGGGTTCATTTGTGTGAAAACAAGGTCCAATCAGGCTGAAACGTTACAAGACGGTAGAATCTACTGAGTTGTAAGTGATCTGAACGTTTCATGATGATAGCACTTTCCTAAGGGGGTCAAATCATGTCCCAAAGGTCACCGGATCTGGTGTCAATTTAAAGAAGTAGTCCAGTTACACATTTGTGGGCTTATAACTTGGCTTCTGAATGTCCTAGTGAGATCAGGTTTGTTTTAGTGTACTCCAATCAACAGCCCCTACAACCACAAAAAGGATTGGAGTCATTAGCACTTATGGTTTTTAAATGGCACCCAGAATAATGTTGCACGAAGCACAATTTCACATCATTCTGGGTTCATTTGTGTGAAAACAAGGTCCAATCAGGCTGAAACGTTACAGGAAGGTAGAATCTATTGAGTTGTAAGTGATCTGAACGTTTCATGATGATAGCACTTTCCTAAGGGGGTCAAACCATGTCCCAAAGGTCACCGGATCTGGTGTCAATTTAAAGAAGTAGTCCAGTTACACATTTGTGGGCTTATAACTTGGCTTCTGAATGTCCTAGAGAGGTCAGGCTTGTTTTAGTGTACTCCAATCAACAGCCCCTACAACCACAAAAAGGAATGGAGTCATTAGCACTTATGGTTTGTAAATGGCACCCAGAATTATGTTGCACGAAGCACAATTTCACATCATTCTGGGTCCATTTGTGTGTAAACAAGGTCCAATCAGGCTGAAACGCTACAAGAAGGTAGAATCTATTGAGTTGTAAGTGATCTGAACGTTTCATGATGATCGCACTTTCCTATAGGGGGTCAAACCATTTCCAAAAAGGTCACCGGGCCTGGTGTCACTTTAAAGAAGTAGTCCAGTTACACCTTTGTGGGCTTATAACTTGGCTTCTGAATATCTTAAAGAGGTCAGGTTTGTTTTAGTGTACTCCAATCAACAGCCTCTACAACCACAAAAAGGAATGGAGTCATTAGCACTTATGGTTTTTAAATGGCACCCAGAATTATGTTGCACGAAGCACAATTTCACATCATTCTGGGTTCATTTGTGTGAAAACAAGGTCCAATCAGGCTGAAACGTTACAGGAAGGTAGAATCTATTGAGTTGTAAGTGATCTGAACGTTTCATGATGATAGCACTTTCCTAAGGGGGTCAAACCATGTCCCAAAGGTCACCGGATCTGGTGTCAATTTAAAGAAGTAGTCCAGTTACACATTTGTGAGCTTATAACTTGGCTTCTGAATGTCCTAGAGAGATCAGGTTTGTTTTAGTGTACTCCAATCAACAGCCCCTACAACCACAAAAAGGAATGGAGTCATTAGCACTTATGGGTTGTAAATGGCAGCCAGAATTATGTTGCACGAAGCACAATTTCACATCATTCTCGGTCCATTTGTGTGAAAACAAGGTCCAATCAGGCTGAAACGTTACAAGAAGGTAGAATCTATTGAGTTGTAAGTGATCTGAACGTTTCATGTTGATAGCACTTTCCTAAGGGGGTCAAACCATGTCCCAAAGGTCACCGGGCCTGGTGTCACTTTAAAGAAGTAGTCCAGTTACAACTTTGTGGGCTTATAACTTGGCTTCTGAATATCCTAAAGAGGTCAGGTTTGTTTTAGTGTACTCAAATCAACAGCCCCTACAACCACAAAAAGGACTGGAGTCATTAGCACTTATGGTTTTTAAATGGCATCCAGAATTATGTTGTACGAAGCACAATTTCAAATCATTCGGGGTCCATTTGTGTGAAAACAAGGTCCAATCAGGCTGAAACGTTACAGGAAGGTAGAATCTATTGCGTTGTAAGTGATCTGAACGTTTCATGCTGATAGCACTTTCCTAAGGAGGTCAAACTATGTCCCAAATGTCACCAGATCTGGTGTCAATTTAAAGAAGTAGTCCAGTTACACATTTGTGGGCTTATAACTTGGCTTCTGAATGTCCTAGAGAGATCAGGTTTAATTTAGTGTACTCCAATCAACAGCCCCTACAACCACAAAAAGGAATGGAGTCATTAGCACTTATGGTTTGTAAATGGCACCCAGAATTATGTTGCACGAAGCACAATTTCACATCATTCTGGGTTCATTTGTGTGAAAACAAGGTCCAATCAGGCTGAAACGTTACAGGAAGGTAGAATCTATTGAGTTGTAAGTGATCTGAACGTTTCATGATGATAGCACTTTCCTAAGGGGGTCAAACCATGTCCCAAAGGTCACCGGATCTGGTGTCAATTTAAAGAAGTAGTCCAGTTACACATTTGTGGGCTTATAACTTGGCTTCTGAATGTCCTAGAGAGGTCAGGCTTGTTTTAGTGTACTCCAATTAACAGCCCCTACAACCACAAAAAGGAATGGAGTCATTAGCACTTATGGTTTGTAAATGTCACCCAGAATTATGTTGCACGAAGCACAATTTCACATCATTCTGGGTCCATTTGTGTGAAAACAAGGTCCAATCAGGCTGAAACGTTACAGGAAGGTAGAATCTATTGAGTTGTAAGTGATCTGAACGTTTCATGATGATCGCACATTTCTATAGGGGGTCAAACCATGTCCCAAAGGTCACCGGGCCTGGTGTCACTTTAAAGAAGTAGTCCAGTTACACCTTTGTGGGCTTATAACTTGGCTTCTGAATATCCTAAAGAGGCCAGGTTTGTTTTAGCGTACTCCAATCAACAGCCTCTACAACCACAAAAAGGAATGGAGTCATTAGCACTTATGGTTTGTAAATGGCACCCAGAATTATGTTGCACGAAGCACAATTTCACATCATTCTGGGTCCATTTGTGTCAAAACAAGGTCCAATCAGGCTGAAACAGTACAGGAAGGTAGAATGTATTGAGTTGTAAGTGATCTGAACGTTTCATGATGATAGCACATTCCTATAGGGGGTCAAACTATGTCCCAAAGGTCACCGGATCTGGTGTCAATTTAAAGAAGTAGTCCAGTTACACATTTGTGGGCTTATAACTTGGCTTCTGGATGTCCTAGAGAGATCAGGTTTGTTTTAATGTACTCCAACCAACAGTCCCTACAACCACAAAAAGAAATGGAGTCATTAGCACTTATGGTTTGTAAATGGCACCCAGAATTATATTGCACGAAGCACAATTTCACATCATTCTGGGTCCATTTGTGTGAAAACAAGGTACAATCAGGCTGAAACGTTACAAGAAGGTAGAATCTATTGAGTTGTAAGTGATCTGAACGTTTCATGATGATCGCACATTCCTATAGGGGGTCAAACCATGTCCCAAAGGTCACCGGGCCTGGTGTCACTTTAAAGAAGTAGTCCAATTACACCTTTGAGGGCTTATAACTTGGTTTCTGAATGTCCTAGAGAGATCAGGTTTGTTTTAGTATACTCCAATCAACAGCCGTTACAACCACAAAAAGGAATGGAGTCATTAGCACTTATGGTTTTTAAATGGCACCCAGAATTATGTTGCACGAAGCACAATTTCACATCATTCTGGGTTAATTTGTGTGAAAACAAGGTACAATCAGGCTGAAACGTTACAGGAAGGTAGAATCTATTGAGTTGTAAGTTATCTGAACGTTTCATGATGATAGTACTTTCCTAAGGGGATCAAACCATGTCCCAAATGTCACCGGATCTGGTGTCAATTTAAAGAAGTAGTCCAGTTACACATTTGTGGGCTTATAACTTGGCTTCTGAATGTCCTAGAGAGATCAGGTTTGTTTTAGTGTACTCCAATCAACAGCCCCTACAACCACAAAATGGAATGGAGTAATTAGCACTTATGGTTTGTAAATGGCACCCAGAATTATGCTGCACGAAGCACAATTTCACAACATTGTGGGTCCATTTGTGTGAAAACAAGGTCCAATCAGGCTGAAACGTTACAGGAACGTAGAATCTATTGAGTTGTAAGTGATCTGAACGTTTCATGATGATCGCACATTCCTATAGGGGGTCAAACCATGTCCCAAAGGTCACCGGGCCTGGTGTCACTTTAAAGAAGTAGTCCAGTTACACCTTTGTGAGCTAATAACTTGGCTTCTGAATATCCTGAAGAGGCCAGATTTGTTTTAGTGTACTCCAATCAACAGCCTCTACAACCACAAAAAGGAATGGAGTCATTAGCACTTATGGTTTGTAAATGGCACCCAGAATTATGTTGCACGAAGCACAATTTCACATCATTCTGGGTCCATTTGTGTCAAAACAAGGTCCAATCAGGCTGAAACGTTACAGGAAGGTAGAATCTATTGAGTTGTAAGTGATCTGAACGTTTCATGATGATAGCACATTCCTATAGGGGGTCAAACTATGTCCCAAAGGTCACCGGATCTGGTGTCAATTTAAAGAAGTAGTCCAGTTACACATTTGTGGGCTTATAACTTGGCTTCTGAATGTCCTAGAGAGATCAGGTTTGTTTTAATGTACTCCAACCAACAGCCCCTACAACCACAAAAAGAAATGGAGTCATTAGCACTTATGGTTTGTAAATGGCACCCAGAATTATATTGCACGAAGCACAATTTCACATCATTCTGGGTCCATTTGTGTGAAAACAAGGTCCAATCAGGCTGAAACGTTACAAGAAGGTAGAATCTATTGAGTTGTAATTGATCTGAACGTTTCATGATGATCGCACATTCCTATAGGGGGTCAAACCATGTCCCAAAGGTCACCGGGCCTGGTGTCACTTTAAAGAAGTAGTCCAATTACACCTTTGAGGGCTTATAACTTGGTTTCTGAATGTCCTAGAGAGATCAGGTTTGTTTTAGTATACTCCAATCAACAGCCCCTACAACCACAAAAAGGAATGGAGTCATTAGCACTTATGGTTTTTAAATGGCACCCAGAATTATGTTGCACGAAGCACAATTTCACATCATTCTGGGTTCATTTGTGTGAAAACAAGGTACAATCAGGCTGAAACGTTACAGGAAGGTAGAATCTATTGAGTTGTAAGTGATCTGAACGTTTCATGATGATATCACTTTCCTAAGGGGGTCAAACCATGTCCCAAAGGTCACCGGATCTGGTGTCAATTTAAAGAAGTAGTCCAGTTACACATTTGTGGGCTTATAACTTGGCTTCTGAATGTCCTAGAGAGATCAGGTTTGTTTTAGTATACTCCAATCAACAGCCCCTACAACCACAAAAAGGAATGGAGTCATTAGCACTTGTGGTTTTTAAATGGCACCCAGAATTATGTGGTACGAAGCACAATTTCACATCATTCTGGGTTCATTTGTGTGAAAACAAGGTCCAATCAAGCTGAAACGTTACAGGAAGGTAGAATCTATTGAGTTGTAAGTTATCTGAACGTTTCATGATGATAGTACTTTCCTAAGGGGATCAAACCATGTCCCAAATGTCACCGGATCTGGTGTCAATTTAAAGAAGTAGTCCAGTTACACATTTGTGGGCTTATAACTTGGCTTCTGAATGTCCTAGAGAGATCAGGTTTGTTTTAATGTACTCCAATCAACAGCCCCTACAACCAAAAAAAAGGAATGGAGTCATTAGCACTTATGGTTTGTAAATGGCACCCAAGATTATGTTGCACGAAGCACAATTTCACATCATTCTGGGTCCATTTGTGTGAAAACAAGGTCCAATCAGGCTGAAACGTTACAAGAAGGTAGAATCTATTGAGTTGTAAGTGATCTGAATGTTTCATGATGATCGCACATTCCTATAGGGGGTCAAACCATGTCCCAAAGGTCACCGGGCCTTTTGTCACTTTAAAGAAGTAGTCCAATTACACCTTTGAGTGCTTATAACTTGGTTTCTGAATGTCCTAGAGAGATCAGGTTTGTTTTAGTGTACTCCAATCAACAGCCCCTACAACCTCAAAAAGGAATGGAGTCATTAGCACTTATGGTTTTTAAATGGCACCCAGAATTATGTTGCACGAAGCACAATTTCACATCATTCTGGGTCCATTTGTGTGAAAACAAGGTCCAATCAGGCTGAAACTTTACAAGAAGGTAGAATCTATTGAGTTGTGAGTGATCTGAACGTTTCATGATGATCGCACATTCCTATTGGGGGTCAAACATTGTCCCAAAGGTCACCGGGCCTGGTGTAACTTTAAAGAAGTAGTCTTGTTACACCTTTGTGGGATTATAACTTGGCTTCTGAATATCCTAGAGAGGTCAGGTTTGTTTTAGAGTACTCCAATTAGCAGCCCCCATTACCACTAAAAGGAACGGAGTCATTAGCACTTATGGTTTTTAAAAGGCACCCAGAATTATGTTGCACAAAGCACAATTTCACATCATTCTGGGTTCATTTGTGTGAAAACAAGGTCCAATCAGGCTGAAACGTTACAGGAAGGTAGAATCTATTGAGTTGTAAGTGATCTGAACGTTTCATGATGATAGCACCTTCCTAAGGGGGTCAAACCATGTTCCAAAGGTCACCGGATCTGGTGTCAATTTAAAGAAGTAGTCCAGTTACACATTTGTGGGCTCATAACTTGGCTTCTGAATGTCCTAGAGAGATCAGGTTTGTTTTAGTATACTCCAATCAACAGCCCCTACAACCACAAAAATGAATGGAGTCATTAGCACTTATGGTTTTTAAATGGCACCCAGAATTATGATGCACGAAGCATTATTTCACATCATTCTGGGTTCATTTGTGTGAAAACAAGGTCCAATCAGGCTGAAACGTTACAGGAAGGTAGAATCTATTGAGTTGTAAGTGATCTGAACGTTTCATGATGATAGCACTTTCCTAAGGGGGTCAAACCATGTCCCAAAGGTCACCGGATCTGGTGTCAATTTAAAGAAGTAGTCCAGTTACACATTTGTGGGCTTATAACTTGGCTTCTGAATGTCCCAGAGCGATCAGGTTTGTTTTAGTGTACTACAATCAACAGCCCCTACAACCACAAAAAGGAATGGAGACATTAGCACTTATGGTTTTTAAATGGCACCCAGAATTATGTTGCACGAAGCACAATTTCACATCATTCTGGGTTCATTTGTGTGAAAACAAGGTCCAATCAGGCTGAAACGTTACAGGAAGGTAGAATCTATTGAGTTGTAAGTGATCTGAACGTTTCATGATGATAGAACTTTCCTATAGGGGGTCAAACCATGTCCCAAAGGTCACCGGATCTGGTGTCACTTTAAAGAAGTAGTCCAGTTACACATTTGTGGGCTTATAACTTGGCTTCTGAATGTCCTGGAGAGGTCAGGTTTGTTTTAGTGTACTCCAATCAACAGCCCCTACAACCACAAAAAGGAATGGAGACATTAGCACTTATGGTTTGTAAATGGCACCCAGAATTATGTTGCACGAAGCACAATTTCACATCATTCTGGGTTCATTTGTGTGAAAACAAGGTCCAATCAGGCTGAAACGTTACAGGAAGGTAGAATCTATTGAGTTGTAAGTGATCTGAACGTTTCATGATGATAGCACTTTCCTAAGGGGGTCAAACCATGTCCCAAAGGTCACCGGATCTGGTGTCAATTTAAAGAAGTAGTCCAGTTACACATTAGTGGGCTTATAACTTGGCTTCTGAATGTCCTAGAGCGATCAGGTTTGTTTTAGTGTACTCCAATCAACAGCCCCTACAACCACAAAAAGGAATGGAGAAATTAGCACTTATGGTTTGTAAATGGCACCCAGAATTATGTTGCACGAAGCACAATTTCACATCATTCTGGGTTCATTTGTGTGAAAACAAGGTCCAATCAGGCTGAAACGTTACAGGAAGGTAGAATCTACTGAGTTGTAAGTGATCTGAACGTTTCATGATGATAGCACTTTCCTAAGGGGGTCAAACCATGTCCCAAAGGTCACCGGATCTGGTGTCAATTTAAAGAAGTAGTCCAGTTACACATTTGTGGGCTTATAACTTGGCTTCTGAATGTCCTAGAGAGATCAGGTTTGTTTTAGTGTACTCCAATCAACAGCCCCTACAACCACAAAAAGGAATGGAGTCATTAGCCCTTATGGTTTTTAAATGGCACCCAGAATTATGTTGCACGAAGCACAATTTCACATCATTCTGGGTTCATTTGTGTGAAAACAAGGTCCAATCAGGCTGAAACGCTACAAGAAGGTAGAATCTATTGAGCTGTAAGTGATCTGAACGTTTCAAGATGATCGCACATTCCTATAGGGGGTAAAACCATGTCCCAAAGGTCACCGGGCCTGGTGTGACTTTAAAGAAGTAGTCCAGTTACACCTTTGTGGGCTTATAACTTGGCTTCTGAATGTCCTAGAGAGGTTAGGTTTGTTTTAGTGTACTCCAATCAACAGCCCCTACAACCACAAAAAGGAATGGAGTCATTAGCTTTTTTGGTTTGTAAATGGCACCCAGAATTATGTTGCACGAAGCACAATTTCACTTCATTCTGGGTCCATTTGTGTGAAAACAAGGTCCAGTCAGGCTGAAACGTTACAGGAAGGTAGAATCTATTGAGTTGTAAGTGATCTGAACGTTTCATGATGATAGCACTTTCCTAAGGGGGTCAAACCATGTCCCAAAGGTCACCGGATCTGGTGTCAATTTAAAGAAGTAGTCCAGTTACACATTTGTGGGCTTATAACTTGGCTTCTGAATGTCCTAGAGAGATCAGGTTTGTTTTAGTGTACTCCAATCAACAGCGCCTACAACCACAAAAAGGAATGGAGTCATTAGCACTTATTGTTTTTAAATGGCACCCAGAATTATGTTGCACGAAGCACAATTTCACATCATTCTGGGTTCATTTGTGTGAAAACAAGGTCCAATCAGGCTGAAACGTTACAGGAAGGTATATTCTATTGAGTTGTAAGTGATCTGAACGTTTCATGATGATAGCACATTCCTATAGGGGGTCAAACCATGTCCCAAAGGTCACCGGATCTGGTGTCAATTTAAAGAAGTAGTCCAGTTACACATTTGTGGGCTTATAACTTGGCTTCTGAATGTCCTAGAGAGATCAGGTTTGTTTTAGTATACTCCAATCAACAGCCCCTACAACCACAAAAAGGAATGGAGTCATTAGCACTTATGGTTTGTAAATGGCACCCAGATTTATGTTGCACGAAGCACAATTTCACATCATTCTGGGTTCATTTGTGTGAAAACTAGGTCCAATCAGGCTGAAACGTTACAGGAAGGTAGAATCTATTGAGTTGTACGTGATCTGGACGTTTCATGATGATAGCACTTTCCTAAGGGGGTCAAACCATGTCCCAAAGGTCACCGGATCTGGTGTCAATTTAAAGACGTAGTCCAGTACCAACATTTGTGGGCTTATAACTTGGCTTCTGAATGTCCTAGAGAGGTCAGGTTTGTTTTAGTGTACTCCAGTTAACAGCCCCCATTACCCCAAAACGTAATGGAGTCATTAGCACTTATGGTTTTTAAATGGCACCCAGAATTATGTTGCACGAAGCACAATTTCACATCATTCTGGGTTCATTTGTGTGAAAACAAGGTCCAATCAGGCTGAAACGTTACAGGAAGGTAGAATCTATTGAGTTGTAAGTGATCTGAACGTTTCATGATGATAGCACTTTCCTAAGGGGGTCAAACCATGTCCCAAAGGTCACCGGATCTGGTGTCAATTTAAAGAAGTAGTCCAGTTACACATTTGTGGGTTTATAACTTGGCTTCTGAATGTCCTAGAGAGATCAGGTTTGTTTTAGTGTACTCCAATCATCAGCCCCTACAACCACAAAAAGGAATGGAGTCATTAGCACTTATGGTTTGTAAATGGCACCCAGAATTATGCTGCACGAAGCACAATTTCACAACATTCTGGGTCCATTTGTGTGAAAACAAGGTCCAATCAGGCTGAAACGTTACAAGAAGGTAGAATCTATTGAGTTGTAAGTTATCTGAACGTTTCATGATGATCGCAAATTCCTATAGGGGGTCAAACCATGACCCAAAGGTCACCGGGCCTGGTGTCACTTTAAAGAAGTAGTCCAGTTACACCTTTGTGAGCTAATAACTTGGCTTCTGAATATCCTAAAGAGGTCAGGTTTGTTTTAGTGTACTCCAATAGACAGCCTCTACAACCAAAAAAAGGAATGGAGTCATTAGCACTTATGGTTTGTAAATGGCACCCAGAATTATGTTGCACGAAGCACAATTTCACATCATTCTGGGTTCATTTGTGTGAAAACAAGGTCCAATCAGGCTGAAACGTTACAGGAAGGTAGAATCTATTGAGTTGTAAGTGATCTGAACGTTTCATGATGATAGCACTTTCCTAAGGGGGTCAAACCATGTCCCAAAGGTCACCGGATCTGGTGTCAATTTAAAGAAGTAGTCCAGTTACACATTTGTGGGCTTATAACTTGGCTTCTGAATGTCCTAGAGAGATCAGGTTTGTTTTAGTGTACTCCAATCAACAGCCCCTACAACCACAAAAAGGAATGGGGTCATTAGCACTTATGGTTTGTAAATGGCACCCAGAATTATGCTGCACGAAGCACAATTTCACAACATTCTGGGTCCATTTGTGTGAAAACAAGGTCCAATCAGGCTGAAACGTTACAAGAAGGTAGAATCTATTGAGTTGTAAGTGATCTGAACGTTTCATGATGATCGCACATTCCTATAGGGGGTCAAACCATGACCCAAAGGTCACCGGGCTTGGTGTCACTTTAAAGAAGTAGTCCAGGTACACCTTTGTGAGCTAATAACTTGGCTTCTGAATATCCTAAAGAGGTCAGGTTTGTTTTAGTGTACTCCAATAGACAGCCTCTACAACCACAAAAAGGAATGGAGTCATTAGCAATTATGGTTTGTAAATGGCACCCAGAATTATGTTGCACGAAGCACAATTTCACATCATTCTGGGTCCATTTGTGTGAAAACAAGGTCCAATCAGGCTGAAACGTTACAAGAAGGTAGAATCTATTGAGTTGTAAGTGATCTGAACGTTTCATGATGATAGCACATTCCTATAGGGGGTCAAACCATGTCCCAAAGGTCACCGGATCTGGTGTCAATTTAAAGAAGTAGTCCAGTTACACATTTGTGGGCTTATAACTTGGCTTCTGAATGTCCTAGAGAGATCAGGTTTGTTTTAGTATACTCCAATCAACAGCCCCTACAACAACAAAAAGGAATGGAGTCATTAGCACTTATGGTTTGTAAATGGTACCCAGATTTATGTTGCACGAAGCACAATTTCACATCATTCTGGGTTCATTTGTGTGAAAACTAGGTCCAATCAGGCTGAAACGTTACAGGAAGGTAGAATCTATTGAGTTGTACGTGATCTGAACGTTTCATGATGATAGCACTTTCCTAAGGGGGTCAAACCATGTCCCAAAGGTCACCGGATCTGGTGTCAATTTAAAGACGTAGTCCAGTACCAACATTTGTGGGCTTATAACTTGGCTTCTGAATGTCCTAGAGAGGTCAGGCTTGTTTTAGTGTACTCCAGTTAACAGCCCCCATTACCCCAAAACGTAATGGAGTCATTAGCACTTATGGTTTTTAAATGGCACCCAGAATTATGTTGCACGAAGCACAATTTCACATCATTCTGGGTTCATTTGTGTGAAAACAAGCTCCAATCAGGCTGAAACGTTACAGGAAGGTAGAATCTATTGAGTCGTAAGTGATCTGAACGTTTCATGATGATAGCACTTTCCTAAGGGGGTCAAACCATGTCCCAAAGGTCACCGGATCTGGTGTCAATTTAAAGAAGTAGTCCAGTTACACATTTGTGGGCTTATAACTTGGCTTCTGAATGTCTTAGAGAGACCAGGTTTGTTTTAATGTACTCCAATCAGCAGCCCCTACAACCACAAAAAGGAATGGAGTCATTAGCACTTATGGATTGTAAATGGCACCCAGTATTATGTTGCACGAAGCACTATTTCACATCATTCTGGGTCCATTTGTGTGAAAACAAGGTCCAATCAGGCTGAAACGTTACAGGAAGGTAGAATCTATTGAGTTTAAGTGATCTGAACGTTTCATGATGATAGCACTTTCCTAAGGGGGTCAAACCATCTCCCAAAGGTCACCGGATCTGGTGTCAATTTAAAGAAGTAGTCCAGTTACACATTTGTGGGCTTATAACTTGGCTTCTGAATGTCCTAGAGAGATCAGGTTTGTTTTAGGGTACTCCAATCAACAGCCCCTACAACCACAAAAAGGAATGGAGTCATTAGCACTTGTGGTTTTTAAATGGCACCCAGAATTATGTTGCACGAAGCACAATTTCACATAATTCTGGGTTCATTTGTGTGAAAACAAGGTCCAATCAGGCTGAAACGTTACAGGAAGGTAGAATCTATTGAGTTGTAAGTGATCTGAACGTTTCATGATGATAGCACTTTCCTAAGGGGGTCAAACCATGTCCCAAACGTCACTGGATCTGGTGTCAATTTAAAGAAGTAGTCCAGTTACACATTTGTGGGCTTATATCTTGGCTTCTGAATGTCTTAGAGAGACCAGGTTTGTTTTAATGTACTCCAATCAGCAGCCCCTACAACCACAAAAAGGAATGGAGTCATTAGCACTTATGGATTGTAAATGGCACCCAGTATTATGTTGCACGAAGCACTATTTCACATCATTCTGGGTCCATTTGTGTGAAAACAAGGTCTAATCAGGCTGAAACGTTACAGGAAGGTAGAATCTATTGAGTTGTAAGTGATCTGAACGTTTCATGATGATAGCACTTTCCTAAGGGGGTCAAACCATGTCCCAAAGGTCACCGGATCTGGTGTCAATTTAAAGAAGTAGTCCAGTTACACATTTGTGGGCTTATAACTTGGCTTCTGAATGTCCTAGAGAGATCAGGTTTGTTTTAGGGTACTCCAATCAACAGCCCCTACAACCACAAAAAGGAATGGAGTCATTAGCACTTGTGGTTTTTAAATGGCACCCAGAATTATGTTGCACGAAGCACAATTTCACATAATTCTGGGTTCATTTGTGTGAAAACAAGGTCCAATCAGGCTGAAACGTTACAGGAAGGTAGAATCTATTGAGTTGTAAGTGATCTGAACGTTTCATGATGATAGCACTTTCCTAAGGGGGTCAAACCATGTCCCAAAGGTCACCGGATCTGGTGTCAATTTAAAGAAGTAGTCCAGTTACACATTTTTGGGCTTATAACTTTGCTTCTGAATGTCCTAGAGAGATCAGGTTTGTTTTAGTACACTCCAATCAACAGCCCCTACAACCACAAAAAGGAATGGAGTCATTAGCACTTATGGTTTTTAAATGGCACCCAGAATTATGTTGCACGAAGCACAATTTCACATCATTCTGGGTTCATTTGTGTGAAAACAAGGTCCAATCAGGCTGAAACGTTACAGGAAGATAGAATCTATTGAGTTGTAAGTGATCTGAACGTTTCATGATGATAGCACTTTCCTAAGGGGGTCAAACCATGTCCCAAAGGTCACAGGATCTGGTGTCAATTTAGAGAAGTAGTCCAGTTACACATTTGTGGGCTTATAACTTGGCTTCTGAATGTCCTAGAGAGGTTAGGTTTGTTTAAGTGTACTCCAATCAACAGCCCCTACAACCACAAAAAGGAATGGAGTCATTAGCACTTATGGTTTGTAAATGGCACCCAGAATTATGTTGCACGAAGCACAATTTCACATCATTCTGGGTCCATTTGTGTGAAAACAAGGTCCAATCAGGCTGAAACGCTACAAGAAGGTAGAATCTATTGAGTTGTAAGTGATCTGAACGTTTCAAGATGATCGCACATTCCTATAGGGGGTAAAACCATTTCCCAAAGGTCATCGGGCCTGGAGTCACTTTAAAGAAGTAGTCCAGTTACACCTTTGTGGTCTTATAACTTGGCTTCTGAATTTCCTAGAGAGGTTAGATTTGTTTTAGTGTACTGCAATCAAAAGCCCCTACAACCACAAAAAGGAATGGAGTCATTAGCCCTTATGGTTTGTAAATGGCACCCAGAATTATGTTGCACGAAGCACAATTTCACATCATTCTGGGTTCATTTGTGTGAAAACAAGGTCCAATAAGGCTGAAACGTTACAGGAAGGTAGAATCTATTGAGTTGTAAGTGATCTGAACGTTTCATGATGATAGCACTTTCCTAAGGGGGTCAAACCATGTCCCAAAGGTCACTGGATCTGGTGTCAATTTAAAGAAGTAGTCCAGTTACACATTTGTGGGCTTATAACTTGGCTTCTGAATGTCCAAGAGAGTTCAGGTTTGTTTTAATGTACTCCAATCAACAGCCCCTACAACCACAAAAAGGAATGGAGTCATTAGCACTTATGGTTTTTAAATGGCACCCAGAATTATGTTGCACGAAGCACAATTTCACATCATTCTGGGTTCATTTGTGTGAAAACAAGGTCCAATCAGGCTGAAACTTTACAGAAAGGTAGAATCTATTGAGTTGTAAGTGATCTGAACGTTTCATGATGATAGCACTTTCCTAAGGGGGTCAAACCATGTCCCAAAGGTCACCGGATCTGGTGTCAATTTAAAGAAGCAGTCCAGTTACACATTTGTGGGCTTATAACTTGGCTTCTGAATGTCCTAGAGAGATCAGGTTTGTTTTAATGTACTCCAATCAACAGCCCCTACAACCACAAAAAGGACTGGAGTCATTAGCACTTATGGTTTGTAAATGGTACCCAGAATTATGTTGCACGAAGCACAATTTCACATCATTCTGGGTCCATTTGTGTGAAAACAAGGTCCAATCAGGCTGAAACGCTACAAGAAGGTAGAATCTATTGAGTTTTAAGTGATCTGAACGTTTCAAGATGATCGCTCATTCCTATAGGGGGTAAAACCATGTCCCAAAGGTCACCGGGCCTGGTGTCACTTTAAAGAAGTAGTCCAGTTACACCTTTGTGGGCTTATAACTTGGCTTCTAAATGCCCTAGAGAGGTTAGGTTTGTTTTAGTGTACTCCAATCAAAAGCCCCTACAACCACAAACAGGAATGGAGTCATTAGCACTTATGGTTTGTAAATGGCACCCAGAATTATGTTGCACGAAGCACAATTTCACATCATTCTGGGTTCATTTGTGTTAAAACAAGGTCCAATCAGGCTGAAACGTTGCAGGAAGGTAGAATCTATTGAGTTGTAAGTGATCTGAACGTTTCATGATGATAGCACTTTCCTAAGGGGGTCAAACCATGTCCCAAAGGTCACTGGATCTGGTGTCAATTTAAAGAAGTAGTCCAGTTACACATTTGTGGGCTTATAACTTGGCTTCTGAATGTCCAAGAGAGTTCAGGTTTGTTTTAATGTACTCCAATCAACAGCCCCTACAACCACAAAAAGGAATGGAGTCATTAGCACTTATGGTTTTTAAATGGCACCCAGAATTATGTTGCACGAAGCACAATTTCACATCATTCTGGGTTCATTTGTGTGAAAACAAGGTCCAATCAGGCTGAAACGTTACAGGAAGATAGAATCTATTGAGTTGTAAGTGATCTGAACGTTTCATGATGATAGCACTTTCCTAAGGGGGTCAAACCATGTCCCAAAGGTCACAGGATCTGGTGTCAATTTAGAGAAGTAGTCCAGTTACACATTTGTGGGCTTATAACTTGGCTTCTGAATGTCCTAGAGAGGTTAGGTTTGTTTAAGTGTACTCCAATCAACAGCCCCTACAACCACAAAAAGGAATGGAGTCATTAGCACTTATGGTTTGTAAATGGCACCCAGAATTATGTTGCACGAAGCACAATTTCACATCATTCTGGGTCCATTTGTGTGAAAACAAGGTCCAATTAGGCTGAAACGCTACAAGAAGGTAGAATCTATTGAGTTGTAAGTGATCTGAACGTTTCAAGATGATCGCACATTCCTATAGGGGGTAAAACCATTTCCCAAAGGTCACCGGGCCTGGAGTCACTTTAAAGAAGTAGTCCAGTTACATATTTGTGGGCTTATAACTTGGCTTCTGAAATTTCTAGAGAGGTTAGATTTGTTTTAGTGTACTGCAATCAAAAGCCCCTACAACCACAAAAAGGAATGGAGTCATTAGCACTTATGGTTTGTAAATGGCACCCAGAATTATGTTGCACGAAGCACAATTTCACAACATTCTGGGTTCATTTGTGTGACAACAAGGTCCAATCAGGCTGAAACGTTACAGGAAGGTAGAATCTATTGAGTTGTAAGTGATCTGAACGTTTCATGATGATAGCACTTTCCTAAGGGGGTCAAACCATGTCCCAAAGGTCACTGGATCTGGTGTCAATTTAAAGAAGTAGTCCAGTTACACATTTGTGGGCTTATAACTTGGCTTCTGAATGTCCAAGAAAGTTCAGGTTTGTTTTAATGTACTCCAATCAACAGCCCCTACAACCACAAAAAGGAATGGAGTCATTAGCACTTATGGTTTTTAAATGGCACCCAGAATTATGTTGCACGAAGCACAATTTCACATCATTCTGGGTTCATTTGTGTGAAAACAAGCTCCAATCAGGCTGAAACGTTACAGGAAGGTAGAATCTATTGAATCGTAAGTGATCTGAACGTTTCATGATGATAGCACTTTCCTAAGGGGGTCAAACCATGTCCCAAAGGTCACCGGATCTGGTGTCAATTTAAAGAAGTAGTCCAGTTACACATTTGTGGGCTTATAACTTGGCTTCTGAATGTCTTAGAGAGACCAGGTTTGTTTTAATGTACTCCAATCAGCAGCCCCTACAACCACAAAAAGGAATGGAGTCATTAGCACTTATGGTTTGTAAATGGCACCCAGAATTATGTTGCACGAAGCACAATTTCACATCATTCTGGCTTCATTTGTGTCAAAACAAGGTCCAATCAGATTGAAACGTTACAGGAAGGTAGAATCTATTGAGTTGTAAGTTATCTGAACGTTTCATAATGATAGCACTTTCCTAAGGGGGTCAAACCATGTCCCAAAAGTCACCGGATCTGGTGTCAATTTAAAGAAGTAGTCCAGTTACACATTTGTGGGCTTATAACTTTGCTTCTGAATGTCCTAGAGAGATCAGGTTTGTTTTAGTGTACTCCAATCAACAGTCCCTACAACCACAAAAAGGAATAGAGTCATTAGCACTTATGGTTTGTAAATGGCACCCAGAATTATGTTGCACGAAGCACAATTTCACATCATTCTGGGTCCATTTGTGTGAAAACAAGGTCCAATCAGGCTGAAACGCTACAAGAAGGTAGAATCTATTGAGTTGTAAGTGATCTGAACGTTTCAAGATGATCGCACATTCCTATAGGGGGTAAAACAATGTCCCAAAGGTCACCGGGCCTGGTGTCACTTTAAAGATGTAGTCCAGTTACACCTTTGTGGGCTTATAACTTGGCTTCTAAATGCCCTAGAGAGGTTAGGTTTGTTTTAGTGTACTCCAATAAAAGCCCCTACAACCACAAACAGGAATGGAGTCATTAGCACTTATGGTTTGTAAATGGCACCCAGAATTATGTTGCACGAAGCACAATTTCACATCATTCTGGGTTCATTTGTGTGAAAACAAGGTCCAATCAGGCTGAAACGTTACAGGAAGGTAGAATCTATTGAGTTGTAAGTGATCTGAACGTTTCATGATGATAGCACTTTCCTAAGGGGGTCAAACCATGTCCCAAAGGTCACCGGATCTGGTGTCAATTTAAAGAAGTAGTCCAGTTACACATTTGTGGGCTTATAACTTGGCTTCTGAATGTCCTAGAGAGATCAGGTTTGTTTTAGTGTACTCCAATCAACAGCCCCTACAACCACAAAAAGGAATGGAGTCATTAGCACTTATGGATTGTAAATGGCACCCAGTATTATGTTGCACGAAGCACTATTTCACATCATTCTGGGTCCATTTGTGTGAAAACAAGGTCCAATCAGGCTGAAACGTTACAGGAAGGTAGAATCTATTGAGTTGTAAGTGATCTGAACGTTTCATGATGATAGCACTTTCCTAAGGGGGTCAAACCATGTCCCCAAGGTCACCGGATCTGGTGTCAATTTAAAGAAGTAGTCCAGTTACACATTTGTGGGCTTATAACTTGGCTTCTGAAAGTCCTAGAGAGATCAGGTTTGTTTTAGGGTACTCCAATCAACAGCCCCTACAACCACAAAAAGGAATGGAGTCATTATCACTTGTGGTTTTTAAATGGCACCCAGAATTATGTTGCACGAAGCACAATTTCACATCATTCTGGGTTCATTTGTGTGAAAACAAGGTCCAATCAGGCTGAAACGTTACAGGAAGGTAGAATCTATTGAGTTGTAAGTGATCTGAACGTTTCATGATGATAGCACTTTCCTAAGGGGGTCAAACCATGTCCCAAAGGTCACCGGATCTGGTGTCAATTTAAAGAAGTAGTCCAGTTACACATTTGTGGGCTTATAACTTTGCTTCTGAATGTCCTAGAGAGATCAGGTTTGTTTTAGTATACTCCAATCAACAGCCCCTACAACCACAAAAAGGAAAGGAGTCATTAGCACTTATGGTTTTTAAATGGCACCCAGAATTATGTTGCACGAAGCACAATTTCACATCATTCTGGGTTCATTTGTGTGAAAACAAGGTCCAATCAGGCTGAAACGTTACAGAAAGGTAGAATCTATTGAGTTGTAAGTGATCTGAACGTTTCATGATGATAGCACTTTCCTAAGGGGGTCAAACCATGTCCCAAAGGTCACAGGATCTGGTGTCAATTTAGAGAAGTAGTCCAGTTACACATTTGTGGGCTTATAACTTGGCTTCTGAATGTCCTAGAGAGGTTAGGTTTGTTTAAGGGTACTCCAATCAACAGCCCCTACAACCACAAAAAGGAATGGAGTCATTAGCACTTATGGTTTGTAAATGGCACCCAGAATTATGTTGCACGAAGCACAATTTCACATCATTCTGGGTCCATTTGTGTGAAAACAAGGTCCAATCAGGCTGAAACGCTACAAGAAGGTAGAATCTATTGAGTTGTAAGTGATCTGAACGTTTCATGATGATAGCACTTTCCTAAGGGGGTCAAACCATGTCCCAAAGGTCACCGGATCTGGTGTCAATTTAAAGAAGTAGTCCAGTTACACATGTGGGCTTATAACTTGGCTTCTGAATGTCCTAGAGAGATCAGGTTTGTTTTAATGTACTCCAATCATCGGCCCCTACAACCACAAAAAGGAATGGAGTCATTAGCACTTATGGTTTGTAAATGGCACCCAGAATTATGTTGCACGAAGCACAATTTCACATCATTCTGGGTCCATTTCTGTGAAAACAAGGTCCAATCAGGCTGAAACGCTACAAGAAGGTAGAATCTATTGAGTTGTAAGTGATCTGAATGTTTCGAGATGATCGCACATTCCTATAGGGGGTAAAACCATGTCCCAAAGGTCACCGGGCCTGGTGTCACTTTAAAGATGTAGTCCAGTTACACCTTTGTGGGCTTATAACTTGGCTTCTAAATGTCCTAGAGAGGTTAGGTTTGTTTTAGTGTACTCCAATCAAAAGCCCCTACAACCACAAACAGGAATGGAGTCATTAGCACTTATGGTTTGTAAATGGCACCCAGAATTATGTTGCACGAAGCACAATTTCACATCATTCTGGGTTCATTTGTGTGAAAACAAGGTCCAATCAGGCTGAAACGTTGCAGGAAGGTAGAATCTATTGAGTTGTAAGTGATCTGAACGTTTCATGATGATAGCACTTTCCTAAGGGGGTCAAACCATGTCCCAAAGGTCACCGGATCTGGTGTCAATTTAAAGAAGTAGTCCAGTTACACATTTGTGGGCTTATAACTTGGCTTCTGAATGTCTTAGAGAGACCAGGTTTGTTTTAATGTACTCCAATCAGCAGCCCCTACAACCACAAAAAGGAATGGAGTCATTAGCACTTATGGATTGTAAATGGCACCCAGTATTATGTTGCACGAAGCACTATTTCACATCATTCTGGGTCCATTTGTGTGAAAACAAGGTCCAATCAGGCTGAAACGTTACAGGAAGGTAGAATCTATTGAGTTGTAAGTGATCTGAACGTTTCATGATGATAGCACTTTCCTAAGGGGGTCAAACCATCTCCCAAAGGTCACCGGATCTGGTGTCAATTTAAAGAAGTAGTTCAGTTACACATTTGTGGGCTTATAACTTGGCTTCTGAATGTCCTAGAGAGATCAGGTTTGTTTTAGGGTACTCCAATCAACAGCCCCTACAACCACAAAAAGGAATGGAGTCATTAGCACTTGTGGTTTTTAAATGGCACCCAGAATTATGTTGCACGAAGCACAATTTCACATAATTCTGGGTTCATTTGTGTGAAAACAAGGTCCAATCAGGCTGAAACGTTACAGGAAGGTAGAATCTATTGAGTTGTAAGTGATCTGAACGTTTCATGATGATAGCACTTTCCTAAGGGGGTCAAACCATGTCCCAAAGGTCACCGGATCTGGTGTCAATTTAAAGAAGTAGTCCAGTTACACATTTGTGGGCTTATAACTTTGCTTCTGAATGTCCTAGAGAGATCAGGTTTGTTTTAGTATACTCCAATCAACAGCCCCTACAACCACAAAAAGGAGTGGAGTCATTAGCACTTATGGTTTTTAAATGGCACCCAGAATTATGTTGCACGAAGCACAATTTCACATCATTCTGGGTTCATTTGTGTGAAAACAAGGTCCAATCAGGCTGAAACGTTACAGGAAGGTAGAATCTATTGAGTTGTAAGTGATCTGAACGTTTCATGATGATAGCACTTTCCTAAGGGGGTCAAACCATGTCCCAAAGGTCACAGGATCTGGTGTCAATTTAGAGAAGTAGTCCAGTTACACATTTGTGGGCTTATAACTTGGCTTCTGAATGTCCTAGAGAGGTTAGGATTGTTTAAGTGTACTCCAATCAACAGCCCCTACAACCACAAAAAGGAATGGAGTCATTAGCACTTATGGTTTGTAAATGGCACCCAGAATTATGTTGCACGAAGCACAATTTCACATCATTCTGGGTCCATTTGTGTGAAAACAAGGTCCAATCAGGCTGAAACGCTACAAGAAGGTAGAATCTATTCAGTTGTAAGTGATCTGAACGTTTCAAGATGATCGCACATTCCTATAGGGGGTAAAACCATTTCCCAAAGGTCACCGGGCCTGGAGTCACATTAAAGAAGTAGTCCAGTTACACCTTTGTGGGCTTATAACTTGGCTTCTGACTTTTCTAGAGAGGTTAGATTTGTTTTAGTGTACTGCAATCAAAAGCCCCTACAACCACAAAAAGGAATGGAGTCATTAGCCCTTATGGTTTGTAAATGGCACCCAGAATTATGTTGCACGAAGCACAATTTCACATCATTCTGGGTTCATTTGTGTGAAAACAAGGTCCAATCAGGCTGAAACGTTACAGGAAGGTAGAATCTATTGAGTTGTAAGTGATCTGAACGTTTCATGATGATAGCACTTTCCTAAGGGGGTCAAACCATGTCCCAAAGGTCACTGGATCTGGTGTCAATTTAAAGAAGTAGTCCAGTTACAGATTTGTGGGCTTATATCTTGGCTTCTGAATGTCTTAGAGAGACCAGGTTTGTTTTAATGTACTCCAATCAGCAGCCCCTACAACCACAAAAAGGAATGGAGTCATTAGCACTTATGGATTGTAAATGGCACCCAGTATTATGTTGCACGAAGCACTATTTCACATCATTCTGGGTCCATTTGTGTGAAAACAAGGTCTAATCAGGCTGAAACGTTACAGGAAGGTAGAATCTTATGAGTTGTAAGTGATCTGAACGTTTCATGATGATAGCACTTTCCTAAGGGGGTCAAACCATGTCCCAAAGGTCACCGGATCTGGTGTCAATTTAAAGAAGTAGTCCAGTTACACATTTGTGGGCTTATAACTTGGCTTCTGAATGTCCTAGAGAGATCAGGTTTGTTTTAGGGTACTCCAATCAACAGCCCCTACAACCACAAAAAGGAATGGAGTCATTAGCACTTGTGGTTTTTAAATGGCACCCAGAATTATGTTGCACGAAGCACAATTTCACATAATTCTGGGTTCATTTGTGTGAAAACAAGGTCCAATCAGGCTGAAACGTTACAGGAAGGTAGAATCTATTGAGTTGTAAGTGATCTGAACGGTTCATGATGATAGCACTTTCCTAAGGGGGTCAAACCATGTCCCAAATGTCACCGGATCTGGTGTCAATTTAAAGAAGTAGTCCAGTTACACATTTGTGGGCTTATAACTTTGCTTCTGAATGTCCTAGAGAGATCAGGTTTGTTTTAGTATACTCCAATCAACAGCCCCTACAACCACAAAAAGGAATGGAGTCATTAGCACTTATGGTTTTTAAATGGCACCCAGAATTATGTTGCACGAAGCACAATTTCACATCATTCTGGGTTCATTTGTGTGAAAACAAGGTCCAATCAGGCTGAAACGTTACAGGAAGGTAGAATCTATTGAGTTGTAAGTGATCTGAACGTTTCATGATGATAGCACTTTCCTAAGGGGGTCAAACCATGTCCCAAAGGTCACAGGATCTGGTGTCAATTTAGAGAAGTAGTCCAGTTACACATTTGTGGGCTTATAACTTGGCTTCTGAATGTCCTAGAGAGGTTAGGTTTGTTTAAGTGTACTCCAATCAACAGCCCCTACAACCACAAAAAGGAATGGACTCATTAGCACTTATGGTTTGTAAATGGCACCCAGAATTATGTTGCACGAAGCACAATTTCACATCATTCTGGGTCCATTTGTGTGAAAACAAGGTCCAATCAGGCTGAAACGCTACAAGAAGGTAGAATCTATTCAGTTGTAAGTGATCTGAACGTTTCAAGATGATCGCACATTCCTATAGCGGGTAAAACCATTTCCCAAAGGTCACCGGGCCTGGAGTCACTTTAAAGAAGTAGTCCAGTTACACCTTTGTGGGCTTATAACTTGGCTTCTGAATTTCCTAGAGAGGTTAGATTTGTTTAAGTGTACTGAAATCAAAAGCCCCTACAACCACAAATAGGAATGGAGTCATTAGCCCTTATGGTTTGTAAATGGCACCCAGAATTATGTTGCACGAAGCACAATTTCACATCATTCTGGGTTCATTTGTGTGAAAACAAGGTCCAATCAGGCTGAAACGTTACAGGAAGGTAGAATCTATTGAGTTGTAAGTGATCTGAACGTTTCATGATGATAGCACTTTCCTAAGGGGGTCAAACCATGTCCCAAAGGTCACTGGATCTGGTGTCAATTTAAAGAAGTAGTCCAGTTACACATTTGTGGGCTTATAACTTGGCTTCTGAATGTCCAAGAGAGTTCAGGTTTGTTTTAATGTACTCCAATCAACAGCCCCTACAACCACAAAAAGGAATGGAGTCATTAGCACTTATGGTTTTTAAATGGCACCCAGAATTATGTTGCACGAAGCACAATTTCACATCATTCTGGGTTCATTTGTGTGAAAACAAGGTCCAATCAGGCTGAAACTTTACAGAAAGGTAGAATCTATTGAGTTGTAAGTGATCTGAACGTTTCATGATGATAGCACTTTCCTAAGGGGGTCAAACCATGTCCCAAAGGTCACAGGATCTGGTGTCAATTTAGAGAAGTAGTCCAGTTACACATTTGTGGGCTTATAACTTGGCTTCTGAATGTCCTAGAGAGGTTAGGTTTGTTTAAGTGTACTCCAATCAACAGCCCCTACAACCACAAAAAGGAATGGAGTCATTAGCACTTATGGTTTGTAAATGGCACCCAGAATTATGTTGCACGAAGCACAATTTCACATCATTCTGGGTCCATTTGTGTGAAAACAAGGTCCAATTAGGCTGAAACGCTACAAGAAGGTAGAATCTATTGAGTTGTAAGTGATCTGAACGTTTCAAGATGATCGCACATTCCTATAGGGGGTAAAACCATTTCCCAAAGGTCACAGGGCCTGGAGTCACTTTAAAGAAGTAGTCCAGTTACACCTTTGTGGGCTTATAACTTGGCTTCTGAATTTCCTAGAGAGGTTAGATTTGTTTTAGTGTACTGCAATCAAAAGCCCCTACAACCACAAAAAGGAATGGAGTCATTAGCCCTTATGGTTTGTAAATGGCACCCAGAATTATGTTGCACGAAGCACAATTTCACATCATTCTGGGTTCATTTGTGTGAAAACAAGGTCCAATCAGGCTGAAACGTTACAGGAAGGTAGAATCTATTGAGTTGTAAGTGATCTGAACGTTTCATGATGATAGCACTTTCCTAAGGGGGTCAAACCATGTCCCAAAGGTCACTGGATCTGGTGTCAATTTAAAGAAGTAGTCCAGTTACACATTTGTGGGCTTATAACTTGGCTTCTGAATGTCCAAGAGAGTTCAGGTTTGTTTTAATGTACTCCAATCAACAGCCCCTACAACCACAAAAAGGAATGGAGTCATTAGCCCTTATGGTTTTTAAATGGCACCCAGAATTATGTTGCACGAAGCACAATTTCACATCATTCTGGGTTCATTTGTGTGAAAACAAGGTCCAATCAGGCTGAAACTTTACAGAAAGGTAGAATCTATTGAGTTGTAAGTGATCTGAACGTTTCATGATGATAGCACTTTCCTAAGGGGGTCAAACCATGTCCCAAAGGTCACCGGATCTGGTGTCAATTTAAAGAAGCAGTCCAGTTACACATTTGTGGGCTTATAACTTGGCTTCTGAATGTCCTAGAGAGATCAGGTTTGTTTTAATGTACTCCAATCAACAGCCCCTACAACCACAAAAAGGACTGGAGTCATTAGCACTTATGGTTTGTAAATGATACCCAGAATTATGTTGCACGAAGCACAATTTCACATCATTCTGGGTTCATTTGTGTGAAAACAAGGTCCAATCAGGCTGAAACGTTACAGGAAGGTAGAATCTTTTGAGTTGTAAGTGATCTGAACGTTTCATGATGATAGCACTTTCCTAAGGGGGTCAAACCATGTCCCAAAGGTCACCGGATCTGGTGTCACTTTAAAGAAGTAGTCCAGTTACACATTTGTGGGCTTATAACTTGGCTTCTGAATGTCCTAGAGAGGTCAGGTTTGTTTTAGTGTACTCCAATCAACAGCCCCTACAACCACAAAAAGGAATGGAGTCATTAGCACTTATGGTTTGTAAATGGCACCCAGAATTATTTTGCACGAAGCACAATTTCACATCATTCTGGGTCCATTTGTGTGAAAACAAGGTCCAATCAGGCTGAAACGCTACAAGAAGGTAGAATCTATTGAGTTTTAAGTGATCTGAACGTTTCAAGATGATCGCTCATTCCTATAGGTCTGACTGAGGGCCTCCAGCAGAGAAGCCAAAGCAAGACGCGCCCCGAGGACCTTCTTTCCACATGTCAACAATGGGTCTTACTGTGGGCCTCCATGAGAGAAGCCCAGGCAAGACGCGCCCCGAGGAGTGTCTTGCCACATGTCACCACTGGGTCTGACTGAGCTCCTCCAGGAGAGAGGCCCAAGCAAGACGCGCCCAGAGGAGCGTCTTGCCACGTGTCACCACTGGGTCTGATTGAGCACCTCCAGGAGAGAGGCCCCAGCAAGACGCGCCCCGAGGAGCGTCTTGCCTTATGTCAGCACTCGGTCTGACTGAGCGCCTCCAGGAGAGAGGCCCGAGGAGCGTCTTGCCACATGTCACCTCTGGGTCTGACTGAGCGCCTCCAGGAGAGAGGCGCAAGCAAGAAACGCCCGAGGAGCGTCTTGACACATGTCAACACTGGGTCTGATTGAGCGCCTCCAGGAGAGAGGCCCAAGCAAGACGCGCCCCGAGGAGCGTCTTGCCACATGTCACTACTCGGTCTGACTGAGCGCCTCCAGGAGAGAGGTCCAAGCAACACGCGCCCCGAGGAGCGTCTTGCCACATGTCAACACTGGGTCTGACTGAGTGCCTCCATGAGAGAAGCCCCAGCAAGACGCGCCCCGAGGAGCGTCTTGCCACATGTCACTACTCGGTCTGACTGAGCGCCTCCAGGAGAGAGGCCCAAGCAAGACGTGCCCCGAGGAGCGTCTTGCCACATGTCAACAATGGGTCTGACTGAGGTCCTCCAGGAGAGAAGCCCAAGCAAGAAGCGCACCGAGGAGCGTCTTGCCACATGTCAACACTGGGTCTGACTGAGCGCTTCCAGGAGAGAAGCCCAAGTAAGACACGGCCCGAGGAGCGTCTTGACACATGTCAACACTGGGTCTGACTGAGGGCCTCCATGAGAGAAGCCCAAGCAAGACGCGCCCCGAGGAGAGTCTTGCCACATGTCAACACTGGGTCTGACAGAGGGCATCCAGGAGAGAGGCCCAAGCAATACGCGCCCCGAGGAGCGTCTTGCCACATGTCAACAATGGGTCTGACTGAGGGCCTCCAGCAGAGAAGCCAAAGCAAGACGCGCCCCGAGGACCTTCTTTCCACATGTCAACAATGGGTCTTACTGTGGGCCTCCATGAGAGAAGCCCAGGCAAGACGCGCCCCGAGGAGTGTCTTGCCACATGTCACCACTGGGTCTGACTGAGCACCTCCAGGAGAGAGGCCCCAGCAAGACGCGCCCCGAGGAGCGTCTTGCCTTATGTCAGCACTCGGTCTGACTGAGCGCCTCCAGGAGAGAGGCCCGAGGAGCGTCTTGCCACATGTCACCTCTGGGTCTGACTGAGCGCCTCCAGGAGAGAGGCGCAAGCAAGAAACGCCCGAGGAGCGTCTTGACACATGTCAACACTGGGTCTGATTGAGCGCCTCCAGGAGAGAGGCCCAAGCAAGACGCGCCCCGAGGAGCGTCTTGCCACATGTCACTACTCGGTCTGACTGAGCGCCTCCAGGAGAGAGGTCCAAGCAACACGCGCCCCGAGGAGCGTCTTGCCACATGTCAACACTGGGTCTGACTGAGTGCCTCCATGAGAGAAGCCCCAGCAAGACGCGCCCCGAGGAGCGTCTTGCCACATGTCACTACTCGGTCTGACTGAGCGCCTCCAGGAGAGAGGCCCAAGCAAGACGTGCCCCGAGGAGCGTCTTGCCACATGTCAACAATGGGTCTGACTGAGGTCCTCCAGGAGAGAAGCCCAAGCAAGAAGCGCACCGAGGAGCGTCTTGCCACATGTCAACACTGGGTCTGACTGAGCGCTTCCAGGAGAGAAGCCCAAGCAAGACACGGCCCGAGGAGCGTCTTGACACATGTCAACACTGGGTCTGACTGAGGGCCTCCATGAGAGAAGCCCAAGCAAGACGCGCCCCGAGGAGAGTCTTGCCACATGTCAACACTGGGTCTGACAGAGGGCATCCAGGAGAGAGGCCCAAGCAATACGCGCCCCGAGGAGCGTCTTGCCACATGTCAACAATGGGTCTGACTGAGGGCCTCCAGCAGAGAAGCCAAAGCAAGACGCGCCCCGAGGACCTTCTTTCCACATGTCAACAATGGGTCTTACTGTGGGCCTCCATGAGAGAAGCCCAGGCAAGACGCGCCCCGAGGAGTGTCTTGCCACATGTCACCACTGGGTCTGACTGAGCTCCTCCAGGAGAGAGGCCCAAGCAAGACGCGCCCAGAGGAGCGTCTTGCCACGTGTCACCACTGGGTCTGATTGAGCACCTCCAGGAGAGAGGCCCCAGCAAGACGCGCCCCGAGGAGCGTCTTGCCTTATGTCAGCACTCGGTCTGACTGAGCGCCTCCAGGAGAGAGGCCCAAGCAAGACGCGCCCCGAGGAGCGTCTTGCCACATGTCACTAATCGATCTAACTGAGCTCCTCCAGGAGAGAGGTCCAAGTAAGACGCGCCCCGAGGAGCGTCTTGCCCAATGTCACTACTCGGTCTGACTGAGCGCCTCCAGGAGGGAGGTCCAAGCAAGACGCGCCCCGAGGAGCGTCTTGCCACATGTCACTACTCGGTCTGACTGAGCGCCTCCAGGAGAGAGGCACAAGCAAGACGTGCCCCGAGGAGCGTTTTGCCACATGTCAACACTGGGTCGGACTGAGGGCCTCCATGAGAGAAGCCCAAGCAAGACGCGCCCCGAGGAGAGTCTTGCCACATGTCAACACTCGGTCTGACAGAGGGCATTCAGGAGAGAGGCCGAAGCAATACGCGCCCCGAGGAGCGTCTTGCCACATGTCACCACTGGGTCTGAATGAGCGCCTCCAGGAGAGAGGCCCAACCAAGACGCGCCCCGAGGAGTGTTTTGCCACATGCCAACACTGGGTCTGACTGAGCGCCTCCAGGAGAGAGGCCCAAGCAAGACGCGCCCCGAGGAGCGTCTTGCCACGTGTCAACACTGGGGCTGACTGAGCGCCTCCAGGAGAGAGGCCCAAGCAAGACGCGCCCCGAGGAGCGTCTTGCCACATGTCAGCACTGGGTCTGACTGAGCGCCTCCAGGAGAGAGGCCCCAGCAAGACGCGCCCCGAGGAGCGTCTTGCCTTATGTCAGCACTCGGTCTGACTGAGCGCCTCCAGGAGAGAGGCCCAAGCAAGACGCGCCCCGAGGAGCGTCTTGCCACATGTCAACAATGGGTCTGACTGAGGGCCTAAAGGAGAGAGGCCCAAGCAAGATGCGCCCAGAGGAGCGTCTTGCCACATGTCAACACTGGGTCTGACAGAGGGCCTCCAGGAGAGAGGCCCAAGCAAGACGAGCCCCGAGGAGCGTCTTGCCACATGTCACCTCTGGTTCTGACTGAGCGCCTCCAGGAGAGAGGCCCAAGCAAGACGCGCCCCGAGGAGCGTCTTGTCACATGTCAACACTGGGTCTGTCTGAGCGCCTCCAGGAGAGAAGCCCAAGCAAGACGCGCCCCGAGCAGCGTCTTGCCACATGTCAACAATGGGTCTGACTGAGGGCCTCCAGGAGAGAAGCCCAAGCAAGACGCGCCCCGAGGAGCGTCTTGACACATGTCAACACTGGGTCTGACAGAGGGCCTCCAGGAGAGAGGCCCAAGCAAGACGCGCCCCGAGGAGTGTCTTGCCACATGTCACCACTGGGTCTGACTGAGCGCCTCCAGGAGAGAGGCCCAAGCAAGACGCGCCCCGAGGAGCGTCAGGCCACATGTCACTACTCAGTCTGACTGAGCGCCTCCAGGACAGAGGCCCAAGCAAGACGCGCCCCGAGGAGCGTCTTGCCACATGTCAGCACTGGGTCCGACTGAGCGCCTCCAGGAGAGAGGCCCCAGCAAGACGCGCCCCGAGGAGAGTCTTGCCACATGTCAACACTCGGTCTGACAGAGGGCATTCAGGAGAGAGGTCCAAGCAATACGCTCCCCGAGGAGCGTCTTGCCACATGTCACCACTGGGTCTGAATGAGCGCCTCCAGGAGAGAGGCCCAACCAAGACACGCCCCGAGGAGCGTCTTGCCACGTGTCAACACTGGGTCTGACTGAGCGCCTCCAGGAGAGAGGCCCAAGCAAGACGCGCCCCGAGGAGCGTCTTGCCACATGTGAACACTGGGTCTGACTGAGCGCCTCCAGGAGAGAGGCCCAAGCAAGACGCGCCCCGAGGAGCATCTTGACACATGTCTCCTTTGGGTCTGACTGAGCGCCTCCAGGAGAGAGGCCCAAGCAAGACGTGCCCCGACGAGCATCTTGCCACATGTCAACACTGGGTCTGACTGAGTGCCTCCATGAGAGAAGCCCCAGCAAGACGCGCCCCGAGGAGCATCTTGCCACATGTCAACACTGGGTCTGACTGAGCACCTCCAGGAGAGAGGCCCAAGCAAGAAGCGCCCCAAGGAGCGTCTTGCCACATGTCAACACTGGGTCTGACCGAGCGCCTCCAGGAGAGAGGCCCGAGGAGCGTCTTGCCACATGTCACCTCTGGGTCTGACTGAGCGCCTCCAGGAGAGAGGCGCAAGCAAGAAACGCCCGAGGAGCGTCTTGACACATGTCAACACTGGGTCTGACTGAGCGCCTCCAGGAGAGAGGCCCCAGCAAGACGCGCCCCGAGGAGCGTCTTGCCACATGTCAACAATGGGTCTGACTGAGGGCCTCCAGGAGAGAAGCCCAAGCAAGACGCGCCCCGAGGAGCGTCTTGCCACATTTCAACACTGGGTCTAATTGAGCGCCTCCAGGAGAGAGGCCCAAGCAAGACGCGCCCCGAGGAGCGTCTTGCCACATGTCACTACTCGGTCTGACTGAGCGCCTCCAGGAGAGAGGTCCAAGCAAGACGCGCCCCGAGGAGAGTCTTGCCACATGTCAACACTGGGTCTGACAGAGGGCATCCAGGAGAGAGTCCCAAGCAATACGCGCCCCGAGGAGCGTCTTGCCACATGTCAACAATGGGTCTGACTGAGGGGCTTCAGGAGAGAAGCCAAAGCAAGACGCGCCCCGAGGAGCTTCTTTCCACATGTCAACAATGGGTCTTACTGAGGGCCTCCATGAGAGAAGCCCAAGCAAGACGCGCCCCGAGGAGTGTCTTGCCACATGTCAACACTGTGTCTGACTGAGCGCCTCCAGGAGAGAGGCCCAAGCAAGACGCGCCCCGAGGAGCGTCTTGCCACGTGTCAACACTGGGTCTGACTTAGTGCCTCCAGGAGAGAGGCCCAAGCAAGATGCGCCCCGAGGAGCGTCTTGCCACGTGTCACCACTGGGTCTGACTGAGCTCCTCCAGGAGAGAGGCCCAAGCAAGACGCGCCCAGAGGAGCGTCTTGCCACGTGTCACCACTGGGTCTGATTGAGCACCTCCAGGAGAGAGGCCCCAGCAAGACGCGCCCCGAGGAGCGTCTTGCCTTATGTCAGCACTCAGTCTGACTGAGCGCCTCCAGGAGAGAGGCCGAAGCAAGACGCGCCCCGAGGAGCGTCTTGCCACTTGTCACTACTCGGTCTAACTGAGCGCCTCCAGGAGAGAGGTCCAAGCAAGGCGCGCCCCGAGGAGCGTCTTGCCAAATGTTACTACTCAGTCTGACTGAGCGCCTCCAGGAGGGAGGTCCAAGCAAGACGCGCCCCGAGGAGCGTCTTGCCACATGTCACTACTCGGTCTGACTGAGCGCCTCCAGGAGAGAGGCCCAAGCAAGACTTGCCCAGAGGAGCGTCTTGCCACATGTCAACACTGGGTCTGACCGAGCGCCTCCAGTAGAGAGGCCCAAGCAAGACACGCCCCGAGGAGCGTCTTGACATATGTCAACACTGGGTCCGACTGAGGGCCTCCATGAGAGAAGCCCAAGCAAGACGCGCCCCGAGGAGAGTCTTGCCACATGTCAACACTCGGTCTGACAGAGGGCATTCAGGAGAGAGGCCGAAGCAATACGCGCCCCGAGGAGCGTCTTGCCACATGTCACCACTGGGTCTGAATGAGCGCCTCCAGGAGAGAGGCCCAACCAAGACGCGCCCCGAGGAGTGTCTTGCCACATGCCAACACTGGGTCTGACTGAGCGCCTCCAGGAGAGAGGCCCAAGCAAGATGTGCCCCGAGGAGCGTCTTTCCACGTGTCACCACTGGGTCTGACTGAGTGCCTCCAGGAGAGAGGCCCAAGCAAGACGCGCCCCGAGGAGCGTCTTGCCACATGTCAGCACTGGGTCTGACTGAGCGCCTCCAGGAGAGAGGCCCCTGCAAGACGCGCCCCGAGGAGCGTCTTGCCTTATGTCAGCACTCGGTCTGACTGAGCGCCTCCAGGAGAGAGGCCCAAGCAAGACGCGCCCCGAGGAGCGTCTTGCCACATGTCAACAATGGGTCTGACTGAGGGCCTCCAGGAGAGAGGCCCAAGCAAGATGCGCCCGGAGGAGCGTCTTGCCACATGTCAACACTGGGTCTGACAGAGGGCCTCCAGGAGAGAGGCCCAAGCAAGACGCGCCCCGAGGAGCATCTTGCCACATGTCACCTCTGGTTCTGACTGAGCGCCTCCAGGAGAGAGGCCCAAGCAAGACGTGCCCCGAGGAGCCTCTTGTCACATGTCAACACTGGGTCTGTCTGAGCGCCTCCAGGAGAGAAGCCCAAGCAAGACGCGCCCCGAGGAGCGTCTTGCCACATGTCAACAATGGGTCTGACTGAGGGCCTCCAGGAGAGAAGCCCAAGCAAGACGCGCCCCGAGGAGCGTCTTGACACATGTCAACACTGGGTCTGACAGAGGGCCTCCAGGAGAGAGGCCCAAGCAAGACGCGCCCAGAGGAGTGTCTTGCCACATGTCACCACTGGTAGACCCGTTGCCCTCACCATCGTTGCGCTTCGAGATGAACTATTGCTAAAGATGATCGTCCTCATCAACCACGGCGCTACCAGAGTAGCTCGTAACGAAGACCCTCTCCGCGACCTCGCGGCCAGTGTGCGCAGTGTACAGCAAATGACTAACGATGTTGTGAGCGATATATCGGAAAAACTTTGCACTGACGCGACGGTCGCCACTGCAGGTTGTGTGAGTCTCGCGCAAAGTGCCATATCAAACGTGCGCAAGCTAGTGACAAGCAACTTCACCAGATCCGTAGATTCTGCATACGCTTGAATACCAACGAAAGTATCGAGAGATAACACCAACACGAGTTGCGCGACGGCGCTGGCTGCAGTCGCTACAACACTGGATTTATTAATCAACGTAATTGTGATCGTAATGGCGTATCGAGTGTGCACCAGAAACTACAACCAGTACTACAGAAAACTGGCATGAGGGTCGCGGTCTAACGTTATGTTGGTGTCTCGCATCGACCGTCGACGGCCGTTTGCCAGCGGCTGAAAATGGCACAGTTGACGAAATGGAAACGCCGACCGTCCATAGTGCACTCTCGCAAGTTCCAACCGCACCATCTCAGGAGACAGACCACAGAGTCATATTAGCGGAGGGTAGATAGAAAATGCGCAAACCGCCGCAACCGCCCATATACATACTATACGAGTTCAACATAGAGTGGAGTAAGAAGTTACTACCGATTGTATTTACAACGTGCAAGCAGCTGGTGTGTGACGCTTTACTTGATTATCACAGAGGTTGCGATGTCCTGTGTTCCACGAGCGCATGGAAACAAGTGAACGAACTTCTACGGACCGTACTGTTGGGGTATGAGTGAGCTGTAAAATCAATACACGCTAGACACGCGGACTTTGCCGCATTACTGGACACGCATATCGCCACAACAAAACCGGGTCAAGTGTTCGGGGCGTCACCGCGCTCAACTATACACGTCTTGGCCTACCACGAGTACATGAGCCCACAAGATCCTAAGCGAGGTAGAAGCCGTTGTGTCTACCCAACGCAAATTCAGCACAGCCGTGCGCGCTAAGACAAGTCCCTCTAGATTGCTGGAAACTTTGGAAACGTTGAAGGCTGGCGTGTACGCGCTTTCTACACATCTCAACGGTATGATCGTGTAATAAAAATGAACTTGTCATCTGTTGTATAATTGCTTTATACAAGTTATTGATCACTACTGTTTGTCAATCACACTTATCATGAGGATGTAATCAAGGAGAGCCGAACATAATGTGATCATGAGGATGTAATCAAGGTAATCCTGGTGGAGGTGTGCAGCTTTGCACGCACATCAGGGAATGTATAAGGAGCAGAGCAGAGCTCAGAGCTGTTAGAGCTGTTTGAAGGATTCTATTTGACGAGGTTCATGGATTACGTTTTCTAACTGGGGTGTTCAGCTCTCCACCCATAAGCAACGGTAAGAGAAATGTTTTGTTCATGATTGATAACTTGTATGAATGCTGGTTGAATAAAGCCTTGTTGTTCCTCTAATATTCAAGTTGTGTTTCATTGTTTCTGGCGTCGACTTGACAAACGATCCTGATTAAATAAATATAAAGTGTAAAAAGAGACTTTGAGTCTTTTAAGGTAATTAAAATAAAATAAAACATTTTATTTTAGAACATTTTTGGCGTCACGAACAGGATCAGTCAAGCTATTCCAGCAACAATGAAGTGTTTTTGGAGAAGCAAAAAGGAGCCGAGTGCTTCTGGGGAGGGAACGCCGATTCCCGTGCCGATTCCCGGCTGGGAAACGGAGGAGTTCCGATCCATTGGTGATATGTTAAGGCAGCGCGGTGGACGCCCTGGGCCGTGGGGAGAGTTAAATGGAGTGGTCAGCCCCGCCGTGGTGCTGGACCATTTGACGCGGATAGAAGTTAAAAAAAAAGCGCCGCTGGCAGGAGTGAGAGATATGATGTGGCTTTTTGCAGAAGCATGGAAAAAACAGGAGTTAGAATTGAGCAGTTGTAGAGAGCGAGCGGCGCAGGAGAAAATCCATGCTGAAGAAGTTGAGAAATCATGCTCAGAGTTTGAGCAGAGAGTGTGTGTGATGGGGAAAGAGCTAAAGCATGCTCAGAATGTTTTGGATAAAACGCTGACTTTTGTGTCTCGAGCGCAAAGGAAGGAAAAGAAGCGACCTCGTAGAGCAGGTCCTGCTCAGATCCGGGCGTTTGTAAAGAATGTTGGTGAAGATTGGAACCCAGAGAAATGGAACGGGGATCTTTGGGGGGATGATGAGGAGGAGGAGTGGGCGATTAAACCTGACCCACCACCTCAGCCCTTGTATCCATCATTACAGGGGATAAAGATGTCAGAACAAAGACCTATTACTAGGCGTCGGCGAGAACAGCAAATTATTCCACCAATACTGGTAGATATGGTGGATGATCAGGGACGGCCGGAACTCGATGAGGCGGGTAATATAAGAAGGATGTTACAACAGCAGCCACAACCCGCCCCTAGGCTGCTAACAACGCTAGAGGATTATTCACAAGATGAGTTAAATCACATGAATGGGAAGCTGAAACAGCGCCCAGGCGAACCAACTGACTCCTGGCTTAATCGCCTTATGGAGGATGGCGCGTGTGATATAGCCATAGATGCCGGTGATGCCATGAGATTTTCAGGATTAAGTACTGATGCACAGATAAATGCTGAATACCGGGCTACAGTCCGGGCATTGCCAGCTGATGAAGATTTCAATGTGGGGGATGCATATGCTCTGGCATGTCATGTAATCTATCCTACCACGGCGGACTGGTCTGAGATTAAAGGGCAATGGCAGACAGTGAGAGATGCCATTCAGCGGCTCACCAGACTCACTATTAGAGAGCAAGTGGCTCGAAACGGGGGAGCTGGAGTGGTGGACTGTAACATCTCTAAGGCAACTAGAGATCACCTCATCAGACATGCCCCACCACATTATAAACCCATGGTGACCAGCTTGTTGTTTGGCGCGGCAGACCAGACTTTTGCCGCAATAAAAGATCGTCTTGGCGAACTCACCACGCTGGGTGATTGGTCTGAGACGAGGAGAGAGGGAGCTAGAACTGAAAATAAACCCAGGATTGATCCACATTCAAGGGGTCGTAAAGGGGGGGCAATGGGCCCCTCTAGAACAGATCTGTGGAGGGCACTGCGACAAGCGGGAGTGCCGTTTGAGGAGATTGATGGATTGCCCACTAATGCATTGATGGAGAAATGCAGCCAAATGGGACTGAAGGTCCATTGTCAGTTCAGACATTGTCCTGAAAAGGACGACAGGATGTCTGTGTCAGAATTGGTTGGAATGTTGCAGAATGTGATCAGGGAGGTGGCGTCGAAGCCTGCTGAACCTTCCGCCCCTCCCAAGGAATCTTCAGAGGAGGAGAGTTCAGATGAGTGTTATCAGGTGGCGGCAGTGAAGCGTAGAAAGAAAAAACAGCACCGAAGGGAACATGATGATGAATAGGATGAAGGTCAAGCTCAGGTTGTTGCCAGTGCCTCAGGATGGTCAATAAATGATATCAGACCACATGTGGATTTACAGATTTATTGGAAAAAATCAGTACAGACAGTAATGGCATTGGTTGACACTGGGGCGGAGGCCTCGGTAATTCATGGCAATCCTGATAAAATAAAGGGAAACATTGTAGAAAAAGGAGTATCAATGCTCCACGAGCAAGTGGCAGACGTTCCAGAAATGGATGAAGTGCCTTTTGAGGTAAAACCAATCCAGGATTCTCCTGTGAAACTGGGGGTAAGATGGAGCGAACTCACCCCAGAGCAGCAGGAGCGAGCCTGGTTCACTGATGGTTCCTGTCAATATGTGGCAGGAACCAGGAAATGGAAGGCTGGGGCATTTAACCCTGGTACACAACAAGTTATGGAACTCACAGGGACAGGAAAGAGTAGTCAATGGGCGGAGTTGAAAGTAGTACACATGGTAATAATGACGGCTGGGGTGCAGGGAGTAAGTATTTATACTGACTCCTGGTCAGTAGCCCAAGGAATGTTAACTTGGATGCCAACTTGGCATGCTACACAATGGAAGATACATTCAAAAGAGGTTTGGGGAGCTGACCTATGGAAGGACATTTGGGAGAAATGCCAAAATATTCCTGTGTCAGTATTACATGTGGATGCTCATACTAATAACAATGATCCTGAATCCCTGCATAATCAGACTGTAGATAAGATAGTGAAAATTCAGGCTGTAAGACAATCAAGTCCTGGATTAGCCAAATGGGCTCACGTTACTGCTGGACATTGGGGTGTGCAGGGAACATTGAAATGGGCGAGGGACAGAGGAATAGATCTCATCATTGATGATATTAAAACTGCCATAGAAGATTGTGAACCTTGTCAACATCAGAAAAAGAGAATCCCTCGACATATACAGGGACAGATACATCGAGGTAAACAAGCGGGACAGTGTTGGCAGATTGATTTCATTGGACCATTGCCAAAAAGTAAAAACTGTAAGTATGCATGCACAGCCGTGGATACGGTGTCAGGGGTACTGGTGGTGCATCCGTGTCATAACGCCAATCAGGAGGCTACATTGAAATGTCTGTCATTAATAGAGACCTATTATGGACTACCTTTGCAGGTTCAGACTGATAATGGTACCCATTTCACTGGAAATAAGGTCAAAGAATGGGCAGAGAACAACGCGGTAGAATGGATCTATCATGTAGCATATCACCCGAAAGCTAGTGGACTCATTGAGAGAATGAATGGGTTACTGAAAGAGAAACTAAGGAAACTATCGGTTATTAATTCTTTGGACAAATGGAGAGAAAATCTGACTAGGGCAGTACATCAGTTAAATAACAGACCCGTGGGGGATGGAGTTACTCCACTGATGCTAATGGTTGCCAGGGCAGGAAGGGAAACAACTTCTACTGACCCTCCTATACGAATGTGGAAACTAACTTCTGAGGCAGAACTCCCTGTTAGAGCAACTGCGGGCTCTGTGGGATTAGATCTTAAAATCTTGGAAAGCATCACTTTAGTAACCAATAAAGTGACAGTGGTAAAAACAGGATTGGGAATACAATGTCCACCAGGAACTTATGCTCATGTGTGTCCAAGAAGTGGTTTAGCTTTGAGGGGTCTAACCATTTTAGCTGGGGTAATAGACTCAGACTATCAAGGGGAAATAGGTGTGGTGTGTCAGCATACAGGTAAAGAACCGTTGGTACTGGAAAAAGGAGACAAGATAGCTCAGTTAGTAATCAAACGGTGTGTAATGTCCAAAGTTGAAGAGATTACTAAACCTACCACTATCACTCAGAGGGGTGAAACTGGGTTTGAATCATCAGACTTTACTGCGGGGGCAAAAGTGTGGGTGGAGCAGCTCAATGGTCCTCCCAGAGCTGGAGAGATTATTGCACAGGGAAAAGATGCTGTGGTAAGTGTATTGTTCCCCGGAGAGGAAAAATGGATTAATATTCCGATAAACAAATGTTACAGGAGAGAAAATTAATGCTTGTCATTCTATCTGCAGTTTTATATGTATCCCATAGGCGGGTGTCTGAGTGACGGTGGTTGACTGGGTCCCCTTCCCCTACAAAAGGATTGAACCCTTGTCGAGGCGATGGATGGGCTCCGCGGACCTGGTGGTGTCGGATGTTTGGTCATCGTCCTCCATGTCCTCGCTGTCATCGCACTGAGGGCACATTTCTGTTGGGGGCTCACGGAAGGACAAGTGTTGGAAGAAGGGGTCATGGGCCATCTGGAATTGGTTAGCAGTATGTCCAACCGCACTCAAGGCACATTCACATGCAGAGCAAATGACGCTTGCTACTTGGGAAACCTAACATCTACCGGTAAGATGTACCGGTGCAGAGGATGTCTTAAAATCCGAGGAAGGGTGATCAGCCCGGGGGTGTTGGTTCAAGGATCAACAGTAACCTTTAATTCTGCAGCGTGCATCTGTGCATACCATCAGGGGAATGGTACTTGCATACAAAATGGCACAAATTGGAGTATGAAGGTTGATCGCGATTTCCGGATCAGGAATGGAACTGTAATCACAGGAGGACGCGCCTATTTGTACATATTCTGGGTGCTGCCCGACACAGCTAGAGCTACGCAGACAGCTGTAGCTCCCCTGGTTCACACTTGTCAACAAATGGGACAAATAAGGGTAGCCGAATATGTGCGATGGACTGTGAAATTCCCTCCTATTCCGCCTTGCAACAGGAGGAGGCGAGCATGGTATGACACCGTGCTAGGAGGAACTGGAACTTTGTATGGTCTGGCTAACACAGCAAACAATGAGGTAACACGAACTATGCTGTCCAACACTGGAGAATACACCGCACAAGCTGTCACCAAGACTGCAAGATGGATGCCTTCGACTGTATCTAGTCAGCTAGAAGGAAGTGATGTGTGGAAAAGTGTATTTAAATGGAATCTAAAGCTTTGGAATGAAACTTATGATGCATTGCATAATTTGTCACACATAGGTAATTGGACAGTCTGTTCCTTGCAGACTATTCATGCTGAGACACAGAGAAATAGGTTTCAAATACAGGTAATGAGTAATAACTATCATGCATGGCGAACATTATGGAACATCAGTAGTTCATTATGGCTACAGCTACATGCAGAAATGACGATTTGTAATAAATCTATGTGTACTGGATACTGGGATCAGTATAATATGACATCAGTAATGACTGTGTGTAGATATCAGATACTGCCGGTGATAACCACTAAAGGGTTTTGGTATCTCCATGTTAGTGGAGAGTGGTGGGATGTTAAAACAAATCGAACATATGAAGTAAAACACTGTGATGAGACTGATAAGGGTTTAGCCTGCCCATTGGTAAAAGGACATAGCAATCCATGTTTCACTGATTCAAGGCTGTGATTGGACGGTCACACCCCCAGAGGAACAGTTTTGGCAGGTGGGTCCTAACACCTTATGCGTGGCTACAATGACCAATTCCCCACAGGTACCTTCAGTTCCCTTTTCAGGTTGTCTCAAGGGTATACATATGTGGGAATGGAATAACGTGACCTATTGGTTGAGTAATTACACTGTATCTAGTCGGCTGACTAAGATACAATGGGAGGTTTTACACTCCCCTTGGACACTCTCACTGGAACGATTCAAATGCGCATTGGATGGTTCCACTGAAGTGGCAAAATTGATTGACTCTCATAGGTCCAACCTTTCCAGGCTTATGGTGTCTACTCTTGTGGCACAAGGGGAAATAAAACATGTTGCTACATTGATTGAACAGGCTTCCGCTCATCATTGGTGGGATATATTTCCGCTAATAAAGTGCTAATTCCACCTATGATTGCAGCATTAATTATAATCAGCATTCTAACATTGTGTAATCTTATTATTTGTTGGTATGTTATTCGATTAAGAAGAGAAATAAATTGGGTAATAATGCAAAGACTACGATGAAAATTAAAGTGGAACTACAAGGTATGTTATAAATGACGTTGGTTTTGATGGGGAAATGGTGATGGATATGTTACATAAATTAGATGAAAAGTTCAAGAGTGGAATGTAATAAAAATGAACTTGTCATCTGTTGTATAATTGCTTTATACAAGTTATTGATCACTACTGTTTGTCAATCACACTTATCATGAGGATGTAATCAAGGAGAGCCGAACATAATGTGATCATGAGGATGTAATCAAGGTAATCCTGGTGGAGGTGTGCAGCTTTGCACGCACATCAGGGAATGTATAAGGAGCAGAGCAGAGCTCAGAGCTGTTAGAGCTGTTTGAAGGATTCTATTTGACGAGGTTCATGGATTACGTTTTCTAACTGGGGTGTTCAGCTCTCCACCCATAAGCAACGGTAAGAGAAATGTTTTGTTCATGATTGATAACTTGTATGAATGCTGGTTGAATAAAGCCTTGTTGTTCCTCTAATATTCAAGTTGTGTTTCATTGTTTCTGGCGTCGACTTGACAAACGATCCTGATTAAATAAATATAAAGTGTAAAAAGAGACTTTGAGTCTTTTAAGGTAATTAAAATAAAATAAAACATTTTATTTTAGAACAGATCGCGATACTCTCGGCCGCACAACAACTAATGGTCATGTGTTCGGAAGGTCTGATCAGGTCTGACATGACCGGTTGTCAATCAACGTCGAGCGTGCACTCACACACGGATATCCTGGCGTACAGTAAAGCGACAGCGACCTCTACGCTCACGTTGATCGCCGATGTTTCGAAGGGCAATCGAGTGTGTTGGCTGACGAAAGCTATGGTGACCGACGGTCGCGTCGACTACAATGTGCCTCATTGCGACTTTAGAGGCGTATGTGATCCTTTGCAAATCGACAACACCACCGCGGTCGAGTGCGAAGTCACGGTCGGTGGCGTGTTGTCCTTACTGTGCCCCATACAATGTGACGGTCAGTGTCACGGACCGGTGTGTTACGACCCGACTAACGAAACGTACCAGGTGATAACATTGCATCCGCCCATTACAGCGGAGCGAGCGTTTCGCCACACTCCCAAACCAAGGTTAATAGTTGTAGCGCACACTCTTTCGGACCTCGGTGCACGTGAAACACTGGCTTACACTCACAACATCACGCTCGAGACAGCTCAAGCGTTACGCGAAACAAAGGACGTGTTCAAATCCATAGAGAATATACGGTCTTTAGCGTATGCGTATATAAAGGAGGTCGATGACATTTACAGACCTGGCGGCGTGGGCACCACAGTAGAACAACAAGGTGCTCTCAAGCGCACACAGATACTGGCCGCATTATCACTCGCCATGTCTATCCTGACATGCCCGTTTCTGATTTCTATGTATATTAAATTATGACAAGAGCTACGGTGGTTACGATTACACTCTGACCACGTGCCTTAGTTTCTGCTAGTGACCTATAAATACATTTGCCCACTTGCTCTCACTGCCATTAAAGGGGCTGTACCCACACGTACAACACCCAAGAAAAAAAAAGATCTCGCTGTCTGTACTGGATGTACTCTCAGTAGTCGCAGTTGCTCAGGCCATGGTGGTACGCTCACATAACGCCTCTGAGATACGTCCCATAACACCACCTCCTACACTACTCGCGAAGGAGTATTCAACACCCCCTTTGTACGAAGACAACCATTATAACGAGCACAGCACAACGCTTGCCGCACGCGAAGACAACATGCAGGAGACAACGCTACCACCTGTCGTGAGAACAACGGATTCGAGTGACAACGATCGCGACTATGACGAGCACATTACAGCACCCTCTGTGCACGAAGACCAGGTGCAGGAGACAACGCTACCACCTGTCGTGAGAAACAAGAGTTTGGTTAACAATGATCATCGTCGTGTCCCATTGTAAACTGGGCGTGCCATCGCACACATCGTACATGTGTGTTAACCCACCTGTATGCGACAGACTTTGTGTGTTGCATGACATCGAGATGTATTGACGTCTGTGTCAATACAGGACTCTCTATAAGCCGGGAGCTGGACGCTAACGACCCGTGCATGCGCCACACAAAAGGTATCGTACATGTGTTAACCCACCTGTATGCGACAGACTTTGTGTGTTGCATGACATCGAGATGTATTGACGTCTGTGTCAATACAGGACTCTCTAAGCTGGGAGCTGGACGCTAACAACCCGTGCATGCGCCACACAAAAGGTATCGTACATGTGTTAACCCACCTGTATGCGACAGACTTTGTGTGTTGCATGACATCGAGATGTATTGACGTCTGTGTCAATACAGGACTCTCTAAGCTGGGAGCTGGACGATAACGACCCGTGCATGCGCTACACAAAAGGTAACTCGACTAACTACAAAACGCATATTGTGATGTAGAAAGTTGGCTCGACTGTTTGAATCAGCTGAAGCTGCGGTTTACTCACAAAGTGAATCGCACGCTTGTTAGAAGTACATTCGGAGCACTTAAAAAATACATCGCTCTCATCGAGTTCCGTCTCAGCGTTCACCGGCTGATGGGCAAGAGCGTGACATGGGATCGCCAGGAACTTACTTAAGGACTATCATCTCATTTGGCATTTACTCACGGACCCAAGAAACCAGTTCCGAAAAATGGTAGAGAATTATAACTTGTCTAATAGCAACTGGAAGATATGTTGCGTCATAAGCCTCTGATGGTTCACAAGGTGCACGGTCCACTCGAAATCCTAATGCTGTATTTGTAGTACATACACTAAGTCTTCTCTGTTGATGTCAGACTAGAGTTTTATTAGAGTTTTACTTTGCAACAATGGGATTCGAGCAATTGATGTGTA